>NC_136833.1:6610149-7210149 GCF_951394365.1 Tetrao urogallus
AAATTGTCAAAATCCTGTTTTCTCAGAAAACAAGAAGACGCACATCTGTTTGATCATAAACACTTTTAATGCTTTTTCTAAGTCTTGTTCCCAAGAATGTATAATGTCAGCAGTGATGCTGGTACTCCGGCACTAGGCAGAGGCGACACGCTGGTGTCACACCCATCTCCACTGGCAAATGTTGTGCAGTGGTAGGAAGTGTGCTCCCAAAAATTGAGGCAGTTTGTGTAAATCTTTAAACAAGTTTAAGCCCTCGTATAACAGAAGGTTGTGTGCCTGGTTTTATCAGGCTAAGGCAACGTGCAAATATGTTGGCTTGTTTGCAGCCTCTTTAAGTGCATGGCAATAGCTTTGTTTAACCCAAGCTGTGTTATCAGTGCTGGGCTTACTGTCCATTTTAAGGAGAGAGGCACACGGCTCTGGTAATATTTTTCCAGGCTTCTCCTGAGCAGAAGTTGGTGGTGATCAGTCATCTGAAGGGAAGGGACAGCACTCTTTGAGGAGCTGGATGTATTTCCACGATCCTTATCTATTTTTGAGAAATCCTGCTTTTACAAAGCCTTGTTGACTGTGAAGAATGGGCTAATCAAGTTAGAGATTGGCCTCTCCCTCCTCCACTCACAAGTTCTTTGAGGCTGCTTGACTGCGGAAAATCTTTGACTGATCTTTTAATTAAAAGTGCTTTTTATTTTTTTTTTTTAACCAAGGAGTTGAAGCTCTTCCTGCTTTGAAGTGGGCAACTTTTTATAGATAACCATCTCATTATGTTATGAGATTTCTTCCTCTCTGTCCTTCTGTCTGGTTCCTTGATGCATCTCATCCTGTGTTGATGGAGTTTTAATGATTTCAGCCCCGTTCCCAGTGTCAGCTCTTCAGGACAGTGCTCTTTGGCTCCCTTCTTGCTCTGCTCGGCACAGCTGAGGCTCTAGATGAGCTGTGGAAACTAAACACAGTTCTGTTCCCCACTCCCTCACTGCGGCAAGCTGGAAACAGCAATAAAACTGGGTTTATTATGTGGTCATCGTATTTTAATAAACAAAAAGCAGTTGTAATAGCAGTGCGACGTGTGTTGGTATTAAGTATTATTCAGAATGTAAAGGCCTCTATTTTTTAAATTCTGCCCTCTGTTTTGCACAAGAAGGAGGAAGCTTTCTTCATATCTTAATTTTTGTTCCGTTCCTTCCCACTCTATCTGGATTAGCAGGGTTTGAGAATTCGTGAGGAGAGAAATTATTTTGGCTCAGTCAGCCATGGCCTTTTGGCCAAGTGTGGGGCAGCATTCCTGAACTGGAGGATTCGGGTCATGGTTTCCTAATACAAAGCGCTCAGCAGCAGCACTGACCAAAGGCATTTTCAGCTGCTTCATTCCTCTGTAGTGGCTTGCTGCTCCCTCGGTGGGATGAGCTCAAGTGTTTATGGGCAGGATGGTGAATTAGATCAGGATCTGTCTTTAACAAAGAAAGGTGAAGGAGGAAAAGCATGTAGATAATTCCACAGCCAGTCTAATTCCCTGAGCCAGCTCTCAACCTGGCCTCCTGAGCAGTTCAATACACTGCATTCTGCAAATGTTGATATCGAACATCTTCCTACTTACGGTCACTTTTTGGTTATCCTTTGTGCATGCAGATGCATCAGTTGGGCCTTTGGTTCAGGCGATACACAGCGCTGATGTGTGTCTGGAAGGAGCAGGGTTCTGTTCACTTCTCTTTCCTGCTGGATTCTTGGACCAGCAGGCCCTATTTTTCTTTTCTGACCAGCAGACACAGCTCAGATGTTAATGCACAGCTGTGACAGCCATTGTACATGCACTGTGCGCACAGCAATGTGTCTGCTTGCTACTCAGCAATGACCATTACTAACTCAATTTACGTAGCTGGTTTGTTTGTGTTTTAATTTCCTGTATTTCTTGAAACACTTAAAGCTGGTATTCCATCTGACTTAATTGCGTTTCCCAGAAATGGGGGAGTATAGCTGTCATGTTACCACTGTTAATTCAGCAGTGCCTGAGTGACAGACTGCTGGGTTCATTAGTAAGGAAGTAACTTGCTGAGCTGAAGACAATTCTCTACTCATTTGCAAACAAGAATAGAGGAATATCCTGGAATTCTTAATACGACTAATAGTCATTTATCTCAGGGGAACTGTATGTAGTACAGGCATCTCATTCAGAAAATAGCTGGGTTTCTGTAAATTCCATCAGATTAATTTTGTCATAATGCTATGTAAAACATTTTAGTCATCCTTTCTAGGAGGAGACAAGGGTTATAGTCAGCAGGTGACTGCGTTTTTGGCGGACCCACAGGTATTAACAGTTCCTAAATAGATTTGAGTTTACAGGAGGACATGCCAGTAGGCATACATGTGATATAGAGTTTCTCTCAACGTTTGCTAGACCGTTTGCTTTGGATGTCTGTTTGTTATGCCAGGTTGCTGGGTACTCTCAAATACGACGCAGTGCAGTGATAGGTGGCAGTTACACTCCTTGTCTGCTCCCAGATTGGCAGAGATGACAAACTTTGGTTAATCTGTGGGGTTTTGTGTACTTCATTTTAAAGGTAAACACTGTGGTGTCCTCGTGTAGGTCGTGGTGCAAGAGGCTTATGGCACTGTGAAGGCCCAGGTACGAAACTGTATTATCTTCAAAATAGGCATATCCAAGCTTGAGTTTTCACTTGAGACTTAACAAACTTCCAGAAAATCCAAGCAAATATCTGAAGGAATGCTCAGAGAAATTCTGCTTTGTACAGACATTGGTGTGTCTGTCAGGGTTAAGAGATTTTAACTATGGCTGTGGTTATTCAGAGAGGAATTCTATATGAACAGACCAACAAAGTGGAAAGGAAGTTCATGTTGTAACCAGTCTTTAGTCTCTATTTGATGAAAGAGTGAAGGTGTTATTTGAACAGATGCTTCTATATAGTTAGTGTTAGATTATCAAGATCACCTTTGTTATTCTGCAGCCATCCCCTTGTCTCTTTTAAAGTGGGGTGGAGTGCAGGTGAACCTTCCCAAAGATTTGCTGACCTGCAGAGGTGTTGGCTCTATGACTAATGTTCTGCAAACAGACTCATTCAGGAGAACCATAACTGGCCAAGCCTAGATCTGCTTTGTTTGCTGTTGCATAAAGACTGAGTAGCAGAGGGCATTGCCTTTCTGCAGGGAAGCTCTGAAAGAGGTGGAAAACAACATCTTCTTTTTGTTACTGAGGAATATCCAAAGGAGCGTCTAGCAGTGTGGTCACTGAGAACTGCTGACAGGCTAACCCATTCAGCTTGTTCAAGCAGGTCAAGCTGTGATTGTTGCTGTGCAATAGTGTCACTCTGTATCCTAATCTTTACCTAGGTGGATGGTGGACCAGATGTTTTTAAACATTTTGCTCTTGAATATGAAATTCTAAACAACTTAAGCAATTTTGAAAATAACAGTAGGTGATGATCAGCCTCTTGACACCATTCTCTGGAAATCCGGCCTTCTGCATCCAGTCAGAGTTAAGTGAAGCACTTATCAGCTGATTCAGATCTTCAGTTGATTCCATCACATGCATTCACTCAGTATTCATGATCAAACTGTCTTGCTGTCAGCATGCCCAAAGGATTTGGAATACAAACATTAAATAACATGGCAGACTGTTTAGGGATCTGTCTCTGTGAGTATCTCTATGGAAGACTTTAGTCCAGTACAGGATTGCTGTTGTATCTGCCCTCCTTTATAGCAGTTACGCTTTTTGTCTTTCCACCTTGAAATGTATCAGTGTTTCCCTCCTCTTGAAACTGTTTCCTGTTAATTAGGATATGGGAGATCTCTGATCAGCAGGGAAATTGGTTTGTTTTGTTTTTTAACTTTTTCATTTTCTTTAAGCAATGCTGTGTAACAACAGGGGAAGTACTTAAGGTGTACTTAATGTACACCTATCATTCTTCTGTGCTATATAGTCATCATTACCCAAAACACAATCCTGGTTTTTCATTTTCAATCTCTGATGGGAGCAGTGGTGGAGAAAGGAAGGTGAAAGTAAATTGCAAAGTCACCTAGACTTTCCATTCAAATTTGAGCTCTTAATAGCTCATCTGCTTTTGGGAAAAGTCATGTTGAGCACCAGGTTCATCAGGATCTTGTCAACTCAGAGTAACATTTTCAAAAGGCAACAGAAAGGGTGGCTCATCTCCTTTCAACATGTACTACTTCACAGCAGGGAATCAACTGGGAATACGATGGTTCCAAAGTAGTATTGACTTTTTTGAGTTGCTAACCAATTAATTGGGATCAGTGATCTCATGAAGCTGTATATTAACGCACTGCATTATGTCATCGTTCATTTTGTGGCTGGAAGTTACCAAGTGGTACTTGGGTACTGAAATAATTTTGAAAACGACACATAAAAGCTGTTATTACCCATCTTGGAACATCAGCTTCTAAATCTGTTGTGAAATTATGGCAGTTCAATTTGATGTCCAGCACCATTTCAGATGTCTTCAGACATCACAGTTGCTCTCTTGGTGCCTCTCTGGCAGAGTACATATCTCCCATAGGTGCTGTCAAGTCTTTCAGATCAGTGAAGGTATTTTAAAATACCTAAAGAGCATCCAAAGTGACATTAGACATCTATATTTTGGCTTCCTACATTGTGGCATAAATTGGGTGAGATTAAGGAATGTCCGTGGCCCATATTAGTCCAGTTTGGTTAAAAAACTGTAATAAAACACAGGCAAGAATGAGCACACATAATTACATGGTTGCATTACTGTTTGTTAACAATCTGCTGTGGATCCTCAGCAGTATCTTAGCAAACCCTGGGTAGGTGCAAGCAATGCTGAGTTCAGGATCTACCTTGCAAGTCACAGTCAGAGCATAAGATGAAAGCCAGAGCTGATGAGCAGGGCTATTTCAGCTAAACCACGTGTAATAGAGCAAAGTAAAATGGTATGGAGATGTTTAATAACTCTTTTTATTTGCCGTGCAAACATGGGCTGTTAATAGTATTGTCTTAACTTAGCCGCTCTGAACGCTCACAGCACGTATAATGATGTTTTTCCTCAAGGTTTCACAATAAGCACTTTGCTGTCTGAGAGACAGAAACCTGTGAGCTCTGCATAGGAAAATAGATTAAAAAATCATAGTGCCTGGGAATAGAATTCCAGAACAACAAAAGGAGCAGTCTTCTCTGTTGGCAGGGAGGCTACGAATTGAGCCCATAATTTCTTGCTTCTTTGTCCTTTATTTCTTTATTTCTTTGAAGCCATTTTGAGATGGGAGGGATGGCAAGGAAACATGCAAGACAGTGAAATTGTTTGTTTGTTGCAAGTGTGGGAGGAAGAATGAAAGAGACGTGGCAATTGTTGAGCAGCAGATGATCGTGAGAGTACAGATTTGTCTGCAGGCAAGTCTGCCTTTTTCTGAACTACGACTTCTAACATTACAGAGTGCTGTGAATAGTTTTATTTCTTGTTTTGCTGCCCTTGCAGTTCGAATAAGGTATCCATTGTTCTAAAAAATCACACCCAAAAATGTGCCTGTCTTCATGGTTTAGACTTACATGACTGAAGTGCTTTCTGAAATGAATCAGCGATCAGCGTGCTTAAATTACATAGATGAACTCTGTTCCTACTCAAGCTATGGAAACATGAATTATTAACATGGATTTTTAAACATGCTAGAGAAGAAACTGCATGCTTGTACTGTTGTTAATTTAAGAGTTGTCGGGATTGCAGTTTGGGAAGAGCTTACAAATGGAACTTTCCATGTTAATTTATCCTTGGAAGAACTGAAGTCCATGGCATTAAGCTTTGGGTTATTAGAATGTTGATAGAGGGGAGGATTAAGAAAAGGGCAGGTTGTGGGACATGAGTGACACAAAGACCAGAGGCAAAATAGTCTTGTAGTGACTCCAGTTCTAAAAAATAGATTCAATAGAGAAATCAGAACTTACTGCAAGGTGATTCTGTGGTCAGATGAAGTCAGTTCCCAACTGAGATACTTCCTCTGCACTGGGATTGAAAAAGCAAGTATTTGAACTAGTGCTACTTAAGAATCAATTGAAATAAATGTAAGTTCAAGGCTTTCCTACAGAGGCAGTGATATGTTATCTTAGAGCACACAGAGCGTGAGGACTGACAGTCTCGATGGAATCTTCATTCCTAAATGTCATACGTGACCCCTCTGTCCCTATGGTAAAATGTTTGCCACCTCCCCTTCCTTGCTGTGCTGGTGCTGTAACTGCGTTAGCTCTCTTGCAGGAATTTGACTTCTGAACAGCAGTTGATGTGTTCCACCTTCTGGGTTAGGAAATGATTCTCTCCATTCTCTCCTTGTTATGGGAGCTGATGCAGCAGGTGCTGGGAGCTTAGATCCGATATAGATCAGAGGCATGATGTGGAAAAATTGAAGAGCAATCCTGATCCTTCCTTCTGTGCAATACAATGTAGTTGTGCTGCAAATGGGATTAAAATGGCTAAAGATCATCATGAGGGGTCAACTTTTATCTCGTTAAAGTTCCACTTTGTTTCTGACGCCAGCTGAAAGGCTGCGAGTGTTCCCTGGTGAGCAGGAAGGCAGCACAGCAGGCTGTGAGCCAGCAGCTCCGGGGGCCTAATCCTTACTGATGTAGCATGACCTTGGGCAAGGCGTTCCTGTGCATCTCTCTTTTGTAATCTAGAGGTCGCAATTGTCTTTATCTGTAGATTTGAGCATTAAATTGTTGTTAATTTCAAGATATTTTGAAGATTACAAGTACTATGTAAGTTTAATCCCTTGTGCCTGGATAGTAAATCTGGCAGATCCTGAAAATGGAGGAGTTCAGTGCTCCTCCTGGGCACCAAAGTGAGGAATGTGACAATAAAGTGACTCCAGTTTGTCCAAAACAGATTTTCAGGAAATAACTCCCATGGATTATTTGGGGATAATTCCCAGCTCTTCTGAAGTGGAGGAACACAAGCTGAGCCCGCTGGCAAGCTGGGTGCTGCACTGGGGAATGGGAGGTTAAGCATGGTGCAAAGGGAACTGTGTGGAACTGTACTGTAGACTGGAGGTGATGGAGGTAGGTATGAATTTGGATGTAAAAGCAGTGGTATGGAGCTGTGCTCAAATTTGTCAAGAGAATAGTTGTGCTAACAGGGCAGGCAGGATAGATAAATGGTGGAAATGCGAATGAGATACCACAGCAGCATTTGAACAAACAGAAAGATATTTAAGGGTTTGGGATTTTTTTCTAGATTGTCACCCATGAGATGCAGGATTCTGAATTCTTGGTTGTTTGTTCATATGTTTGTTAATTTCCTGCTCAAAACTCTCCCTTGGAAGTGCAGTTCCATGAGATGCCAACCACTTCAAAATGAAAACACGAGCAAAAAAAAAAAAAGAAGTATTAATCATATTAATCAGCTCTAAAACAGGGTCTGCAGCTTGGCAGCATGCTCTGTCTGGAATCTCCTTTAGACCTTAACTGGTAGAGTGTAGAGCTGATGGTCACCAGAGAGACTGTGCAGCTCTAAGTACAGTGCCTGCATAGTGGTGCCTCGGGCACTGGGGCTGGCAGTTCCATTAATAACTGCTACACTGCTCAATTTCAAGGTCGTTCAAGGGGGGAGTTGCCCATAAAAAAGACTTGATATCCATGCTTATGCTTGTTTTGGTGCTTCCTGATCAGCTTATGCCTTGAGAGGTGCCTCTTTTCTATGTTCTCTTTGGCTTTTTAGTACTTTATTGAGCTGTTTTGGAGGATGGAGAAAGGAAAATACAGAAACACTTGTATATCAAGAAAAAACACACAGGTTAATTAGTGGTTCCTGATAGATTGCAAATGCTTTATGATTTATGATGGAACAGGTCAGCAGAGTATGGACTCTTACAAAACGCATGGGACAGGCTGAGTAAGCTTGATGGCTGGACTGGTTGGCAGCCTGGTGAAGTACAGATAATCCCTAGTAAGTATGCTTGATAGTTATCCTTGTGTATACATCTTCCATTGCTCAGGATCATGTTGCAATTGTAAGCAGGTGGCAATTAGAAGCATGCTGGCATTGCTACCAGAGCTGCTACGTTTCTCTGGGGAAAAGGGGTTTTTCTCATAGTGCTGCAGAATTTGTACCAGTGTATAGCAGCATTTTCCTGTTGCAGTGTGCGTTACACTGCCTAGTCAATGCTACCCACTGCTTATATAACACTCCCCTGTCATGTGCTGACCAGATGACAGTCATGCAGACAGGCATAAGCTTCAGCATTGCAAGAAGCAGATGAGTTATTTGGGGCACTTTGTCATAAAATTGCATCATAACAGTAGGAAAACCTTTCGGATTGAATAAAAGAGTGGGATACAATGAAAGGCTTTAAAAGCACACCTTGGGTTCCATCGAGGAGTATTTCTGGCCATATGTAATGTATACTGTACATCTTTAATCTGCAGTATGGCTATAGCTTGTCTGAGTTCTGCTTCTCTACTTGGGACTCCGGTACAAATGTCTGCTCCAGGGATGGATGCTCTCTGCTGTACTCCTGTGAATCTCCACGTGAACCTTTACTTCTGTGCTGAGCTGATGCTTCTCTGCTGGAAGCACCACGTCACATCAGTCTGTTCATTTCCCCTCTTGTCCTTCATCTTTCAGCATCAGCTGCATCAATACTAAAAGCTCTGTGTGGCGAGCTCACTGTGAGTATGTTTTACAGGTGCCACGCTGTGGCAGTTGGGAGCCCATGAGTTTGGAAACAGGACGAGCAGTGAGGCCAGAGCCTTCAGACCCTCCCAAATGAAGGAGTTCTCTGGCTGGGGCTGCAGCAGCCACCATTTGAGTCGCAGCAGCAAACTCCTCTCTCTGCCTGTGTTGCACTTCTTGCTGTGGAGCGCGGTGCTGCCTGGATCGTTCAGCTCCTGCAGATGCAGATGGCTAAAGGAAGCTGTGTGGGCTGCTGGCTCTCCAGCCAGCCTGTCCCCGCTATCTCTTCCCATAAACACTGGACCCTTTGTCTCAGGCTTTATCGTGCCCCTGCCATCACAGAGCCCTTTCTGTGCTCTCCTCCCAGCACAGCCACTGTGTTCAGGGGTCTTTTCTTCAGCTGCTCTTTGTCTCTGGGTGTTTATTGTGCCTGCTGCAGAGTGTGTTTGTTGGGAAAGAGGAGGAGGGGCTCCTGTTTGTGTGGGTTTTATAAACCCAGTGCAGTCTTAAAAGAGATACTGAGCAAACTGGTGGTGATAATATTAACCCATCAGTGCCCTGCTTTACTGACTGCAAAACTGTGCTAAGGTTTCCTCAGTGTGTGGAAAATGTTTTGGGAGGCTGGCCGAGTTGTATTGCTGTGGGAGGCAGTAGGCATGCAGCCGTGCAGCAGGGGGTCTGCTCCCCTTTTGGTCTCAACAGACCTTTGATTTTCTGTGAATTTTGCACATGTATGTCAGCAAAGTGAGCCTTCCAAACGTGGGGAGATGGAGCTGATTGTAGTATTTAAGCCCAGAGTGCTTCTGGAACTTGTTCTTACTGCAAACCCTGGATTGGTAGCCTCTTGTATTTGCTTAACTGACTTGTGCATCCTGTCTACGTCACTACATCAGTCAGTATCTCTTTGTTGTAGCATGTTCCAAAACTTTATGGCTCTGTACTTTAAGGTTTTCCTTTTGAGGAAGGTCCTGAAAACAGAAACTTGAACATAATTCTTTTCTTTAATCGGTTTGTTAATGCTTTCAAGGTTAGAATGGCTGTTACTGTTTATTCAGTACCTGTGATACCGTATTCATTATTCAAGTCTTCTAGAATATCAGCTACTCAGAACTTTTCCCTTGTAATCACCTAGTGCTTTGTTAGTAGGTTTAAAATAATGATACTAAATAACAGTAGAAAGGAAAAGCATCCATTTTCTAAGCTCCTCTCGTTCTTCCATGTTAATGGAGAATGTGATTTATAACGTGAAAAATCTTTTGTTCAGCTCTGAGAAACTGTTGCAATACCACTGTTGGAGTCAGTTTTCTATTTGAGAGTCCATATGTATGAAAGTACAGTCAGAATAAGGGTTTCCAACATTTTTCATGATTCTGTCCTGCGTAAATGGAGTGTAATGCAGATACATTAGTTTGATGTGTGATAACATAGTTGTGTGGCTAGAAAATAATATATTTTATAATCAAGGATCATATTTTTTCCTACACTATTGAAACTTCAGCCGGAAACTAATAGGATTGAACTTCTATTCTCACAAAGTGTAGCATAAAGAATGTTTTCATTTTCAAATAATTAGCATCCTGGTACTGGGGGGGTTGCAGTTTGTGTATCACAGCATCTGCATGTTATATTATTACACTGGGAAGAACTTCTGCAGATTGTGTTCCCTTTGCAGGAGATAGCAGGGGAGGAAATGCAAAATAGTACAAGCCTTTGTGAAACATGAATCCACACTCATCGTGACTAAACCTATTCAAACATTCAGGTGTTTTTTTCCAAGACTGCTCTAGTACTGTTGTCGTGTGATTTGTTTACTTTATGAACTCGCTCATTTTGCCTCATCTTTTTCTTTTCAAGGAACAGTTTCAACTGCAAAGCGCACAGGGATCCCAGCACCCCGAGAAATATCATCTTCTGTCTCAAGGGAGAGAGCTGTACTGCGTGGCCAAGCCAGTGCGAGGAAAACTCAGCCCAGCCCCACCTCTTCTGCCACGCCGACTCCTACCAAACATGTGCGCCCCGCTAGCAAGTCCAAGCAAGAGAGTGAAACTGGTGACAAGGCTGTTTTGGAATCTCAGGTTAAAGAACTCCTGGCAGAAGCAAAGACAAAAGATTCTGAAATAACCAAACTCCGTTGTGAACTGAAGAAATGCAAAGAGAAAGGGTCACTTAACCCTGAAGGGATGGGTGCTTCAGACCAAAATGTAGAAACCTTGTCACCTGTTGACATAGATCCGCTAATACGGACCCTGCAGGAAAAAAACAGGACTTTTCAAAAAGAGCTTGCTAGCCTGGGAGAAGAAAATCGTGTTTTGAAAGAGAAATTGCTTTATCTAGAGAACTCTCCTCTGTCAGACACAACAACAAGCAGTGGCGGTGACAGCAGCCTCCCTACCCCAACTACCCAAGAATCCAGCTTTGGAAGCCCATCAAAAAATGTACTGAGAGGTGAAACAGTTGAGCACAGGCAGCGAGTGAATGGGGGCACGCTGCGCAATTCCGCCTCTTCCAGCAGCGATGTAACTAAAGCTTCCTTGTCACCCGATGCGTCTGATTTTGAACATATAGCAGATATACCTTCCAGGCCAGCATCCTCCAACAGCAACCACTTCAAAGGTTCCAAATGCTCCACTACAGGAAGTTCTCCAAACAATATTAGCGACCTTTCTGTTGCATCTCTTACGGAGAAAATACAAAAAATGGAGGAGAATCACCATAGCACAGCAGAAGAATTACAAGCCACTCTACAGGAGCTGTCTGATCAGCAGCAAATGGTGCAGGAACTGACGGCGGAAAATGAGAAGCTGGTGGAAGAGAAAGCTCTCCTGGAGACTTCTTTTCGCCAACACAGAGATAGAGCAGAACAGCTGGGTCAAGAAAATGAAAAGCTAATGACTCTCCTCCAAGAGCGATCCAAGAGCGATGAAAGCAGAGCTCAGGAGGGAAAAGTCCTCGAACTGGAACAGAAGTGTGCAGAAGTTCTTGAAAAAGCACAATTTGAAAGAGAGAAATTGCTCAACATTCAGCAACAATTAACCAGCAGCCTGCGAAGCTTGGAAAGGGAGCATCAAGATGCCCAGCAGGTGATCAAAGGCCTGAGAGATGAAAATGAAAAGCTGCTTAAACTTCTAGAAGTGGAACAGCAGAGCAACAGCACAGTGACAAAAACTCTGGAGGACTGCAAAATTGCATTGGAAGGTCTAAAAATTGAGAATGGATCTCTAAAAACCCAGCTGGAGAATGAGAAACAAAAGGCTGCAGAAATCAATGCCATGGGATGCACCACTGACAACTCTGAGGTGCAAGAGCTGCTGAAAGTAGCCCATGCAGAAAAGGATCAGCTGGAAGCATCTTGCACTGAGCTTAAGCAAGATCTGCTGAAGGCAAGCAGTGAACTGAAGCATGTTCAGGGTCTGCTATCTAAGGTAAAGCATAGCAGCTGTACAATGTGACAGTTGTTTATCTGTCTTTCCACAAATAAGTAATTGTTGGTCTGTGAATTGCTATTGATCAGCTGATTTCAGTACTAATTATTTCAATTGCATTCATTACTGGTGAATGGAAGCTGGGACGATTACAGTATTTTCTATTTCTTTTGCTACGTGTGTGTTTTTCCAGGAATAACTGTTAGGAAAACTGTGCTTGTAAGTTCAAAATCGATTTCATCTACTATCTTCTGCAGAATATGTTAGTTTTGGTGAGCAGAAATACACTTACCAAAATCTAAGCAAAAGAACAGGTTAATAAAAATGTACTTTGACATTATGCCAACAAATATTAGTGAAAGTTACTCTTTAGTCTGGGTAGAGAGGAGGACCTAAGTAGTTATCAGCAAATATAAAAGCTTTGATAAATGATGAAGGACAAGCTACAAAGTAGTGAATTATAGATGGTACTGAGTACAAAAACACAGGAGCATGAGTTAATATTCAGGGAAGTTGATATGTACAGTGACAATGTACAGTCAAGCTCCAGATGAGATTATTTTGGTAAAACTTCAAGTATTTTTACAAAACTGAAAAGTACTCTGTTTGGAGATAGGCATGGAATGGCAAAAAATAAATATATTTTGGAACAGATTTCTCTTTGTCATTTGGTGGCTTGTAGCTTTGCTCCAAGCAAGCTTAAGTCAATCGTTGGTTCTATTTTCTGTCTGATCCTGGGTGTTCCAAAGAGAGTTGCAATGCAGGGTGTCACAGAACAAGCATTAATATGGTGCCAGCCAGTGATTAATGTCCCATCACTGCAGAAGGAGTGATAAGCAATGTGTGCAGCCTTTCCTGTATGGGGAAGGGGTCGTGGGAAGAACTGTAGAACTGGCTAGCTGCAGAGGAAGAGAGCATTGCCAAAAAGCACCTCAATGGTTTGTGTGTTTTAGAAAATCCAGGTGTCCTTTCAGCTTAAATAGGTGACCACAGCAAACAGAGTTGCAGAGGAAGTTCCCTGGTGTTTTTGAGTGCTTGCTAGTGCTGGAGTGTGTGAAGAATAAATGAAAAACTGCTGAGTTCTCAGACTCTGCTCTGAACTTTTATTGCTTGGTTTTGAAACCACAGATTTCCTCCTTTTTACTCTTCCCTTGAATTAAGCTGTTTTGAATCAATGGCTATTTGTCACACCCAAGCAAGACCACAGGCTTCTGTAAGGCTGCCCTTCAGTCAGCCTGTGCCAGTGCTGCTTGCTGAGTTGGCAGCCTACATCTTGCTTTTGCATAGGTTGTTCATGCTCAGGGGTCTCCCCCAACCCTGGAAGCATTGATCTGTGGGCCTGAGCCAACAAACTGAAGTACAGCGTATTCCTCCTTCAGTAATTCCAGCTGTCCTATATCCAGAAAATATACTTATCTGTAGTAGCTAGCTCTCCCACATGTGCTTCACAATCCATCAGAAAGGCGTGTGGTAAAAGCAGCAGAATTGTTAATATGGACAGACTGATTACTCTCATCCCTAAGGCAGCTCTATCATTCTCATAATATAATACATGATTAGATTTTGAGCTTTCCAGAAATACCATTCTTCTGTTCATTACCTGCAGAGAGTGGTTTGGAATAACAGTCACCCAATAGAAAACTTCATTTCCTTCCTAGTATCTTCTTTTGTTATCTTTATGTCTGGGAAAGAGCACTGACATTCATAGCTCGTGTATGTTTCTTGGAACTGTCTTGTTAGTGTTGAAACTCAGTTTTCACAACACAGGTTCAATTGTTGAGTTCATGACGTAGTGAAATATCTAACAAGTAGTATCCCTTAAGAAATAAGGACAGTCAAGCAGTTTTCTTTCCTTATTTCTAGGCTGAGAATGAGTGTGGTCAGCTGAAGGAGGTGTGTGAGCGGCAGGCTGAGCAACTGAGCAGAACCAGCCAGAAGCTGCAGGAAAAAACATCAGAGAATGAAGCAGATATAAAGAACCTAAAGGAGACAATTTTCGAGTTGGAGGACCAGGTGGAACAACATCGTGCTATCAAACTCCACAACAACCAGATCATCAGTGACTTAGAAAGTAGGTGGAGATGAAAAAAGGGTTTAAGTGAACTTATTCTGGAGGCTCAGATGTGGCCAGAACCAGTAGGAGGAGGAGGCAGTGTGACCCGATGTGTGACAAGAGCCTCACTTCAGAATTATTTGTATTTCGACCAATCCTTTCTGTGCGTGTGCAAGTCACTGTTTTAACAGTTAGTGCTATGGAAATAATGTTACAGACATTTTCCAAACTTGCTGTTTAGCGACAGATGTATCACCCATTCCACAACCTGCAGTTACTGGCCTTTTGAGGAGCCTCCGGGTTAAACTGCTAGTAGGAACTGGGAAGTCGAGTTTGCTGCTGTTGTGTGGAAGAGGAGCTGCCACCTGGTGGAATGAGTTGCTCATTTCACTTACCAGTATTAAACTGCTTCCTGACCATGCACTCTGACAAGTGATCCTGCACTTGCAGCTCTGTTAATTCAAAAGCCTGCTTTAGTATCACAGAATAATGAACTGCTTTGGAGATATTTGAATAACAGATCTGTTGTTGATCCTATTCCTGATCCGCTGACAGAGTATCACAATTTCCGTTTAATCTCTGTTAGTGACGTTACCAGAGGCAAAATCAAATAGGCTTTTCTTTTTTTAAACTGTTTCTAGGTAAAACTATGAAGCTGGAAGAGCAAAAACAAGATATAGAGAGGCAGCTGAAGGCTCTGACTAAGCAAATGAAGGTAAGGCTCAGATGCCATGAAAAGCTAGGCTGAGCTTTTATTGTAATACTGGATTTCATTCAGGCATTGCAATTTTTACAGCAATTATAGAAAGTTGTACCTCCTTTTGTTCTCTGTTCCTTGTCTATAGCTGATTCTTTGGCAGTGAAGTAAACTATAATCTATTTTTTCTACCAGTGAACTTCTGCTACTTTGGAGCTGTTCCTGCTTCCTGAACCATCAGTAGCAGTGAGCTCTTTTCAGCAACTATCCTTGTAGTGGTATCACAATTCCGAATGATCAATAGCTATAGTAAGGACCTTGATTCTACTTTCTGAATTGGAATTGGGAGCTTAGGGTCAGCTGTCAACTTCTTTGGCAATCTAGTCAAAACTGTAAAGACACTGGTATTTAGTTTGACCTCAACATCTTGAAATTGTGCTGAAATCCTGTTCTCTTTTGATCACTGAAAGAGAGGCCAATAATTAAGTGCTCAAGTGGCATTTTTACAGCAGTTTGTGGTTGTAATTATTCTTTCTAGGAGGATACAGAAGAATGGAAGCGTTTTCAAGCTGATCTACAGACTGCAGTGGTTGTAGCCAACGACATTAAGTGTGAAGCCCAGCAGGAGCTCCGTGTGGTAAAGAGAAAGCTTCAGGAGGAAGAGGAGAAGAGTGCCAGGCTGCAGAAGGAGCTCGATGAAGTGAAGGGCAACAACAGGTCGGTGACTCACAAAGGCCAAGATCTGATCTCCGTGACTGCTAACATGCATGCAGACAGTGCTTTGTCAATAACTATTCATTGGCTTGGATGTGTATGTTGTCTGTTTTTAACTCTTCTGATAGATTTTGTGGTCTTTTATTCTAAGATGTTCTGTTCTTTTCTCTTTTTGATGATCTAGTTCTGTCACCTAGGCCATGAAGGTTGTAATAAGCTAATATGAAGTAATAACAATTGCCAATATCCTTTCGTAACTTTATTCTCACTACTGTATTCCACTGTTTTGTTGCCTTCATAACTTTGCACATCTGCATTAAGCCACCTGTGAAAAGCTTGGCTGGCTACATATGGGACATCCAGAAGAGAACTTCTTTCAAACTGAAGTGAGGATTAGCTGAGCTCTTTGTTCTGCAAGTCCAGTACATGGTGATTAAATGAATAGTACAAGTACTGGGATTCCTCACCTCACATCTCCTAACCTTAAGTCAAAACCTGTTGTGTGATTAAATGATCTGGCCTGGCTTAACATTTCTAGAAGTGATTTTTGTCGTGCAGCAGACCCTCTTGAAAATCAATATCTGTAGTCTGTGGTTGGGCAGGCAGCAGTAAATATGAGCTGTTTAGAGATGTACCCCAGCATGGTGAGGTTCCATGAAAGCATGGTAAGATCAAGTGACTTTACAATTGAAATTGGAATCGGCACAGCTGCCTTACAATGTGGCTTTTGTTCCACGCAGGATGTTTTATGTATGACATTTTATTCCAAAGTCATACTACAATTGAAGTACTAAATAATAAAGGATGGAAAACAAAGTGTATATTAAGAAGGGCAACTAAAATTTATGAAGGAGGCAATGCTGTACTTCTTTTTTATTGCATTGGCACAAGCAGAACTAGAGCTACAGGAATGAAAATTTGTACAGGGAGAATGGTGAGAAACAACACACACAGTGATGCTGCTTACCATAAACATGCCAAATGAGCTCTGCTCCTCTAGATTTTTCCAGTTAATCTCTCTGCTGCCAGGTTCAAGACCATTGTTAGAATAGCCACAGAAATAAGAAAACACTCTCCTTTCTTTCAGGTAGAATAACAGTCCGGATTAACATTGCTTGCATTCTTCTCTGTTTTCCATTCAGGAGCTTCCACAGCAGCTGTACAGTAGATAGGTGTACAGAGATGGGATGACTTTTGTGTGGTATATGGTTCAGAATTGATGGATAGAACAGAAATCCATTTTTTTCAGGAGAAGAAAATGTGTTTAACTTCCAATTCTGTTATTGGTGTGTCCAGTAAAGAAAGGCTATTATGTGCACTGCATTGAGACAAAGTGATTACCAGACAGTATTAAATTCTAAGCTGTGTTTTTATTCTTAATTTGTTCTTAATCAGATTTCTCATGTGGAATAGGACAATGTTCATCTGTACATAAAATATCAATATTCAGACATTAATCCATATGAAGATGTATTTAGTATTTGAACTGGATAGAAGATGACCTGCTAATTTGCAAACTGGGCTGTTTCTCTTACACGTATAGAGAACTTGCCTCTACTGTTGGTTCTTTGGCATAAGAAGCCTGAGCTGGAAATACTGATTTTGAAACTAGACCATGGAAATCTATACATTTGTAGCTTTAGGAGAAGCATTCAGACTTGTATTTGAGTCAGTTTTGGCATTTGTCTTGCTTTTTCTCATACGTACAGAAAGATATGTCTGTCTTTTGCATCGCCTTGGTTGTCTGTATAGCTTGCTTTGAGTATTACTTTGGTCTTGAAGCCAGACGTGCTGTCTGCAGTGGATAATGTATTTTCTCTTTCACAGACAGGCGTTGAGATTTTGCATCTGTTAATTTAGGTTTAACAAACTTGACTGTGGATGTCAGTGTCCATGCAGAGAGTACTCAGGCAAGTTTCAGTACTGAGTGTATGGAGAAATTAATGAAGTCTATATAAGTCATTACTCAGCCTGCTGATCAGCAGAAAAGCAGTGAAACTGACCTATAAAACAAAGCCTTGACATTGCCAAACCTACTGCCAAGAGCAAGTTCTACACTTCCCTACACAGTTGTTTTTGGATTCCTGAGGTGGCTGTGTTACCGAGCACCTCAACTTCTTTTATGTGGAAAGATCTGGGACATTCTCCTTGTTTCAGTTAGTGAGCATTCACAAATGCTGCTGCTCAGGATCAGCAGTGGATTCTGGTGCCCGTGGTGATTTTAAATGCGTGCTCAGCACTGGTGAAAGCAGTTTGTAGCACAACACCTTAACACCTTACGTGAAGTGTCCCTCCTGTTTGTTACTTCTGAGCAGCTGTGCACTCAGCTGAATGTCTGAGTCCCCAGTGAAAGTTTCCTGTCTGATTTTTGAGCTCCGATTGGAAAATGTACCTTCCAAATAGTTGTTGCTGCTCAAAGGTTTTTTGGCAAAACCTCATCCATCTCTTGAGGGTCAGTAGACTCCACTCATAAATTGATCTTGAAGCCAGTTTTCTCCTACAACATCCTGCCATTTTAATGTTTGCCTGTGGCTGCCTGAATTCCTGCCTCCAACACTGATTTCACCATTACATTCTTCTAATCAGACAAAAAGTCACTTTTGGTTCAGGAACAGCCAAAGAACTTGCAGAAAAAATCCTGATGAGGTCATCAGAGTTCATCTGAACGAAGGTAAGAGCCTCCCAAAGGCGACTTTAACACAGATTAAATGTCTAATTCTATGACTAAGAATGTTGGGGGGAGGTTGGTCCACCGTCAAACAAGTGGAACAAAGGAGAGAGAAGTTCACTTGTCCCAAATTAGTACTGATTAAAACCTACAAATTGATTATCACATTTCAAACAGACCTATGGTACTTTACATTGTAATTAATGCTATTTCTCTGCAGTTATATGCAGAAGTTTGCCATCCACCAAAAGTCGTGTAACTTTTCTCAGATATGGTGGAAATTGAGATAACATAGTCTCCATCCTTGGAGGTTTTCAAGACCAGACTGGATAAGGCCCTGGGTAACCTGGTCTGACCTCGTAGCAGATACTGCTTTGAACAGGCAGTTGGAAAAGGTGTCTTCCTGAGGTCCCTTCCAGCCTAAATTATCCTGTCATCTTGTAGCAAGTCTCACCTTTTCAAAAAACTCACCTTAGAAATAAACTCACGTTTTGTAGCTATTTTAGGATCAGGTATTTAACTGGAGATGAAGTACTATATTGGGTTTGTAGCACAACAAACACATTGGCTGCTGAGTGCATCCAAATTTTGAGTGGCCCCTTATGGCTTCATGCACATGCGTTTTGGAGCCTTTCTAGCAATACAGTGTTTAGCAACAGAGAGAGTTTATAGGTGTGCCTTTGACTCTTTCCCTCCCTTTTTTTCACAAAATTATGTTGGCACTATAATATTAGGTACCTTAAATCAAGAGCATGGTGGGAAAATAGTTGGGCTGGGAGCAGCGTTCAGAAGACAGAGAAATTATAGCTGGAATTAGATGAGCCACTTCCTATAATAATAATAATAAAATCTAACCAAGTCCTCAAAAGAAAGCCTGAAGTGAAGCTTGCGATGTATCCCACTAATTTGCTTCTGTTCTTCCTCCTAAAGTCTCAAATGCTGCAGCATGGCAGTGTTACATGCTTTTTCTCCTGGAAATAAGCTTGTACTCTATGTGTATTAAAACCTTATGTCAGTCTTTATGTGCTGATGTGCTGCTCATTTGTGCCTGTGTTTTGCAGCTGTTCTGTCTTTTAGAGGTTTGATAGATCATTCTGCTCTCTTTTTAAGAAAGCATAGTAGGATTTTAGAGCTTCAGGGGTTCTTGAAGTACTGTTTGCTCTAATCAACTGATTTGTTGATTAGCTCTGTAGAGTTTTTGGTACCCAACAGAGATTGCTTTGGGCCCTTCAGTGGAAGGACCCTGACTAAACCTGGACTGAGGGTAATGCATTTCTAATTATGTGACCAGGCTCACATACCCATTTTGGATGAATAGCCCTAACTGAATATAGGCAAAGAAAGCCAAGTATGCTACCAACCTTATCCTTTGAAACTTGTTTCTGGGCTCTAAGTACTTTTTTCTTTCCTATCTGAGCAATACAGATTTACGTTACTGATGGTTGCTCATTGTGTCCCAAAGCAGAGTTAGTGGAGTGTTAAGGCACTCCTGTAAGACCGGTCTTGCACCCGTATATCATTCTTTCCTCTTTAGTTGGTGATGATGGGATGATTAACTGTATAATAGAGAGCTGTACCTCGGAATGGACATTGTGCTGCTTCTTTTAACTTCTCCCATTGTTGTCTGTATCTCCTTAGGTGCCTGATCTCTACCAGCTAACACAGCCCTGGATGGATGCATAGCCAGGCCTGTGAGACACTTCAGGACATGCCTTCAACTTGCAGCTGAAAAAGGGAAGTTTCAATTGGAGAAAAGCACCCTCAATTTTTTATTGCCTGCAAAAGTCGAGTGTATCACCAAGTGTGAATCTGCTCAGGTCCACCTTCTCCCCTTGGACAAGAGCCTGATTTCTTTGTTTCAAAATGCTTCTCTCTTCAGAAGACTCCATGAGGCAGGAAAAAGTTCTGAATTAATTTAAAACCAACTAGAAGTCATCACAGAGATTTGGGAGACTGAAATAACTGATGGCCCCTTTGGAGTGATGG
Organism: Tetrao urogallus; assembly: GCF_951394365.1. Lineage (NCBI taxonomy): Eukaryota > Metazoa > Chordata > Aves > Galliformes > Phasianidae > Tetrao > Tetrao urogallus. Next base: position 6,630,335 of record NC_136833.1, read on the forward strand.
GGCTATAGGCATTTGAACAGAAGTTCAAATGCCCTATTTGAAGCTTAAACAACAAAAAAAAATACTATGTGTATGCCTAATTTGTAAAATTTAATGTGCATACACATTTGTTCTCCATATAATATTCATAAATCTGTGTGTCTAAATACACATGCATACGGATCTGTGTGTAAAAATGCACACGAACTCTCTAGTGATTCCCACCTTTGCAGCTCGTGAGTTGCTTGTGGAAATTATTTACTGAAATCCAACAGGAAAATGAAATAGTAATATTATGCTATTTAATTGGTATCAGCTGTTTTGTTGGTTTCAGCCTTTTAATATTGTGTTGACAATGCACTCACCACTTGGTGGCATGTCTGACTCAGTGTGTGCTAGGAAGCAGGGTGATGCTCAAGGAGCACGATGTCCTGACCCGACTTTCACAGGCTGTGTCCCACAGAGGAGAGATTTGTCCTTGCTATGAGAATTGCAGGTGAAGAGATCCAGAAGGAATAGCAACGAATACGTCAAGCTCTAATCATTATCCTCGCAGAAGGAGTTTTTCTCATGCCCTTAACTCAGGTGAAGTGTATAATCAGGGAGAACTTGTTTTGCTACTGGAGACACCTGAAGAGAGCTTTACTTGGATGCTGATGAGAAACTGAAAAGTCACAGTCTCTACCAGGATATCATCAGGATTTGTTACAGGACTGGAATTACATATTTTGGCTATGGGATTCCATCCTTTTCTCCTGGATGTGAAGACCTAGCAGGGGCCTGATCTCAGAGGAGGCTGAGCTAGAGAATTCTGCAGGATTCTGGCACAGCCTTCACCTATGTGCCATTCTACTGGAGTGTATGCATATATGCACACTTGTGTTGCCTTTCTTTACTGTGCTGACAGCTGTTAAATGTTGGTTTTTATGTTTAAGAAATTATATATATTGAAGTGCCAAATAAATGTTTGTGTTTGGAATTGTCTGCTGCCTACTCTTGGCTTCTCTTCTGTTCTGTGCATCAGCAGCTGTGTGTCGTCTTTGTGTCACTTGAAGTTCAGGAGGATTGACAACAATGTAACTGTGAAGACTAGATTACAGAGTAATTATTTCTGAAAACATGGTTCTGCTGTCCTGGGCCACTTGCAATGAGGAAATCATCAGAGCAGTTCAGAAACCTTCAAAAGTACGATGGCTGCTCTTGCAAAAAATCCATACATAAAGCACAGAAAGACTTGTACCTTGCTGGCTACTGTCCACACATTCCAAACCCAGAAAACAAGCAGAGTAACTCGTCTTTAGAGAAAAGCTCGTGATGTCTATTTCTCTCATCAGTGAATGAAACTAAGCAGTGGTTTTGTGAAAAGGACTCTGCACGTTTCGATTTCTTTGTGGCCAAAGTGCTCTGCTTCATGCTGTAGCTTGAAGCCACTTCACTTAAGCCAGCTGCACTTGCAGCTTTTATCTGTGCAAACCATTTATTCTTGTTTCAAGGTAAGCATGTAGCAGATGCTGACATTTTGCTTAACTCCATCCTCTTAGTAGCAGGACTTAGTCTTCTTGGCTAGACTAGTCTGTGAAGCGTGAGCTTTTCTCAGAGTTAAATCCTGCTCAGTGATTGTAGTCTGGCTGAGACTTGTCGTTAATACTGGCAGCCATCACTCCTTTCCAGTGTTTTGTGCTACCATTCAGTATGGTTCCTCTCTGGCTAAATGAAATCTGGGTCCAGCTTCCACTTTTCTGCTGAAATGATGGCTCTCCACAAACCTTGTACTTTATCGTTCTCACCTGGTAAACCAGACAGAACTCTTACATAGTGGCCTTTTTAATTCTTGGAAACAAAATGGATTGCACTGGTTGACTTAGTCTCCTGAAGCTGGAATCGATTCTCTTTGTGTTTTCTTACAATGAAGTGCAGATGCTATCACCTGATGATTTGTTATTTATATCTTAAAAAGCCATGAAGGAAAAAGTGAAGGATTGAGGTTAAAATTAGCCAGTAAAACAGTGGCTCCCTCAGAGCTCTGTGGATCTTATCCAGTTTGCCTTTCCTCCTTATTGGATTAAATGGAGAATGGAACTGAAATGGCTTTTTCTCTAGCCATCTGCCTCTGCGGTCCCTTCTGGCACACAAGGAGCTTGAATGAATTAGCAAAGAAATGCCTACTTAAAGACAGCACCTCCTTAAGCTCTGCCAAAAATAGAAGCATTAGTCATTCTTATTCTCTTATTCATTGACACCCTTTAGCCCTTTGCATTTTGTAGGCTGTGATGCCAAAAGGGAAATAGGAAGACTCCAAGTTCTATTTTTAACTAACAGAAGTTGTTCAGTCTCATGGGTACTTGCCTGTTGGAGTCTTCCAGGCGCCCTGTGAAATCTCTTCTGGTTTTCTGTTCATGTAGCCCTTGGTGCCTACCTTACTGCAGAGTAGGGGAATGGTGATGCCTCAGCTTCTGTAGATCAATGTGCATTTCTTAAGCTGCTAGCAGATAGGGAAAACCATGTAATAAAGACTCTCTTTTTTATGTCACTAGGCTTTGTTGTCTAATTACAGCTTTCCTAAACTAAAGCTAGGTAATTACACTTGAAGTCTGCCTGGGCACTACTAGGTAAGTACGATGTCAGTGCTAAGCCATTTCATCCAGACCCATAAAATGCATGACTAGAATCATCAGTTATACTTACAATTATGCTTGCAGTTTTTATGTAACGTGGACTTTTCTGTATTAATTTCTTTCATGCTCACCACTTTATCCTGACTTTAAAATTTCCTATCAATGGAGCAACTGAATGATCCTTACTGTTAAAATAGGGGCCTTCTATTTTGAGTACATCTACCTTCACTACAACCACTGAATTTTGGTATTCCTGTGTCTGTTAGGATGAAGCACTTTTGAGTTTTATTCCCTATATGTTTGCTTAGAGGTGGCGATTGAGGGTTTACTGGTTTAGCAGATGTTTTTGTTGATAAGTTGCAAGAGTTGAATTTCAGTGTTTTTCATTATGAAGCATGTTTTCTGGTTTAACTTTTGTGGTTCTAATCTGAACCCTGTCCAGCTAATTATTTTTTTCCAGTTATGAGATTTTAACTGATAATAATGACGCCAGCAGAAGTTGCATCAATTAAAAACATAGAACATAACGTAACATCTTTCTGTTTAGATATTTTCCTTGTTATATTCCGAGTATCACATTAGCCCATTGGCCTCAGTGCTGTATTGAATGCCAGTCTTCAGGTGATGATCTGTGGTGACCTGAACTTCATAAAACTCTTTGTTCCCATGATAGCCCTCTGTCCTGTAGAAGATGAGAAATGGGGATGATACAGCTAACAGCAGAAAGAATTGTTAATACACAATGATTTCATGTTTGTTAGGTTCCAAACAATGATAGATGCTATTCAACACTCCAAAACTCTCCACTCCACTCTCCAAACACTCTAAAAAATGAGCGTGAGCATTAGAGCAGTGGGTTTATATTCGGGTATTACAATGTAAGATTTGCATCGTTAGATTTGCCTTACACGTGAAGACCTGCAGTTTCTGCCTGTGTTTCCTGTTGCTGCTGACTTTGCTCTGGTTTCTGCTTTGCAGGCTGACAGCTGAAGAGGTAGAATCTATAGAGGCAGATACAGCCAACCGTTGGCAAGGAGTCTGCATTAGCAGGGCATCTCCCACACCATCAGAATCTGCAGCCACTGTGAAGTCGCTGATAAAATCATTTGATTTAGGATGTTCAGGTATGCTGTATACTGTAGTGGGTTTTTTTTCCTTCTTTTTGAGTGATAAGTATGTATTTCTTGTCATTTTTTTTTTGTGTTGCTGCCTAGTGGAAATGTTCTGTCAGTGCTTGGTTCAGACGTACTATCTGTGAAATGTCACTGTGTCACTGGTTCCCTGTTCTGCTGAGAGGAAGATGGCTGGTTTTGAAACACAATCGTTTCTATGCTTTTTCTTTAAAGGTAGCACTGGACAAAACATCACAGTTCAAAAGGTCCCTAGGAGCCCTCTAAGTGGAATTCCAGTGAGGACAGCCCCTGCAGCTGCTGTTTCCCCCATGCAGGTACGAGGAACTCTTTCAATCACTGGAGAGCTTGAATGGATAGATGCCATGTTTGAATGACACAGCTTCAGTGTGCCAACATACATATGTTGACAAGGGGAAAGGGAAACTCATCTGTTTATTTGCTGTGGAACATCAAATGCTTTAGTGCTAACAAAAAGGATCAAAGTTTGCCTTTGACTTCAGTTTAGAGGTCTCAGTGGACGGATGTGAACTCCTTGGAATACAATTCTGAACTTTAATCACAGTTATCTAGAAATTAAGTTTTAGTTATTGGTAGTAAGAATGAAAAACATCAGCATGAGTATGATGGTTAGTATTTTTTAATTCTCTTTTATACATTTTTTTGTTTCACAGAGACATTCTGTTTATAATAACACAAAGCCAGCCAGCAAAGGTGTTGTCAAGCACACAGATCTTTCAGACCTTCCACTTGCAGGTAAATTGCAGTAAATGTACAAATATTGCTTCTTTTGCCAGCATTGTCATTAACTGTTAGTCCTTCTGGGCCACTTTTCCTCTTCACATATGGTCAAAGAAAACATGAAAATATGTCTTTAGAGTCTGTCTTAAGGAGCTTATTGATTTTGTCATGTTTCCATTCCCATCTTGATTGTAGCCTTAGAAAAAGAAAAAAAAACAACTGATGCACTAGGGTTTGCCAATACAAACTTGCCCTCTTTATTCCAAAGTATCCATGGCACCTCTCTAATCCGTGCTGTGGAACTGGAGAGGGTTGAATTTTGTTCAGTATATGTGTGTTTGGAACAAGTCCAAAACGCTGTCTTTTGGGGACCTGAATATTTTTGAATTGAGCTTCATTTGAAATACATCAAACATTTCAGATACAGATGGGACCATTTTAGGAGCAGTCATGTTTGGGGTTGTAAGAGTTTGTTTTGAGAGTTCTCAAGAGATGCACTTGTTTTCATTTCACACTTTTGTTCTCTTGTGACTTAACATTCTTTTCTACTAGTTTTTGTTTCCCCTTTTCTCTGAGGCCCTTTATTTTGCTTATCTAGTCTTGAATTTAGTTACTGCACTGGAATTGAAGTTGGTACCAATAGATGACCAAATCTGTGAGGACAGATGAAAAATTATATTCATGTAGTCAAACTGAAGCTATAGGGAGAGAAAAAAGGATCAGTCAACTTCTTCAGTGGTAGATTGAATTTTCTGCAGTAAGTTTGCTAATACAGGGAGAAATTGGAACCCACTTTCATTTTTAAACTCTTCAGATACTTCTGAAGTATCTGCCCCTTCCTCCATTCAAAAATGAAAAGATACTGGATCTGAACAGGAAAACAGCTTACAGGGATGGCAACGTAAACAACATCTTGTCTGTGCTACCAGCTTCTGTATGAGTAAATCATAATCGAGCAGAGGTTATTAGTGGAACAGATAGTTTACTTAGATTTATCAATTGATTTCCAGAAAATCTCTTGCATGAAAATATGCTCTGATCCTACACAGAACACAAGACTCTTAAAATCTCTATCGATTTATTCCATGGTGAAGCAATCTGTCAACTGTGATGTATTTCGAGTCCTTAATAATACATATCCCAGGTCAGGATGTGGATAATTGCTGTTATTACCTATAAACTACTGTTCTATGGAAATCCATTGAAATCAACAGATATTTGATTAACTATTGTGTGTTAAAATTTATGGTCACTTACCTAATGACTTCCTATGTCTATCATTTCTCTTTGTACCTGGATTTGATTTAGCCCCTGTAATTCATTGCAAATGCTTTCTCACTATGTAGTTGTAATAGCTCTGGTTCCAATCTAAATAACCCTAGAAGGCAGTTGATCCAAGTCCTATGCAAACAAGACTGAATTAAAAAATATCCCCAAGGAAATTCAGAGTTGAAGTAGTCTCCATGATAATAATCTTCTGGCTGATTCTATCTGACTAATATTACAGCAGTGTCCTGTGATGTCCTTAATCTGACCCAAATGTTATATGGTTGAAGAGGAGAGTAGATTACTTTGCAGAGAGAGATGATCTGAGTGTGATCTTTTCAGTTAGAATCAGAATTTGACTGATTCTGTCCTGGAGTTTCTAGCAGCACGAAGCAAGTCAGAGGAAGTGTATTATTCATGCAAGTGAGACACAAAGTACAGAGCTGGATAGCATTGCCTGCACCACTTCAGGCACTACTGTATAATTTAAGCCAGTAACCACATAGTTTGTTTTAATTCATGCAAACTGATCATGCTAACAGGATGTGATTTTTTTTTCCATAATCATGTTGCATATTTTTCATGTGATTATTATCCCATTTCTTTTTCCAAATTGCTCCTTATATGCCCTCATCTTTCCCTTCTTTTCTTTGTAGCTATGTGCTTCCAATAGCTTTTATTCCTGTCTGGGAGCCGTCCTTTTCTTTCTTGCACCATGCTTGAATGCATCCTGAATGGTTGGCTCAGCATTTCCTATTTGAATCATGCCATTAGCCAAGCTCAATTATGCTAATGACAGTTTAGCAGTGTACTTCCTTACAGGCTAGTGAGAAACCTTCATTCCTCCTCATAATATTTGGTTTTATTTATTGATATGCCCTTTGTTGAAGATCTGTTTCTCTAAACAGAATATTCTAAAGTATAAAAAGGTTCCAGAGCCATCTGGAACAACGTGCTTGTCTGGCAAATGCTGTAACACTTCTGCTGAAAATAAATGTAGGACTGATGCAGTGATGGTACACTTTGCTGAAACAAAGATAAGAAGAGGAATTCATACACTTAGGCATTAATTATTTAATAATTAATATGGGGAAGTAACTGAAAAGGAAGAGAGAATATTAAATGATCTGCATTCACTTAATTTTTGATAACAACTCATAGTGTGCTGCTCATAGATTCTGGCTTGTTGACAGCTTGTCTGCAGAAAAGAAAACACCAGTTTTCCCAATATTATCCAACACTCTACTTGATAATTGAGAGGCATGAAGATAATTTGATTTCTATGATCTCCTTGGCTTCTGTTCAAAAACTTACCAACTTTGGATTCCATGTCTACTAATTTTGTTGATTTTATATATATAACCATATAATAAAAACAATATATAATATATGTAAATGCGTAATATATGTAAATAATAATAATACAGCTGCATTTCCTATGAACATATTGAGAGCTCCCAAAGTCATATTACATAGGATGGCAGGCATCATGTGCTAAAAAATGCCTTTTACTGCTGCCTTGAACTGGTTGCATTCAGGATCGACGAGGCTTTCATGTTACATGTCTTCTGGTGGCAGAGAAAAGCAAGTGTTATACTAGGGCTGGTCAGACCTCTGGTGAAGATATCTGGTAATCAGCTTTTGAACATTTCAGTTTGTAGATTTTGGTATTTCCCCTCATTCACCTGAGGCCCCTACCCCCCAGCAGGAGTATCAATCACAGGAAACCAGGCAGTCCGTATTGTTGAGGTCATCAAAGCCATTCCTTGTTATGATCACCTCTAATCTGCTCAAGGTTTCCTAGCCCCATGTGTGTTTAATGAACAAATGAGTACATTTGTTTAGAATCAAAACAACAGACTGCATATTGTGTGCTGGGTGGCAGGACAGTAATTAATCAAATTCCTCAGACTGCAAGCTGGCAGCATTTTTTTTTTAATTTCAATTCCCACAGACCTTCTGAAGGGAAGAAACGAAGAGCTGAAACCGGACCATTACCTCCGAAAAAGCCCCTCCCTGGAATCCCTGAGCAAACCCCCTATGGCCTTCAGCAGCAGAATGCTTAACTCTACCCCCAGCAGCTTGAAACCCCAAAGCAAACTCAGGTACCAGCTAAGTCTCCTGGGAAAAACAGCACACTGGACGGATTTGATGTATTATCTGGAACCAAGACTGATGTTTTAATTAACAGACTCTTGTCTCCAGTAGAAAGCCTGCTGGCTAGTCTGTCTAGCTCTGAATTACCAGAGTATAAACTATACTAGATTCAAATTTCAAAATTCAGACTATAGTAAAAACAATTATCTGTAAGATGAGCAATCATGACAAAATGAGGATAACAAATTTTCAGGAGCCATTAGTTGTATGCCAGAATACCATCATTATCTTACTGTAGCTTTGCACATTATAGTGAGTTGAAAGCTAAAAGCTTTGAGGCCTACAGGAGAGCCAGATACAAATTTTCCTCTGATCTCCACCATTATTCTCAAAAGTAAAAGCTGTAGGGTAGAGACTATGCAGATTTTGATTGCTGGCCTTTAACAGTCCTCTTGGCCTTGACAGCAATACAGGCTGCAGTTATTGCAGTTAAATCAAGTATTTGTTCTGCAGCACCTCAATTGGATGCTAATTGGTGTTACAGATTCTTTAAGTAGGATGTTTGCTCTGAAGGCTATAACAATTTGGTTTCCATTTTGGGTTCTGTGCTGCCATCCTATTTTGTCATATGGATATTATTTCAGTAGCACTGAATCACATAAGTCACTGATTAGTCCTTAGGTACAGGGGTACAGGTTTTGCATGGGGAAGAGCAAACAATCCTCCTTTCACATGTTTGAGGCCAAGTTTGGTGGAGCCATGCACAACCTGATTGAGCTTTTGAACTGGATAATCCTCAAGGTCCCTTCTGACCCCAACCATTCTGTGATGAAGCCTCCCTCATTTTTACCTTGATCCCAAGTTGCTGGATTGACTTTACGTACAGGAAGACCCTGAGCTGAGATCTGGCTAGAGAATCATCAGACCCCCTGTATATTGTGGAGATCTTAGATAGCCCCGTTTGGGTGCTATTCTGCTCAACCTCCTGTAGGGAACCTGCTTTTAGCAGGGAAGTTGGACTCAATTATCTCCAAAGGGCCCTTCTAATCCCTATGATTCTATGATTCTATTTATAAACTGGGGGGGGGGGGAAGGAGGAAAAAGAGACTTAAAATGTATTTTGTCGTCTTCTCCCTTCCACTCCCTTGGATTAGTGTGGAGAGAAAGGACCCGCTGGCAGCCCTAGCCCGGGAGTACGGCGGTTCAAAGAGGAACGCTCTGTTGAAATGGTGCCAAAAGAAGACTGAGGGCTACCAGGTACATTTTCACTTTTCTCTAGAAAATAATTCACGATTTTTTTTTTTTTTTTTGTCTGCATGAAGTAAGCAACATCATTTCAAAGAAATATGTGCATTTCAGTCTGCTGATTTTTACCTTTATTTCTGCTGGATGTTTCTGTCCTTTTCCTTCAGATTTCTTTAGCACTGCAGTCCCTAGTATCACGTTGTTGTAAGTTGTTCAAGGTGAAATGTTTCCTGCATCAAAAATAACTGATGTTCAGAGTTAGTGTGTATGAGCAGCAGCTTCAATTTGGTACCAGTTTTTGAAATTACTTTTAATACATTTTTTTGTGTAACAAAATTTACGTGTTTACTGGTGTGGCCTTGACAAAATTGCACTTTAGGATGCCACTCTTTCTCATCTGCTGCAGTTTAACAGAATTCTGCAAAGCCAGTTTTGACAGTTTGAGAATATGTAATTTCTTTGTGCAGTGATTTTTCACTGCTAAACAGGCATTAATTTTGTCCAGTTCTTGTATGGCTGTTGCTGTGCTCATTAAGCTCGGACTCGTGTTTGGACACAGATAAGTTAGATCTTTGATTCTGCTTGTAACTGAGCTGGAGAAGGCAGTTTTAGACAACAGTTCATCCTGTGCTATATGCTGGCTGTGCAGGACAGTCTTGGTTTGATATAATGTTGAGATTTTTTTTTCCTTAAGAAAAATATTGTTTGTTACTTAGAACAGAGGACAAAAGCAGTTATCACCACATGATATGCACCCTGGAGCATGGCTTTAATAAAAGCAGAGTCCAACTTTTAAAGTAAATAATATTTTTTTCTTCACAACATCTCTTTATGAAGCATTAGCTACAGGGGGCAGAAGATTGGAAGAAAAGACAGTAGCTTTTCCTTTAATAAACCGATCTATAGAAGTTCAAGTTGTTTCTTAGCAGTGGCATATTTATCTGATTTGCACAAACTCCAGAGGACAATTAGCAGAGAAAGCTCTTGACTTCAGACACACCTTACAAGCACTAAAGCCAAGGTTAGATTACCTCCAATCATGTGATGCTGCCTTAGCGCTGTTCTGCGATGTTGCATCCTCTGCTCTGTTAATTTATACTCTTTTGTATCTCACCTTCTGAAATTCTCCTGGTCTTTGATTAGAACGTACTGGGGGAATATTTCCATCCAGCATTCAGAAAATGATTGGCAAAATGCAACTTTTCCAAGCCTAAATTGTATTAAGCCAGAAAAACCATCTCTCGGGTTAGACTTTCCCCTGATGGTGTTGTCTTTTTGTTTTGTTTTAAATGTCAGATATAGTGAGTTTCCTCCACTTCTCCTAAAACAAACCAACTCATCAGAGTTCACTGTAAGGGAGGCAGTCTGTAGTTTCCTTTGTATAGTTACTCCCAGGTGGGACTAATGGAAATACTTTCAGAAATTGTGTGGCTTTGTGAACACACAGGCCTGGTGCTGTAGGTACCAGTCTGGTAACTGGAGTGACAAATATTCCCTCTGTGACAAAGTAGAAAAGGAGTTTTGTTTTTCTGTGCTGAACCCAAGTGGTGGAGCTAACTGTGTATCAGATAGCAGGCCACACAGGAGGTATGCAAGGCAGTCTATTTGTTTTTCCTTTTGGTATCAGCCTCTGGAGGAAAGTATGTCCGTGGGTCAGAGGACAGTGCGTGTCTTTGCTTTATACGTGGCTGCTGGATGTTTAGATGATGTTTCAGGAAAAAAAAAGACTTTGCCATTTTGATTCCTGCTCTGCTGAGACTCCTGTGGTGCCGGTGGCTGTCCTCCATCATTACCATTTCTAATGCAGCAGAATGAGTCTTCGGCAGCTTTCAGAAAGAGCAGGGATGGTGCTGACAAACACTGTAAGCCAGGAGAGCCTGAGAAGTTCAGCTCGTGATGCGGGGGAACCTCATTGCTCAGAGCATAAGATTTCAGAGTAGAAATTGAAATCAAATGAACCAAAGGGTAAACAATTCACTGATTTATGGTGAGAGTCTTGCCTCTCTATCCTTATTGCTTCATCTTGAAGCATTATCTCTTGGACATTCTTCTTCAGACTTTTGTTTCCATCGTGCCCTCTGTGGTGTATTCACTGACTTTTCTTGAACTGGCTTTTCCCTGACCCTTGCACTCATATGATAAGTCTGATATTAAGCTCCACAGGGAGTTTTTTTTCATTCTTGAGTACAAAGCACTGGAGTGGAGTAAAGAACGTCATCCTCCTTCCTGCCTTACTCGCAGCTCTGGTGGGAATGAAGTAATGAACTCTAGCAAGCAGAGCCCTGATGACATGCATGACTCTTCTCTGTGCGTAATATCCTTGTCTGTGAGGTATCATCTGTGCAAGTTCCTGTATATTCTGTCATGGTCTTTCTAACATGAAGCCCAGAACCACAAGTCGCTTTGGATGCAAGCTATTTTCATCCTGGTGACGCAGTGGAAGGAGAGAAAATGAGACTTGATGCTTAGCTGCCTAACTTCTTTTTTCCATTGACACCATGTACTGCCTTCCAACATCTAATATTGACAATTATAATGTGAGCTGGCAAGGAGGAGGGGAATTCCTTTCTGTTTATATTGTGGAGATACCAGATTTCATTAAATGATACAAGTAAAATGAATTAGAATAACTAATATGCTCATGAGCTTCTGCTACCCGTGTCCCAGATTCCTGGGAGAAAGCTGGATTAGTGACCTAGGAGAGTATTTGGGGATAAGACCTAGGGACCAATGCACGAGGCTCCACTTTTAAATGCTTTAATCCATACAGGGCTTATACTATAGATAGAAATTTACATCCTGCTGCTGGCATATATCCTTACACTGACTACAGTGGAACATTCCTTGGCTTTTAGCTCCAGTGTGCTGTTCCCCTGGAGGCAATCTCATAAAACAAGAGAGGAACACTGGAGGGAGTTGAGAGAAATGCGACATAAATGAATGTTGGCCTGGAGAGTTTGATTTGTTTTTGAAAAAAAAAGATTAAAAAAAATATTGCATGAGTTTCCAGTAACTGAGAAAAAACATGAAAGCATCTGTGACTCTGATCTGCTACCATTTCTAAGATCCCTATTCAAACAGTGATTTGATGTAAAAAAGATACAAATATTAAGGAGAGAGTAAGAAAGTGAAGAAAGTGAAGAAGCTCTAGAATGAAAATAAAGTTGAAGTTCAGCTGAATGGCTGAAAAAAAAAAAAAAAAAAGAGATGTCAAACACTATGGTATGTTCTACCATATGATTTCAATTGTTATATTTCAGTGCTGGGTGAATACCTTCTGGCATCATAGGCATCGATTTTTGAATAACCGTGCAGAAGTGCTAAAAAAAATGGCAGCAGCAAGAAGAATAAAAAATGTGAAATAAGGCTTCGGCTTTGGGTTCAGCAGCTTTTTGCAAAACCTCCCTGGGGAAAAAACTCCAGCTTGGAAAAAAAAAACCAAACACCCTTAATCTAAAGTATGGTTCCCTGTAAGAATTTTGCACTGGCACATCTCTTTGGCTAGACAGATACAGACTGCTCCTCCTCACTCTGTGAATTTGCTGATATCGTGGTTTATAAAGTGATGAGGGTGATGAGATGACCGAACTTGAGTATTGCTTTTGTGGTTCCGAAGCTCAATTACTACAAGTCCTTTCAACCACAGAGCCTGCTGAGAGTAAGTCATTTGTGTTAAAATAGCTCTTGTTCTGTTGTCTAGTGTTTTTGTTGTTGTTTTTTTCATTTATTTTAAAGTTATAATCATAGCAACAATGTGAAGCAGAAGGTGGGTGCCTCTGTTCTAACAGGCTCTGTTCCCATGAGCTGTAACTCCTGGAAGCTGCTGAAAGTCATTCTTGTTGCATTATCACCTCCCATAATCATATCATTAGTGACTGTGGTGTTATTTGAGTGCTAAGGTTCTATTTGCTCTCTGTGGAGACCATTTGTCAAGAGTCCAAACCTCTCTAGATTAAGTCTATTGCTATCTGCAGATGTACTGTGAACACATGGAGCATCAAGAGGCACTTAACCCACCATCGTTAGAGTTCAGGATTATTGTTTCTGCCACATACTCTCCTTAGAGAGGGGAGGGAACTTCTGCCATGTTAATAAATATCATTTACTTAGAAGAACTGTTCACATTTTTCCCAGCAAAACTATACCTCCGTCCTATGGCACAGAGGAAAAGAGAACCTGAGACTTTTCTCTAAAAGTACCGTTGTGGTAATTAGTTTAAGCAATATTAAAGTGAGTTTAAAGGGACCCATTCAGGATCTGCTCCTTGAAGAACTACCATCCTTTATAATGAAGCCATCTGTGTGGTTGTCTTAAGTAGGGGAATGTGAAATAGGTGGTGGTAAAGAACGCTCTAGAACAGACAGGGGAAAATAGCAGCTCAACCTCTGAAGATGTTTTTATTCCATAGTTTCCCTGCCTGTGCATGCAAGCCATTGCCTTGTAACATGACAACTTATGTAACTCATGCACTTCTGCTCACATATAGGGCAGTGCCACCCAATTTCATGCCTCTGGAAGAATCACACCGGCGTGCAGAAAGTCTTCAGTAGCATGACATTTACCTAACTTTCATAGCTGCTTCTGGAAAAAGTAATTCCTTTTCATTATTCTGCACAAAGTGTGCTAGCAACTATGAGCAAAGCTAGAAGAAAATGATTTATTTGTTTCCCTGCCTTATTTGGAGTCACTTAACATTGCAGTAAGTTCCAAGAACACTGTGCTGTTTCAAAAAGTACTCTTAGGAGCATGTAGAAACTATTTTTAGGGCAATACTCTCTGACATTGTATTGTTTGGTCTGAATTAGCAAAATACAAAAATCTGTACCCCCAGCATCCTGAATATTTGTCTGGAAAGTTATGAATTGTTTTCTGAAGCTTCAATTTCTTCAGACACAGGGAGTTTTAGGGCTCTGGTGAAATATCCTGGGCGTATCTGTGTTCTTCGTATCTTCTAGAAATATAGAATGGCATGGAAAAGAATCTGAGTACTTCAGCCTTCGTCTTGTATGCATGTATTAATAGCAGTGCCTTTCAGATGTGCTTCGGCTGGCTATTCAAAAAGAAGAAAAAGGCCTATCCTGAAGTATTCCTGCTATTACAGCTATCTCAGCCTTGAGAGACAGAAATTGGAAACAAATTTCTTCCAAGCATAACCTAAAAGTCATTAAGTACAATTCTGAGTGCCCGTACTGCATGAAGCTGGTATATCAGACCATGTAAAAGTTGCAGTGTCTGCACTGCATTGTGTTCTTCATGCAGCAAGGATGCAAAAGCGTGGGGAGAAAAACAAGGGCTGTGCCAGCGTGTGCTGTTTGTCAAGTAATTGTAGCAAGAGACTGGTTGACCAGTGGCTTGGAAACGGTTACAAAGCTTTTACATTTGTTTTAACTATCACCCAAAGATGTACAAATGCACATAGGCTGATGAGGGTATAAAGTTCACTTTGGTCTGATGGTCAGAGGCCAATGCATTTGCAGTAGGGAGGTGGATGCTGCTGCTGGACGAAGCAGACAAGATGCTTATTTCTCAGCTGCTACAGCATGCAAATATATTAAAGGGCTGTGTGTTTTGGGAAGAGAGCCAAAAAACTCCTTCATGACCATGCCTGAAGAAGAACACTGAAGAAAAGCACCTCCAGACTTCAGTGACAGCCATCTATTAATTCCAAACAGTATTCCTGGAGGAACTCCTCTATGAATTCCTATTTCTTCTGCCACACCAAGCTGCACGTTTTGGATTAGATTTCTGTTTACTCAGAGCCTGCTGAGTAAACAGCAAAAGCTATCTGTCTTAGTATTTACCAATGCCATTAATGCATCAGAGTTCTTCTCTGGTGTACAATGGCGTGCGTTCTAAAGTACCACACACTAGCAGATCTGGTATGAGAGGGTGCACGTGTTTGTAACAGCACTGTGCCCACAGCGCTCAACACTTTTTGACATTTAGAAGTGGAACATATGTGCAGTGAGGTTTGGTAGGAAGTGGGGTATGTGGTGTATTTCTGAGAACTGGTTAAAATTTCTGCCTGAGTTTTTTTCAATTGTTGCAGAAAGTATTTTAGTTTTGTGAAGAGGATGTTGACTTCAGAGAGACTTTTCCTATCTATGCGAAAATTGAAGGGAATCTTAGGAAAAGCCATTGAGATGGGAGGGTCAACCCCGTGTTTAAATGAAAATTGATAATAGGGGGATAGGAGTTTTGCTCTTGAGTCTGTTTTGGGCCACCTCTGTGATTGTGGCAGTCTTGCATAATATTGCCTTGGTTTTCCAGGCTGTTAAAATACAGATCATCTTATCATCTCAGTGGATAATGATGAATTTCAGTCATGTCTGGAAAGGTGCTCTGATTACAGGGCAATACTGAGGGTTTTTAATAATGGAAATTGAATATGAATTTTCAAGATATTCCTGATTCTTTTCCAGAATAATTCTTTTCTTCTTCTACATAAAAGCACTCAGATAGCTGACTGAGTATATGCAGTTTCTCTTTATGTCCCAGCTGAAGCCAGGGCTGGGTCTGGAAAACATGTGTAGCACCCAAATCTTCACATGTTGGGAGAAATCCATTTCATTACTCATCTGCAAGCCCCCTTTGCAGTGGTGCCAATTCCTAAATGTGCTTCTCCAATGCAGACAACTAATTTGAGGTGAGTTCTACCTTTTTCCTCCCTGCTCCCCCACAAGGGGCTTTATCTTTTAAGCAAATAAAAGTCTTTAGATTGGAAGGATAAAATAAATGCCCGTGCAGTGCTCTCACACGTAATTTTCTGTCCTGCTGGGTAATTTCAAAAATAGCATTTACATTCTATCCATCCCAAAGTCCAAGACATTTTCCTTGTGTTGCCTGGCTGCAGTGACAATCAGTGAAAACACTGATTGGTCACCAGCTGGAACAACTCCAAGCTGTGGATTTAAGTGGGAGAGCTGAGCCCTGTTGCTTCTTCCATCAATATTCTGTGCTGCTGGGACCTCCTCCTAACTTGTTTCCATCCTTTTTCATGAGCCTACCACAGTTTGCAGCCTACCCCTCTGCCCAGGAATTGCAGGACGTGTCTGATGGCACAACTGCCCATCAGATAATTAGCAATAACTGTGGGAGCCGTCACTGTGCTCGTTAGCAATTCTGTGCCAGGCTGCTGGCAGGAAGTAGCTAAGCTGCTGCCTTGGACTCAGAGGGCAGTGCGTACCTACCCAGCTCCCTCCTTTCCTCCCCAGAATGTCTGTGTGGCCATCGGAGCTGTGCTGCTGCATCTTCACTCTTGCAGCCTTGGCAATGAAAGAACACAGCCCGGCCTGTTTCGTCTCTGCAGCTTGCAGCTGTGTGGTGTCCTTTATGTGAGATGTGAGAAAAATGATGCAAGTGTTGGCTTTGTTAGCAGGAAAGAATTGGCTTTCAGCAGGTGAGCATAAAAAATATAATTTATACTGAAGAGCAGAGAAGAGGTGAATGAGAAAAACTATTTGCTTCCTGGCCTTGCTGTGTAATCCACCTCTGCCTCTCCAGACACAGCTAACTCTCTCTCTCTGCTCTCCTCTCCCAAAGCTGGGGTGCAAAGAGATAGTTAAGTCCCAGAATGAGGAAGATGTACAAAATCCTGTTACTTTACTGGCCTCCAGAGAGTTCTTTGAAGTAGGTGACCTTAGTAATGAGAATGTTTTCATAGGGTAATTGGTATTCAAAGCTGCTTGTGTTATTTGCTAGGAAAAGTTCACATGCATTGTGTGTAATGTGTGCTGTGCCAGCAATGTGTCTCAAGCTTTTTCCTGATTTACCAGAATTTACTTTCTTTCTAAGAAGTTGATCTTAATACATTCTAATGAAAAGAAAACCTAAAAACAAATCATAGTGAGATGTTTACCAGTCCACACAGTGCTGGGAGCAATACAGCCAACAGGCAGGAACGGATGCTGCTTGGCTCATTAAGGTGGCTATTTGTATTTACAGTTACAGTGATGATATCCATGTCAGTTGCAGCTGTATTTCACCTTGCAAGCCAAAGAAGTGTGTGGTTACACAGTTATCACATATAACTGTAAGCATCTCCCATTTGGTGCCACTTTTGCTTTTATTCTTATGACGACTTCAGTTACAGCAGCAGCACATCTCCTACAACCAGAACGACAGAGTGAAGCTGCCTTGTAGAGGTCACAGACCTCCTCAGTACTTCATGAAAGAAGAGCTGAGCTTGAAGAATGCACAGATTATTTTATAATGCCTTCACAATCTACTCTGAATGGTATCTCTAAGACAACTTATGTCAGATTATTAGATGGTGCAGAGCTTTAGAGAGCACTGTTACCTATTCTTGCCAGTTTGATCCAATCTGGAAAGGTAATGAAGAACATGAGACACTCCTGACTTTCTGCTGTATTCTTAGAAATCTTGTTTTAGAAAGACTTGCAGAGATTGGGAGCTAAGAAAAAATCTGTGCTCAGTGCATGACGATAAGCTCGTTGATTTTCTGCTTTTTAATCATCCCTCCTCCCTGTGGCTATTCTAGTCATCTGATGTAGAGAGCTGGGTGCTCCTGAGGAAACAAAAAGTCACAAACTTTTTCAAACACACTAAATGAGATAGCCCTTAAAGAGCTGACCGCCACTTCCTTACATTGTTTTGTACATATAATCAGCAGTAAGGTGCACGACTTGCTGACATGTCTTACAGAAGTGTTAGAAGTACAGAAGGGGGGGGGGGGGGGGGGGGATGGAAACACTGAGTTTCAAAGAGGTTGAAACAATCCTCACTGAGACTGCAGCTGCCCAAACCATTTGAACTGGGGATATTAATATAGCCTGGAGGACAGAAGGTAGTTTGGTTTCCCTTCCAATCTTGGCTAGCAAAATAATACAATAAATAGTATTGCTGTTCCACAAGTTACTCTCGATAGATTTCATTTTTTTAAATCAAGAGGTATTATTTTGTATATTCCATTTATGAGTAAAAGATTTGTAAGAGAATTCAAGAAGTTTCCTGGTAATAGATTGACATTTTAAATGTGAAAGGTAAATCACTTTAGATTTGCAGCCACTCATTTGAAATAATTGTGTGCAATTGTCCAAGCCATCTGGGTGCACCCTGTAATCACAGAAGAATCCTGGCAGTCTTCAATTTTAGGCATTCATGCCTTCCATCCATGTTAACTGGACCTGACCGTGTTTCCAATTCACCTGCATTTCCAGTGAGCTGCCCAGCTGTTTCATATACTTGGAGCATTTCAGATGAGGTTTGCTCAGATTAGGTCATGCTATGGGGAGCCCTTCTTGTATTACTGCTTAGGCAATGTTTAGTACTCACCTACTCGGGGCTTGGAGTTTATGTGCTTCCTTTGGTAGAACCACTGTGGCTGAAGCCCACTGACTTGTCCCCCACCACCCTGTTAGGGTGAAACGAATCCAAATTAGATTTGCAGTTTCACACGGCTGTGCTTGAAGATGGGTGAGTGGAGGTGGTCCTTGGGAGTTGCCTTTCAAGGTTCCTTGATCAGATTTTGTATTGGAAAGTCAGCATCAGGATTTGCTGAGATATGTAGCCTATGGAAGGGAGGATTTTGTCCAGGCAAATATATAGTCTCAATATAATGACTTAAAAGCACCATATGTTAAGACTTTTGGTTTGTGAATGTGATGCAGGTCTTTGATTATTGATAGGGAGGAAGAATTCCAGAAAGCTGAGCTGATTAAGGGGGAGCTGCTCTTAAGAACAGGCATTTCCCTTTGACTTATTCAATACGTTTAAATAGTTCTGTCTTCAGTACTGAAGCTTATATTTTCTTTGGACTGAAATTCAGTGATTAGCCACTCTGGTGCATTCCAGGTCTGCTGTTCTGAGAGACAGGAGGGCAACTTGTTTGCTGGGGGTGGGTGGGAAGAGAGATGATAAGGATGTATTTATTGCAGGCTTCCTTCCGCAGAGTTCCAGTTTAGCTTCAAGCTGATTCATGTTTATAATTCATAATTCTGGGTCTTAAAGAGAAAATTATGACTCAGAGAGCCATTGCTGCAGGCACAGGATCTGCATGGCGGGAATATCTTGGGTCAGTATTTAACATACTGAGGCTGCAATGAGGAACATGTGATGTCATTGTTGCTTTTTGCTGAAGACTCAAAGATCCAGCGAAATCTGATGGGGTGGTTGTTTTTTCCCCAGACAAACAAGGAATTGTTTATAGTGAGAAGAGATCACACACGTTTCCCTGTGGGTCCTTAGGTGGCTCTCACAGTGCTCTGTTATCTGCAAGCAAAGGTCCTGGTCCTGGAGTGGGGGGCTGATGTTAATGACTTGCAGGTGTTCGGTGCCTTTTGGACTTGGCATGTCACTTGTGCTATAGAGAATACATATGATCTCTAAATAACATTGCCTGGACTTGTTTTTATTTCTTTATATATATATATTTTTTTTGCTTTGCCTTAGGTCAGGTACACTAAGATACACAGAAATGAATCATGCTGAGTACTTTCAGACAACCAAGCTCCCTGTGTGCTTCTAGATCAGTCTTTTATTGTTCCCACTGCACATATGAACTTTCTTTTGAAGTGAGTGGAGTGTTGTCTCTGACAAGAAACCTGGCTGCTACCCTGGAAATAGCTTTGTCTGGATTACCCTTATGCTATTAGCAGTTCTCTACCACTGCCCCAGCAAACCTTACACTCAGGTCTTTCTGTGCTCCTGCTTTGCCATTCTATTGGGCATGGAAAGATTCTCATGTCATACTCTTGTGGCCTATCGTGGTGATAGGCTGTTTGCTGATAACATGTACTGGCCTCAGTAAATTTAACACTTTGGTAATTTGGAGGTCAATCCTTTCCCACTAACTGCAGATTGATAAATAATATGTACTTTTTCCATCAGAAACTTCATTTCCTGTTGCAACTTTATGGCTTAGGCAATGCCAGGATAGTTCTCAGAGTAAAATATTTCTTTCTTGCAATGGTATTCAGCTACTATGTCTCTTTTATCTCCACTGACAGATGTGCTTAGCCCAAAATACAATCTGGTGGCTAGTACAGTAATGACTGCTGATGATAACCTGCTTGCTCAGTTCATTAAGTTTGTAGATTTATTGCTGCCAGAGTATTTTAACCTGAAATATTCTGAACTCTTTCAGTTTGAATCATATTTTATTGTAGACATTAATTTCTAATCTGAAATTCTGACTGGACAAAGTCCAGGTTGGACAACTAATCAATGAGGCATAAGTGAAAAGCACATGATGAAATACTTACCAGCTGGGTTTTAGTGCTCCTGCGTGAGGATTTGTATGAGAAATGCAGTAAAAGATCTGTTCTGAGGGGAATCTTGAAAGAGGATGGAAAACAGCTAAATAAATAAAGTTAAGTAGCAGAGAGTGAGAGCTGGCATTCGGTGCACTGAAGATCTGGCTAAAAGGGGATTTCAGGGTGTCTGAGCACCTGTCACTGTGTGAGAGATGGTGCAGCACTGTCGTGTCCTGGAGCCTTCCATGCTTTGAACATTTGGAACTTTTCTAACCACTATCCCTATTGTATTTTTAGCTTCTTGTTGGAACAATAAAAAAACAGCAATAAAACGTAGCCTTGAGGATTCCTGGGCGTACTGATATGGCTCCATCAGTGCATACAAGAATGTTAGAAAGGTCACATCAAATTCTGTATCTCTAACTTCCCGTTCTTTATCTACCTTTTGTTCAGTTCTCTGTGACGTGCAAATGAAAGCTGCTGCATTGACAGAGAATATAAGAATGCAGACGTGCCTTCATGCAAACAACTGCAAATTAGGCACATCTGCCCAGCTCCTGGAAAGCTGCCCGCTCAGCTGCTGGTGTTGCCAATTTGGAGCCTTTCTCTCATACAAATAAGCACATTCTTTCTTTAGGGCTTGAGAACTAGGTTATGTTATTACCAGTCTGATATGGCTTTCGATAAGGAACTGAATCTTGCTGATTACACATTCTCTTAAAGTATCTCTGTGAAGGCAGCACGAGGTCAAATACGCAGAATCACAGGATGGTCGAGGTTGAAAGGGACATCTGGAGGTCACCTGGTCCAGCCTCCCTGTTCAAGTGATCAATGTGGCACTGTTAAGGAATGGTTTGTTTCCTCTTACAGAATATTGATATTACCAACTTCAGCAGCAGCTGGAGTGATGGGCTGGCCTTCTGTGCTCTGCTGCACACGTATTTGCCTGCACATATTCCTTACCAAGAGCTCAACAGCCAGGATAAAGTAAGTTCTGTTGTACTTAATCCTAAAAAATCTGCTGAATGCACAGTGAATATTATCCATTCTGATGGAGACACAGTGCTCTAAGATCTTGGTATTAATTCACACAAAATAAAAAGGTGGGAGGAGCAGTAAAAGGCAAGTGTCATTTAAGAACTCAGCAGATAGACTGCAGCTTTTTTTTTTACCTGGGACCTGATCTAGCTGCTTTGCCTGTGAAAATACCAAACCTGGTGTTTTTCAGTATTCAGATATTTGTCCCTTCTTATTTAAACTTATTGTTTGCCCCAGACACAAAGTAGAATTCCAGAATCATACATTGATAATCCTTTTGAACCTTTGTTTTATTCTTACAGAAGAGAAATCTGCTGTTAGCATTTCAAGCTGCCGAAAGTGTGGGCATCAAACCCAGCTTGGTGAGTAATCTACTTTTAGCAAGGGAAGAATTGCTGCCTACATCATTCCAAAGCTTTTGTTGTCATGTGGCTGGTCAGTCAACTTGCACTGAAAATGCCCATAGTGTGCTAGAGAATGTGCAGCACCATCTCTGAAAGTCTGCGTTGTTTTGAGAAGTCCCAGCAGACCAAATCTGTAGTGTTGTTGAATTAATACAGTTTAAAGTAACTTCTGGGGGTCATCTGGTATTAAAATTGAGAGTATTGATGATGTCTTCCTCTCAGAAGCTTATTTGAGAGATGATTCCTGTTTGCATGGGCAGAGCCCTTTATCTGCCTGCCAGATCGTTTTCTTTCCTTTTGTTTTAGAGTTCTAAGAAACAGAAGGATAATTTTCTTGTTAAACTGTTTAAAAAGCCTTTGCTTAAATCAACAATTTAATGGCAAGAAAGGTAAGATTAATACGAAGGAGGAAATATTATGGGTTCTTAAGCTAAATTACAGAACCAGGGACATGAAAAGAAGCAGTAATTTAAATAAAATGAAATTACATAGAGAATTACTCTTTGATTACAGATGGAAGAGACCTTTTCAGGATGTACAGTGTTTAAATAGTTTGTTCTTTGGCTGGAGTTGTACAATTGCAGTCAGCCAGTAGATTGTTCCCATGGACTTTTATGCAGTTATGTGGCCTTACCATGCTCTGGAATGGAAGCAGTAGTGTTCAGTAACAAGAGCTACTCAGAGGACCCAGGGATGCTCCCAGTGGAGGTGCTTGACTAAATTTTGACCATATGTCCTATGCAGGAACTCAGTGAGATGATGTACACAGACCGGCCAGACTGGCAGAGTGTGATGCAGTACGTCGCCCAGATTTACAAGTACTTTGAGACCTGAGATGCAAAGCAAGAGGTGGACACAAGTGGGGAAGAGAACAAAGAATGCCACAGATGCACTCGATCACTTTAAAAATCCCCTTGCTCCTCTTCCACAACCAACCTATGCTCTTAGTTTGAAAGAAAGCTCTTCCATAGTTTTGATTACATCTGGGATAAAACCAAATAAATAACCATGTCCATATATTCACACCAAATTCATCTGCAATTTTGTTTCTGAAGAGGATTCCTTGTGCTATACAATGTTTTCCACAAACCAATCTCTACCGACAGGAGACCTGCCACAAAATGAAGTTTTGAATCAATGTGGACTACGCTGGTACTCAAAGGAAGCTGGGAGATTAATTCTAATACAAAATCTCACAAAAATGCTCTTCTTGCCCAAATATATTTAACTCATCCCAAATATGTTTTGTTTTCTTCCCTCTGTGTATTTTATGAGATGCCATGACAAATGCATGTGTGTCAAACTTTAACCTGAGTTATTCTCACACATCTGACCCAGTCAGTCTGCTAGTTTTTTTTTTGCCATAGCTTATCCAGTAGGATAACAACACCATCATTTGTAACTTGGAAACCATGCTCTGTTCCACCACCAGTTGGTGAGAGAACTCTGAAAGATACTGTTACTTGCTGGAACTCCAGATCAAACAGGTGTCATTTCAGAGAAAAACAGCTTTATTACAACAGTTTCATTACTATAGCTTGACTGTTAAAAGAAGATGGAGCCTTGTTTCACAGCTGGCACTGTTAGCATAGGAATATTGCAGATGCAAGTTACTAGCTTTAGTTTATGAGGTGCCAGTGATCAGGTGGTGACTCTCTAAGCAGTATATTGGCATCTCAGTAGTTCGTGGTTTTGTGAACTGAGTAGAGCAACTTCTCTTTTCTGCACTGATCTTTTATAAGCAGCACAAATAAGTAAATTCTATGTAGAAGCATAAATCTTGAGACAGTTAATGCCCTTTGAGATGAAATGTAGTTCACAGGGCACTGTTAAATGTTTAGAAGTTACATTACCCTGTTAGAGGGCACAGTAATGTATTGGTAACAATAGAAGTTCCAGTTTTACTCTGCAGATTGCAGAATGTTACTGCGTTCCCCTCTTGGTTTCTTGGATATCTTTAAGGTGCCAGAGAAGAGCCTTTCAGCTAGTAATACCATCAACAAGATGTCTGAAGTATGCTGTTTAATTTACTGTTTCTCTTATTTCACCCCATGAAGCTAAATTTTATGTCATCTCCAATGGTGAAAGGATCAAACTCGATAAAGGCTACTTAGTTTGTTCTAGGAGCAGGTCTTAGAGAATGTGCTGTACAGGATCTCAGGCTGCTGGCCACTTTAGATTATGGTGCTGCAAGAAAGGAGTTGTTTAGTTAGCGTGTTTAACCCTGTGACCCAGACCTGATGCTTCATGAATGTTAATCATAGGCAGTCAGGGATCATTTTTCTCTTACAGAAGTTAATAGTGTATGCTTGCTGCTCTTAGCACTTGAAAAGAGCTCATGAAATGGAAATAGATGATTTCACAGAAGAAACATAATTTTTCTGGGGTACTGCAGGTGCCTGATCTCAGCCTCTGGCTTCCCCATAGTACTTAATTGTGTTTGTTTATTTGTCTCTTTTTAATTAGTAAACAAGCTATTTCAGACTTTGGTTTTCTCACAGCAACAGCAAGATTTAGGGGATAGATGACAGCAGCCAAGGTCAGTGAGTGCCCTGAACAGAAAGGAAGCTGGAAGAATACAGAATATGCCTGTTTCACAGGAGGAGGAAAGCAGCACTTGCTCTGAGTTCCAATTTGACACTTACTCTAATCCATCACCCTCAGGAAAATCTGGTTCTAATCTTTTGAGTGTCCGTGTGATAAAAAGTGGCCCACACTTGGAGTGCCCTTGAACTCTCTGGTGTCGTGCTATACTGTGAGAAAGTGATTGTAAATGCTTGGGCAGAGTTCCTTCCTTGCAAGAGAGTGCTTTCTAGATTAAATTAAGTCTGCAGTAATTTTCAGCATGCTCTCTGACATCCCTAGAGAGCAGGGGATGCATTGCTCTAAATGTTCTCAAATATAAGTTTCCTGTCATATGGTAAGATGGAAGAGAAAAATAGTTGCTAAGCAGATTTTGTTTAGGAAGGGAGCCACGCTGCACAACTCCTTTGCCTTCTGGATGCAGCAGGCTCTTTTCCCTTGAGGTATCCGTTGGCAGAGATCCCAACTCACCAACAGCCTGTAGTTCAAAGCATAGTGAAGTCAACACAGAAAATTCCATATTCCTCAGTGGGCTTTGGATCAGGCACTTGGAGAGATGACAAAAACTGTTTTCATTCCCAGAGTCTGGAAAACATTCTGAAGTCAGAGGGCTCCACATGATCCAGAAAAGAAAGATCATCTTAACCCTCTGATCACTGGAAGTGCATGTGTTCTGTGTGGCTGTCCAGATGTAAGCTACATACGTATGTTATCTAATATGTCAGTTCCATTTGCTTCAATCACAGTTTTGACACTTATTCTAATCTGTTTCCCCAGGACTCACTAGCTTTACAAAGCATTCTGCTGCTTGATCTGATGGCTTTCAGTTTTTAACTCAATTTTATAAAGCACTGTTTCTGTCTCTTTGCAGCCTATTTTCTCATTCCTCCCAAAACAGCTCGGTCCAAACTCGAATTCTATGCAGTTCTAATGGTACATTCATGAGAACACGTTCCCTTACTTGGGAGTTGGAACAAGGAGTTGTCTGTAGAGAACAAGGTATCAGTTTTACCATTTGCTCTGTGTTACTTTCCAGCCTTCAAACCTGCAAAGCATCTCATTTCGAAGTGATGACAATTGGAGATTGAGCTGCTCTTCCGAGTTATTTTCTGAGATGAACAATTGGGTTTATGGGTTCATTTAAGCTGCTACATTGTTGTGCTTGGTTGTTTTTTCCTTTGGAACATTGCACAGCATCTGACCTAGATCTTCAGAAAAGGCTATTGCTTTTTGAGGCTGCCTAAGAGTTTGAATATAGATTTACGTTTGTCCCGTATAAGGTGCTGCAGAGCAGCGTGGTGTTCAGAAAATACGTAGTGTCTGTGAGTTCTTTTAAGGCATCTCAAATTGGAATTTGAAAAATTAAAGTTCCAGCTGCCATTAATGTTGCAGGACTTATTAAGATAAGCTACACTGTATAGGAATATTCCTGCTAAATTGGAACACACGGTGCTGTGATATGGATGGTATCAACAACAGCTTGCTTAAGCTACCAAAATCCTTTTTGACTTTGCCTCTTAGGAGTAATAGATTTTTTCCCTGATGCAGGCAGATGGAATTGCTTTAGCATGTGCTCCTTAAATGTACAGTAGCTCTAGAACATAACTGCATTTATTTGTGTCCTGGGGTAGCCTGTCAGACTCCAAGAAATCATAAAGCTGATCTTGGTTGAGCATGTGAGAAAAATGTTTAGGATGGGGATTTCAGTGGGGTTCAAGGAGGGATATTGCGTTGTGTGATTGTTTCACTACAGCTGCTAGAGGAAAGGGAATTAAATTGTAGAAAGTGGTCTGACTTCCAGAATTTGTGGTGATTTATAGAAGGTACAGAGTATATCATGATTTGGGAAGGTACAGGGGAGTTGAGAAGAGAGTCAAGAGTCAGCTTTCTAAGAAGGTTTTCTAGAAGGGCTGATGAACTGTTTCTGAAAGTATGCAATGAAACTGCCTGGAGTGAAAGTCCAGTATGTGAGGAGAGGGAACAAGATGGAAAATTAATACCTGTGCCTGTATGGACAGCAAAGGATGTGGATGTCTGTAGGATTTCAGCTTGAGAGTCCTGACTGACTGCCATCTGGAGTGACATTTCTCCTAAGAGCGCAGCCTGGGATGGTCCTCGGAAGATGAAGAGGGAAGAGAACTCAGAGCTCACTGCATTGGCCAGGTTTTCCTTCCTGTGACTGTGATATTCATGGGAATGTCTGAGAGCCAAAGATTCACCGTTTTTCTTGTGTTGCAGTAAGGCAGCCACATTAAGCAGACTCATTTTTGACTTAAGCAGGTTCTCCAGTTTCCATTCAGTGAGACACATTCTGCTGCTTGAGTTTTGGCAGGTTTCTTTTTTTTTCTTTTTTTTTTTTTTTTTCAGGCTTTCTGTATGATTTTTCTTGTTCTGTGTGTGCAACCAGTATTTGTGAGTTTTCTGTCCAAACCAAATAGGTGCATGCTGACAGAAGGACTGGTTCTGCCCTATTTGATTCCTGACCCAGAGCTCTTCAAAGTCCAGCTTTTGGCTTCACTGCCTTAACTCTCACTTCCTTGGCAATGACAGTAAGAGTGCATTGGCTCATCTGGCTGTAGGTTGTTTGCACCTCCCTCATCTTTCTTTGCTTATGGCTTCCATCTGCAAGTATCTGACAGGTCCAGCTGTTTGCAAAGCTGCACCTTGTCTATCTGATGACATGCAGAGTCTGTATGGGATGAGATTATGCATTTTCCTGTCAGAAGAGGGCTTTTGCCTAAGAAGACTCAGGGCACTGAGCATTAAGACATATTTTTAAACCCAGCAATAACTTCTACTATGCTAGACTCTGTTGTTTTTTATCAACTCCAGTGCCATTTAGACTCACCCACAAATGCTGTGTAGGAACAAGTTTATAACTTAACTACAATTAACATTTTTCACAACTGATGGTCTCTACATTTTTAACTTGCACGTGTGCCAAGTTCCATTGGGTGGTGCTGGACACAATATTTTTATTGATTATTGGTCCAGACTTGAGTTTCTCATGTGGCATAATCATCTCTAACAGTCAAGTACTTTTAGCTTTCTCTATTGGATACAGATGTTACATCGTGATCTAATTTATACAAAGAGCACATTAGAATGTATATACAAGGCATTGCCAGATTCGGACATGCTAATATTTAAAGATTAACATTATTGAAATGTATGATGCAAAAAAAAATGTAATATTTCTAATAAATCTTTCTCTGTTTCTGATGTTTTTGCAATGTTTCAAATATCTACGTACAAATCTGATTCATCTGCAGACTGCTGGGAAGCAGGGCTCCCAGGAGAGGCTTTAAAACATCCTCATGGTTCATTGTTTCTCCTTCACTGGTAGCAGAGAAAATTTGATCAGAAGCTTCATTTCATAAATACATCAATTTCCATTTTTTAAGTAGATGCATTTGGATGCCTTTCAGAAGATTGTCTTGGGGATAAAGGAGTGTCAGATTCTGAAACAGACTGTATTGAAGACACAGTAAGAAACCATCCTAATGCAAAGGAAAGGAAGGAACACAGGAGACGCCGGTATGTTTCTGCATGAGGAGAGCTTAAATGACTTAGAGGATTTAGGAGGAAGCAGTCAAAAATTGAATAGCAAGGACGCATGACTGGAATAAGCATAAAGTATAACAAGTCACCAGTAAGGTGGCGAAATGAGTTACAGCTTACAAAGAGCAACTCCACCTGGTGCTGTTACACGTGATGCTGAGGAGTAGCAGTGAGTAGCTGTGTCTGGCTGCGTAGATGAAAGCTTGTGAGAAAGATTCTCATTTGCATAATCCAAACTTCTTTGCTTTTCCCCACCTCAATATCACGTTTCAGCCATGGGTTTTAAACACAGGGTTGGTCCCTCCTTGTGGCAATGTCACAGGGAAAGCAGTGTTGTTTTGATGATTTCTCTGATTCAGACAGCTTTACCTCCTGGACATAGCATGACCAAGTGAAATGGCAATGCAGAGTTTCCAATTTTTTCAGGCTGCCACTTTATTTAGAAATCTTGCAATAGCTCACTTAGAAAGCACTAGATTTGGTATTTGCATCTCTGTGGTCTTCTGCAAAGAACTTCTCAGAACCAGCCTTGTCTTACCCTCTGGAGATCTCACCATCATCAGGAATGTGTTATGCACAAAGAGCAGCACTGCATTCATCACTTGGATGATCTTGGATTAAAGCAGTTCATGTCTGTCTATCTAAAGTTCCAATCCATCATCAATCTGTTTTATCCTTTTGTCTGTCCTCATTTTTCAGCCATTAATTCTTTAGGGCAATGACTGTTTTTGCTTGAAGTTTATTTAACCTCTAACCACAATCTGGAGTCAACATGCAGTATTGTAATATGACTAATTAATAATCAGGTCAGACTGATTTTGCGATATTTCACCTCAGGGATGTGAAATCTGCTTGTCTGTCACATACTGGTGAGCAAAAATTGCACCTACCAAAGTCTCAGTTCCATTCTCTGTTTGTAAAACAATATGAATCCCTTGATAGCTTGTTGTCAGGGTTGATTCATTCTTTGTACAGTATGGAGATACCAATGGCTAGCAAGGTACATGCTATTGCAGCTGCTTTAGATCATGTTTGCTTTGTTTTTGAGCAAGTGATCAAACAAACTATGTCTATTTGCTGGCTCTTTAAAATCTGTCACCATATTCCTTGTTTGAACTGTAATTGCTACAAAACACAAAGTCATGCTATCACAGATTGTCTCAAAGCTTAAGCCAAACAAACACTCATAAAAAGATATAAATGTTGAAATGGAGACACTCGACTTCAGTATCTCGACTAAACTGATGCCACTGCCTTTGCCATGGTAACTATACACTGAGAATCCTGCAAAAATCAATAGTCTTTCCATCAAGTTCTACAGGCTGTAAGATTGTTCTTTTTTTTAATCAGAATTTACTATATTCAGTTGTGTTTTATCTGCAAGTATTAATGTCTTCAAATTCCCTTGTTCTCTTTCAGAAAACAGATCCTATGTAGGATCAGTTGGTGCTGCACCTGCTGCCAGACTTGGTATTTCTGTTACTGAAGGAAGCTGTGAGATGCTTGCAGGCTCTGCAGCCTCAGCTCTTTTCACAGTATACTCCAGTTGCTTTGATTTATTTGTTGGAAAAAGCTGGATTCTCTGTGGAAAATGTCTGTGAGTAATCCATGCTGATATGTTTGCAAGTGGTTCAGCAAGAGACTGGAAATGAGAGTTCAGGCCAATATTTTCCCAGGATTGTTTGTGGCTGGTTGTAGATGAGCGAAATGAGAGGATTTAGGGCTGCTTTGCTGCTAAGTTTGGTTTCACTGCCAGGTGTTTCCTAATGCTTAGAGAGCATAGATTGGACTGGAAAGAAAAATTCCTTTCCTGCCTGGTGCACATTCATCTATCTGAGATGGAGAGGTTTTTATTTGTTTGTATCAGCGCAGTGCCCATGTCATGAACCTCTCTGAGAGCTCACAGACCTGCTCCAAACATAGATTCCAGCACTTGGAGGTTCATATCCAGCTGGAGCCCTGGCAGAGGCAGATAAAAGCATAGTGCCGTGACCTGATCTATATTTGAAGCTGAAGAAAGCACAGTCGGTGCAGTAAAGCTTGAAGCCCAGTATGAGCCCTGGGAGTCTTGGTTTGCATTCCCAAAATGGTCACAGACCCTCCCTGGGAACTGAGGCAGGTGTGCTAATCACAAACATGGTTTGAACCTATGGGAACTCACTTGTGGTTCCCCAAGATGTGATGAAAAGGAAACTCTTGGTTTCGGGAAAAGCTTATTATGTTTTTCAGTCGCCCCCACCTCTGAGCCAACCCTTTCATGTCTCCCCTTAGTCATTAATAATGCTAATTTTGCCCAATATTCCCAGGCTTCTGCTAACTAAATGGACAGAATCTCAGATCCTGGTTCTCTTACAACTCCTGAAAAGTAGCTCAAAAGAAAGGAAAAAAGAAGTGAGGTGCAATGTAGAGGAAGCAGTTTCTTATTGAATCACATAGTGAACAGCTTTCAGAGACAGGCAAGTGTCACACCACGTTGTCTTGGGCTGCCCGGCCACCAGTGGGTGTAAAATAATTACTCTGTGTGTCCTCTTTTTAGGCTACAACAGATGTAGTGATGCTTGAACAGGAGATGCAAGTGAGCATTAGTTAAGGAGCTGAACAGGCTCGAGAGTCATGGACCATAATAGATGGCAGAGAAGCAATACTAACGGCATGAGAAGCGAGTCTCCCAGATGGAGAGTCTTCAAGGGTCAGAACCAGGTGGCTGGATTCTCACAGGTGAAGTTTTGCATTATTTGATGCTGAAATAGTACTGGCACAAGCTGTGTATAGCAGGGCTCTGAAGCAAATCAGAAAAGATGGCATTAGGATTATGGGGGCAATCAGTGTTTTTTATTGAGCATAGCAGGAAGAAAATGAAAGCTGTAAAATGCCAGTGTGGGTAAACATTATTCACACATGTAGAATATGAACTTCTGTCCCCTCTTGAGTACATAGCAATGACCGAGGTTTTATCCTTACCTGCACATCATGAGTTTAAGCTGGTTAAAGAGAAACTAACAAGACTGGAGAATTAAAATGATAGCAGGTGTTTTTCCAAACCTGCTCTGTAGCAAACAGCCCAGCACAGAGGAACCTGCTGTAATGCCACTGTGACTGGAAAAGGACAATAGCTGGTATGAGCTGCAGGGAGTGGAACCCACCTCCTGGGGATGGCTCTCTTTAGGGACACTGCTGCCCAACCCCCTTTGAAGGAACCTGCAAAAATTTGAATTTCTACTTATAATTTCCTTCCCTGGAGGGCAGTAACGGTGAAAGCAGTGCACACAGATTATTCCTATTTGTAATGCAGCTACTGGTGTTTGGTTCCCACAGCCCAGTATGTCTGAATAGCACAGCAATAATATCATCTGCATAGCTTAGCCCTTGAGAGTAGTTGTACTGCTGAGACCCTGGAGAGCCATTCAGGGATGGAAGAGTTCATTTTGAAGCTTTGCAAAGGGACTCATAATACCAGTAATAAATAACACGCTGATCCATGTTCCAGGTTCTCCCCTTCACCTGGGATTAAGACAGTGCTTTCTGAGCAATTAAATGAGGGTGTGAAAAGTCATGCGTAATGGACTTTAAGTTACTGTGTTCTGAAGGTGTTTAGCAGCAGGTTTATGTCTTGCTTTTGCAAGTGGACAAACAGGATCCAAAGGAAGTGAGGTTTCTGTATACTGGTGCCCAGACTCTGAAGGAAGGTGGCATTCAGTGTGTCACCATCCCTCCAAGGGCAGGACCCTCCTGTGCTGGGCACATCCCAAGAAATTCTTCTTGTAATGGAGGAGCACAACAGGGGCTGTGGTAAAGGTATTTGGAATCAAACGGGTTTTGAGCACAAATTCACTGTTTGCTGTGTTGAGACAGTGAGACAGGAAGGCTGTGGTACTTCCTCCACATTGCCTGACCTGATTTTTGGTGTGTATCCTGCAAGTTTCACTGTGTCACAACTAAGGCACCTTTTTACTCATTAGAGGCTGCATGGGTCTGTCTATGAAAGGAGAATGGGAATTAGAGGCAAAGGATGGCTCTAAGGTCTCATGGGACTTGGAACATAATGGGCTTCTCTATTCAGGATGGCTGTGTTGCATTAATTCAAGTCTCCTCAGTCTGTTCAGTTGGAACTCAAATGTCCCATTTTTGCATAAAGCCGAACAGCTTTGATCTGTGGTGTGAGAGCGAATTTCCGTGCCCTGTCAGAGTTTGGCAAGGAGCAGAATCACTTCTCCTTATTGTTCCTGTGAAGTGTTGATGGAGAGCAAACTTCTGAGTTACACTCCTGGAGCAGACATTTAGCACGGCTGTGTTGTTAGGGGCAAGAAGCTGTGAAGGCTTTGCCCAGGAAGCGCTGGCTGTGAATGAGGCAATCTCGAGTTGTTTGAATTGCAAACGGCATCACTGCCTGTCCTGCTTCAGCCTGGGCTTTCCACTGCTGGTGTTGGCCTGGAAACAAAACGACACTTCCTACGGATTTCTCTGGGGAAGTTGCTGTACCCTCAGCACAAGTGAGGCAACCCGCACCCTGCCAGCCCTGTGTGGCTTCATGCATTTCTGGAGAAGCTGCAGCTTTCACTTAGGACTGAGAAGGGTGCTTGGCTTTGCATCATACAAGGTGCTTAATAAGTAAAATCAAACAGAGATAAATTAAAACATTCTTTAAAATGCTGTCCTCACTGCCTGGCCCTCTGCTCAGCCAAAATCCTGCCTTTTTAACTGCTCTGCTCTTAATAGTTTATTTTTATTTTTCAGTTTTGTGGTCACTTTTTTGTTTTCTAATGAAAAGTGTAAGATACAACTCACCATTTATAAAGAACTCACACACCTGCATTGTTGCAGGATGCAGGTAATTTAGGCACTGGTTTTACATTCCAGAATAATTTACATTTATTATCTGGCAGTGACCCCACATCTTGGAAAACCTAGGGTTGTTGATCTGCAGTTTACAATCTTGCCATAATTTTTTGTTTCATCTCTCAAGCACTTTGCAGACTTACTGAGGTCTCCAGCATGGAAATAGTTTTCTCTGGAGATTTGCTCTATGCTTTACACTTTCCCTTCTCTTCAGGAAAAACACCCACAGCCATACAGGGCAAACCTCACCTTGCACCATGCACCTCCATAACTTCAGAGCTCATCTGGATCTTTGGCATGCTAATACTCAGTGCAGAGATGCAGGCAATGAATATTCGGGGCAGAGCAACGCTTCACCTGCTGCACACCATATTGCCCTCAGAAATGGTGTTTCCTTCACCCAGCTCGTGCAGGCAGCATGCAGCTCACACTGCCAGTGGAAGCACCACTTTGAAGAGGACTTTTGCACCAGCTGCGTGGTTTGCAGGTTATATTATGCCTTGGGAATCCTTCCTTGGAGCCAAGATCGGGACAAGCTGTGTCTTGTCCTGCAGAGCAGTTCAGAAGTGCCAGTGGAGACTTGAGAAGCAGTGGGGCCTCAATTCAGAAGGCTGTGCCAGTTCTCCCGGGCTGATGGCAAGCAGTCAGACACAGCCTCACAGAACCATTAAGGTTCAAAACGACCTCTAGGACCATCTAGTCCAAGCATCTGCCTAACACCAATTTTGCCCTCTAGACCGTGTCCATAGGTACCGCATCTCCACGGATCTGTCACTGGTCATTCCCCCTGGCCAATGCAAGCAGTTCAAAGAGATTAGGAACATTTCTTCCCAGGAGGTGTGTGTGTGTTTGGAGGTCTGTGCTGAAGGCTGGAGGGAGAAAGAACCACTGGGCCTCCTTGGTCATCAAACTTGCATGCTCAGCAAGGAGCAAGAGGCTGTGTGCTGCCATCCAGGGACTGCTCAGGCAGCAGGTGTGGTGCTGTCTACAGGCCCGAGGGCTCACTAAGCCACGTGGCAGGGCTGAGAGCCCTGAAGGTGTCAAAACAGAGACAGCCAGGGCAGCCCTCAACCTGAGCCTTGCACAAAAGATCACAGCGGCCGCAGGAAGCTGCCTCCAGCATGGCGGCTCTGCTCCCCTGGGAGCACAGCGACAGAGGAACGGCACGTACGAGCTGCAAGCCTCTGCCAAGCCCTAGCCCAGCAGGCTGCTGGGGTTGTCTCCCACTGTATCACACTCGGCACGTGTTTAAAGCTGCTTCCCTCTGAACAAAGGAGCTCGAGTTGTGCTGGCACTTGAAAGGAGCAGCTCACCGCTGGTGTCGCTTCCTATGGGAGCACTGAGCAGCAAGTCCCTGGAGTTGAATAAATCCAGGAAAGTAATGGTGGTGATGATTTACTTGACACTCAGTGGCATCTTTGTGCCAAACAGTGCTCCGCTCTTAATGTGCTCCAGCTCTTGAACAGATTCTGTAGCCTGTGGGCTGCCTTAGAATCACAGAGTATCCTGAGTTGGAAGGAACCCATAAGGATTGCTTACGGACTCCTGTATACAAACGCACACTGCACACATTTTCATCTAAGGACCATCATCCTCACAGCCACAGGAATGAGTTTCACAGTGCCTGCTCAGCTGGTTGCTTTACAAGGCCAGCGTGCTCCAGTGGTGTTTGGTGGTAGATTCTATGGTGCTATACTTCTTAAAACAGGGCTCAAAGAATGCGGCCAGAGGGCACGGGCTGGGAGCTGCATATCTCTGGCTGGGAAGCGGCTCATCCTGCTCTCCTGCCTGCAGGTTTAACTGCATTTATATAGCAGAGCTCAGCACGCTTCTCTTTGGCCACGCTTGCAGCAAAGTTGTGTTCAGAGTGAGTTCAGCTGCATCAGTTAACGCCAAAAGAAACCACCGGGCCTTGGCAGAGGTTTCTGTGCATTGCAGGGCCATGAATCTCAGCATAATGCAAAATCCACAATGTTCACAGTGCTTTGCTACCTGCCTTGCAGACCTACTTGTCAGGAACAGCCCATTCATCATGGTATGCAATGGACTGCTGCTCTGTTCACATCTGACTTGGTAAACCAAAATTTCCATGAGATCAGCCTGTAAGAAGTGCTTCCATGGTCACCACAGCAGATTCTTCCCTAATGACACGCAAAGAAGTCCCTTCCCCTTGCACTGAAGTGCTGTAAAGCAGCAACAGGCTTCTGTTGGCACATAGTATAGAGCTAGGAAAACAGCATGTAAAAACCCTGATGTAGATCCATTGCTTTGGGGTAAAAAGTGCTTTTCCACAACTGTTAACCTTTGTTTACATGATTATACCAGCCTCCCCACGAGCGGAGCTCCGCTTATCCCCAAATAATAAATAAACCAAACCGGTGCAGGCAGGTTCAGGACCCAGGCAGGGCTGGGGAGGACCTGAAGCACATGGGATAATTTCTATTCCCTCCACAAAATAAGCATTTAAATAGTATTTTTTCCCATGTGTTTTTCTTTTGCTTCAGCTTTGGATCCCCAGAAAGCTTTCCTTCCCACAGGTTTTTCTTCCAGAGTTTGTTTTAAACAAGCAACTGCAGTTTCTTTTACTTTCTGTTTGCAACGGCCAGACCTGAGGTCGAACATCAGTGCAGTTTTGTGGCATCCAGTAGCGCTCAGCCAACAGGCAGGAGGTAACGATCCCAGCAATTCTCTTTGCTCAGCCCCAGCTCTGGCTGCGTTTTGATGGCAAACACAGCATACAGAGCAATGGAAAGGTGTTACTGGATAGGTGCTGTATTTCAGCCCCACTGCTGCATACAGCCCCTTTGCTTTGGCAATTGCCTCAGGTTTTGGTGCATTCCGCACTCTGTAGCCCCACACTCAGCCTCTCCAGCCCTGTGAGTAACACTCAGCTTTGGTAACCGTTATGTTTTGCCACTTCTTACGTCAGGGAACGTTACGTTGTGTGATAACCGTCCGCAGACGAAGTGCTGTCATGATTTATGAAATAGTTCTCTTTTTTTTTTTTTTTTTTTTTCCCCCAGCTCATCGCGGGGATTTTTCTCCGTGTGGCAACATCGCACGGCGGTGTCCCAACGCGCTTAGCAATACGGTGCGGGAGAAGCGCGGTGCTGAACGCCGGGGGGAACTTTCTGCTCGGGGCACCTGCGGGGCGGGCGGGGGCAGCAGCCGGGCGGAGCGGCGCGGCGCGGAGAGGAGAGGTGCGGGGGTGCCGGCCCGGGCCCGCCCGCCTCGGCCAATCGTGGCCGCTCCGCACACTCCCCGCCCCGCTCCGTTCGCCCCATGTGCAGAAATAGCCGCGGCGGCGGTTTCCGCAGGGAGCGGGGCGAGCGGGCGGCGGCGGAGCATCCCCGGGCGGAGCGGAGGGACCGTCCCGTCCCGTCCCGTCCCTTCCCGTCCCGATCCATCCCGTCCCGACCGGCCCCGATGGCCCCGCGGCGGCCGGGCCCCGCGGTGGAGGGCGGGCGGTGATCGCTGCCGGCGAAGCTCGGATGCCCCCCGGGGGACGGGGGCTGCGGGCAGCGGGGGGCCGAGGCGCGGGGCTCGGCGCGCCCCTGCGGCCCCCCACGGCCCCATCGGTGGGGCCGGACATGGGAATTGGGCTCCGGGAGCCGCTGCCCCGTGGCCTGCCGGTACCTGTGGCGGAAAGTCCCTTCTGCTTGTGAACCTTTCGAGCTCCTCGCCCTGGGCTCTCGCCATGAACACTATGAAAACCACCTACATCGTGCTGGAGCTCATCATCGCCGTGCTGTCCATCGCTGGCAACGTCCTGGTGTGCTGGGCCGTGGCCATCAACAGCACCTTGAAGAACGCGACCAACTATTTCCTGGTGTCTCTGGCGGTGGCTGATATCGCTGTGGGTTTGCTGGCAATCCCCTTTGCCATCACCATCAGCATCGGTTTCCAGGTGGATTTTCACAGCTGCCTCTTCTTCGCCTGCTTCGTGCTGGTGCTGACCCAAAGCTCCATCTTCAGCCTGCTGGCGGTGGCCATCGACCGGTACCTGGCCATCAAGATCCCCCTGAGGTAAGAGTCCTCACACCTTGCAGCTGCCCCATCCCACCTGACTTATGGGAACTTCCTCTCTCTCACAATACCATGTGGTCTGCCGCCCAAAGGTGATGATAGTGAAAGTGTCAGTGATTTGCCGTCACTTGCTCTGGGATCAGGTTGTCAGTGTCCCATCTCTTACTCAGAGATATAACTGTGGGCTCGGTTTCTGGAAGTTATTTGCCTTGGGTGGGTTGGCAGCGGCTCCACAGCGGTGCGGTAGTGAGGGACAGCTCCAGCTCATCTATGGAGGTATTTGTACAGCCCCCATTCCTGTGGTATCTGGGCTTCTCTGGGTCATTAAGCATAAGAGCAGCTGTGCAGGCTGCTCCCAGCCGGGGTCGTGATACCTTCAGCAAGGCTGAAATGGAGCCCTAGGATCTGCTATGACACTGTGCATGCTTCACGTCGTTAACTTGGACTAGAGCTAACGAGGCTTTTTCCAAGTTTTAGAAGGGATGTAATGAATAGAAAGTGCAGTTTGTTGCAGCAAGTGTTGGGTGCTGTAAGTGCGTTTCTGTACTCACACATGAGCCTGTTCCTTCCGAGTGTGCACATCAGGAAATATCAGGAGCTGTCAGCTCTGCAGCGTGCTGTGAGGGGAGAGCAGCAGGGGGGTCAGAAACCACTGTGTGGTTTTCAGAAACACGCAGTTCATGTTTTTATCCAAGCGTGGTTTCAAGGCCAGGAATTGGCTTCCTTCTAATTCATTGCAGTGCACTGGGAAAGTGTGTGAAATATATTTTACAAGTGCTAAGTGCACCAAAACCCCAGAGTCTGTAACATGACTGACCTGAGTCTACCAGCCTGCTCTCCTGTCTCCACTGTCCCTCCCCCAGAACAGACATCGATGCAGCCCCGTAAGCCCCAGGAGCACTGGGACTGCCAGCAGTGTTGGTATGGTCAGGGCAGCTCCGGCACAGGGACCTCAGCTGAACCACGCCAGCTGCAGCTTTCCTGGGCTCTGCTCACCTCTAGCTCCTCTGCACCACTGATGAATTCATCCTAAAGTGACTTAGAGGACCCCACCCACCCACCCTCTTCTGGCACCTTGCAGCACAGAACTCCCACATGTGGGGCAAATTTTAATTAGTCATCGGGCAGACAATAAAACTGGGTGATGGAATTGCATGTATCCTGAGTGGCTGTGTGTCACCAGAGCGTGGAAATTCCATAGGATACGGAGTGTTGTACGGGGGCAGCAGGGCTCAGCTCTGGCTCTGGCTGCTGAGTTCCCAGCCTCCAGCACAGGACTCTGTCTGTCTGGGCAATGCTTCGGCGCCTGATCCATCTGTTGGCACTGGGGCTCTTGGAGTGGGCTTTGACAGCACAGAGCCCCTCCGGGTAGGGTGAAAGCAGTAAAACCCCATTACAAGGATGGGAACAGGGCAGTGCCTCAGCAGCAGCAGGTTCAGAGACTGTGCTGAAAGGCTGTGTTTGTGCAGCACAGGTTGGTGCCCAGCTGCAGCCTGCATCGCCTGAGCTCAGCACACCGCATTCCCTCTGGTAACCTGTGCGGGGATGCTGAGGACGGAGCCTGACGCATAATTCAGTATTATTTAAGGGATGTTTCAGCCCACAGAGGCCAGGCAGGGCTGCGGGCAGGGCCGTGCGTTGCAGCCAAGCTTGTAATGGATTTTTCAGTTCTTTGGCTGAACCGAGAAATCCCATGGGAGAAGAGGCAAATTACTTCAGTCTGACTGAAGCAGCAGTGGCTGGGGGTGGCAAGGAAACATAGGGTCCCAACCGACTGTGCAGATCGCATTTGGGCTGCTTGGCCCTTCTGCTGCTGCTTTCTGAAATGGAGGCACATAGGAAGCAGCTGATGGGCCCCCACCTAGAGTGCAGCAAAACAACTGTTTTGTTGAATCTCATACCGGTTCTTTGGAACCCTCCCTCGTCTGGCTAAAAATATTTGCTTAATTTGGCCACAAAGTCATGAATTCTTTCTGTCCCTTGAAACTCTATTTTTTATTTGTTTGTTTCACAAATTTACTATTTCCTGAGGAGCCCCCTGCACCATTCCTGCATGTGTGGCCACAGCCCTGAGCCCCTTCCCAGCTCCTTTCTCCCCAGGACACACACAGCTTTTGGCTGCCCTATTGTCCTGCTGTCCCTATGCCCATCAGTGCTGCCCTGCAGTGCCTCTAAGTCCCCTGCCCATCCCATTGGTGACCAGCACTATTACTGCTGGTTTATAACCTCAGCACGCAGCAGGCCAGAAGTGTGCCCAGTGCAGGGGGGAAATAGCAGCTATTTTTAGGTGTGAGCAGTCTGATTTCCTAAAATATGTCCCAATTTTTTCTATTTTTCCTGCACCTCAGGGGTCATTTCCCTCCCTGGCAAAAACCAAAATCCCGACAGGATGTGAATTGTCCCCAGGACCTCTGCACTTCTGGAGCAGCTGTGGGGGCAGCAGGGATGTCAGGGAGCACACAGCTGCTTCCAGGCTGTGGTTTGGGGCATGGAGCTGGGCTGAGCCAGGAACCGGAGCCTTGGGATTGTCCAGGGCTTCTTTTAGCTCAGGTCAGCTCAATCTGTTATAAAAACCCCAATACTGTGTTAATTTTTGTGCTGTTATACTGTCTCTCAGGGCCGTGCTGCCCTGACCCTGATGGCAGTCACTCTGCAGTGGGATGTGAGGCTCCAGCGGAGCTTCATGCAGGGTCAGTGCTGCCAGCTGTGCCGTCCCCATCTGCTCCCAGAGCCTGCCGAAGGCCGGCGGGGCTCAGGGAATTTGCACGCGCCACAGAGCGGATTATCCCCCTGTAATCCCACTGATGACTTCGGGCCTGCCATGAGCCACAAATAACCCACATCCTGCGTTGTGTTCCTGGGGTGTGGCTGTGCCCTGCGAGCACCGTCTGGTGCTGGGAAAGCAATCAGGTGCTGAGGAGCAGGGGAGCTGCTGTACCCCCGTTCCGCAGGGGACAAGGGACAGCGATGGCCACATCCTCTCCCTGCGCTGCTGAGGGCCCTGGTGCCTCCTGTGCTACACAAGAAGTGATCTCACTGCCACCCACCACCTTGCCCTTATCCGCTATCTGCGTGCACAGGGCTCCCATGCGTGGGAGGGGTTGCACCAGTGCCCTATACACGGGTTTGCACCGACACAGCCGCAGCTCCTATCTCCCTTCTGCACCACAAGGCGTGCCTGGGGACTGGGAATGAGAGAAATCCTCATCCCCAGGCATGGAGGGGCTGATAGCAACACCCCCAAGATGGCTGGGAGGGTGCTGAAGCCGGGCTCAAGGATGCTGCAATGCCAACTGCCGCCCATGGGCACACAGTCGGCACG
This sequence comes from Tetrao urogallus, assembly GCF_951394365.1. Lineage (NCBI taxonomy): Eukaryota > Metazoa > Chordata > Aves > Galliformes > Phasianidae > Tetrao > Tetrao urogallus. The sequence goes on from NC_136833.1 coordinate 6,670,391, forward strand.
GCGCTCACTGTTGGCTGCCCTCACTGTGCCCCCCAGCCCCGTATACCCGGCAGGAAGGCCGAGAGCATGAGCGGGGGATGCTGCTGCCTTCCCATGTGCACAATAGGGACAGATGCAGGAGGAAGTGATTTGTCTGCCACTGGATGCGGACGCGCGCAGATGTCCGGCTTCCTCGGCCGATGCTGTAACGCCGATCAGATTTCTCATTCTCGCCGCCAACTCCTTCCTGGTTGGACAGCACTGCTTTCTCCTTTTCTTTTTTTCTTTCTTCCCTCTAAAGTGCAATTTATGATTCATTTAAAATGTCCTGCCAGGGTGTGCTGTTTGGTGTGTGATCTCAAGCAGCACAACAGCACTAGTGCTGAAAAAAAAAGGGAGTGTGATGCAAAGTACAGCTGCAAGTGGATGACAGGGACACAATGCTTGGCAGCCAGAAGGCCCTCACCCTTGTGAATGGAGGTGTCTGTGTGTTTTTCTTCACACTTAAAATAGAAGCATGTAAATTATCACCACGTGTTTGTATCAGAGCACCTGCATAGGATGAGTTCTGTGGCTCCCAGCTGCTTGTGTCCCTGCAGCCGGCACTGGGCACAGGCAGATGGGGAGGACGCAGCACAGCACTGAAGGCACGGCTCCAACCAGGGACCCAAAGGGCAGGACAGGGGCTGGGATGCTCCTGGCTCTGCTTTGCAGCAGGCAGTGATGTCCCTGTCGGGCTGCTTGGAGCAGCAGCCCCACGGCACTCTGTCATTAGAGAAATTCCTCCTGATTAGGAAAGGTAATGCTGCAACGTCAGCAGTGTGTTCTGTACACAAGAGGAGCATTTAAACACTCAATAGCTCCATGTGGCTTTCACACCTCTGGTGTCAGTACAACTATTTGAGAACAGGTACCAGTGATGAGGTGGCACTGGTGCTCCTCCAATGTGCAATGGGCAGCAGCAGGAGGGAGCTGAGTAATTAGCAATCTGACACTGATTACGCCAGGAAAGAGACTGTGCCTGCCTGTGTGAAGGGAACTAATGCATTGCTGGGTTATTTAATCTCAATAAATCATTTTAAAATATTCCGCTGTTATTTACATTAAAGCAGCACTTGATGCCTTTTGGCAGAAGCATAGAGGAGATTCAATATTTGTTGTCCATTAATTGAGCAGACTTCAGCGAGTAAATTTACTTTAATTGTTTCTTGCCTAATAATATTAAGCCTAAAAGAGCAAAGGAGGGATTTAGTGGTGCATTCAGAGCTGTGGAAATGCGTCGGCTCCCCACTGCCTGCTCACGCTGTGTGTGCATGGGGATGAGCTCGGCCTTGCAGTTGCCATTGCCATTGCTGCTGTTGCCATTGGTGGCTCGAGGCTCTGACCTTGCCAAGATTTCTGGGGTTTTGCTTCTAATCAAACCAAGTTTCAGAGCAGGTTGAGCTCCTGAAAGCAGGCACAGGGCTTTGAAAAAAAAGGGCTGGGCCTCACAGCTGCCCCCTCTGATAACTTCTCAGCTGAAGCAGTGCTGGATAATGAGGAGAGGAAGGTGCAGAGCACCCAGACCTGCCCTAAGAGCTCCGTTGGTGTGTGTGCAGCCGTGCAGGGCTGCTGCCTGCGGCCGTGGCTCCCAGCAGGGGATGGCCGCGTGCGCACGGAGGCGACGGCAGCGTGATTCAGATGCACAGCTGTGGGTCTGTGGGAATCCAACCCTCCCCTGCCTCACGGGCCGGAAGAAAATAAGAACAAGCGTTCTTAGGAAAGGAGGAGCAGAGTAATGGAGCCAGAGTAAACAAGCACTGAGAGGAGGGTGTGGGAAGGGGGGACACGTATGTCAGCCAGTGGATGCTAGCTGGCAGTGGACGGGACAATAATGGGTTTCTCATGTTGTCTTTCTGGCACTCACTGAGCTCTTTGTATCCCCAGAAAGAGAACCGAGCAGCGCTTTGATGCTGCTGTCTGTTCTAATTTCACCCAACTCGCCTGCCCTTCCTGCTATTCTCACTGCTCTGGGCAACTGGGCTTGGGGGAGCATTTGGCTTTCCTAACTCAGGATTTGGCATAAGGAGAGGTGTAGGGCAACACATGGCTCTGTGCCCCTCAGTACCACACCAGCTTGACCCTCTGCCATGGCTGAAATTTTTTGTAACTCATGAGAACCCGAGGAAAGCATTTGCTCAGAATCCAGCTTTATGCAACCACACAGGAGCAGCCCTGGTGGCCGGGGGAAGCTGTCCACATTGATGGGAGGGCAGGAGGAGGGAGAAGAGCCCAGTGTTCCTGGCTCCCTGCTCCATGCCTGGATGCAAGTCTCGGAATAGAGACACAACCCCTGGCTTCTAAATCTGAGCAATCCATCATTAGCAGATGCTGGCTCGGAGCAGTCTCCCAGGGTGTTTGTTATCCAGCCACAACAGACTTGCGTGGGCTGCAGCCTGGCATGTGTAAACCAGCTATCGTCCTGTTTGGGAAGCTAATAGGATCCGTGGTTTCCAGAGACACGGATACTTCCCACGTTACTGTACGAGGTAGCACAGGGACAGACATCACACTACTGCACTGTGGCAATCTCCAGTCAGCCAGCATTGCTGCAGGCCTAAGAACAGCCCAAACTGAAGCAAGCTGCCCGTTGTACAGAGGCTGTAAGACCATGTGGTGATGTTGGTTAGGTTTTAGCTGCCCAGTACAGCGTGCAAGTGAGAGCCAGCAGCAGCTCAGCCCTGCAGGTCAGGTAGCCCAGCAGCATGCTGGAGCATGCCTGTGCTGGGAGCCAGGTGCTGGCTGCAGTGCTTTGTGCCCTCCTGGTGGGTTAGGCTCACACAATGACAAAGCCTTGTTCAGAACTCTCAGTCCTCACCTCCAGCTGAAGGCAGTGCTGGGCACCCCTCAGGAGCAGTACGTGACTCAGCTCCCCAGATCCCCTCATGTGGGCATAGAGGTGAGATTTTGTACCCTGGGGCCATCACAGAGGTGAGGTTCCTGTGGGTACACGTGGAGCTTTTGTGGCCTCCACCAAAATGCTAATGACTTGAACTGCAGGGAAGTCACGAGCACTCCTTTAATTAATGGCTCTGTCCTGGTTCTGATGCTGCAGGTACAACAGCCTGGTGACCGGCAAGCGGGCGCGAGGACTCATCGCTGTGCTGTGGCTCCTGTCCTTTGTGATCGGGCTGACCCCGCTGATGGGCTGGAACAAAGCCATGAGCGGTTGTCCCAACTCCACCAACGAGACAGGGGCTGACCATGGGGCAGGGCACCACAGCTGCTTCATCTCGTGTCTCTTTGAGAATGTGGTGACCATGAGCTACATGGTGTACTTCAACTTCTTCGGCTGCGTGCTGCTTCCGCTCATCATCATGCTGGGAATCTACATCAAGATCTTCATGGTAGCCTGCAAGCAGCTGCATCAAATTGAGCTGATGGGCAACTCCAGGACCACTCTGCAGAAGGAGGTCCATGCAGCCAAGTCTCTGGCCATCATCGTAGGACTTTTTGCCTTCTGTTGGCTGCCCCTGCATATCTTGAACTGCATCACTCATTTCAACGAGGAGTTCTCCAAGTCCAAGCCAGAGTGGGTGATGTATATGGCCATCATCCTCTCACATGCCAACTCGGTCATCAACCCCATCATCTACGCCTACAGGATCAGGGACTTCCGCTACACCTTCCGCAAGATCATTTCCAAGATCCTCTGCAAGACGGACGACTTCCCCAAGTGCGCCACCGACAACAACCAGCACCTGACCGTCACCAACATGAACGCTCCGGCCGCCTCGGTGACCATATGACCTCGCACGTCCCGTCCCCAGCGCTACCCTCCCTGTGCCTATGTGAACAGATACAGCCGGCTCGATGGGAGCGCTCAGCAATGACCACTATGCAGTTCCGCAGCTGTATTTTTATGTTTGTAATTTACGTGGTGCCTCCGAGGGGGATAACCTGACCAGGGAGACTGAGTGCAGTTCACCCTCTACTGTTAACAGGTTGCGTGAGCGCTGGTGACCGTGCTGTGCTTCCTTGCCAGCTCAGGTGCTGACTGTGGAAGTCCCACCTGCTGGGGGTGTTTCCCCAGTTGTGCTGCTCATGTCAAGTCCTCGGATCTTTATTTTAATTAATGTTATTGTTTTTTAATGATTGATAGGAGTTATAGTTTAGTGTCTGGTTTTTTTGGGTTGTTCATACTTGACAGCACTTTGGTAATACTCTAATTATTCCATCAATTGTTTGATGCAGCTAGTATTCTCTGATGGGAAAAAGTCTTAGCCCAGTTGCTGGTGTGAAACCTGATCTGTGTTCCAGGCTCTGAGGGACACGACTGTGCTGACGGCAAACAGATCACACCTGGCCATATTTTTGGCCTCAGAATGAGAGCCCTACTCACTAAAACAGAGAACTTTAGGGAAAGGGCTGCCTGAAGTTTTAGAACAGCAGTTTTATCGCCTTTAAGTCACTTTGTTCTATAGTGCATACTAACTTGTGCAGCTGAACACATCGGGTTTGATTTCTCGTTATTGAAATGCAGAAGGCAGATATGCCCCAGCAGTCATGGCTGCTCTGCTCTAAAGCCACTGAGGGCCATGGAAACACAGGACCTTTTTTATTTACTTTCAGTTACTTCAAGTGCTCACCTCGCCCAGAGGCCAGTTTGCTGGAAGTGGTGGATTCAGCTCCTGTAAGGCAGCTGAACCATCAAAGCCAGCCACAAAGCTTGGTGAAGCACCAGTGAGCTCTGACGGGGTCTGTGCAATGCCCACATTTGGCTCATTATCTTGGCATTTCCAAGATGAATCTGAACAGTTAAAGCTAGTCTGAAGGATCTTTTTTACTATCACCATTCAGCTTTGCTGCATCTGCCTTGGTCATGATCCAGCTAACACACGTAGCCACCTCCTGCCATTTAGGCAGGCTTTGGCTCTCCTTTTAGTCCTTCCCTTCACTATTATCTTTGGCTGTGTTCCTTCCTTTAATCATGGCTAGAAACAAGTAGAGTTTCACCTGCACATCTGGCAGAGTTGCAAAGTGGTTGCAAGCCACATTTATCCTTACAACAAAGAATTAAATCCCTCCCCTCATGCAGGCTGAAAAAGAACCAAACTCTTAACAGCACAGAGCAGAGACAGAGCCAGTCCCAGGACACTGCCTGCGTGTGACAGCACTGCAGAGTGGCACTCACTACTGCTACCTTTCATATGCCACTTACGAGCCAGAAGTCCACAGACAGACAGGTTGTTTCCTTTGTGTGAATGCGCTACCGAGTTATTAGCCATTGATAACTGTGGCCTGGGTCACCACGGCATTGAGGCACACAAAGTGCCTTCCTGGATCTGAGCCAAAGCCATTTCAAGGAAAAATACAAACAGGACACCCTCTCACCCCTCCTCAGAAAAAGCTCTGAACATTACTATAAAAATGTGAAGTGAAAATAGCAGAGGACCCTTCTGTAGAGTGTAGCTGTGGACCCTCCGCTATCACTCTTTACTGCTCTGATGTACATAGGATGGATGTGTTTTCCTCACGTTGCTCGGATTTTGTATTTGCCATAACTTTGTTATTTACATACAGAATGCTTAATCTACCACCTACACAAGCTGGCTCAGCCTGTGTGCAGTTGTTTTGTGCAGCGTTGTGTTCACATGGTGTGTCATACAAATCCACACTACCTGGAGAGGAGGCCAGCCTCAGAGCAGGACCAGCAGTCACAGAACTGGTTCCTGAGAGATCCAAGACCTGCTTCAAACATCTTCAGAAATCCCAAGAATAGCTTAATGAAACTGAAGTCAGCACAGGCTTCTTACCATTTATTATGTATCAGTGCAAAGCTGCTAATTAAGTCATACTTGATTACAGCACAAGAATAAGCCTACCAGCCACAATGGACATTTGACAGCCACGTAGACAAGAAAAATGCTGGCTATGCAGCCAGGAGGTACATAGAAATCACATGTGCATGTGATCTGAGTCCTTCATCCTTCATCCTCTTCCTCAGCCAGTAAGATGCTTGTGAGCTGCTCCTCAGAGACAGTCAGCTCCTGACAGGCTCCCATGGCCTGGCTGAGGTAGACAGCAAGTATATGTTTGCACTGCAAATAACAGCATGGAAAAGTTAACAGCAAGAGCAACACAGAAATGTCATGCTATACCTGGAAGCCACAGCAAACCACCCAGACCAGAATGCACCTAATGAAGTTCTCAGCTTGCAGGAACACGGCTCCCTCTTGTCACACCAAGCCCTGGCACAGCCTGCAGCCCCAGTTTGCCCAGGTCAGCCTTCCTAGGCTCAGCGGGGAGAGATCAGCATGGCCATCTCCCCTGCTCCCCACGTTAAGGCAGACAGCTTACCAGAAGGCTCTCGCTCTTCTGCAGTACAGTGAAACCAAAAGCGGGACACGTGCAGAAGTGGCAGGAACTGTAGCAGGTGTAGAGTTTGCCTGAGCTTCCAAGAACCTGAAATAAATGCAGTCAGAGGGCAGGAGGAACTCAGGATGAGCGCTCAGTATCATCTGTCTGATCTCAGCCAGTATCTGCCCCAGTGTCCTCTCTCCCCAGAGACTCAGAGCACGCAGCAGGAAAGCAGGGGCCACAATACAAAAGGGGCTTCAAACACTGCAGAGATCCACACTGAGCTCGAAGCTCCTCAGCTTTCCATGCCTCTGTGCACTTCTCTCCCTGCAGAGAAACACTCCTGTACGTACACCCATGCTCCCAACAGACCTCAGATCCTGACTTGTCTGGGGGAAAAGGGCAGTGCCACAAAGCACTAAGCCCCATCCCAATTGCCTGGCTTCCCTCCAGCCAACCTCTTCCCTGTACTGGTAGACACTGGATGGTCAAAGATGACCAAAACTCTTTGTCACAAATTCACATGGGTGAACTCAGGGCCACTGATGACAGTGGGACTGAGGGCGAGCGGCAGTAAGCACTTGCACTGAGGCTTTTTCTAACAAGCTCCAGGAACTGGAGGCTGCTGTTCTGTTCCAGAACAGCTGCAGCCGCTGGAATCCAGATTTGTCTGAATAAACAGAGCCCAAGTCTCCAGAGAAGAAGCCTCCCTGCTTCATCTCTGGTTTGGGAACAGCACTGCCTCGTTTTACCACGTGCAGCTCCTCCACAGGGCTGGTGCTGAGGCATATTCCCTCCATACCTTAAATGCAAAGATTAAATTAATGAAGGAAAAAGCGCAGTTCTGCAGAGTTTTGCTCTCCTTCAGGAGGTATCAAACATTCTTACATCACTCCAGAAGAACATCATCCCTCACACTGTGTTTGCAAAAGGAGCCTTCCCCCATCCCCTGCATTTCACTGCAGCCCTGGCCCTGCAGGTGTTGTCTGCAGGTTGGAGCTCTCCCACAGAAATGCCTTTGCCTCCTGTCCCTCATCACTCCTGGCAGATCATGACATGAGATCCACACCATTATTTCAGGGGAAATCAGGCTTTTTACAGAGCCTGGCCTTTACCCTGGGCCTTTCTTATACTCCAGGCTAAGTTTGTTTCACTTGTAATAACTTTATCATCTCCTTCGATTTTTGTTTTTCCAAGATGAAGTGTTCTGATGTTGCTTTTTCTTCAGAAGTGTTTTCCTTCGGAGGGGGGAATCACAGACTGCCAGATTTGGGCTGAGCTTAGAGATCCCCCATTCTGATCTAGATGGCAAGAATACAGCTTCTGCCTAATAAGGCAGGAATCTAATCTCCAAAAAAACAAGAGGAAAAAGGTGCTGTTTCTGTTCAGCTGTGGTCAAGTCAGGCACTGAGGGACTTTCTTCGCCCTGAGATGCTGTGAGATTTCCTCCTGTGCTCTCAACTCCAGGTGCCTGCTGGATGCAGAGAGAGGAAAAACCACCTCAGAGGTGCCCCTGCCTGTGTGTGGGGATGCAGGAGAGCCAGCTCTGCCCCTGTGGCAGCTAGTGCTGCCCTCACTGTACTGCTAGGCAGCACCACATTCTGTGCCACGACCTGCTGCTCTAATCCTGATGATAGGGCAGGCTGCCACAGAATTCTAGGAAATCAATTTTCAAAGACATATTTAAGAAGAAAGCAGGATGTGAGCAACGGAAGTGATGGCTGGCAGCAGGGCAAGAGCACAGATTCTCTCCCTGCTGCCTTCACTCCTGCAGATCACAGCTTTTTCACAATTCAGGCAGAGCCAACGTGTGCCCCAACTGCTGCTCACCCCGTAACGTCCAGCATGCTCCAACACCAGCCAGCAGCAGCTGCTCTGCAGCAGGTCAGCCGTATCCTGACCAGGAATACACAGGGCTGGCTCTAGCCTGCAGTGTAGGCAGATACTATACAAGCTCTTCTAGGAGGATTACCAACTGTGAAGTAACAGCCTTTGAATACCCAGTCAGTGCCATCCCCATATTAAGTAGCAAGAGCTACTTTTTTTTTTTAATGCCTGGGCATTGAAAGACAAATCAATTTTCACTCGACTGAGGGCTTTTTCTACTCCCATCTCAGTTCCTAAGGGCAAAAGCTGTCTACACTACAAACTACAAGCAGTCTTTAAGCTTGTCTGAGCAGAGGCATTTTCCCCTGAAGCAGTGCCCGAGATGTGCTGGGTGATATGGAACACAAATAGCATTTTAGTCTGTGAAGTATCAAGATCTCAGATTTGGCTATGAGGACCCGGAGGAGTTTCACAACAGCACCAACCTTATGGCCACAACAAACAGAGTTCCCCGGATCCAGCTGCCAGTAAAGGCACATTCCAGCTCAACCACATCTGGGTGCAGCCAGGAGGGCAGAGCTTTCAGGGCAGAGAGATGGATGTGTGCAGGCAGTCACAGACGTCCCCCAGCCCCCACTGCACTGGGCATGCTTCTCTGCAGAGGGAGAAGTGCACGCAGCTGGGATCTGCACCACACACAGACACGAGCTGAGGGCCAATGACATTACCCAGCCACCATGTATCCCACTCAGAGCTTCAGTTTCTACAGCCCCAACCTGCACTCCTGTCAGAGCTCCAGCTAGTGGCCTTGGGGAAGGCTCTGCTCTGTTTCTGCATCTCAGACAGATGTGCTGAGGAAGAATTTTGCAATGGGACCGGCCTCATGCCTCCAGAGAAAATAGCTTTTCAAATTCTTCTCTAAATGAACTCATCAGAGTGGCCTTAATCAGCAGGGTGAAGAGCAATGCTGCTCTGAAGCAGCACAGCTGTGGGCAGGGAGCATTTCCTGCAGGCCATGGATCAGCCCGGAGGATGCAGACACACACCTGGCTGATGCTGGACACCCACACCATAACCACAGTGCCAGGCTGAAGGCCAGGCTTGTCTTGCTTTAGCTCCAGGTGACCGGCCCTGATCAACCTGCCCAAGGGCTCCTCCTCTGCTAGGGAACCTCCACCTGCAGAGGCAGGAGGACAGCACTTCTCTCACTGGCTCTTTTTTAGCATGCATCAGTTAGGCTCCTGCTGCAGTACACGCTGCTTGAGGCAGCACACGTTAAGAACAGCCCTGTCCAGAGCAGAACAGGCTGTCAGGGCAGTATGTGGCACATCAAAACCCTCTCACCATGCTCCTCTGATCTCCCCCATCTCAAGGGGCTTCCTCCATCCAGGAATGAGTATTAAGCTTCTTGAGATTAAGATAACTCTGTCACGATGCAGAAAAGCCAAGGGTATGTGAGCATACATTCAGGCTCCTCGAGATGACCAGAGGCCCTAAGTGGTTCCCTTTGTCCTCCACACAAAAAGGGGGAAGTGATGACTGCACATCCCTGCCTGCCACACTCTTACTTTAGCCCATGAGGCCTGACAAAGCTCTGCAGAGAGAATGTGACCATTTTCTGCTCAGTGACATATTCAACTGAGAAACAGTAAAAAAAGAACAACCTTTAAGCATTCAATTACTGAGGCAGCTGCTTGTTAGGCTTTACCAAAAACCCACAGGCAAGCCCTCATCTCAGATTAAAGCCTGTGTTCTTGAATCCTGTGTGTTTATGAATCATGCTTCTTTAGAGGAGCAGATGTCCTCTCCAAGCTCCCAGAAGAGATGAAGATTCCATGTGCAAAGTAAGCAAAGCAAGCTCTGAACACATGAGAAATATTTGTTTCATTACCCAGGCCCAGTTTCCCAGCAAAGGTTTAAAGAAGTGCCAATGACTTTTCCTTCAGCTGAGAAGCCCCAGCTGCCCTCCAGTCCTGTGCTGTACAAGGAGCTTCATCTTCAGGATGAAGATGAGCTCTTCTGTCTATACTGCCATTTCATGAAGATGCTTCTGTGATTCACAGACTTGACTACAGTGAACCAGTGAACCAGAATAAAAGCCACAGGCTTGGCCTTCACTGCTTCCTTCCAGGCAGCAAGGATCCTATTGGAGGTCACTGGTATCAGAGACACTGAGGATTTGGAGTGCAACGAGAAAAGAAATGCAGTGACTGCAGATAACACTTCATTGTGTGCAGTTCGTCAGGAGGAAGAACTGCCTTTGCTGGATAGGATGAAAATAATGCAGCAAAATCAGCAGATCCTGGAAAACCTCCCTCTGACCCTAAAGCTCACAAACAAATCAGAAACCATCTCTAGCCAGGAGCTGTAAAGGAAACTGTAGGGCAACATGCTGTTCTCATTCCATCCCGTGGCTACTGCTCTCCAGTAGCTCTTGAGGGTTTGTAAGGCAGACACTGACTCTGTGTTTGTCTGATTAGTCAGTAGTTGAGTAAAATGTCAGCTGGAAACATCAGCAAGTGAAACTCGGGAGAAAGACAGTGTGCTTACCTGATAGGCAGTCCTTCCACTCGGGGACACGACTCGGGTGACAGAACGGTGATCCACCAAATCCAAAGCTGGGACAGCAGATGGGCCAAATATGAACTTCAGCCTGAAAGAAAGAGTGTCTCTGTTTATGTCATGCCACAAAAGGAGATCACCTGAGCTAGTTTAATCCACAGGACTTAGCCCTGTAGAGGCCTGTAGCCAAAGGGTCCCTTTGCATCCCCAAATCCCACCAGTTACAGCTCCACTATCCACCAAACAACGTGTCCATTTGCCATTCTCAGCTTTGCTGGCTTTCACCACTGACTGCCAACCCTGCCTCTGAGACAGCCCAGATGACAGCCCTGTTCCTGGAAGACACATCTCTGCAAATCCCAATGCAGATTTAATTACAAGGCATTTTTAGGATTTTTTTTTTCCCCCATGGAACATGCAGTGGTTCCTGTCCTGAACCAAATGAGACAAAGTGCATCAGAGACACAGCAGTGAGATTTGTACCTCAGCCTCTGACTGTGAGGCAGCGTTAGCCATGTAGGTGAGAAGAACATCTGATAAGCTGCATGTCAAACCCAGACAGCTGTACCTCTAGCCTATTGTCCAGACAGCTCATGAGCCTGAAATTATTGTAGAGCTGCACATCCAGCTGCTCTGAGAGCATTCCAAAGAGCGCAGGGGCAGCTGAGATAATCCTTACAGACCTTTTATTCACTGAGGAAAAAAATGTGCAGTCTAGATTAGCTGCAAAGGTAACCAACAAGAGAATCAGCAGCCATGAAACAATGGTACAAAACATGAGCAGGAGAAAGGAGAGGAACACTTCAAACAGTGCCAAAGAGCTGAGGCACAGCCGTCCCAGCAGCGTGACTGACCTATGAGGCTGAGTCAACCTCACTGCTGACAAGCCAAGCAGACAGACTGATTCCAGGAAGAGCAAAACTTCACTTGTACAAAGTCGAGGCACAAGGACTGGCCCCACTTGAAGGGCTGAGCAGCGATGGGTGGGGGAACGTCAACGTAAGACATTCCTTAGCGATTAGGTTTGGGAATAGAAGGGGGCTGAGTTCAATGAGTTTCAGTAACTCAGTTTGAGGGAATTCTTTTTTCACGTATATAATTTGATCAGTCTAACAGGAAATAAGCAAGGGGAATGCCTGAAGGAAACTGAAGTTCTTTAGATATTTGGAAGAGATTCAGAAGTGAAATCAGAACACTTCAGATCCCTTGGTTACAGAAAACTGATGGGAATTCAGCTGCCAAGAGTTACCACCCCAGTGTTACTAAACTTAACGAGGGAATTTCTCTTAACTTTTATGACAAGAAGGAAGCAAAAAGTTGAGAGTTGTCAAATGTAATCCCACGCTTCAAAAGCCACTGTGGTCCAGAAGGCCTCAGCACACACCTCCCCAAAGGCAGACCTTTCACAACTGTTATATTAAGTAACCTCACACCCAAAATTAGTAAGGCCTGAAGAGTTCCTGGTGATCTCCTCCCCTGGCTAACCTACAGCAGGCAGGAACACAAAGTTAAATAGGATTTGAAAGAAAAGCTTTTCTCACTGTAGTGGTGCCTTCTCTCTACCTCTGTCACCAATCAGTGAGGACTGGAACAGAGTTCTTGGGTCTGCCTGGGTACGACTTATTCACCAGCTTCAATCAGTGCACGGGTGTTGAAGCCGACCTAAGAATTCCTACAGAGGAAACCTCTCAAGGCAATCTTCAAAGTAACAATTCCCTGGTACAGAGGGATGGAAAGTTCAACTTTCCCTTTCCATCACACATATGTATGACTCAAACACAGGAGGGGATGGCAGGAAGCTGCTGTGCTCACAGTGATAGGAACGTAGAGGAGATACATTGCTCCAGTGGCATGAATCACCAAAATAGCCTGCTGCCACAGAAAACTCATGACGGATCTGAAGGTGGACTCAGAGGTCAGGTTAAACATCCTGGATTTCTGCATGTTTTATCCACCCAAATCAGTGCACATCATCACAGGAAATTCAGAGATACATTTCACAAATGTGGAAAAACCCTTGAGATATCCTTATTCCTGCTATAGGCAATGAACACTCAGCAACTCTGCAGGAGAAGCATTACACAGGGAAAAAGAGCAGCGCTGCACTGACAACGGGTTACCAGCTGTCCTTTGGCAGAACTTGGACAAGAAGCAAAGCAAAAGATACTCACCCCAGCAGCAGGTCATCGGGCACTGAAACAAAAAGGGTGATTTTGTTAGTGTGAGCCACTGCAAGAAACTTCATCCCAGGGAAGAGAGGCTCTCCCTGATCTGCCCCCAGGGGCCTCACCGTGTGCAGCCCTTCCAGCCCTGAGCCTCCCATGTCCTCCTCTGAGACCAGACCCACAGCAGCACTGCCTCTTCCCAAAGCACATGTAATAAACCCCACATCTCCCTCTGCCACTTTAAGAAGCTGGTTAAAAATACGTACATTGTTTTCCCTGAAGCTCTCTTGGCATCAGTCGAGAACTCTGTGGCATTCTAACTTTAAGTGTGTTGTTCTTTTCCCAGCATGGTCTTTGAGGGCCCTGCTAGTTTATAGCTCTTATTACAGTGCACAGAAACATAACATTCTCGTGTATTGGAACTTCTTGTTAAGATGGAAAACTGCACTTAAGAAAAGCAGTCTGTATAATCAATGGATATCAAGATGCTACAATCACAATATAAACAAGAGAGCTAGGCAAAGTGGACTATGATAACATGAGAGAATAAACGGAAGGCTTACCCTTATGCTGGGCTCACCACAAAACACCAGAAGGAGGGATCTCCAGACGAGACCCTTCCCCACTGCAGCCAGCTCTTAAACAGGTCTAGGAGGAGCCAGGCTCCACCCCTTCCTGCAGCACAGGTGAATTGCCTTCAGCTGTGCTCCTCTGGCTGGCTCATGGCTCGCCTCAGGTGATCAATCAGAGGTTCAGGCCGTGACTCAGCAGTTCCCATACACAGTCTCTTTTAGCTAGCAGCTTACACTGATCAGCCAATCTGCTATTTCTGTTATCACCAGCAGGACACAGTGTACATCTCAGTACTCTGCTACAAGACTATCAGTCTCCTAACTTTTAAAGCCCTTTCTTCCAACAATTCAAAATATTTTCTCTGACTTCATGCTGTTGGTTTGACTTTTCCAACTTTCTTCTGATTTTATTCTCTGAAGAGGCTGACCAGCTTCCTCCCGTGGTCACATCCCAGCACACAGCTTTGGGTGCTGTAGGGAAAAGTGGACTTTGAAAGGAACTCTGACTTTTTCCTTGTTTACAGAGGGATTTATGAACTTCTTTAAAAAGTCACATGCATGTTTTGGATCTCCTCTAACCTGACAAGAGCCACACAAGTACAACAAAAAGCAGTTGAGGTGGCCACCCTGTTTTGATATGAAGTCTTTGTTCCTTCTGCACTCCAATGCAGCACTCAGCCAGACTTCCCTGATCATTTATTTGGTCAGTTTCAGCACAGTTAAAAGCACTCCTTGCACAGACACTTTCCTTAGGACTTTTTTAGCGACAAAGACTAATATTCTTTCAGCACAGACCACAGAACTGTGTCAGTAATCCAGAATGCAAGGAAGGTAACAGTTCTGAACTGGCTGCTGGAACGGACCAAGGTTGGCTTGTGCCTTCTTCCTTTAAGCAATAGGAAAGCAGCTCTTTGCCACGCGATGGCCGACGCTGTACCCTCTGCTGGTCACTGATGAAACACAATCAAGTTTAGGAAGATTTCCCTTTCAACTCTGGTTTTGAGTCCATAAAAAGGAGCACCGTGTAGGCATGACAAAAAGCCCCACAGAAGCATGGAAACGGTCATCCCTCACACACAACCACCCGCACTGCCAGCTCTGGGCAGGCAGAATTTCCCTAAGTGCCGTGTTGGAAAGCATCCAACCATGTGTTATTTTTTTTAAAGGGGTGCTGCTCCTCATTATCTCTACTTCAGAGCCCTTTGTGTTGATTCCAGGCAGGGACGCAAAGGCTGGGAACAGCCCAAATAACAGCGAGGACCACAGCTGTGTGACGGCACGCAAAGGGCGCAGATGAGGGCAGGGCACCGACGCTGCTACGGAGGCTGTGCCAGCACCCGGGCAGCAGGGACGGCTCTGCTGCTCCTTACGTACCGTGGGAGGTCTCCCGAAAAGCCTTCCTGATCTCCTTCAGAAGCTCTTCTGCCACCGCCGGCAAGGTGCCGTCCATCCCACAGCGCTGCCCAGCGGACTGGGGGCGAGACAGAGGAGATCAGGAGGCGGTGGGAAGCCATTAAGGTCATTTTGTCACGGCAGCGCTTCGTCCCAGCCCGACACGAGGCCAAGGAAAAGGCATCCGACCGAACCCGAGCTGCGCTCCGGGCGCCTCTCGGCACCAAGGGCTTCGCGAGGCGCGGGGTCTTTCAGGCGGGCCTTTCGGACGCCGCACGCATAAACGCACCGCGGGGGGAGAGCGGAGGGGGCAGGAAGAGGCCCAGGCCCGGGGCGGCCCCGGGGAGCCCGGGGGTCTCTGGGGAGCGCCGGCAGCTGCCAGATCCCGGCAGCGGGAACCGAGCCGGAGCCATTCGGGGCCGGGGCCTACCTGCGGCCGCGTTGCCATGGCAACGGAGCGCGCCGCTCCAGTGACGCGGGGACTCCCGTCACGTGACGAGGGCGAGCTCTTAAAGGGCCCGCGCCCCGGGAAGATGCTGGCGGCGGCGCTGCCGCGGGCTCTGTGTCGCTCGGCCTGGCGCTGCCCTGCGGGGCTCGCGCGACCCCGGCCCGCCTGGCACGGCAGGGCCCGGCAGGAGCGGGGCGGCAATGACGGCAATGGCGGCAATGGCGGCAATGGCGGCAATGGCGGCGGCGCGGGGTTCGCCAGGTGGCGGTGGGCTCGGCCGGGCGGGGCTGCGCTGGCCTTCCTTGGAGGTGAGGCGCGGCGGGCCGCGGGCGGGCTGGGCCGGACCGGGCCAGGCGGCGGTCACCTCCGGCCCGCAGCTTTCTCCATCTTTCCCAGGGACGACGGCGAGGAGGACGGCGAGGACGCCATTATTCTCCTACTGCAGAAGGCCAAGGTGAGGCTCCGAGCGCGGCGGAAATGGCGGCCGTGCGGTGACAGCTTTCTCCCGCCGGGTGGGCCCGGAGCCCCGCAGGGGAGGGCCGGGTAAAGGGGTTCCGCCTCTCCGTGCCGCTCTCTGCCCGCAGCTCAGCTCCATGAAGGGCGAACTGGATGAGGCCGATCGACTGCTGCATCGAGCGCTGCGCCTGGCGCAGCAGGCCGACAACAGGAGGGCCATCATCTACACGTACAGCACGGTAACCAGCCGGGGCGGCGAGCCGTGGGAGCCCGGAACCGCTGCGGAGCTCCAGCGCTGTCTGTCTTTTCCAGATGGCAAACGTGGCCTTCATGCAGGGACAGCTGGACAACGTGAGTGGGTCTGGCGGCCGCTGGTTTTCCTGCCGGATGGGCCGACAGCTGAGAGCTGGGATCTGTAAAGCAGAACATTCAGCCTGCGGTCTCGCGGTGCTGCTGAAAACAAAGCTTTCCCAGCTGGGCGTTGGGCTCCAACATCCAAGGGAAGGATTCTTTCTTACTATTGAACGCCACAATCCTCGGCCCGAGGAGAACCTAGGAAAGCACTGCAGAGCCCCAGCTGGGATAAGTTTGTGGGCACCGTGGGGGTCCTGACCAGCGGGCGGTTGCACCAGACTCTGGTTGGCCTTTGACTTCTTACCACTCTTGATAATAATTGTGGCAATATGAATGCCAGAGTTTGAGGCAGATTCCTCCCAGCAGTTTTCCGTTGTAGGGATGTGTTGTCCTCACCCTCCAGTGATTCTTCAACATTCTCATTTCAGGCAGAAAAGCTCTACAAAGCAACGATGAGCTACTTGCTTGCAGGAGACACGAAGGAGGTGGGTTCTTTTGGTGAAGGCTTTTCACTGGGAGCATGAAGTGCTGTGCTCAATTCTTTGGTCTGTTTGGTGCGATGCTCTGCCTCTACTGGTACCTGGCAGCAGTAGCTGTGAGCCTGCCAGCTTTTCAGGAATGTCCTTTAATGGAAAGCTGCTCTGGAAACAGGATGGGCACATTGAAGGACTTAAGTTTGTTTTCTGGCAAAGTAACGGTTCTCCTGGGAAGGTGCAGGAGGAGTAACAGTTGCGTTGTGTGTCCTGGCAGGATGACAATGCAATCCTTGAGATGTCCCTCAAGCTGGCCAGTATCTATGCTGCTCAGAAACAGTGAGTTCCCTGCTAAAGGCATGTTTTGCTTTAATCTCAGCTTCACAGTGATAATGGTGGCCAAGCAGAGGTTTGTGCCTCTAAGAACAGAGTGCCTAAGGAAGCTTTGATATGATAAGATACCATCATATGAAAGTTCTGACAGATTTGCCTGCTCACCATCGTGCAGCAGCGATTGCTGTAACAACCTGCCCAGCTTAGGGCAGAAGCAGCCATAGAGGCCACAGTGCTCTAGCCTTAAATCCCCACCTCGCAACACGTGCTTTTGAATGTAGCTGGTGTTTGGTGATTTGTAGTTTCTTTTTTTCACAAAAGAGAGAGCACTGGGGGGGCAGCTTCTGTGGGCTTTTTTTCTTTTTTTTTTATGGGTCTCCTTCCTCCCTCTTGGGTCCCTTTGCACATTGGGTGCGCACCATAATCCAGGAGCATTGAAGGCAAGAATGGAGGGGTAAAGTCTTATAGGATAAGGAAAGGATTCACATCCATCCTTCTAGGGATGGAAGAAGCCTTGCACTGCTGAGCTGTTGTACATTGCAGGCACAAATTAGCCCTGGCTGGCTATGAGTTCTGCATCCTGACCTTAGAGGAGAAGATTGCCAAGCAAAAGGACTTGCCTGAGGATGTCTTGCCAGGTGAGAGTGCCTCAACTGCCAAAGGCTTTTTTCATTATCTTTTCCCTGTTTCTCTGTCCTTGCCTAAGCACCATCTTCATGCCGGTCCATTGTCTTCATGCTGCTTGGTTTTCCAGCTCTCATAGGAGGAGGTGAACTCAAGCTTCATGTTGCAGTGTTCACTTCCACTTGCTCTCTATTTGCAGCTGAAGAAAAAGCCAACACTCGTCTCTTGCTGGGGATGAGCCTGGACTCCTACGCTCGCTATCTGCTAGACATTAACCAGCTCTCAGTGGCCCAGAAAATGTACGAGAAGGCTCTGCAGATATCAAGTGAAGTTCAGGGAGAGACTCATCCACAGGTAATGTGTACAATGGGAGTCAGACTAGTAAGGAAGGAAAGGCACAACAGCTGTGAGGGATTGAACGGGGGAGGGCAGTAGCCTTAAAAGCAGCTTTGCTGGCAGTGAATATAGACAGCACTGTTCTGCTGGTAACAGGGAGCACGTGTCACGTTATACAGGTATAACATTAACATATAACATATAACATAATATACAGGTACTTCCTTACCAAAAGCTTCTCTGGGAAGCACTTTTATTAGCGTAACATATGAATGGGGAGCTGCTGTAGGCTCAAAGTTCTACACAAGTTTTGCTCTGAGGATTCCTTTCCTGTCCTGCTGCAGACTGTGGTCCTCATGAATGACTTAGCAACTGTGCTGGATGCTCAAGGGCACTATGATGAGGCATACTCTCATGTGAAGAGGGCAGCTGAGCTGGCAAAGGAGACACAACACCCTGAGGAGCACATGGTGCTGAATAACCTGGCAGCAATTCTGATGCACAAAAGTAAGTGAATGAATGTCCAGTGTCTGTCACTTTTGTGCATTCCTGTTTTTAGTTTAATTCGTGGGCCTGCTGACTTGGGGTAAGGCAATTTGTGTTGCATTCAAACCAGAGTCAGCTGCTGGAAGGTCTGGTCCAAGGTGAACCAGAATGTCACCCACAGGGACCTCGTTTGCCTTGTCCTGTACACAGTAGCTGTTCCAAAAGGACAGAAGGCATTTGTGATTTGTTTCAGAGACCTTGATGCTGAAGCAGTGCCTTGACATGTCATTATAGTTGCTATCTGGCTTCCCCAGTTGGTGGCAGATACTGAATGTTTTCCAAATCACCCCAGTTCTATAAGTGTTCCAGGTGCTCCTTTACTTGCCCTCTGCATGTGGGGGATGTGGTTGGTTAGAGCCACTTTTTTTTTCTCTTCTCACAGAAGACTTTCTGCAAGCAAAACAAGTGTATAAAGCAGCTCTGAAACAGGCAGAACAGAAGGGAGATGCTGATTCTGTCCGGCACATCCAGGAAGAATTAGCTGAACTGGCCAAGAGGAGAAAAGGCTCTCAGTGAGTTTGGCCAAAGAGTCCAACAGCAGCAATGGTGGGTGAATACAGGCAGCCTGGGACTAGTTTGGTACAATTCTCCAAAGGAGAAGCAACTGGGAACTTAAGGAGAGCTTAATAAGAAGGGCTGTTATTGCCTAACTGTTAAGCCCAAAATAAAGTTCTGAAATCTTAATAGTATTTGAATTTGTGGTGTAATCTATGGGTATAATAACGTAATATACAGGATCTTTGTGCTAGTGAGTGCAGTTTGCCAGCAGACTGCAAGTCCAGCCTGTTACTGATACCTGCAGTTAGTCAAGGAGCAGCCATTTGCTATTCCTGACTTTTCACAGTATTCAGTTTCAAAACATGTCTGTCCTAAAGCCATGTTGTGAAAAACAGAACAGCCTGCCATGAGGCAGCACCGACTTAAATTTCAGACTAAGGAAGGAGGATCCAACCTAAGACAGGAATTCTCACTCTTTCCATGCCAGCCAGCACAGCAGGGTGCACCTATCAGTGCTGCAGTAGAACACTTTCCACCATGTACCCACATCATGACAGAGCTGCAGCCTCCTCATGTTATTTTCAGACAGGTTGCCTGAAGATCAAGTGTGTACCTTCAGAGCATTTATTGTGCAAAGATAGAGCCTGCCTTCTCCAAAGAGTAAAAATGTTACTAAACCAGAGCTGCTATCAGAAATAAAAGCCTTTGACTACCTCACTCCAGCAGCCAGAGCACACTAAATGCCAGTTCTTCCTATGCCAGGACACAGTCTGGTGCTAGAGTGCTGAGGTTTCCTATTGGGAAGGATGATATGTGACAAGCATCAGGCTTATCAATTATCACTTACGTGCCATCATAGGGATTCAGTGTGAACAGCCTGCTTAAACAGCAGCAGTTTTCACTTTTTCCCTGTAGGGAGGCCTACTATGAAAGACAAAATTAAGAAGTTGCCAAACTGTTGTTGATCTGGGCGTGCAGAACTACAGGTAGCTGTCACTGATCATCATTTTAACTGCTCGACTGCAGGGTCTTCAGATAAGCAATATAACTCCTGGTTTTAATTGCATCATTATTAATTTACTTACAGCAGCATTAGCAGTGGCTCCAGCTCTTTGTGAACGTGAGCTAAGAGGCAGCACGTGAGCAGGTGTTGCTGAAGCTAGGAATTCAGTCACACATACAGCGTTGCTGTCAGCGTGCTAGGAAACAAGAGATAGGGATGTTATAGGCACACTTGTACCAACAAAGAGGCTCTAATGCATTAGAGCCAATTTTTCTTTATTATTTAGATTCTGTTTTTAGATACCAGCAGTGTCAGCTGGGAACCCTGCAGCAGCCCCTGAGGGAAATGCTTTGCCAGTTCTCATGAGCACAACTTGATGCTGCAAATCAAGAGGGAGACACAGGAGAATCAAACTGAGAACTGATCCCCTTTATTAGTTGGTCCGAATCCAGAAGTCGCTGCCTACTGCAGAGACACTGCGTGGGGAAAAAACCCCAGAGATACGATGCAAGGGTTTTTCAAGTCTTCCATGATTTCGTATCAGAATCATGAGGTTGAGATGACAGCATTGCAAAAGCGCTGGCCAGAAATCAGTTAAAAATTTGCAGCAGACCACAGTTTGTGAGCGGGATTTATGAACACCTTCCTGTGTGAAACAGGTGAGATGTAATTCCATATGTGAAGATCACTGGAATTATGTTTAGCTCTAACTTAGGCTCTGGAGAGGTCTTCACACTGGAGAAGTTAGAACTTGGATAACAAACAAAAGCAGCAGCAGCAGCAGCTTATGTGCAAACACCACTCACTGCACCTCAGAACTTTCCTCCTTTGGGTATCTTGCTGTTGCAGCATAAAGATTAGTGAGGAGCATGCTGTACATAGTGTACAGTTAGCAGCAAAGACTTCTGCCTGTCTGTGCCTCTTCTGTGTTGCATTTGTTATACTAAGAAAGTGAAAACAACTGAACTTTAGAATGCAACTCAACTCTCTGTTCCAATGTAAAAGCTCCAAACCAGGCAGATGTACTGTTGGAGAGCACCTTGCTGGGGAACAAAAAAGGTGTAAAACCAGGATGGAGAAATCAGTGCTTTAAGGCAGCAGGGGAGTGGGGACTGCCAGCTGCTCCACTCTGATGCAGTGTTTAAATTAAAAGAAGTAGCAAAGCAATCCTGTATTTACAACGCACAGTCAAGTTTTCAAATGAGTTCCCTTCTGATTTCTCTTTCCTACACCTATGGCAAAAAGGCTTTCCTCCATAAAGCAATTTGCTTAAGTAGATTTGCTATGGATAGCGATTCTGTACTGGTTCTTAACTGGACCATTAAGCTGTATCTTATGAAAAACCTGCACACAGGCTTCAGGTTACACAGCTACATTACACCTTCCATAAAATGTATTGCAAATGCAGGGTTAAATTTAAAATGTTTTGGCTGGAAAGTAACTTCTAAGCAAAGACTGGTCTATGAGGTGCAAAAGCAGTTTGGAGTCTGCCAGGCCATCAACTCTCCCCCTCCATGCTATCTGAAAATCAGTTCTACCCCAGAGATTTAAGCTCATTTTCCTGAAGTCAGTGCAGCAAAGTGTAAGATGCTCCTGAAGATGGATGCCAGGAGACTCCATAACAACAGACCCAGGTGTGCACAGGAGCTAGGAGCAGACCACAGCAGGCAGTGATAGATGAGTAACGACTCTCCCAGTACCACATACAATTAAAAAAAGAAAATAAATCCACCCTGATACGTATTGCACACCTCAGGAGTTCAGCCAGGCATTTGTAAGGACTTTTACCTTTAAGTTTTCTCATAAAGTCAGGAACTGGGATGTGAACACAGGCTTCAAAATTATTGTTACATCAAGATTGTAGAATCAGTCTGAAGGAAGGTAAAAATCACAGTACCTATTTCAAACTGCTGTAACAGAAGTCAAGTAGCTGACTCGTGTTGCTCAATTATTCTATAAAAGCATTCTGTTTTTATTTCAACTTGGGATGTAGAGTTTTTCCTTCTTGAAGGACTTATCATCAATCCACCCAGAGCCTCTGTCCAGGAAAACCATTTGCTGTGGTTAAACACGACGGTAAGGTTTAGTAGCCTATTTCAACTGCATACAATGCAGAAACACAGAACACTAAGGTTTGCTTTGGGGGCACAGTTGAAATTCCCAGTGTGCATAACAGTGAGGTACAGCCTCCAGAAGCTGCTCTTCTTTTTTTTTTTTTTTTATCCTTTTTAAAATTAACCATAACATACCCATGCAATAATATTTCTGCAGTGTTGCTAAATGAAATCAACTGCACCAAAAATGTACAATGTGGCAGAATTCAAAATTCAAAGAAATATATCATCTTATTCCAGCGAGCTGCTATGTTCATGTACACAGTTCAGTACGGGGTCAGTCTTAAAAAAAAAATAAATCAACATCTTCACAAGAGCTTGAACACCACTGAGAAAGTGTGGCTGGGGAAGAAAATATGAAAGCACAATGCCTGCAAGAAGTGGCACAGCATTAAACGGGCAACGACGCTGGGCTGGCTGGGAGGTTTGGTGTGGTTAGGGGAGGCTGGGAGGGAGGCCACGGTTATGAGGAGTAACTCTACACTGAGAAAATGCTTTAAAAAAAATTACAAAATGACCCCCAAAGTTTAGGCAATGATTTGAACATAAGTACACCAGATACTATAGCAAGGGAAAAAACACTGCAAAAAGTACTCTCTATTTACAGAAGAATGATTTAAAGACATTATGGTTTTCTTTACAAATAGATGTAGAACAGGAATAGTCCACATTTTTAAAAACTTTTTACATATTTATCTTTAGTAAGTCAACCTTCTTGATCACAATCCTCCGACACACAGCCGTGCTGAAGGCATTTAACAGACTCTCCATTAATTCTTCATTGTGTGGCCCTCGCTCTCTTGGAAAGTCTCTCTGGGCACAAGTCAAAAATAAAATCTTTTGTTTTGACCCGCAAATTAAAAAAACAAAACAAAAATATCTGCATAGTTCAGTCATCACTGTCAGACAGAGTCTCATATTGTGCTGAAAGCAGTGGTGCTGGCTCTCGCTCCCAGATCCTGTTCTGTTGGTGAGTGGTTGCTTGGCTCATGGACGGCGGGGCGCACGCGATGGAGGTCGGCGGCGTACTGCTGAGCATCCGCATTGTCAGCGGGTTGTAAGGAAACTGTGTGGAACCTGGATGAGAGAGCATCTGCAAGTCAAATGTGCCGTTCTGAGGAGTTATCAGAGCTCACATTCACAGATAGCACGGCTTTGGGCGCGACGACTATCAGAAAAAAATCAGTTTCAGACAACGCTTGCAATCTTTTGATGAACACACAGCAGAGCTCTGTGTCTGCGTCTGACTGCTCCACAGTTAGCATATCTAGTGCATCAAGCTGACAGAAAAGCTGCATGTCTCACCTGTTGATGAAGGCCGATCTTCCCAGGCCCACACCGGAGTCTGTCTGTGGTAGTCCCCTTCCGAATGCACAGATGAGACAGAAGAAGGTCTTTCGGTTCCCAGATATCCCTGTCCAGGAATCGGAGACTTGGACTTCCTACTGTTTGATTTCCCAATTAACTTCTGCTTGCTGACTCCCCCTCCTGGAAATAGAAGGGACACGTTTTCCAAAAAGCATCACGCTGCATTTTAGCCTCTATATGGGTTCCTATAAATGATCACTTAGCACCAAACACGAGCTGATGCCTTTTGGAATGCTGATTTACTACAACTAGAAGAGCAGCTGATACAGTCACTAATAACACTGTTGCTAGAAATGTTTTCTGTGTTGTTTTTTTTTAATCATAAAATATGTGGGAGCTGAACTGCCTCACCTGAATTGGGTGATGGATTGGCTTCTTCCCTGCGTGTCTCATTGCTTGCTGATCCCACAGCACTGGAATTGCCAGGTGCTACTGCAATGGATTGTGACATTACAACTCCATGATCCTCGCTCTTGTCATCAAAGTTTCCCATCAATGCTTTTCTAATAATGTCTTCTAGACCCAGATTACTGGCAGGATCTGCAAAGGAATGACCCCTAGAACTGACTGCACCTGGGAGATAAAAAACATACATGGAAAGGTGGGAGGGGAGGCAAAAAATATATCTCAGAAATTACAAAGGGACATGGAAGATGATTTTAGAGAGAGGCAGAAAGTTAGGAGAAAAAAAAAGATTTTTTTAAAATGCAAAACAACTTGCTCCAAAGCAGCTCACAATGGCAGGAAATTCTGTGTGCCAGCAAACACCAAATATCCACAATAGAGTACATTACACATTAAAAAAATGCAAAAACAACAAAGCAAAGGAAGCTGACCATGCTGATTGTAAAAGCATATCAAGTCAAAATCTGCAACTACTCATCAGCTGTAAGACAAGAGACAAGAAAAATACTCCTCACGTTAATGATCCATGCTAATTCATCTTATGAAGTATGATTTGTGGCAATTTTTATTCCAAAAGCCTGTTTTTCCATCCAGTTTGATGGAGATCAGTACCTCCTCCACTTGAAAGGCAGAATCACTGTATGAGGAGAGGAGGCCGCTGGCCAAAATCACTTACAGGCAATCTGCAGTTCAGCTCAGATTTACCAGTTCTTATCTCCCTTATTTCTATTCCATTCTCTTTCACTGATTGCTTTAACATCGCAGTGTATGGGTTATCTTTAATATTTTTGTGACAGGAAGTTTGGAATTTTAATTTATTTTCCAGAGGAAAATAAAAAACAAACAAACAAACAAACAACTACACATTTCACGTATCCTGGTTTATCAGCTAAACTACATTTGATACCTAAGCTCAAGTTTTGTTGAACTACACTGTATTGGAATTCTATTTGAGTTAGATGCTAACCAACTTCATGGCTTTCTCTCCGTAAGATTTGCAGACAACACAAAAATAAAACACTAAGTCCCCAGTTTAAATATTTTCTGAAATCTTCAATCATTTTTGCTTCTTCCTATGACAAACTTTTTTCCATGTGGGATATTACTTCTCAAGTTTTCATTTTCTCACTTACTGCATTCCTCAAAGCACATACATTAAAATATTGCATTAGTTTACCTTCTCTGAAACATCAGTAGTTTTATTTTCTGAAAAACTCACCTGAGGTAGTGACTGCTGGCAAGTTGAATATTTCAGTCCCTGGCTGAGCAGTTGCTGCAATTGAAATACAACATTTAAATGAATTTTCCAGTATCTATTGATGTTCATTCACGTTACTTGAAACACATTGATGTTGGAACATCTGTGGACAGCAGTCACACAAATCTCAAGTTGGAAAAATTCAGCGAAAAAGCAAGAGCTGCATACCCATGTCAGCGTCGCCTCCACCAGATGAGTTCAGCTTTCGAAATATCTCTTGCTTCTTGGATTTTACCATGGGTGAAGTATTCTCAAGTTTGGTGAAAAATGAAGGCAGGTAGCTCATACTGCCCGGGGAGCGAGAGTCAGTCCTGCCAACAGCAAGTGTCGAAGAAAGAACTTTCTTAACACTGTACATTTACCTTCTTCCCAAAAGCAGTCACAGGCAGAAACTTCCAACATTCATCTGCTTTACAATTACCTCAGGATCTCAGTTCTACACATACCTCTGTTCAGTAGGCTCAGCTCTTTGGGAAAGCAATAGAATATTTTCCTGTTTCTCATGTACAACGGGGACCTGAGGGGGTGAGATTGGCTCATAGGGCTCTGAGGAAACATGACTCCTCTCCGGAGACTTTCCAGGTCTACATTTAGAATTCAGAGATGGATAAGTAATCTTAATGCATGAAGTACAGCAGTTAGCACACACAATTGCATTCTGACTGTTCAATAACTATTTCTGTTTAGTTATACGCATTACACGCATCAGTATATTTGATCACAAAAATATCAGAATAATTATAGAGAATTCAGTGTCATAAATTCTAAGTGATTAAACGTCTTCACTTCTCTAAAGACTGGAAATCAAGCATTGGTAGGGAGGGGAACACATTTATAAGTGATATTATGGAGCCAAACAATCATCAAAAACATGGCAAGATCAAAGGTTACCTCTATTTCCGATATCCTGATCTACACAAGGATTACCACCCAAGTTTTTGTAATTATCATATTTGAGAACTAAACTTGCAGTTAAACCAAATACATGCATTACCTTCCCCGGGACTTGTCAGACAGATTTTCAGGTGACACTCTGGCTCCTGGCCTCTGATGGTGGACTGGTTGTGACTGTGACTCGGGGCTGTAGCGATTTGATGTTTTTGCTCGGGTAGAAACAGGCGTTGGAGCTGGGGTAGAGTTCTGGAATGTAGTGGTGGGAGGCTGCAAAGAGGCCTGAGAAGCTGCCTGGTTTCGAGCAAAGTCCTGTGTAATAATTTGCTGATTGTGTCCAAAAACAAACAGAGAGAATTTGGTCAGACATTGGTTACAGAGTAATATTAAAAAAATCTGTGAACGAGACAAGTATGAGACTAACTGCAGCACATGAAACAACTGCAAGATCAAACACATTAGTGCATAGTGTTCCCTATAGCAATTCTACAATTACTAGTTTTTATTAATGTTCCAAAATGTATGTTTACATAATTGAAATATAACTTTTCGTATCTGCAAATAAACCTACACAGATGTGATCAGCAAGGGTGATAAGTCGGTGCGTCCTGGGCACGTGTGCCATCCCTTCAGCCTGGGAGGAAGGAGGTGGAGGTTGCTGGGGTGAAGGAGGAGGTTCCTGTTGTGCCCTGTAACGGTGAATCGTCCCTTCATACTGCCTGTTTGGGTCACCTAGTTGAACAAAAGGGCAGTCATAAAGGTCAGTATTACTGAAGTTTTAAGGTTTCAAAGCTCTTAAAGATTCTTGAGTTACAAACTGATGTATCTTAACTACGTTTTGAGTTCACGATAAATACAAGGAAGATAATTGCCAGCATGTTTGCATAAGCAAACTTACCCTCAGCTTGGCTTGGTTTAGGTGTCTCTTGTTGATAGGGCTGTAGCTTTTCTTGAGTTGGTATAGGTGAATTTGCAGGACTGATCACCTCAATGGCATCTCCAGGAGCTTCATACCGGTGAGAAGATACTGATTATCAAGCAGAGGTTATGGAATAAGGTGTAAATATTACAGACTTCTGCTGTCTATACTTTAGCAACACTAGTGCTTCCACCAAAATGACACCAGTACAATGGAAGTCAAAATACTGTCTTCTTTTTCTAATAAGAACTGCAGTGAAACATAAATTTCTACAGAAGAACATTCTAACATAAACTCAGTTATTTTACATCTCCTGACTTCTGATAAGGTTACTTCTAATACCCTCCACTTCATGATGCAGCATGGAAACCAAAGAAAGCTATGAGCTACAGTTTTGCAAGAATCCTCAGTCACTACATACAAAAACTGTATTTACCTATCAAGCACATGATTTGTGCAAAGCCAAATATTTTATCATTAAATATCAGAATCACTTCACATCTTATTATCTCCCTACAAGGCTAAGACAGTAAAGAAGTAGATAGTTACTAAGATACGTACAACTACTGGAAGAATCTGAACTTTGAGAGCCCCTATCTCGTGCATCCTTGTCTGAAGCAATCTGTCGAGTGATGATCACATCTATGAAGTTAGCAGCAGTAATTGTGGTCTTTCCTCGAGTTCTCAGCTCTTCCTCGTACCTGGATTTAGGAGGAGGTCCTTTTTCTTTACCAGCCTCTGAATAGACTACTGTTGAAGACTGTCCCTGGGATTTGCCACCAGAAAAATTTGCAGATGTATAGGGGCACTGGACAGCCCTCTTTTCTACCTCCAGTGTTTTCTGCTCTATCTGCTGCTGCTCAGTAACCACAGCTGATCTGCGTCCCACATTCTCTTCTATCCTGGTTCCTTCGTGCTTGGTATCTTTTGCTTTGGCAACTTCCATCTGAGGAGCAGAGGCTGCAGCATCTACTAGTGCAGCAAGGGCATCAGCAGCTGTATTGTAGCGGGAAGCAGGTAAACCTTGAGTTATGGAGGGAGCTCCAGGAGTGAGCTGCCTGTTGGCAAACATCGAATATTCCAAATTATATCACACTGAATATTCTGAACTATGTCACACATAAAAAAGAGTCATTTCACGAGGGAAACAAAGTAAAGCTTTAGTGACACTCATCTCTATCTAAACCGAACTGAGTGAAAATGCAATAAATTCAAGAGCCATCTGACAGCAGTACATCCTAGTTGCTTAGAATCTTCCTCAGACTAAATGAAACTTTAATAGGCTCAAATATTAGAAAAGATATCCCTGGAACAGCAACTTAAGAAACATACATGATACGAAGCTGAGCAGCAGGATCCAAAGGTGTGATTACGCTCGTCCCATTGGTTCCTTGAAAAATACTAGGCCTTTGCTGCAGTATGTTCTCCTGGCTTCTAACTGAAGGGGATGGGGACCGAACATATCCATGACTGCCAGGTCTGCCAGGCTGCTCTGTTCCTGCAGGACATACAGCAGAGAGGGAAAAACAATAAGTACTAATAACTCTTATAACAATACAGAACTACATATCAGTGTTTTCTCCTCCACATTCTTTCCCAACTGCCACCACTACTATAGATATAACAAACTGAGGTTTGTTATTAAGAGTTTAAGTAGTAGTGTTCTGAATGTAAGTAGCAAAGCATGGCTGAGATTCACACCTTTCCCTGGGTACTTCATCATTGTGACAGAAAGATGAAGAAGCCTGGTACTTGCTGAAGTTTCAACCAGAACTGCAAAGTGTTAGGAATCACCATTCAGTTTAAAGCCAAACGGTACCAAGCAATTGTGTTGTTAAGAAGCTGCATTTTGTTTACAGTGGACATAGAAAATGAGCAGTTACAGTCTACAAGACGACTGATCCAAATGCAGCAATGCACACTCACCTGGTCGAAGATAAAGCTCAGCAGGGACTGAAGTTATTCTCTCCCTTTCTCGCTCCCGTTCTCTTTCCCGCTCCCGTTCTCGTTCCCTCTCCCTTTCCCGCTCCTTCTCCCTCTCTCTTTCCCGTTCCCTTTCAGCATTTGCAGCTGCAGAAGCTGCCAGGTGTGTAGGGTGTCCTGAAACATCCACAAGACAAGAAGTAGCAAAAACAAATACTGACCTTAAGCACTTAAGTTTGATGTAAACACTGTCCGATGCATTCTGCCACCTACTTGCAACAAGTTTCCCAAATCCATTTCCTTTCCAGTCAAGTCTATCCACTTATTTAGGAAAGCAAAAGCTTAGCACACAGCCAGTGGAAAGCTGAACAGCTTTTTACTAAAGGGTTTTCTCTACAGTTAAAACTAGACAGATTAGATACCCAAGTTCCACCCTTTAACACACCATTGGATGTTAGTGAACATGCAGTCAATTTTTAACGGCTTATACCTGGTGACAGAGAGGCAGGATTGTAAGGCCTAGGGGGGAATGTAAGCTGAGTACCAGGGATGTAAGTGATTCTCTCCATGGGTGGTGTGCTCGTTCCTCCAGGATGAGGCACTAAGATAGTGGGAGCCATATTGTTCAGGTCAATAATTCCTGTCAGGAGATGACACGTGTAAGAAGGACTTTTCAAGGACAGACCAAAGGCCCACACGTTAAATACGCTGTTCATTGATAACACCCTTTTCCAGACTTCTTACATTCAACAAATAAAATGAAACATTGAAATGCACAGGACACACTCCAGTATAACTTTTACTATGAAAAACACTTATCCTTTCTTTTCCAGCCAATTAAATCGCTGCAAGAGCTGGTATCTCATCCCCAAGATAGTCAGTCCTACTGGACTAACTCCTTCACATTTCTTATCTTCCATTCTACGAATAACTTCCCAAACTGATTTAAATGACAGGCAGATTACCACGTTCAGTAACCAAGCTCATGGCTCAGCCATTTCCTGTTATATCTCTGACTCCTGAGAATGCCATGTAACCCCAGGGATTCGTAACTATTTGTTCACTATTTTAGCCTAATATTGCACTTTTCATTTCAGTGTGAAACTCCTCTTCAAAACTATGTTCCATTTAAGTCTTCACAGAAATCTGTGCCTCTAAGAAATGTAAATCCCTCCACAGTGAACAGAGCTCTGATCATTTATCAACCCCTTCTGCCAAGCTTATCCAAAATACGCTTTAAATAACACCAGACCAAACGCCATAGGCATACCTCTTGCTCCTGCATACGGGAGAGCTAGAGTTTGCTCTCTGGGAGATAATCCTCTGGTTACATCAGGACGTAAATTGACTTGCATTTGCTGTGAGGTAATGTAGTCATTTAGGATTGTCTGTCGTGTATTCTCCATTGCGTAAAGCTGGTACTGACTTGGGTAGCCTGGGGTGGGTGAGAGCTGCCTTTGGAACAGGTAAGCAGCAGCAGCTGAGGGTGAGGAAGGAAAAAGAAGATTTAGTGCTCAAGATACAGAATCAAAGTTTCAGATGTTTATATAGTTTCAGTGAGAAGTGCTATCAATTCTCATAATGAATCAAAATAGCACTGTAATACTGGTATTTTATTGAATATAAGCACTGAATGTGGACAGAAAAAGCTAAGCAATCCACATTCTCCTAGAGAAGAGACATGAATAAAATCATAAAGTTTTGAAAATGAATGGCTGAAACACCTGAAGAAGGTTACAGCACCCCACAAAGTCAGACTGACAGATTATGTTAAATAGAGGCCTACTGACTTAATATCATCAGAGACAACCTGATAATCTCTCAAGTGAACACAGGAGTTCTGATTACACTTTCATTCTGTGGCATCTTCCACAACCTTATTGGCACAGTTTTCCTGAAAGCTTTTAATACATTTCACAAATACTTATTTTAAAATACCATCTGAAGCTTCCAGAAGAAATATTACAGTAAGTTTCCTGGCTAGACATCAAGCCACAGCAGTGTATATATAACTCCTTCTAAATTATATCTGCCCCTCACTAAGAGCTTTATTAAGACATCTTTCCTGTGCCAAGCACACAATATTTCTAAAAACAAACAAAGCCAAAACACAAACAGATTTACCAGGATCCAGAGCCCTGTGAAATGGCATAGCAGGATCTAAGTGAGGAGGGAGGTGACTCCTATAGACTTCAGGAGTAGCCCCTCTGTGATGAGGGTCAAAAGGACTGTGAGCCACTACAGGATCAACCCCTGGGACCGGAGATTTTGCTGGCACGCTCTCTCTCTGTGTGGGAGTAAGTGTGTTTTTCCTTTCATGATTTGCTGACTTTCCAGAAGATATTCCAGCTAATGAAAATCAGGAAAAATCCAAACTCAAAATACATATTTTCAATAGGAGATACAGCTATATGCATACATGCTGCAATTAATTACAATAAATCATAGGCAGTATTTTATATCACAAAATATCTAGTGAAAGTTTAAGTCCTAAAACTACATTTGTTTGCAGTGTGCCACATTATCTTCCTTTTTCAGGAACATCTAATACAGAAGTAGTTTCTGCCCTCAGAACATTATGCTCTGAGATAACATTAACACAAATGCCAATGGAGATTGAACTACTTTTTGACCTCCATGTTATGACACGGCAGATTTTCATTTTCTTATTTCAATTAACAACTCATAGCCTTCTTTAATTCCTTCTAACCAACCTCCAAATCAAGAGGAACCATTAGAGTGAAAATAAAGTAGAACAGGGTACGGGAAAAAAGAAGTTAAAAATACATTTCAAATGAAATTACTCAGTTGTTCTCTTACTGTGGATCAGAATAACATACCCTCACTAACTCTATTCATCATAGGTGAACTCCTGGACATTGGACTCTGATAGTTCACAGGTGTTCTCCGTGCATTGGTATCATCATAAATCCCAGGGCTCAGTTGTGATTTAGGAGTTTCATGAAGAGTTGACCTGAGAACAGAGGGACCAGAGCTGACTACTGACGTGTGACGGGAACGAACTGCATCCCCGGTCTTCACATCTTCGTATTTTCCTCGCTCCACCACCTTCACATTTTCTGGCACCATTTCCAGCTGAGGCATTCCACGGGGTAGCTTGCTTGGTCCAGTGATTAACGATTTTACATTGTGTTTGATGGCAGACTGGCCAGAATTGCTTTCATATTTTATGGGTGTGCCCTGAGAAGGAAAGAAGGATCAGGTGAGGTTATTCTGCCAGTGTTTCACTCCTGCTAAAAAAAATGAAAGAAAAATTAAAAAGTAATCACATGGCTGATATTTATAGTTCATTGCTGCTGTCACAGCATAGAACATAATTGGATTTTAGCCACTGT
The DNA here is from genome assembly GCF_951394365.1 of Tetrao urogallus. NCBI lineage: Eukaryota > Metazoa > Chordata > Aves > Galliformes > Phasianidae > Tetrao > Tetrao urogallus. Next base: position 6,702,532 of record NC_136833.1, read on the forward strand.
TACTAGTCAGTTACATCATACTTGCTAGTGAGTGTGTTCCCTGCAGGTCAAGTGTCAAGATTTCTCTAACACACAGAGGATATTTAAGCCTCATACATCAGTAGCTTTCTTGGAAAAGAAAACAAACAGAACACCTACACATTTGTCCTTACTCAAATACCTGGAACTGATTCACTGCTGACTGTGTAAGCAACCATAAGATTCTATGAGTGCCTTCTGTAATTACCTGAGATATGGAGCCTTCTATGATTGGCCTGGCTGTCTGCACGATTTCGGGAGTCTTGCAACTCTCCTGGCTTAACAGGTCCTGTCTTGGGATCTCGTGGATGGAACGGCCCATTTCTTTGATGGTAGTGACTCCATCATACGGCTTCCCTTTAGTGATGGCTCCTTCGAACGCCCTTATGGGAGGTGACTCTCTCTTAATCTGTTTAGGGTATTTCAAGCCTTCCTCGAAACTTTCAGATGTTGCTCTTGGTGTGCCTTTTATAGAAAGAAAGTCACATCACTGGTATTAATTATCACTACAACTCCTTTTTCATAAGCAGAGTAATTAGCTATTAGAACTCTGATTTGCTGAGTCTATGATAATGGATAACAAGAGTAAAACTATGTCACAAAAATCACAGTGAACAGATTTTCAAGTTACTCAAAGTATCCCAGGTTATTTCAAATGCTGAAATAAAAGCAGTACCATACACCTTCATGTCTGGGGGGAATTATTATTGTCTATTTAAAATTTTGTAAAAAAATTTTAAAAATAGGAGAAAGTGCTAAACACTGACAATTTGTACTGAAAAAAATCTATTTTCAAAAAATACATATATCGACACTTAATATATTAGTTTTACATATGGTGTACTAGAAAGTGTGTCTAATAAAATAAGCTCTACTCTTAACACAGCTACCATTCTTAATAACAGATTTCTGGGAATGTAATTAATGCCTGCCTTCCAAACTAGCAAAACTTACCTTGCATTATAGAGCCAGACAACACGGTTCTTTCTTTAAGTTCAGCATGTGGGCTACCCCTAGGCAGTGCACGGCATATTAAACCTGAAATTAAAATGAACATAGTTTAAAGAATTAAATAACAAGTGTTCAAAAACACCCTCCTCCTTCTTACATAATTACAGATATTATCTGTATGCCCAGAGCTTTGCCTCATTATGCCAGGCCTTGCATCAACATGTCAGAAGACCATCTTGCCCTACGAAGTTCTTTGGTTCAAGTATTATAATGCTATTACACCACTGCAAGTTTTAACGTATTTCAAATCAGAAGGTTATTTTACAGTTCAGCTTAACTTGTTCCAAAACTTAACACTTTCCTTTATTTTCCAGAAGACAAACCAAGTGCATGAGCAAGTTGAAGGTACCACTGAGTTTTTACACGTGGTTTAGAAACGTCTTATTCATTGTTCAATCTGATGAAAACAAACCAAAGTGTCCTTTAAGGGCTACTCAAAGGTGGGACAAAAATGCATCTTAGGACCAAGATTCCAGAATTCAGGTAAGAAATATTTTCTTGATATTTTGTGTTTTACAAGACAACCATAAAAGTTATATAATGGCCTGTGCTGACCTTTACAATCTTAGTCCGACTGCAGTTTGTTAAATCAAAATAATGCTAGGGATGCCCAGAAACAGAATACAGCAGCTGTGTAAATCTTCTGCTTGGCATAATCTGAGCTATTTAGTGAAGGAAAGCAAAATGTCATAGCAAACACGTTACACTACTGTGCCACAGCAGAGAAGCAATACTGAACTGAGGAGCTGTGCGTCCATGCAGTCAACACCAGTATGACTCAGTGCTGTTTGAGCTTTGCAACAATTCACTGGAACTGTGAAAAGTCCGTTACTTCTCTGAGAAAATGACACATGTGCTAGCTGAGTCACCTGCAGTTATGGGGACCATCCAGTAGCAAAAGAAATAGAAAGTCTCTACTCCAGTAATAACTACAGCATGCTTTTATTGTAGTAGTTATTATACGGATTTATTAATGGCATAAGATGTAAACATAATTCCTCTTTTAATGTGCCCCATAAGACAATTCTAGGTTATCTTACATCAATACAAAAGACCTGACTAAAACACAAAACAACTCAGAAGCAGCTGTTTTTACCTTCCAGTGGTGCAGATACTGGAGACTCCCGCATTGACATTCCTTGCTTTATATTTCCTTCCATTGTATCATAACTTCTTTTTAAACTAATTTCATGAGCAGTTCTTGGGCTCCTTGTTCCCTCACGAACATTTTTAATAGCTGGTAACATTTAGAGAAATGTGGTTAGAAAATGCAGAAGTCATGAGCATTACATTTAATGAGACCTGAGGACATTAATACTTTATTGATGACTTTGATGTAATACTGAAACATTACAATGAAAGCTTAATGATCTTTCATGGTTTGTTAAACAAAGCACTTTCTCAGTTACTTGCGTATCAGTATTTCAAATGAAGCATAGTTTAAAAATAAAAAACAACAAAAAACCTGTGGCCTTTATTTTAATATAGGGTATTTTAAACTTGATTGTCTCAAAAATCTTTTCAGGACACAATAAAAATCAGCAGCACAGCAATTGAATTAACTACATTTTATCTACACATACAGGATACTCATCAGAACACATAAAATTTCCGGACCGTTTTAGTCTTTATACCCACAGAAACACACAGGTAGGTCAGTGTTTCTTCCAGGTGGCACCCAGTGACTGAGCTTTATATCCATACATTTGGAAGCACACAGACTTGAGCAGAATCCACTGCAGTCTTGGCTTTCATCGAGTAGAACATATAAATACTCACCATCATAAGATAAAATATGCCCACTTTTGCCTTCATAAATAACATGGCCTTTGGCTGAAGCTTCCTCTCGGCACTTTTCTGGGCTGCTGTCTTCTGTAGCTAGCCGGGTAATAGTCCCCTTCAGTAACGCATCAGCTGCTATGCCAGACTGGGACAGAGCTGGTGTACCCTGCATTTAAATCAATCAAATATAATTCAGACCATGTGTATTTAAGCAAGAAAATAGGCAGCTATGAAGGACAGTGTTCTATTTTTAAGATTTAGAACACCAACCACTTTAACAAGCAGCATTTCTTAAGCTTCTGTCCCTATTATCAGGAATTTAACCCACATATTAATAAAATTATTTGTAAGCAATTCTCGCCTTTAAAAAAAAGCACATAAAGCAGAATTGGGAGTACAATATTATAGAATTATTTAGTGAACTAGAACATTTACACCATAGTATCACCTGGGGGAAAGACAGCACACTCTACATACTTACTGGAGCCATTAAGATGTATGTCTATCTACAGTAATGAAATCTACCCTTCTGAGAATAGAATTGTTCCTATTGCTGTCTGTAACTAAGAGAGATCCCAAATCACCATTTAAAACAGTTTATCCATCCTCTGTGCAAGACAGGTTACAACTGATTTTACTACTCGAACTCAGGCATGATGCTGTTTTTCACAAAGGTTGGATGACACTAATAAGCCCTCATGTATATGTTATATATATTAAAAGCTCCAGCGATTTTATTTGACAAGTTTGAAAACATGAAGATGAAATCCTTGCAGTGCTGACTTCATTGATGGTTGGATTTGACTATCTAATTCTATTTAAACTTTTGAGGTAGTTCCTGTTCTGTGGTATTTACTCCTTTTAGACATGCAAAAATACAATCACAGCAATAACTGAAATACACCGTTATGCTACAGCCTTCTCAGTGAGAGAATACCTGAGTTATGGAGCCTCTCAAAGAAGGAATGGTCTCAACAGAAACTTTATTGGTTGGAGTTCCTCGTGTTATACTTCCCTCCTGTATGGTTGTGGTGCCTGATTTAAAATAAAGATATGTATAGATAAAAAAGCAAACAACAGAAAATATAGCCACTCTACTTGAAACAGAAACTGTAATAAGAACCACTAGTTTATATCCTAAAGTACAGGGAAATTTTCAGCTTGTTAACAACGTGTATGCGAGGCAGCTAAACTATTTCCTCTTTTGACTTAGCCCTTTTATGGCATGCGAAGCTATTAACCCACGCTGCTTAGCTTCCTCTCCTCTGAAATATTTCTATATTTCACAAGTATTGCACTTGTGAAACTGGCATCTCTGGAAACCAATTTTTTTAAAACGAGATATGCAGACAAGAGGAGCTTTACTAATACACATGTAGACATGCCTCAGAAACAAGGGAACAGATTAATCCTTTAATGTTTAAAAATAAGACTTGAGTAGCTTAGGCTCAAACTCTCTGCTCTCCCAGAAAGAAATTTCTTTCTTAAACTGTATGACTGACATTACCTCGAACAACACCTTCATGCTGTGCCCTGACCAGGAGTCCCTCAGGTTGGGAATTCTGACTTCTGGGAGAAAATTCTTCTTGTTTGATGTAAGGCAGGGAAGCTATTCAGAAGAAAAAATAAAAGGTTTTTTTTCTTGCTTGCTGGTATTCTCTCCCCCACTGTCTTAGTTACAAGCTATTAAACAGTCTGTCCAAAAGGTATGTCAGCTCCTCTTTTCTTACCAGATTTGGCTGACTCCTGCTGCCTTGGCAGTCCAAGTGATATGGAACCCACTGATGGCTTTGCTGTTTCTTGCGTATAGGAAGCTTGAGTGTGAGATGTTAAGTAAGTGCCAGGTGTTCCCTGAAACAATACATTATGTTAATTGTTGGTTCTGGAAAAAAGATTCACTTCTGTGTTTGAAGGAGACAGTTAAAACTATCATCCTAAAATGCTACAGAGCATTGCTGCAAAATAAGTGCAGAACTATAGGAGTCCAGAGCAGAGATGCAGTCCACCTGAACAGTGCATTCTCAACTATGTAATAAACACAAACAACTGCAGCATGTTTTATTTTATAAGACACCTCCTGGATTGTTAGAGATAACACGTGTAGTATCTTTAACTGTTAATGCTGTGAACGTGTTACTGAATACAAGATCCTGGAGGTTGGTGAAAGGGCAAAAAGTGTTGTTACAAGGCACAGATTTTCAATGAATAATTCTCTTACTTGTGAGATTGAGCCTCCCATAATGAAAGAAGGTTTTTCTGATGGCACACTTGTTTTAGAGGATGGAATGAGTGGTGGTGGTGGTCTGGTAGGTCTGGTTGTAGGAAGGCGGACTCCTTCAGGAATATTGGTTATTACTTGATGAGGAGCAGGCTGCAGAACTTAGGGAAAAATTGTACATTAAACATGACAGTCTGTTTCAGCTCTGTTAGTCAGTAGAGAGACAAGAACACAAATTCTGTAGCTCATCTGACAATTTCCAACAAGAACAGCCTCGCAATACCCAAAAGCTATCTCATGTATTTCCAGCTCTGAAACTGTGTCCAAATATGTCATGCTTTAAAAATCAAGTGGGTAATACCCAACCTTGCAGTGGCGTTCAAAAAATGACAGAAGCTGCCCATTAGAATTACAAACTCTTAAAAATGAATTTTTAAAGCTAACAATCCAGGGTACATTCATCTTTTTTGTTGTTTTCCTGTTTTTAGATAAAGCATTCTATTTAAAGAATAAGAACAACTGAGCAGAGTGTAGTTTAGGCTTCTCTCAGCTCTGCCTGAAGATGACAGTATTTGTCATATTGAGCTGAAAAAACTTTTGATGACTTTGTCCCTACGCTGTTCTAACACTTTACAGATCATCCTATTTGTTAAGTAAAATACATGTTAGCTGATAAAACAAAATCCAGGACTAACAAAACCACAACCTCACTGGAGGCAGAAAAATACATACACACAAACAACCCCCTTCTTCTGTTAGTTCACAAAGCACTCAGAGAATAATTTGATACTGCAGAAAGTAAAAGAAGTCCATCTTTCAGAGACCACACAGTGCTGTGGTACCACAACAAGCATTTACCTGGTGGGACACTATAGCGAGCTGCATTCATATCGGGCTGAGGAGAGGCTTTATTGACTTCTCTTGGAGACAGCCTGTATGGTGATGCTGACCTTGCTGCTGTAGTTTGCACTTGTGCTTCCTGTTCTATTGCTCGCTTGACCTCAGCGTAGGGCATATAGGCCACTGGTTTTCCTATCAGGGTTAAAAAAAGAGGAGAATCCTAAGATTAGAAATTGGAGTCAAAAGGTCCAGCATGCAACAGAATTTTAGCAAAGGGCCAATTACAATGGTCAGATTGTACTCAGCAGGTACAGATGTTTAAATGCAAAGATGCAATTTGACTAAAAAGGAAACAACTGCCTTCAAAACATCACTTGGCACTGAAATAACAGAAAAATTCCAAAGTTGGGCATGTGGGCTCTTCCTAAATGAAAAGAATGAAAGTGCTACATACTGAGGCATGAGGATACCAATTCTTGTGTCAGTTTCCTGGCTTACAACAAGTAAGCACTGCAACCAGTAGACGGTGAGTGTATTTAGCACTGCTATCTTTTAGATAATTCAGACTCATGCATTTGTTTCAAAATCAATGTGCACATATACATACATAAATTCATTCTAGAATACTGTCCTTGGCAAAGACTTCAAGTTTTTTTTTAATTAAGTTACACATAGGTATCAGGTTGCTTTCCAAAATAATTAGAAAATTAGATTAAAGGTGCAACTTAATTTATTATGTTCTTAGGTCTGTACAAAATTTTGAACAACTCTCAAACTTTGTGAAAAAAACAGTATTTGGTCCCTTTACACCTCTTAACTGTCATAAGCCAGTTCAGCAGCAGGTCCTGCAGTCCAGCTGAAATTCCTGATGATTTTTACAGAGACTACATGCTCCCTCCTACATACAAGAGTGAAAGGACAAACTTGCATCTTAGGAAGTAGCTACTGTAATGATCTGATGACAAGTCAGCCTCTTTAATTTGCAGATGAAAACGTCCAGGCTTGTAGAACCCATTTGCATTAACCATGTTATCCCCCCACTACTTCAGTAACACTCCTGATTTTTGTGGGCAGACTTCATGCTAGAACTTTCCCACAGTTTATAACACAGTACTGCCAACGTCAAGATTTATTGAGGTAATATTTTAGCTAAATGGTACTTGAGCAAAGGTTTTGAGCAAACCGTGACTTTGCACCTAAAGAAGCAGCTTCCAAAAGCCACAACCTTATACCCACTCTCTCAGTGTAAAAGCTCCCTTTCTCATCATTTTAACAGGGGGAAAAAAAAGTATGTTTCCTTCTTTTTAGGTAAAAATAATGAAGACGAAGCATTTTCATAGCATATTTTTTAAACTTACACATGTTAAATATAAAATACTCAGAGCACAAAGAACACAACAGTTCATATTGCTAACGTTGTGGAGCCACCAGACACAAAGCACAAGGATATTAAATCAATGAATGAAGAATTAGACATCAATGAGGATATCTCTAACTTTGCAGTGCTCAGTACATTGGTGCCTCACTGGTTTTGTTTCCCTGTTACAATGCATTTTCTGGACTGCTTCCTCCTCCAGTAAAGAACATTGGGTATTCAGAGGTAACACTTACAGAGAAGAACTGGGGCTTCCACTGAATATGCACAATTCTTGCATAAAGACAATCATCTGCTCAGCTGCTTCTGAACACTAAATTCTGACCTCACCCTAAGGGAGCCCAATTTGCCTTATTCAGTGAGGTTATAAGGTAGCTCCCTAACCCTGTAACTGTAGCAGGACCTGTTACAATAGACTGGCTCCTTCAATCAAATTCCTTAAGAAAGCAGGAATTCATCAAAAGTACGTTAAATTTTCCTTCTTAAACGAGACAGAGAGGTGAACATGTGACATACAGTAGAATTACTTCCACGACAGATGTAAAACCTACCTTCCCACTCAACATTAGGGCTTTTGGAAGTGCCACACGGGCTCACAGAGCTTCGATACTCCATGTCCAGCTGTTCCTGCCTCTGGCGTTGCTCCTCCAGCAGTGCTGACTCGTGCATTGCTTTAATGTGCCGTTGATAGAGAGCATAACCACTCACTGGTGTTCCAACAGGAACAGTACAGGGACTGCAAGAAACCTACAAAGAGGGGAAGATGCTCACAATTGGTAAGTTAATACTAAGTATTTCCTGAAGTAACCATCTTGTTCAATGGCCCCATTGCATCAGGGGTACAGTCTGCATGAGCACTTCAAATGGTCTACTTCTCTTTTTAGGCCAATACTTGTATATTTGTTTCTATTTCATTTAATTCACTCTTGAAAAGTACCACGATAACAAAGTAAACAATGTATTTCTTTCTTTGTTTCAAAACTATTTGCTGCTTTAGCATTGAAACTAGCTATCAGGAAAACAAATATTCCTTCAAACACCACTTAAAACACTCCCATACCATAGGTGGTATGACAGCTGCTCGGTGGTGAAGCTGTTGTAGGTCCATCTGCCCTTGCTTTATTGTAGGTGACACCAGTATTGATCCAGCTGGGTTTAACAATGAGGGCTTTGACTCCCTGAAGATACTGGAAAAAGAGAGAGAAAGAAGGGAAAAAGCATCACCAAAAAGACCAAGATTCAACATGCTGGACAACATCAAATAAACGAAATAAAGATTATGTTTTGTTTGTCCCAAAGTACATCAGGTAGAATAAGCAACAGATTTTTCTGTGTTGTAAGAGTCACAGAAATAACAAGTGTACAAAATCTTCAGAACTATATATTTATGTATGCAGTTTCCGTATGTACAGTATTACAAGAGTGCAACCTTCTTTATAAAGAATGCCTTGAAAAAAAATAGGTGGGAAGTGCAAGATTTATACATAAACAGTAGTGTATAACAGAATTTCCACCCAGAGACCTAATACATTTGTGATGTCTGAAGAGGCAGAGAGAAACACCATCAACTGCACTCTTCAAAACAGCACATGCAGCACAATGACACTGGATACTTATGACATTTAACAGCTATCCTTGGTACAGTGTGTATATTAAGACCACTGGCATAGAGGAGGCATCGGCTCTGAAGCTACGCTATGGTTACAGAGGAATCTCACCAACAAAATACACTGGGGTGGATGAGGAGCAGAACTCGTAAGCGCGCTTACGGATCAGGACTAAAGGGAGAGCAGAGACAGGTAACGTCACCAAGCTCAAGAGTGAAGCATCCCAACAAAGAATTCAGGCAAAAATAATAGGAAGCATGCATGGATGAGCAAAGAGCTCAAAAATGTCACTACTGATGACAGTTTTTAATCACTAAGTAAAACCATATCAGCTTTTTAAATACGGAAGTTCTTGAATGCTAAATAGTTAAACTCACCCTTGTCTGTCAGGCTCTCCATCAACTTCCTCATCTGCACTACAGGTGGCACTTGAATCATTATCTGAATGGGATTCTTGTCTTGCCGAGTTAACCTGTTGTGACAAACTATAATCCATTTCTTCAGGTTCTGACTTCTCCTTGGGTTTCTCCACCTCTCTCTCTTTGGTATCACTCTCTATTTTTACTTGAATATTTTCTGGTAGCCTCATTTCAGTCTCTACAGGTTCAACTTTGGTATGCACTGGAAGATTAAGCACAGGCTTAGCTTCAACTGGATGGCTTCTACTGTCAACCTCCATAGGTTCTTCAGCTTCAGTATTTATTTCTTCCTTAACCTGTGGCTCAGAGGTCTGACTTTCAGCTGTTGATACACTTTGGGATGTTACGGAGGGAGATGTGCTGGCTGCAGGTTTAACAGTAGATTCCTGTTCTGCTGCCGTCTCAGTGGTCATTTTGGGAGCAGCACTCTCAGATGGAGTTTCTTCAGTTGGTTTAGCAGTTTCTGCTGGAGTTGGAGATGGAGCACTTTCAGTATCAGAACTATTTTCAGCACCTGAAAATTACAAAGTTTTAGAATCGACTCAACATTAAATGAGATCCAACTAAGCTTCAGTCAACTGCTACTTAGTATTTACTATAACGATGAAATATACGTCTGCAAAACACAAGACAATTGCCCTAAGAGCATCGACTAGCAAAGATCTGATTCAATTTTCAGACTGCTCAATACCAAAAACAATTTTTCCTCTCCACATACAACTAGTGAAGTAAATTCCAAAAGCTGAAAATCAACTGTTTGAGTACGACATTATGAAATGGAGTCCAGCTTTCCGATCAACACCTTTCCCTTCCAGTGCACATGGGCGTCCCCTTCCCACGAAGTTACCTTCACTGTCCTCTGGATTCTCTTCTTCATTAGATGCTTCGATGTCCTCATCCTCCTGAGCTGACACAGTCGAAGCTACACTCTCACACTGTGATACATCTCGCTCTTCACGGGGCCTTCGTGAGGACTGATAAATACATGGCATTTATACGTACTGAAAATTTTAAAGTATTCTTTCTTTCTAGATGCAGTCTCATTTCTTAACCTCAGGTTGAAATGAAAGGCACAGAATCTCTTTAGTACAGACTCATTTGCAAGGACATACTCTTTCAAGCTCTGTACAGCTTTTGCTGCTCCTGACCAAAAGTAAGTTTGGGAACAAACCACTGTCTCCATACACATTTAGGGGAAAAAAGGAATTACTGCAGCAAACAGAGAAACCAATGCTCTTCACTTCAGCAAAGAGAAGACTAGGACACTACAGCATAGAGGATACCAACTTCCACTTCAGATGCCACAGAACTTTCAGCTCATGCTCTTGTATTAATACTGTTGCTCTGTTCTGTAAGGTCAGTGCTTACTGTGCACTGAGACATATTTCAAGGTAACTTTTCCATAGCCATGCCCTGAACTTCATCTATAGTTGCTGGTGTACAAATAAAAACACTTAGGAATTCTTCAAGCTTAAGCATGCCATCCAATAGACAATTTTCTATTGTATTTTAAAGCATTAAGTGATTACTATCACAGGTCAGTGAGCATCACTTGCCTTCTCTAGATTTACGCCACAACACAAAAACAGAAACGGAAACAAGTGGCGACTGCAAAACAGTTTTAGTGAAGTGCAATGAATGACTTCAGAGATCCTAAATTTTTCTCTGCAAAATATGCAATGTCCACTGTATTTACCTTCTGTTTGTGCTGTTGAAGGAGACTGTCCAGGTTATGTCTCCTTTTATAGTTGAAGTAGAAGTTTTTACACTGAGCTTCACTTTTTGTCCCAACCATTTTGGCAATTGCTGCCCAGTTGCGGCCATGTTCCACAAGGCCTGTTCAGACATAAAGAAAACAGATATTTGCTATAATGAGTAATTCAGAGATCCAAACCCTCATAAATTGAGCAACACGAGCAGTTGGAAAGGAAGGTACTGAAGTATTGCTGTCCTTACAAATTATCACAGTGAGAATCCTTATGCGACCACTAACTATGGGGATGGAAAATAAACTGTCTATCAAAATGCCTGCTAAAGAAGCCTTCAGACTTAACTCTGCTGTTGCTAATACATAATACTTCTGTGAAAACACTGGTTTTATGGGTAATATTTAGAGATAACATTATCTGTCAAATGAATAGACAGCTTACAAAACACACTGACTTTTCTGTCAGAGGACTGTCTCGCATCTCGCACAAAAGGAACTTTTGTAAGTTGTAAACACAAAAACAGCAAATTTCAAATAATTCATTTAGTGTAGTGCTGCACAGAATCACAGTACTTACAGAATTCAGAAGGAAGCATTCAATAGTTCAGTAAATACAGTAATCAGAAGTAAATCAAATTTTTACAAAGTTTACCCTTCTTAGCAACTTCCATTTCTTCTTCTGTCCAGCGGGATGTCTCCACAGGCTCTGAAGAAGCTGAAAGAGCAAATGATAGCTGATCAGAAAAAAAGAACAACAGTTTCTTTTATGGCATGCATCCCATAATCCATTACAGTAAGGCTTATTCAAGACACATGGGAAAGCTGCTCTTGTCGGTGGGAAATAGTCTTCATTAAGCCAAGACAGAAATATACATTCCCAGCAGGGCCCCTTTTCCTCTTTTGATCCATTCTTTCCTTTCTATCCACCAGGGTTCCATAAGTTTAGATGTTACAGTAACGCAAACATGCTATATTCTTCTAAAATCACAAAAGAACTTTCTGCACTCTTATTGCCCACGTGATTGTCTACGTTTTCAGCATGTTGATTACTGCAGTGGCTGAACAACAACAATAAAAAAAACCAACAAACTGATTCTCAGTTGTAATTTAACCCTGACCTCATAAACCCAAGCATATAATCAGCTCAGGTAAAACAAATCAGCAGTATCTTGTTGTTGTTGGAGGGAGACATAACACAGTAGCTTCTTTAAAAGGTGTTTGGCACTTTTCTCACAATCCAAGATGCTATAGAGTGGTTCCACCTTATTTCATTGACTACTGTGGAATGGACTGAAATGGTTTTTCAACAATTAGCTGTTATCAAATCTACTATTCTTGTACTGATTACGTTTTCTACTTGAGTAACAGAAAAATAAAAGAACAGTGAAAACAAAAACAAGAAGGAAACTATGATTTATGGCAAAATCTTTTTCATTTACTTCTCTGGATTCGACAACATTCTGTTTCTGAATGGCATTAAGTGGCAACAGCCTCCATTTCCTTTTCATAAAATCTGCCATTACAAACAGCATACAACGTGGACTTTCCAACAACTTCCATTAACAATACAAGAAAGATGCTACAAAGAGGATCTGACCCTCTGAAAAGCTATTCTGGATTTTCCAGAAAATCCTGTAAAAACAAAGAAAAAAAAAGTAACTATTGCCATTTTCCAGCAGCTGACAAAAAAAGAATCGTCAACTGAGAAAAAGTGTTTATCACAATTACTGATATTTACAGCTAAAGAACTCATTTGCCTACTTTCCCTGTTAGGATGTGAAGAAAATTTGAGCAACAGAAAAGGTTGTTACAAATTCTGTAAGAGCAGCTGCCAGTAACTACCCAGCTGGAGAGCTGAGACTGATGTTTGCCACAGCACAGCAGTGAAGGAAAAAAAGCCACACCAACTTGGCTTATTACTGACCTGTCACAAAGCATTCTGTTTGCCAGTATTTCTGCACCACCACAAATTATGTCAGAAATGCAGCTAGAGTACTCCCTTCTAACACGCCAAGGGAGTAACATTTCTATTTTAAAGAATTCTCTTGCCATCTAATGCAGAAATGATAACAAAAACAACTTGCTGGGATCTATTTCAGATTATGAAACTCCCCAATATACTCAAATATGAAGTCTACTTATTTATTTAAAATAAATTCTATGAGCTACGGCCTGTAAGTCAACCTCTGCCAAAAGCATTTGGATCTGCATGCATCCATCAATAACTCTGAAAAACAGAAAAAGTAGTTAACGCAAAATCTTAATTGGCTCCTACCATATGTGGTTTTGAGAGTCATCTGACTATAACTGTATCATTCAGATGCACCTATGAAATTTAACAGTAACAAATGGTCATAAAATTATAAGCAGGCCTAAGAATAAAGATGTAATACTAAAAACAATCCCAAAATGTACTCCATGTATAGAACACGCTCCTATGTCAGTGATGAGCATGACCACAGATGGGTCCCCAAGTGTCCCATCAATGCTACTCACAAGGTTCTGGTGGGGGTGGAAGAGGCGGTGGTGGCTCTTCAGTGGCTGCAGCTGCAGCAGCATTTGCTTGTGCAGCTTCATTTGTCATTGATCTGGTGATTCTGCCCTTACGACGACCTTGGCTATTGGCAGTTTTGCGGCCCCTAGGAGTGGCCTGCTCCCTTTCCTCAGTTTCCTCTGTGGCAACTTCAGTTTTGTCCTTTTCTTTGGTATTCTCTCTGAGAATAGTTTAAAAAAAAAAAAAAAAAAAAAAAAAAGATAAATACAAATAAAGTTATTATTTATACTCATTCAGATTGTAGTTATGGACAGTCTGATTAGTTAAAAAAAAAAAAACAACAAATTAATCTATGTTGTTTGATGCATAAGAACTAAATAGGAACAAGATGTCACTGCTGGACTCATTCATGCTGAACCTTATCTGTTTTCTATAAAAAAAACTGCATAAAGGTTACTGCAATCTAGATTAAGTATATTTTCTGTAGATATACTTACTTAGATTCCTCCTTCTCATCCTTTTCCTCCTCATCTTTCTTTTCCTCGTCTTTTTTGTCTGCTTTTTCTGCTTTTTCCTCTTCTACCTTTTCTTCTACTTTTTCCTCTTGAGAAGGACGAGCAATTTGTTGCTGAAATAAAACAGAACGTACATGTTTTAAACAACGATTTACACACCAAGGAACAGAAGCTCAGAGCACCACAAACTGATGTTATTCCATTTGCAAATTATATTTTAAGCTATAATCACCACACATCTGTCAATGTAACAGTAAAACTGGGTCAGGAATTTAGACTTGTTTCTAGTGAATTTATGTTGTGTAGATGGAAAATTACAGTTCAGATTATTTTTTTTAAATGCTATACCTGTATTGAGATGATAGCTCTGCAAGTACTTAAGTACTGACAAAAGACAAAAGGTAATTACCATTACCTGTTATTGCTCTACAGAGAACAGCACAAAATACTGTTTATGCATTAAGGGACACTCACTTTTCAGAGTGAATCCAGATGTCTGCTACGTGGGAAAATTACAGAAAGCACATAAATTTGATTTAAACTTTCCAGAAGATATAATCTATTCCAAATCAGGAATTAATGGAAGAAATGCCTGTTACTTTATATGACTGCATGGAATTTTACCACTGCTAGAAAGTAAAAATTTAATTTTTAAAAAGTCTCAGAAGTGTGATGAGAACACGTGCCATTATTTTTGCTACTACCTGTCACACATACACAAAAAAATATCTCAGTGTTCCCTATCAGATTCACTTGTTAGCTATAGGATAGCATTAAGCAAGCCAAATATCCCCTGATGTTCTAAGAAAGCATAAAGAAAATAAGAAATACTCATACAGAAAAATAATATGTTAAGGAAAATATATTAAATATGGCTGTTGAAGAAACTTCCTTAAGTTCTAGCATTCTGTCCTTCTAGTACATTGCTTCTCAGCACTCTGAAGACCTCAGTTTTTCTGACCTGAACTGGTCAAGATAGAAAGTAGAGCTGGTAAGTATTTATTAGCATTAATGAAGAACACTTCCCTTTGGATCCTTTTTAAACCACTGACTGCTAGCCAGATAAAATGCTGTTCAGTTCAGCAGCACCGAACTTTGCCACACAGGCCACAAGTCTCATTAAGCATGACAAAGAGCCTCATATTGCTTTTTGCAATCCACAGTGCTCAACCTGAACATGACAAACACATCTTATGCTTGTAAGTCATGAAGGCAGAAATTCATCAGTGCTGGATATTCCTTCCTCTCCCGATGAAAGCATCAAGCAGCAGCTGGCTGTCACAAAATAAATCATGTAACCCACTCCCAAAATTCACAGAATCCCCACATGCAAACAATGGCAAGTGAGTGAATTCTCCTGATGGGCCTCAAAAGCCAGCAAGACCACAGAGAGTATTCAGAGCTTAATGCTGCGTCCAGATGTTCATGCTGAACCTTATCTAAAACAAGGTGATCCTCCAGGTGCCACAAGAAAATCCAAGCCTGCTGTATTAGGCACGATACATCAAAACTGGGAAAATCACCAGCTTCAGATTGCAGACGAGTTAGAGCAGGAACAACTCCAGCCAGAGGTGAGGAGGGGAGAGGGAAGAATTAAAAAAAAGTTCTCTTCCTCCTCTCTGAAAATGTGTTTTCATAACATAACTTAAATAAATGATTACAGTTTAAATGTTTTCATAAGAAACTACAGCACACACAGAGAGAGGGGATTCAGAAATAGCCACACAGAGGGAACCATCAGCAGGAATTCAAACTGAAAGAGCTTGAATGGGTTAAACAAAACCACCTCTGCCAGAGTCCCGATGCCAAAGAACCACCGCACTGAGGTGGCTTTCCACTCACATTTGTGTTGTGCAGAACAGAGCTGCTCCTTGCTGGGTGCTACACTCTGCAAATCTACTTTAAAAAGCAAAGTAGGTGTAGTATTTACATACGGCTAATTTTATATGGGGCTACCTTTCACATAAATGCCAAACATACACTGGGAAATCTGTAGAAAGCCAAGGACGGGGATCTAGAAGATAGCTGGTTTAGAGCTAGCCATTCAGTAATTGATAGCCCACTGAAATATTCCTCAAAATAAGCTTTTTTTACTGAAGAACCTTCTTGAAAGCATAGCAGCAGGTGTCACTGTTTCATCAGCAAAGCTGAAGCTGGAAATAGTTAAGAAAAGGGCTTGTTTCTGACATTTTAATAACGTGAATTGGAGCAGAAACCCCGAACACTAACCATTATTATCCTGCAAATTAGTAGCACCTAAGTTACTAGTGTTACTTTGTGATCCAAAACATTCCTTCACAGAAGATGCCAGAGACACGTACTAAGGTAAATTATTTCCACTGCCCCACACAGAGCAGCCTTGAAAACGAGGAGTTAAAATCTGCATTTTCAGAAGAAAAACTCCGTATTTTACATTTAATCTAATCCCAAAACAGTTGCTGAAAACCCTCTGCTCTTTTTGCCATTTGGTTAATATGATATCATAATTTTTTTTAACATGCATAATCGATAGGTCAAGGGCAGGTTAAACACAAACCTTCAAACAGCTGAAGCCTCAGTCAGCGACGTACCTGCACATTCATCTGTTGATTAAAACTTTTACTATCCAGAGAAGGGGACGGGCTTTAGTTCAGGATAAGATTCAAAAGGACAAAACCCCCAACAGCACCGACATCACACGGCTCTCGAGCAGCAGCTGCCTGACCCAGCAACATGTTTATTCCAGGAAATTGTGTCATTCTGCCACTTAAGCTGCCCGCAGAAGAGTTGCCCATCTCACATACAACCTTCTAATCTCACCGGGGTCACACGAGGCGATCCCGTCAGCTCGGCTGATTGGCGGCCGCAGGAGCACGGCGAATTTCTGTCTAGTCAGGTCACCGGGCTGGGCCACCTGCTGCAAAGCACAGCCTGCAGACACTGCTGAGCAGGCAGCCACGGAATCGCAGCCCGGCTGCTGCTTTGCTGCTGAATGTCAGTGAGAAGCTTTACTCAGAGCCTCCTTTCAATGAGCTATTGAAGGAGTTATCTGTAATGAAACCAGTGCAAAAACATCGACTTCTTCGCTCCATCAACTCCCAACTTGCAAAACAACAACCCTCAAACCTTCTGTGGGCAACTGTTTTTCCCTCCTGAAACAAAACTTGGAATACGTCTCGCAAACAGCCAAAAACGTACAGTCAGGCTTGGATCTTACAGCCACGCTTCCTTTTAATACTATGTTAAAGATCTGCACTTTGTTTTATAATTCACATTTGGTTTAAGGCACACCACCCTCCTCACCTCTGTGAGCATTCTGGGACACTTTAGGCAGCATTTTATAACAAGATCCTTCTAAGCCTATTCAAGGACAATACATCAGAATCCACTAAGCTTTACATCTCTTAACTTTATATGCCTTAACCTAGCAGTCAGCTTCTGTAAGCATAAGCCTCCATTGAAATTTGAGTCAGGCTGTACTCACTGAAGTTCTCAATGATTTCAACATTGTTACCATGTTTAATATCTCCACTGCAACGTTCTATGTGCTTGCCTTCTACTTTATAAAAATATATGAACTCTGAAGAGCTTAAGCTGAAGCACCTGTTATTGGCATAAGCGTATCTCAGAGCACATCATAAATCTTCACACCTTGTATTTGCCAATCAGCAAGGAAGTTTCAGGTTGCCACTCAGATAGGAGAAAGATCAGCTTCAAACAAAGCTGGGGTGAGGGAGGGACAGGGGGAATTAATTACAGTCTGCAGCCACAAGGAAGAATCCTGGCAAGCAAGGCACTTCAACACTCTCAAGTCCTCTTTAACTAGTTTACATAGATGTCACTAATCAATCATCAATAAAATTAAGAACTAGAAATATGACTCTTTACTTCAGGGTTACTAAACACCAACTGTAACACTCCTAAGTTTAAGCTTCAAGAAACAGTAAAAGTGTTCACATCTGGCACATTCATAGCATTTCTTTGTCTTTCCAAGTATGCTATAGCAGTCACCATTTATCTGACATTTATCTGTATCCTTACTGCAGAGCACACCTTAAGTCCACGCAGCAGCTGTCCATTGATCTGCTGTTGTATTTAATGTGGAACAACAACTAGCAAATAAGATCCACAAGTGACAAAATTCAAAGACTGAGTAACCTGAGTCTAAAAACCGACTTCAGCAGCTCCAGTGCTCCAACCCACGTATGTGCTGCGACTTACGTATGGATGGTATTCATAGGAGAAGTCACAAAGCCAGGCAAGAGCACCTTCATCTTCCTTTTAGCTGAGGTCACAAATCTATGTATGCACTTTTGTACAAGACTGTAATTCAAATCTTTCTTGTTTATAAGTGTTATTCAAGGAAAGTAATTTATGGACAGAGAAATCTGTTCAAATTTTGATTCTACCAGTTCTGATGCTCTAAAATGCAGCAATGCTGAAAGAAATTTAAACACAGTTGTGATCTTCTGAATGCTTCACAACTTAAAGTGATACAGATGGAGCCAGTTATGTCTCCTCACCTCTTATTACAGAGAACATCGTATGGCAAAGGCATCACTTAACATATGTGTACTATCACCATGCCAAACTCATTTTATACTGAACTCTAAAACTAAACCACTTAAAACAGCAGCAATACGTGTATTTGGTTCTTACAGCAAATTTTGGACTAATCTCATTTATTTTCATCTTCTTTGTATTTTCCATACAATCTTAATTGAATTTTTTTTATTTTTTTTTTTTACCATCACTAGTCACACAGAAATACATTTTTCTTATTATTAAACCAAAGAAGTCTAATGTAAGTTCTGGTAAAATACAGGGCATATTTCATTTACTTCCAACCACTACCATAGTCATAGCTTCTACCCAGGCTAACTGCCAAGTCCTTTACATAATGAAATTATTTTCTCCCATCAATCCATAATTTGTGGGGCTACAGAGAAATCACTCCTTGTTGGCACAGTCTCTTCTGTCAGAATATCAAACAATATGTTAAAAAGGCTTAAATGCAGTAGCTCCATAGAAGCACAGAATACTGTTTTTAGCCAACAGGATCAATTTGTCAGCTGCAGTTGCATTACACTTACTGGGACTTATTATTAGATAAGAGGATATGCACATATATGACCTTCTTTCCTAACCTCATTACTCTTTTATTCTATTTTCAGAATGCTGTTAGATGCAAAGGAAAATCAAAACACGATGACAGTGAATATACAGCATTGCTCCCTTTTTCTAAACAAGTCTCAGCATTTTTGTTTCCCTAATATCCACATTAAACCCAGAAGCCTAACAAACATATATATTCTTCATAATATGCTGTTCTTTCCCCTTGGAAACTCTTCCAAAGGTTTCCAAGACTTCCAAGTGAATTATTCCAGAATCAGTAGAATTTTTAATTTGCATGCATTAAATTTGTCTCTTTCTTCTTGCTATTAAGTTCCAGTTTGACTTTGAGCCTGACCACCAAGAAACTATCACTACTAATTTCTGCTTTTTGACAAGCACTGCCATTACAAAGTGATTATATGTTTTCCACTGCAAGTCACATGTGAAACCTTATTTCTGTTGGCTCCACCATGGAATTTAATAATTATGGATTTGACCTCCATGTCTATGGCAGGGTCCTCAGATAAAATGAGTTGACATTGGAGAAAAAAAAAAAAAAAAAAAAAAAAAAAAGACAGTCATAAATGTGCAAAGGAAGAAGATACTGCACAGAGTTAAGTACTAACCAAAAAACCTTTAATGACAGATTCCTTAATTTTAAAGGGAGGTAAGAACGAACAAAAAAGGAACTTTCTTTTCCACTTCATACCTTCTGTATAGGATATCAAGATAGCTATAAATATGGAACAGTAAAACAATATTCAAGTGAGATATCAGTGTCAGATACCTGGTTTCTTCCTCTGCGTTTACCATAATTCCTTCGCACAAGGGCTTTATAGTTTTCATTTTTCTTAGTCAAGTAATAATAGAGTACACAGTCAGGAACATTCTAAAATGGAAAAGGAAAAAAAAAAGTTTTTATACCTGCAAGAAAACCCCCACATTGTAACTACTTAATTTCCTCCAACATTAAAAATACTCATCCCCTAGATTTACAAGCTACAAGATTTGATAGTTACATCATTAGGAAAGTAAATTCATACACAAATGTAACAAATATAACCATGCATAAAATTACACAGTGCTAAATACAAGTCTTATGTATTTATAATATCCCTCAGGTACCCTAGTTGGCACAGTTTAATGTATACCAGTCAGTTTGCAAATTTGTGAAAGCCTCTATTTATAATAATAGTCCTAAGTAATCAAGATCCTTATGTCTCAACAAATCATAATTCTCCATTACTTCTTACATGATCTCTGCAAAGTCAGTTCTAAAGACTAATTCAGCCAGCAGTAGGATCTCACTGACCTGAACTGTGGAGGCAAGGTTTCTTAGAGTTAGCACAGTGGCATAGCAGACCAAATGATACCCTTACTTAAAGATTTACATCACTAAAGCAGCTTCTCAGCTTCAAAAGTAAAGTAAATCAAAACTAATTCAAGTGTCATTTACTTTTACTGCTATCAATAGTGTCATTCCACTAACTTTTGTTAGATGCTTGCTTGTGCTGATCGTGTAACTGTTCAAGCACTACAAAATCCTGTCAAAGCAGGAACTTTTTTCAGAATTGCAATTTTTCCCAAGCTGATAAAATAATGCTGGAATAAACAACTTACATTTAGAAAATTAGGGATCCCACCCATGGCTCTACATGTATTCAAAAAGGTCTTACCTTTCGTTCCAGGTAGGAAGCAATTAGACCAAAGTTCTTGGGATGTTGGACAAACCTTTTACAAATCAGAAATTATTTAAGTTTAACAACATAATACATATCAAGTAAACAAAGCAGTCTTCTAAACAATCTGCACCATCAGCAAACTCTTGATTTCTACAACTGAAATTAGTCTAAAAAGTTTAGTTTTCAAATCGTTCAAACTTAGAACAAAGCTAATAATTGTCATAATGAGATCCTACACATAGTCCTCTAATTTTCACCTTATCAAAAAACTGAAGTGCTTTAAAAATAATTTCTGATGTACAGCCTAACTGGATGCAATTGAAAGACATACAGAGCAGTCTAGAACTTCTTGCAGTGTTTCAGTTGGTTGGACTAGGTGATCTTACAGGTCGTTTCCAACCTTGTGATTCTATGATTCTATTCTATGATTCATTCAACTAAGTTATCAAATAGTTCACAAAAACTTCAGTTTTTCCAGTTTAACTCATGTTTAACTCCAGTCTAACTCATGAGATAGGTGTTCAGCTGTCATCAGCATGCAGCAAAAATAAGAGATAAGAAAGCCCATTACTTTTCTTTAAAAATCTCTTTCTCGTGGTCCGTCCAGACGTTCATGAATTGTCTGTCCTTATAAACTTTCATGGGATCCTCCATCAGACCATTCATATTAATAAACTTCACTCTTCTCTGTTCTGCATCAAACATCATGGGAGGAATGACTGAGAGCTGACGCATTTGTTTTTCGTTATTCTATAGGTAAAGAATAAAAGAAAAAGTAAAAAACACACACAAAAAGTTGTTATTAATGTTTACATTTCTCTATTTACACAACTCATAGAAGCTCCAGCACAGCAGACATTCACAGATAGTTGGAAACATCTTTCTGTTGCCTTCTTAATTCTTCTAAAAGTTGTTCATTGGGGCAGTAACATTTACACAGTCAGCTAAAGGAAAAGAAGAGAGTGTCTCACTACAAAAAAATGAAACGGTACAGGGCTTTAGAATGGATGACTTTCCACATATCTCACACAGCTGTGAAAACAAATAGGTTGTGACATGTCTGAAATGGACAATGAGTAGGTCTAGGAAACACAAATTAGGAAATTAGGAAACACAATCCTTAAAAGAAAAGTATTTCTCAGATTTGTTTTAAGCCAAAGCTTGCATAGACTCTCCCAAACCAGCACCCCAAAATGTTTCTCTTCCAATAAAAAAAACAAAACAAACCCTCTGAAAGAGACCTTTCCTTTGCATAGTCAGATAGCAAAGCATAGCCAATAGCCTCACCTCCTGCTCAGAAAGCCCATCAATGATTTCAGAAATCTCATGCTCACTTCTAGCAATAGTTGCTGAAAGTCCAGCCCCTCTTTGACCAACTCTAGAATTAGGAGTAAAGAGAAGTAGAATTAGTGCTCAATGCCATGAAACACAGTGAACAAAGCAATTAATTATAGAACAAAAGAATGTTTTACTTTGTACAGTAAGAAACACTAACATGAATTACCATATAAAATAGCCTTTAAGCAGAAACAATGTCATTATAAATAATTCTAAAAACTGAGTTCTAAGAGATGATGTACAAGAATGTTCCAAATCCACATTTATACCTCTGAAATCGTTCTTGCTGTTCTCTTTGCTTCCGGATTTCTGGAAATTGTTTCTCATAGTACTCTCTTGTTTTGCTCTCCTTAGCTTTCCTGCGTGGATTATTTTCTATCCTGTCAACTTTTTTCTCCCATGCTTCCATCAGCTGATCGTAGCGTTGGCAGATTTTCTGTTCCTGTTAAATTCCAAAAGCAAAGGTTGAACTAAACAGAAATAAATTAAGTGATCAGTATCCCCAAACTGGGTAGGCTCTAGGAATTAAGAGAAATTCTTCCTGCAGCACTGGCTTTCCATTTTGAAAATGACACACAACTGTTTTCAATAGAATGGATCTCAGAACTTACACTGGAGAAAGATACACTAATTCTCTTTTTTTATACATCACAATGACACTAAATAACTGCAGCCCTTTCTAGAAATCTCACATCTCCAGGAACCAAGCTTTTACTTAACAGAATGGACTTAGGGTTTTGGGTTTTTTTTTTTTACATTTAAACTTTTGCTAAACGTAGTAACAGAAATACCCTTGGGATATCACCCAAAACATGACTTGCTGTAACAGTACTCAAGGTTAATACTGGTGTTTAACATGCAAACATTTGATTAAAAATTCTGTCAGAATTCAGAATCAGATCTGCTCGTTTTCTTTCAGACCCCATAGCTACTATACAAGAAAGGTGCACAGAGGGGCCAGGCAAAACAGTTCAGGATTCTTCACTGGCTTTCTCCCATTCATACTCTAAGAGCAGATTGGAAAGGAGAAGAGGGGAAAAAGCAAAATAAGACAAAAAAAAAAAAATCCACAGTATTTTCCTAATAGCATTTTAGGATGGTTTTCAGTTAAGAATTAGCAAATAGCAGCTATAAACTGACAGTTTCTTTTCAAATAACTTGACAGAAAATTAGTTTAAAGACATTTTTCTAGCCAATTGAATTTACATGACACAATGGATAAAATACACCAAGAATTTAGATAGAAAACTGACAACGTCCTCTTTTTATAAGAAATGATAGTATTACCCGTTGTTTCCTTGCATGATTTCTTCTTTTAAAAAACAGTATTAGCTTTTTCCTCATCACCTGGTTTCTGGAAAACAAAATTTGAGATGTGAACTACATACAATACAAGAACTTCAAAGTTACCCAACCAACTCCACGTGCATTATAGATGCCAGATGGTTGCTACAAAGAATAATTTCAGAGGTAGAAAAACTGGGAAAATTCCTGACGAAACAATCACTTAACTTACACTGTATTTTATCTGAGGGAAAATAATCTAGTAGATGGCTTGAGAGAGACATGGAAGCTCCCAGTTTCAAGCCAGATGCTCTCCTAGAGGTACTAAAATAAGCAAGTTTGGAAAAGATTTTGTGCCTTGGAAAAAAGAAAAAAATAAAATGCATATTTGTAATTCAATCCTAAAAACCATAAAAAAATTGGTAGAAGACAACCAGCTTATTTCAGCTAGGCGATTTTTGTTTGCCCCAGCAAATCAACATAGCAAGCAGCAACTCTATTCTCACAGCCCTCGACATGAAACAAGTACAGAACGAAATCAATGAGAAAGTCAGGACTCCTGCCACTTTGTGATAGCAGTAACTTTTGAAACAGTTCTTTGAAACACGAACCTTTGGGAAAAGTTGACAAGGCACATCTAGGTCAGATGTGATATTTCAGGCTTTGAAAAATACCAGTGCTACCAACTTAAAATAAGTTTTATGACTTATTTTTCTCTTTAATCTACAACGCAAAGCTACTGTTTGCCATTGCCTGCAATAAATACAGCCATTTCCTTGCAGCATTGTTCTACAATGTAGAAGTCTGAAGGTTACATGGGCTGGAAGGATGTACATGTGAAAGTGTACATGGTATATTTGGAAATAGCAGCAATTAAAAATTTGAATCTTTAAGTCCAGACCATTTAAAAGGCACAACAAGAAGATATTAAAGCACTCACGTTTTGATGTTTTCATGGTAGACTTTCGTGTCTGATGGTTGGTTGTAAAGCGGCTACAATTTTGGATTAGAAAGATAAACTTAGTACTTTTCAGTGCACGTAATTTTTAAGTATATGGAATACATTTAACTGCATTAAAATATTCTGCTCACAATTATTCATTCTGAGATGCAGCAACCCAAAGTGACAAGTTTAAGATACTCAACACTTACAGCATAGATTTCATTACTTTAAATTAGATCATTATAACTATTTATGTATATAACACTACTTCAGTGCAGTTCTATTTCAACCCTGACCTCTGATTCAAATCTATTTTAAAAGTCATACTTTTAAAATCATCCAGTCATCCAGTTCACTCAAGCCCTAAACCACGAGTGTATTTAAACACACATTAACATATTCTTGTTAAAATAAAGACTCCAGAAGATTAATTGCTTTCTTGAGAATTAAAGATGAATATCAGGCTGAAGACAACTTTTATTTGAAACATGCATTTAAAATGCACTGTTTGCAATTTCAGGAAGACAACAGAACAACATATATTTAATCTGCACTCCCATGTAGCTGTGCTACCAATTCCACTATCAAATACCTGAGATATTCAAACAATTTTTTGGCTGATAAATAGACAGGCCCAGGATTTCCAAGTTTATATAAAATATCAGCCACCAAGTGAAAAGCAAGAAGTCCCACTCTTTCCCTTCCCAAACCAAAAGATTAAATCACCCTATAATGTTCTTTTATATGTGAACACAGAACAACATGTTTACCACAGCAGAATTACAGATGTGAAAGCTACACTGGCAACACAGTAAACAGAACAAAAACAGACCACTTACCAGTTCAACTTTGGGACCAAGACCTTCAAAAATCTTGTGAGCTTCTTCTGCTTTTTTCTGTAAACAAAATTTTTCTTTTTATTTTAAAATATGGTCTCAAAGCCCTCCGTAGTTCAGGTGTGAAAAGTGTCTCTGAACTTTCACTCAGTCCAGCTGCTATACCCACCTGAGCACATTGTATCTTCCTTCACCTACTTCTGCAGCGCTGCCTCAGTGAACCGAGAAGCCTCTACCTGAATTTTGCAGTTACTGCTGTGCTCTCTCAACTCAAAAGTGTGGAAAGGTGTACAGAAAAATAAGAGTATACTTCTGAATTAAGGACAAAAATTCTTCAACTGGAAAGTCTGCAATTGTTAACCAACATGTGCATACCAAAGATCATGCCAAAGTGCACATGCATGCCAAAGATCTTTCCCTTAAGCTGGGCAAGGACCCCAGAGTAAGTCCAGTCCTAAAGGAGGAAGCACTGGATAACACAGCTGGCTTTCATAAATTCATTTCAAGCCAGTACAATTTCCCAAAGCCCTCTGTCAGAAGACAAGGCTGCCCGAAAAGATCCAGCAGACTAATTCACATTTGCTTCTTTCCCACTAATAGTTGTATGCACTAACCCTAAAAGCAGATGCCTGCAAAGAAAAATGTAGGATAACTAATCCACAAAGCAGTTATTATTAGAAGGAGTTCTGCTAAGTTCTAATTTCACATGTAATTTAAGTCTTGAGATTTTCTTTGGAACTCACAGCTGGACACAATAATTGTATATCCAGGCAATGTTACAGCATAACCCTGCTAAAATGGTTTGTTTGGTTTGAAAAAACATAAAACTGAACTCTATCCTATTACTTCAACCAAAATTTGGCCAATTGTATTTGAATATTAGAAGTAATTATCCCATACTGCATGCTTTTAAGATGAAAGCTGCCAAGGGGAGACTGTCCTCCTATTCCAACTGTAGAAGATACCAATGAAGTACTGCGTGCCTGAATGGACTAATGTTTCTTTAATGACCATTTAAAATAATATAGTGGGTACTGACACATAGGATTTGTATTCTCAATGACATTGCCATTCTGCAGTACAAGTAATGCCTGATAACGTGAGTCCTCTTAGCACTTGGTTGGAGCTCTTAAATGCAACAAGCTTGGTATTTCCCCTATTACAGATGTTACTACATGGAGAGCTACAAGAACAGAAGCAGCTAACACAGGACCACACTGACACACTACTCCATCTCACTCAACAGAGAAATGGATTTCCTCCCATCCACTGATACATACAACACACTGGAAAGAAACAGTAACTTCAAGACTCTCTTAAGCCACCAGCAACCAGGGCTAGCAAAGGAAGATAGCAGCCCACCCAGGCTTCTTCAAATACATCCTAGTTTTGCCAACTACCCATCACAAAACTCACCTTAAAAAAGTTTTCTAAGGTGATCATGTGGTTTTAATGCTTTTTAATTACATTAGTGTGAAAGAGACTTAAAACAGTAGAACTGTTTCATCATCAGTAGTTAAGCGATTGCTGGACATTGGTTAGATCAGTCTGCGTAACTTAATAATTGCCCTCCTGTATTAAGTAAACACCATAAATTTCAGAGACAAACTAGGTGAAAGGGAGAACAGGAACACCCAGGGCACAGTACTACTATGTATGGTCTAGTATTGTGCTGTTTGTTTGGTGTTTTACCATCTCAAATTTTCAAAAATGCTCTACTCTGAGAGAAGCTACCTATTCCTCTGAATTACAAAATAAAATGGAGTAATTAAACATTAAACAAAAGTCTACCAGTCACATAAGCTTGGAACACTTGGCACTTTCAAAAACAACAGATATCCAACTCCCCAGTCTCAAACCACCAGAAGGAAAAGGTCAGGAAGCACTTTGCTACCACTGCTGACACTACTGAGCTCCTGTACGTCACTCATCCATTATGCAAAACGAAATCAAAATTCATTTGGATACTTCTTCGTATTTGTTCACTGATCCCAACTTTAAGTATAAGAAAACAGAGTCTTAAAAGAAAGTACAGAATCCTATGCAGGTTTTTTTTTTTTTCCTTCTGCTAATCTAAGTGACAGGTCTTCATCCAAACTCATTGGTATTTAGTGAGGAGGAAAGAATTCAAAACAAATTCCTGAAGCATTTATATATATATATATACACACACTATATGTATGTGTGTGAATACCTACATATATATATGTGGGCACACATACACATTCACATAAATAAAAATATGCATAGATGTACACACACACACCAACACACAGGTCTAGGGATGA
Source organism: Tetrao urogallus (assembly GCF_951394365.1). Classification (NCBI taxonomy): domain Eukaryota; kingdom Metazoa; phylum Chordata; class Aves; order Galliformes; family Phasianidae; genus Tetrao; species Tetrao urogallus. The sequence goes on from NC_136833.1 coordinate 6,729,984, forward strand.
CAGCCATCGATGTATTTTCAGTACACTGTTTATAAGACAGAATAAGGTTCACACCATCAAGAACAAAGATTTTGTGCAGGAGTTTATCATGTAAAGAAGTAAATAATATAAAAAGAGGGCAAGGACAAAAATCTATAAAATAAAAATAGTAAAAACTGCCCCAGAGGAGTGTATTAATGGCTCTCAGTAAACTTGTTAAGACTCACAACTACACTCAGTCAATTGAAAAACATGCTTACCCGATTTTCATCATAAATAATTTGGACAATACTGCGGTGCTTCTGTTCCACTGGAGGAGGGGAGACAGGCCTCTCTGGCTCTGGTGGTTTAGCAGCTTCTTCTTCGAGTTGTTGCTAAGAAACCAAAGAAAGAAAATCAGCCATCCGCACCATGTTACCCTTACAGTAATTAGTCACCAGAGATAAAATATGCATCGGATCAACAGTTTGCACTGTTATTCTTCTTTTTAACTGACTATGAATGAAATGGTTTCAATGTCCATGGGACAGTAACGACCACTCTGAGCTATCAGTAAACTGAATTGTTTACAAGATTCACCCGCACTGAATCAGACTTGTTCCAGCCTGACACTTCAAGCCACTGCAGCACTGTATTCTATCAAATATTTAACTTTAAACAAGAACAACAACTTCAGAGAACAGTTACACCAAACCTGTCATCCCACAGAAAACATTATCCCCATATATATCTACAAGACAGAAAAACTTCTAGCTGCCATTATTACTACTTTTTTTTTTAAAAAAAAAAAAAAGGTGTGCAAGAGATTCTCCACTTTCACAACTATGGAAGAAGAGAGATGATAGCCAGCCCCTTAACCAGCAGTCATTCTTGAAATTACAGTCACAGTGCCCTTGTTTCATTGGACATCTAACAAGAGTTTAAAATAAAGTCATCTGCTTTTGGTGTTTCTACATGGCTTTCTCTTAGTTTCAAGATGTTTAAAATTACATTGCATCCAATCTATTTAAACATTCCAAGAAAACTGTGCACACAACCTTTCCTCTTTAACCTTTGGTTCAAATAACCAAAAACAAAAAAATCACCACTAACACAAGAGCAGCAGTTTTCCCACATATTTTGCACTAGCAGATAAAACAGCAGTGTCTGCTATGCTCACTTGCTTTTTCTTCAGCTTAAGGATTTGCTGTTCAACCTTCGCAATCTCACGATCCACGCGGTCCATGCTCTGTATCAATTCTTCCTTTGACAGCTTTGAAGGTGAAGCATTCTGGTCCTCCCCACACGGTTGACCAGAAATTGGAGAAGATGGTCCCTCATGCTTTCCTCCAAAACCTGGGTCCTTTCATTGGGACAGGAGGTGGGGCAGAATTGAGAAAAATCAGTCATATTAATATCAGTCATATTAATATCAGTCATATTAATATCAGTCATATTAATAACATGCAAATGAGTGTTCAGTAACTAAACTGGCATGCATGAATTAAACAAGAACTTCCAGTTATTTATAGCTTAGGTAGCTCTTCAGCAGAGATAAAGTTTAAGATTTCAGATTATCAGTGCTCTAATTATCTTAGAATCAATTGACAGCTCATTTACGTTACTACAATTTCAAAATCCATCTTTAAATATGGAAGCACAATGCTAATTATTTTTAATCACGAAATGAAAATAAGATCAAAACATTTCCCTTCTAAAAATACATCTTCATAAATATAAATAGTAACTTCTATTTTGAAAGGTAGGGGGTCACTTAAGAGACAACCCTCAATACTCTGCGCATATACTGATGAAGATGCACTTGAACAGAACTGTGATCAGAGAGGAGCACATCTGGAGTTATTTGTGGAGATGCTTTGAAAGGACAGGTCACAGTTCATTTGGCTTTGCTTTCTCATCACTTTTTTTCCCCCCCACGTGTTTCCAAAAAACATCAGAACATGGAACACACTGAAATATGTCAGTACTGTTGTACCTTGATTTTATTTGCATCCTCAGAAATGACGCTCTGCAACTGCTCAGCTGGCAATGCTAACTTAGTAAATGCATCCCTCACTCAAGCCAGTCTAACCAAAAGATTGTGCCTGAATGCCATTTCTCAAGATAACACTGGGACGTATTTCTAAACTGAGACAGTAGATTTCTACATGTAGTACCTGGGTAAAAATTCAGTAACATGCAAGCATGCTAACATTGCATGTCTTAATTTGGTTTCTCCAGCCCCCTTTGATCTTATCTTTGCTATGCAGCCCAGCAAGTTACTAAGAGATAATGTGCTATCCTAATTTTACTTTACTTCCCAGACAGCTTTACTTACTTGATAAAAGGAGTGGTAAAGGCAATGCAAGACAATTATTCTACTGTAAAATCTGAATCCATGTGCTAAATGCTTTCTTTAATGATAGGAGCTTAGAAACTTGAGCTTACCATGACACACAATTTTCACCTTCAGTATTATGAGAGAAAATGCCTTTACCTTCTTAATATCTGCAGATCTCAACCCTTCCTGCAGAGGATGTACTAAAGGCAAGACAGTAGCAGCACTGACACGCTGAAAATGGGAATCAGAAACTTGTTCAAGACGTGGTCGCTTAGATTCCAGTGAATCATGATCTGTCTGAGATGGACCTGGATGAAACTGCTGTTCATATCCAGTTCTCCTTTCCTGAGGCCTAGTACACAGAAGAGATCATAAGCTATTAAAATACACATTTTTATGCAACAAATGTGTTTTTTGTTCCTCAACCCTTACCAAATGTACAGGAAACACAACTTAGCAGAACTCTTTCTGAACAGTAAAGCAGAAAAACATTTCTAGGTGCAGTCTTCAAAAATATAATAGTTAAAATCCATTGAAAAAGAGATGAATCTTAAAAGATGCTGTTTATATGCATTCCTATCATTGCAACCGCTTCAAGAAACCACTGCTACACTGATATTGTTCAAATCAAAGCTTTGATTCAAATTATAAAAATAAAAAATCCATGAGATAAAGATAGCACTATATTCAATAGAGCACAGATGGCTACAACAGCTCCATTATTTCATTTTTGCAATCAAATCATTTTGAACATACACAGAATGCTTGAAATGAACCATGAGCTTATGTGGAATTTGATCTATAGTCAAATGCTATTAAAATGCAGGTGGAACCAGGGACCTTAAAGGTCCCTTCCAATCCAAGCCATTCTATGAATTTACGTTCCTGTGATATAACCAAAATAAGCTCCTAAAATTAATACAGCATGTGAAATTACTCCTAGCAGTAACACGTACTAAAAGGCCAAGAAAGAAGGTTGTTACAACCAATAAGATCTGCTTAGACTTTTACATCAGCATACTAATACACTGAAGAACTGACGTGCACAGATCATACAGTAACTTGTCCCTTAAACACACACATAATCCTGCCAATTTTCTACAACCCAATTCATCTCACACTGGTCTGATATCTACCAAAAACTTTTTCTTGAGCCCATCATCTCTACGTAAGATTAATGACTTCAATATTGATTGTAAAGTAACCTATTTTACTAAGAGGATATTGCCAATCTGACACTAAATGACAATACATGATTCACTGTAGCTGTTCACTAACCTGTCCTCACTTAACCTACTGGACCCAGATCATTTGCATGCATTTACACACACAGGAATGTTATACCAGACCCACAAAAAGGGTATTTAACACAAATGATAAGAAGCTGTCAAGTCTCTTGCCAAAAGCAGCATACTTCAGTCTCATTTTTGTGCCACAGTTTGGTGTTCTACAATTTCTGCAACTCAAATACCCAATTAGCTCCATTGTTTATTTCTTACCCAGGCACACAAATACCATCTGTTGAATATGCAAGCCTAAGAATTTATTCCCACTGTAATCTAGGAAATACAACTAGTAATATTCACACTGTTAATGATTCTTGCATTTGTTACTCTGACTTTGTGAAATCAAATTATCCAAAGATGATATTTTGCATGCTTTTAGCCTAAAGCTTTAGAAGCTTGCAATATGCAGCTGTATCCTAGGAGCTTTCTGTAGGGAGGGTGCAGCAGATTGTTACTTCCTGTCTGTGAAGCAAATGTAATTGAAGCAAAGGAACTAAGGAATTACACAGCAGATGAAAACCAGGCAGACCTGCAACACTCAAATGCAAGAGACCACAGCTGCTCAGCAATGGAGCACTGATGAATAAAGTCATGTATGTACTCAGGTGAAATCGTGCAACTCAAAATGTTTCTACTCAGAAACTACAACTCACTTCACAGAAAGCAGAGACATAAAAGATTCCTCTTCACGTAAGTCAAAAAAGAGAATCCTAACCTGTCAGAGCCTGGGTGAAATTCTGAAAGCAAAGAAGGCCGGCGCCGAAGCTGCTGCTGTTGCTGCTGCTGCTGCAAGAGTTGGGTTGCCTGACTGACTTCCAGGTGAGACGAGCGATAATCGGGAACTGCAAATTCCTAAAGGAAACACACTTCAGATGTTAACGAATACAAAAGGCACAAAAGACAGGATGAAAAGCATTTGGTGTTATAGAACAATCATTTCTTCAAACATTAAAAACAGACCAAGACCAGATCACCAAAGCCTTACTTGAGCTCAAAAAGTGAAATATATAAAGGGCAGTTCTCACTTTAAATGAGCACATTATTTGAAAATAAAGGAGAAAACCAAGAAGCTTCAGATTTTGAATTTCCTTCTCTAAACACAAGAGCAGAGCAAAACAGATCCAAATTGTCTGTAGTGGGAGGAGAATTTCATTAAAATAAGGAAAGCCTGAGCTGTCCTAGAGGCAACAGGCTGTCGTCCCCAACCTACAATTCCACAGCAAGCCCACAATGACAGAGCACACGCTCAGCAGAAATGAGCAAGTCAGAGATCCTTAGAAATCCATTCCCCCACTTCTGGCAAGCAGAATGCAACTGGCTGGAAGCACTTTTACAGATGCTTCAGAAAAATTTTGGGGTAAAACACATCGGTATGCTTTAGATTCACATTCTCCAGCATGAACGCAGATTTTGTCAAGCACAACATCAGCTTAGAGCCAATCCAACCCAACGCTCCTCATGTACAGGTTTACTTTTGTCCTCTTGGGCCTAAGAGGAAATTCCCCATACAAATTCAGCACTCACCAATGCCCCACTCCTCCATCCTCACCAGAGATCTGTTACACCCAGAACCCTGCATTCATATTAAACACACAGTGACTGCAGACAACTTATTTGCAGATTCTTGGAAAATTCCTCCCATCAATGCATATGGACTCAGCAACACTTGCATTGGCCAAATTTAGTACAATGACTAAACATTACTGAATTGAAGCAAAGCTAAACCAGAAGTTTATGAAAACAATCCACAGTGAATTTATTCAAGCTAGGAGAAACCGATGATAAGAACTGGAATTTAATATTAATTCTCCATGATAAAGATATAGGATTACAAAATTCAGATTTCTAAAGAAATATATATAAATAAATAAAAGGAGAGAGGCAGGGAAGACATTTATTTGCCTAGATGACACAAGCAGCAGTTCTCCTCAGCAGGGAAAACACTTCATTTGCCACTTCAAAATCATTTTACTTTTGATTTTTCATTACTAAAAAAGAAGGTATTTTAAGACAGGCCAAATCTTTAAAAAGTGTTTTGTTATTTTTAGTAGATTCGTAAACGTTAAATACTGCAGGAAATGCTGTCAAGCCAAAATACTGCCTAGGATTTTATTTAGGGTACCTTCACAATTTTATGGAGCATTTTTAAATTTTAGTCTGTGTGAGAAAAACTGGGAGGAAGGAGAGGGGGAACAGGCCAAAAGTAAGCTTTAAAGAGCCAAATTTGAAGGCAAGGATTTCAGCAATTTCATCTACAGTATTGCAGCAAGGCATAAATCAACAGGTAATTATGACCTTTCAAGTTCATACTTCAGAAGGAATCACAGCACCAAATTACTACAGATTATACTTCCCAGAAGTTACACCACAGTCAGACCCTCATTCACAGAGGAATCAATTTGAACAAGTGGACCCATCAGCCTTGATTTAAGAGCCAAATTTCAAGGCTACAAACAACACGGGTGCACAGATTTTCCCAGTCAGCTTTATCTGGGCATACTGATCAGCAACTGCTCAGTTTTCGGATGTGAAGAACTTACGTGACAGCAGTAAAAAAAAAAAAGTCCCATTTGACACAACAAATATCTGAATTATTTCTAGCTAGGACTGCAATCTTTGTGGCTCCTTACCTGCTGGTGTCGGGTGCTGGGGAAGGTGTACTGGACAGAGTGGGTAGGGTAACGACTCTGTTCTGTGCTGAATGCTCCTTGGTTAGGAGGGTAGCCTGAACTTGACATTATCAGAGAAGAAGTCTTCACAAAGCTGTGAGATCAAGACCAGCAAGCAATCATGTTTCTAGGAAACCGCCTAAAGGAAAAAAGATCACTGATAAGCACTGAAGTACCAGATGTACCCACAATACATTACAGCCATAGTCACCTAAGCAAAACAACCATTACCAGTAAAAGCTTTTTCCTGATGTATTTATTTAATAGGTTACTCTAGTCTGAAACATGTTAACGGGTCTTAAATGGGCTCAAAAACAGGTATGTCAGCATTGTCTACACAAAGATTTGAGGATTATACTGTCAGAATACATCATTTTACCAGCTACCAGTTGAATTAATAGGATTTTAAAGAAAAGTAGGTCACTTAAATAGGTGTTAAGAGGTTATAATAGTCCATAAATGGAACCCACAATATATAGTAAGTTTCTTTAGCTCAACATGAAGTTCACTTTCTTTTCTACTGCAGCTTTTGGATTCTATGAACTCTTTCCTACTTTCAGGTAGACTTAGGGCTGCTTGACTCAGCGCTGCCTACAGTTCATTAAACCACAATGCATTAGTCAAGCCATAAAGTATTATTACCACCTAAGAGCAGCTTGACAGAAGTAGTTCTCAGAAAAGGAAAAAAGCCCTCACAGAGGAAAACAAGCTCATTCAGTTCACAGTATACACAGTGTGTCCCATATGGGATGCTAGGAACTGAACATACTATGAAGCTTTGAAACAATCCGGCAATAGTAGACACTCGATGACAAATTTGCCTCTACTGCAAATTAGCTGCAGATTAACGGTGGAATGTACACTGATAGGAGGAAGATTAAAATACTGGGGGGGGAAAAAGGCCACTAACAAAGTTCAAGCGTCCATAAAGCAGTGTACAGCTTTATCTGCCTAAACCATCTGCTGAAGATCAGAAGACAGCAACCAAACATGAACGCTACCCATTAGTGCTTTGAGCACTTCTCCATGCAGGTGAATTACAAAAGAGAATTTCTTTTTTTAAAGCATAAGCTGTTTCTTCCTGACAGCCCAGAAGAGGCAATCCTTGGAGCCTGAAGTAGTAAATACAGAATTCTGTCAGACCTGTAGCAACCTCTGCTCTGGAGCCCAGCAGACATGCAGACCTTCAAACAAAGTAATGCTGTTCCCTGACCAGATGGCTTCATTTTTAAGCGCATTCAACTGCAACTTTTTACAAACACCAACATAAAATTATGCTTCTGAACTGTGGTTTCTATTAACAGTCAATAGACAAAATCCGCTTAGGAAAAGATCTGACACAGCAAGCTATACAAACAGATTTTCAAGTTTATCTAATGTATTTTGTCACTCCTGCCCTAATTACTTTCCTTTCCCACCTCTCCATCAAAGAAACCACTGGAGTTCAAGCCTTTCTGTCTACAAGTCTTTAGCAGCTTTCTCTTCCATTGGTTCACCCAGCTGTTTGCTGAAGCAGTACAAGTTCTCAGCATGCACAATCACTCTTTGCACTTCTACAGCTCAGTGACATCTTGCATGAGAAACCATCAGCTTTTGTTTGCTTTGGACCTGCAACCTTCATTTGGTATCTGTGCTTTTGGCACTGCAACAAACCAAACATCCAATTTCTAGGTTTTTTTCCCCTCACCACACATGGGATTCTGCAGAATTCTTTCATATCCCTTTAGCCATATTTTTTCCACGCTGAACAATCTTAGTCTGCTTGGTTCCTCATCAACTCGCTTCAAAACCTTCTCAATTTGCAGGGTGTCCACTCTGAGGCACAGGGTGCCAAAAATGCACAGTGTTCTGGGAGAGCACCAAAAAACACTCTCTATTCCCTTCCCTGGCACGCTGGCCACGGGCAGATCCAAAGAATGTGGAAAAGCAGACAGGGTCCAGGAGAACAGCCACCTGAAAATAAGGCACGAACACAGCCAAGTACTGTGTGTGATTCAAGGTCCTCTCTAGTTCACCTCCGTCATGTCACATCTTATTTTCTCTATGCTCTGACAAACCAGCAGGTTGATCATTAACTCAGGTGCTGAAAGCTCGATTCAAGCTCACTTTGCATGATGCTGTAAAGGCTATTTCTCCATTCACAAGAACTTCAGTGTACAGGTTGTTAGGTTTGTGTTACAATTGTCAGTTCTGAAGTCTTCCCAACCTGCCCATGGCTAGTAAACCATACACTTAGCCACTGGGAGCAATCTCAGACACTGGTGGTAAAGACACCCAAGATCCCTTTGCTTACCTAACAAGTAAATTTTATCCAGGGCAGGGGGAGGAAAAGAGTAATTCACTCATTCAAAAGCAATGAAGTCCTAGCTGTTGCTCCAAGGGCAGAATGGGGACACAGCACACAAGTGTGAACATCCTTCATCAATCCAGCAACACAGAAAAATGCCCCGTATGTACTATATAAAACCTGCAGATCAAGAGATATGAAAACATACAGTCTAATGGCCTTCCAATTGGGAACTGGAAGTATGACCACTTCTGTAGCAACAACTCAAAAAAAAAAAGTGTGAAGCCAAATCTGCCTACAGCAGAAGGCAATAAAACCAGCAATATAGCTCAGAATTGAGGTCAGTGGGAGGTGGAAGTGAAGAAAGAAAAAAGAAAAGCAGAAGCTTTCAGTGGCGGGGGTGCACCACTCCCCCCAAGGGCAAGAAGAGCAGAGGAAAATGTATGGTTACATAGTGACACTGAAAAGGTGCCGAGGGATCCAAAGGATGGGGATCCTGCATAAGGCCTCATTTCATTCATCACAAAAACGACATTGTAGCACAGTACATAAAGTGAGGCTTGAGGATAACATTCCTTCCTCTCTACACCTGCCATTCCCATTAAAAACGTTTGTGTGCCTGCATACTCTCCTTATCTGACCTCTTTACATGCCCTGCAGACCCCGCCTTATCTGCTGATCTCTTAGTATGAGCATGTTTACATTCTGTCATATTGGGCCTGGGAGCTTGCTGGCATTTGCCCATGGAATTACCACCAACATTATGCACCTCTCTCCCTGTTTTATTACCTTGATCCTGCAACTGTGGCTGCACATACATGGAGTTTGACTGTTATTTCTCTGCAGACCACCCTACAGCCACCCACTTGCCTCCCTCTTCAGCATTTGCTTACACGTGTCCAGAGCATGGATTAGTCGTCACCAACCTATCTCCTGGCCAAGGAGGGCAATGCCAGCTTCCTGCTCTAACTTCTCCAGCTCCCCCACATTCAAACTAGATTTAAACATGGTCTTTTTTTGCATCAAACCATAACCATCTGTACAGACTGCACACAGTCCCATCCATGCTTCCCTCTCTGCTCTATCTTCTCTTTCCTCATGACAAACCATGTCTCAGTCTACACAAACCCAACCAGAATTCTCCTGTAAAGCCCACTGTTATCAAGCACGTCTGCCTCTCTGAACCTTCCACCAGTTCCTTCTTCCATGCTGGGCCAGAAGCTGCTCACCTTCATTTTTAGCATCCTTGGCAAACTGGGATACAGGAAATCAAATTCCAAATCTGCTCAGTCTGTGATAGCAAAATCATGTTTTTTCACTTAGTATTTTCATACCTTCCTCTCATGTCCTTCTGCAAATCTCAGAGCTTTGCTCATAAAAACATTCATAAGAACCACTGTAGACTTTGGAATTGTGCCTTAAATGTCTGACAAAGATAAAGCTAGGTCATGAATGCTTCCACACAGCCACATCCATGCCGGCCAACTGTCCATCTCACTGACAATCAGAAGGGGAAGAAATACACATTTCTTGCTTTCTACTTTCATAACCCAGCCCATTCTTCTTGCATCCCAGCCCAGGAGTGACATTCCCAGATTGAATGTCCAAAAGATGGGAAAACTCAGTAGTGTCAAATGATTAATATATAAAATAGAAAATAAATTGAAAATAAAAGGGAAGTCAGCATAAAGAATCCAAAAACATACTGTTAAATCTAAAGATTCCTAGCTGAGAAAAAGCAGTGATACCTTTGGGAACTATGAGGGTACGCTCAGGAAGTGTGATCATTCAAGCTTTTCAGGCAAGGAAATTATTTAACACTGTTTATATCCAAAGATATGGCAACACATTCATTCACCCAGCTCGTACTGAAACTTTGCCTTGCACTTACATTTGTCCTATGCAGAGAATATTGAGTCAGTTACAAATAATCCAGAACTGGATATTACAAGAGTCACAGTGTAATTTCAGAGTTGGTTCTAAGAGGCCATACTAATTTGAACAGTATCTCTAAATCTGCAGGTCTCAAAATGCTTCAGAAAGAAGCAGAACTACATAGTAAGCCTCAGTGCCCACATGGGAAAATGAGTCACTGAAAGGTCAAGGCATCATCAAAGAGTACTGTGAAATAAGTCACTGACTGAATCAGAAATCAGACTCACATCCCCAAGCCTTGGCTCGTGGATTTGTGGCATCTGAAGGGGGCAAAAGGCGGCACTGCCCCAGAGGAAAGCAGTCCTTTGCATGGAAAAACACGGTTAAAAACCATAACTATTTTCAGCAGGCCAGTTCCCCAATTCAAACCATTCAACACATGGCCAGACAGATGTGTAGGGCAACAAGAGGGAAAGTCAGGAGGGCAGGAGCAGGGCAGCCATCTCCTCGCTGCTCCGCTCGCAGCTTGGGATGGAAGGACCACTCTGCTCCTCTGGGTAGATTCAATTTTTCTTCAGACATACGAAACAAGCTAACACTTCTGCATTCACAGTCATTTTTGTGCCATCTTGAAGTACTTAACCAACATTTGCTAATTAAATTTCACATTCTTTGGGGAATTTTCCTCATCTTGTTTTTGAGCAACCTAAGCGCGATAGCAACGAGTGAGATTACAGCCAAAGAAAGCTTCAATCGAGTTGTTTAAAACAAAATCTGCAGCCTCCGTGAAGCGAGCTCTGATGTAACAAAGCTGCAGCAAAGCAAGGAAGCTCTGCCTTAGGCAGGGGGTCTACAACATAACATGGAATTCATACAGGGATATCTAGTCAAATTTAATACAGCAAGAAAATGAAGACTGCAGAGAAAGTTTCAGCAGTGGTTATTCCAGTGGTGGCTAGAAGGGCTTTAATCCAAAGCATCCTCAAAGCTTGAGGCCTCTTCCACCCTTCAAAAACCTGCATCCGTTCGGTTTTATGCTGCAGAACACTCTCACAAAGCAGGTGAGCATACGCTGTTAGAGTGAGCAAACAGAAACAACAAATGTTTTCTCCAGGTTGAAAACAACTAACAGTTGAATTTTCATGGCAGTTCTGCATGAACAAATGCTTTTTCTCTTCCCTAAAGATGTTTCAAATGTACCATAAATTCTTGAGACTAATCTTGCATAGTTGCACTCCCGCTTTCCATAAGATTCTTGACGTAAAAAAATTGCTATTTCCATCCCTACTACAAATACACTTTTAAAGAAAAAACATCTGTAGGGTTTCGTTTTACTAGCAACACTAAATAGCATTCTCTCCATTTATTCCTAATGTTGTGAATCGAGCCATAAATGCTGCAGTGGGGATATCTGGGGAAAAAGAAGAAATAAAATGCAGAGAGAAGCCCAAACATCTGAATGCGACCCTTTCTCACACCCTGACATTTCTATTAGCATATAATATTGCCTTATAGCTGAAGACCCAAGGCATTAACTCATTGCTGCACCACTCAGTGCCTGACACATTCTGCAGGATATGGAAGCACGGCATGCCTTAATTTAGCCAATTAAGGAAGTGACAGAAGTCAAGGAGCATGACAGCGGCCAATTCACGATGTCACGTTTACTTTCTATGAGCATGACTTTTCCATCTGCATCAAGGTAGAGCAAAAATGAAGACAGGATTTTACACTTCAAGTTTTAACAGAAGGTTTTCCATTAAAAGTCTTCCAACTCCTCAAAGTACTTTTAAGTAATTGCTTTTGGAACATTAAATATTGAATAAGTTATAGAAGAGTACTTCAAAAGGATTTTTGTTGCCATACCAAAAGATGAATATAGCTTATTTAATTGCTTATGCGATTTGCAACCAAACCATGTTACCAAATCTCAAGATCACATTTTGATAACTCATCTTTAAGTACCAGTTCCCCCTGTTCGTGGCTACAATACAAATAGAATTAGTGCTCTTCCAAATGGGGTCGATCAAATCCAACTGACAAGCCGCCCTTCTCCAGGAAATTGTATTTCAATCTCTCTTCTGTCATTTATGAGCCTAAAGAAAAGTTGCTAATAAGTGATACCAGGACCCAGGCTATGCACTTTGCTATTATATGGGGGACCAGAACAGGACAAACCAAGGCTGCATTAACACCTTAGGAAGCTTCTAATTAGCTACCCACTTACCCATCAAAAAATAAATAACGGTGCTGAGCACATATTTTAAAGAAAAGTGCTTTGGTACACAGTCTGCTCACCAGTTGCTTCAAATCTAACATGCAAGGGGATCAGATTCATTCTCCAATTCTCACTTGCTGAGAGGAGAGCTTCTCCCTTCTGGGTTATGTCTAGGAATTACACTTCTCAGCTCTGGAGGAACACATCCAGCTCTTTTCTGCCAAGGAAGGTCACAGGGACACCAAGGAAGGAGGAAGTGCTCCATTTACAAAATCAAAGTCAGGGACGCACACGGTTCCTTCACTAAAAGTACTGTTGAGAAACAAATTAAACCAAAGAAGGATACAAATCTCATTAGGTGTTCTGGTTTCAAAAATGGGTCTTTAGAATATAAACTGTCTGCTTTTCTCCTGAAGACATTTAAAGCATATTTTGGTTTTCTCAGAACCACCAGAGGCTCATTCCTGGTTGTCCCAAGACAGCAAATACTGGGCACTTAGTGCACACCACAAGGAAATGTCATGAGCCAAAGACCAGAACCCAAACCTACAGGGTTGCCTTGTTCAAGTAGCATTTTTTTTCCCCCCTCTCTTAAGATAACTGCAGCTTTGAAACTCCCTTCTGAAAGATCCCATCTCTGTCACAGGATAATTTGACTGATTATGAAACATCATTCAAACTTAACCCACAAAGCAGTAATGTGAAACAGAAACCACCCCAAGCATCCTCCAGTGAATCAGTTTGTAGAAGGCAAGAGGTTCAAGAGATTCTACGCCCACAGCAGTGCTAAGCACCACCACACCTCCCTCAGCAGGTCATCCTCACTCAGGAGTCAGTGCCAAAAAGTCACCGAAGTTTACTTCAATGCATCCAATTCCTCCCATTTCACCTACAATTAAGATGGTCTCAAATTCCATAGGTACCATACACTATGCATAAAATATTCTTGCAAGACGACAATTTTTGCTTTTTCATCTGGGACTGAAAGCATAGGTACCTTAACAACAGCTGCTGCACATTAATTTGTTCCTTCACTGTTAGGTCTGCTGCAGCTAAAACTGCTTTTTACATCACTTAGCATGCAAGAAATCTGTGGTCACAATTTTTCATTTCCAGCCTCCTCATGCAGACCATTCATCAAAAGCATATCAGGAGCAGCAGCTTTCCAGAAGAGCTTCGGTTTGGAAGAGGAACTACAACCTGACTAATCCATACTAACTAAACCCACAGCTCACAAAATACGATGTATTGGAAGAGAAGCCAATCCTTCCATCTAAAGGGTTCACAGAACAAGCATCGGCCTCAACTCTCTCCTCAGTCAGCTGGGCTCATACAAAAATCATTCTCAATCTGAACTGAAAAGACAGTAAGGTTAAATTAACTTTCTTTTACTGTATATAATAACGTCTAGGTCTATTTAGATACTCCACAGGATAATCAAGATGGCCCTCCAGAAACAAAGTTTGTGATTTATTTATATGTAATTGTGATTTATTGACATGAACAATGAAGTTTGAGATGTTCTACTACACAGAGAATACGACAGATAAAAATACAGTCCTTGTTGAAGCTCACACAACAGCCTCTAGGTCACAGAAAATGGCAAGGAACGGAAGGGATCTTCAATCACAAACGGTAGAAGCACCTCTGCTTTGGGGGAAGGGTAGAAAACAGGTAGTTTTAAAAAAAAAAAGTCAAGGTTCTAGATGGATACAAGTCTCTTTGAAACCACAGGGAAATATCAACATCTAGAGAAATATCAGCCAGAGGTAAGCGGCTGCTTCTGCAAGAAAGGTTTTGAGTAACACTGAGAAAGGTGAAGTGTATGGGAGAGCTCCACCTTCCTGACAGCCCTTCTCTGTCAAGAAAGCATTTTAAACAACATGAAAAGCAGAAACAGTGATAGAATAATAGGTGAAGACTCCAGCTGAACTGTAATAGTACGCTCATCTGGTTTGCTGAGCAGCACTTGAACTTCTAATCCACTAGAATTTTTAGGCTTAACTTTCCAATAGTGACAGAGATGAAACAATAGGTTCATGAGAAGAAAGAGGCAAATGCATTTCCAAATGGATTTTCCATATGAAAACATGATTCATATCCACATTTATTGGACATCCTCCTCACAGTGTGAATGCAGGTGAATTCATGCAGGAGAGCACTGCCATGGGATGTCCACCCGCAGCCCATGCCCCACAGCCAGGACAGATGTGCCTCTGACTGCACGAGGGCTACAGACAGAGTTAACCACACGCACTTTCCCCGAAGCACCGTAAGGCACAACTAAACGCATGGCATAAAAGGAAGAATTAAAGAGACATTATATTAGTTTAAGCATATTTAATAATTTTATCTCGTCTTTTCTCGTTTATGGGTCGTGTTCCCCTCGCCGTCTTTGTGAATGCATTTTTATTTTCAGGTTTACCCAAGGCCAATTTGCACACACACAATTTCTAAGTCCTGGTCAACAGTCTGCCCAAATAACATCAGCATAAAAATTTAATTGCCCGAGTTTCTTACTGCTGAGAAATACAAACAGGAGGGTTTTTCAGAACGGCTTACTTTTTTTTTTTTTTTTTTTTAACCAACACAGTGACTTAATTTTGCAATAGCCTTTGAAATCATAAGCAGGTGAAGTCATTGACTTCAAAACCACACAGACCAACATCCTCCTGAAGCCTGAAACAAAACTGCCTATCAAATCAGTCAGGGAGTGGCAGCACTACAAGAGCGGCTTAGATGTGAAGCTATTCAAGGACACAGAAATCTCTCTCAGGATACTGGGAGGAAACATAGCTCCAAGGTAAGTTTGAGCTTTCTGTGTGCACACCAGCTGAAGCCCTGGTAGGCCCAGACTGTGGACAACGCTTACCAGACAGTGGATAAAGGCTGAACTAGCACGGAAGACAGAGGAAGCATCACAAAACATCATTATTCGATGGAGACTCATTGAAGGAGAAACTAAAACTGCAGATAAATTCAGCATGTTCCTGGATATTTACATAATTTAGAAGTAGTCCAAAGTAAATATTTACAGACAGCATTCTACGTAGGTCAGAATTTTTACTTCAAACATTTACAGTACAGAGACCAGGTAGCAGGTTGCTAATTGCTTGCCATCTGAAACACCGATTCAGATTTGACTGAAGAACATAAACGACACGAAGAGTTCGAGCCTGCATCCAGGAAACATTTGTTTGCATTATGAAACCACTGTCTGGTTAGTAGCCTGTTCTCAGGATTGTACTGCATTGCACAGCACCTGCATGAGGCACAGATCTGTTCCAACTTAAACAATTGTTAAAATCTTAAACTTAAGTGACCACACACACAAGAATTTTGAATAGTACTTGTGACCGTACAAGAAAACCTTCACTGAAACCATTTTGTAGGAAAGCACAGAAGAAAAAAATCATTTCAGCAAAACTTTGGCTGAGAGCTTTGAACAAATTAAATGTCAATATTAAGAATACAATAGTAGAGAAAATAAAGAAAATATTTTTCTCTGATACAGAATATTATCCTGTTACTTTCAGACATTTAGCAGTAGTTGAAGCAGTCAGCTTCCCTTCCCTGTAAGCATCTCTCACTCATGCTGTAACTGAGAAATGAGGTAGATTAGAGGATGCAGCAACAAGAACCCGAGGGCACCAGAAGGAGGAAATTGAAAGGAAGCATTCACGTTTGTCACTGCTTTTACCTCCATTTTTGAGACACTTTCAAAGACTCCTCACAATGAGGAACACCCAGAAAGAGCAACTAAAAAGAGTGGTTACAGGACTCCAATGTATTTAGAGTAAACCGGCAGCATAATATAGAATAATAAATATACTCCGACTTTGTAATTTAATTCAAACTGTAAGAGTTAGCTGTAGTTGGTTTGTACCTAAAAGAATAGAGAGAACTAACGCCTGTGGAAGCAAACACTTGCAGTATCCTCTCCATACACTAACAAATGGAATTTTAACCCTTAGAAAGAAGATTCCAAAGCGCCACCCTTTCCTGCATCACAGCGACCAACATCAAACAGCGTATTACAAACAGACAGATCAAACTGCACACAAAGCACAACAGAATTTTGTTTCCTAAGCAGTCCATATTCTATCACAGAGAAAAGCCATGTCAAGAAAAAAATTAACCACGCTATTGCAAAAAGGGTCACTGCGGTTGGCTTGTTTCCTCTGAACTTTTGAGGATGAAGGTCTTTCGTCCCCCAACAGGAGACATTAGATTTTAGCTAGTTAGAAATCCACTTCAAAGATTACATACTCCCTTTCCAAATGTCAAGGCTCTTCAGTTAATCACGAACAATATCCTGCAGAGTAAAACTCCAGTGCAAAATTTCAACAGATCTGCACGGTCCCTACATGCAGTGACACAATGCTGTGCATCCACTTGTTTGGACATCTCAGCTGTACCCAGGGCCTCCTTACACACCACAATAACACCCACAACAGCACCATTTTTCCTTTAAGTCAACAAGCCTAAAATGAAAAGCTCTCTGCCTGAGTTTGAGCAGCACACAACTGTGTAACTATACATAAAGATACTGGATAATACAAGAATATTGCCACAAAACTCAAAGCTAAACATCCTCCTCATCGCAGTGTTATCTTTATTATTATTGTTATTACGTTACAATGATATTTATGGTCATGAAGACCATATAACTGACGCATGAACAAGCCCGTTTTGGACAACAAGACAGTTCAGCCTCACAACTTACATACTTGAGCCTGTCTAACACTAACAGCACACAGTCCATCTGGAACCTTATCCAACTGCTACCAATTGGACACTGACCATTTTGTTATGCACAGACACCAGTGAGCACAACGTTCTCTACCACCGAGGCAGAATTACTCCAGAAAAGGCCATTTCCCTGGTGGCCTCTGGGAGCCCCGAGGTGAGGGGGGCTGTGGCTGCTGATGGGTCCTAATGGCGTAACCCAGCACAAGCAGCTGCCCACTGACAGTCTCAGCAGGAGGAGAGCATCCTCAGGAACAAACGCACTTCTGCCCCACGTTCCAGAAGACTGACTTCGAAGAGATTTTTTTGAAGAACGGGCCTTTTTCTTTAATTATTACTGTGATTGGGTGTTGGTTTTTTTCTGTTTTTTTTTTTCTTTTTTTTTTTTTTTTCAGATCGCGCTTCTCCCCACAGGAGGATCACGGCAACCCCCGCCCCACCGCTCTGCACTTCTCCCCCAAGTTCCCCTCACTCAGAGGCCGCTCTCGCGGCCCCGCGCCCCCCCCTACCCCCCCCCCGCCCTCCTCACGCACGCACCGCGGGCAGCGGCACCCCCCCCCGATCTGTTCCCCCCTCCCCCGCCCGGCCGCTCCCTCAGGACCCCCCCGGCTCCAGCGCCCTCCCCTCGGGGCTCTGCCCGACGAGGAAGGAGGAGGGAGGATGGCCGTGGCCCCCGCCTCTTCCCCTTCCCCCTCCTCTTCCTCCTCCTCCTCCTCACAGTGGAGACTCCAAAGCCCCGCTGCCCCCCGTGCTTCTCGCCGCCCCGCCAGGCCCCTGCCCTTACCGACAGCGCGGCGCTGGGGCGGCGCGGCCGCGGGCTCCGGCAGGGTTGGGCGGTCGCGGCGTCTCACCTCAGCCTCAGCGCCACCGCCACCGCCATTTTGCCTCCCCTCCCCCGTCTCGGAGGACTCCGCCTCCTCTCGCCAGGTCCTGGCAGCTACCAAACGAACGGCGGCGCGGCGACTCGGAGGTTTTTTACCGGTCGCGGGGACTCGCGCCTTCCTCCCAACGCGCAGCCAGCGTAGCGCTGCTCTGGAGGCGTCGGCTCCCTAGAAAGCGGGGCGGGTCCCGGAGTAAGAAGGCGGTTTGCTACGTTCCTTCCAGGACCTGCTGGCCGGTGCGGCGGCGGAGTACGGCTCCCTCCCCCCTCCCCACTGAGGGGCTCTGTGCGGGGGGGGGCGGTGGCGGCCGCCATGAGGCGCGCAGCGGCGCTGAGGCGGTGACGGACGGAGCGCGGGGGAACCCCTCACGTACACACCGCCCCTCGGCCGCGAGAAGGCGAATGGGCTGAAGTGAAAAATGGTAAATAACGGCCGCCGAAGCGCCAGGCGGCGGCTGAGGGGCGGAGCGCGGCTCTTCACAGCCGTGTGGGGTCCCCGCGGTTGCCGCGCCTCTGCCTCTCGTTATGAAATATTAGGTTTTAAATCGAAACTGCCTCGTTTTTCTGGTTTTTTTGTTGTTGGTGGTTTTTTGGTTTTTTTTTTTTTACCCTTTCCTCCGGAATGAGAAAAATGAGCACTGTCCCCTGTCGAGCCGTGTTACGCTCCGCTGGTGCCGACGGCTTTTCCGTCAGGTATTTGAAATCCTCACGTTTTATCTGCAAACGTGAGCTGCTGAGATCGCAGATCCCCTTATCGGGTTTGTAACGGGAAGCACGTACCGTCAGCCAAGATTAAGCTGTCCCATTGAGGAAACGCGGTCATGTTGCACAGCTCCCAGCCGGAGTCACAACGCAGGTGCTCAGCCCGTGGCAAAGAGGCGAGTTTCCCTCATTAAACACGCGCTTTATTGGCCAGTGAGCACCACAGCTGAGTTCCACTCCGTTAAATGCCTACATCAACCTATCTCCAGGCTGAAGTCTTTAACCCCACCACAGCCGACGGCTTGCTTCAACGTATCCAAGAAAAGCCCGTGTGAAGGAGCCGTTTTGTGAGGTGTTCTCCGGATGTTCGATTCCTCTGATTTGCTCTCCCACTTTTATTCTTTAAGCTGAGGTTGGGGTAATAGACTGCTCTTCTATGCCTCGAGCAGCACGGCTTCCAAGCCGCCGTTTATCTCGTTGCCTTATTTATTCCCTGTCACCTTTTGCATGGTAACGTCTCCAGCGATTGACTTCACCCCTGAGGCGCGTCCCAACGCTTTTTTTCTCTCGCAGCCGCGCTCAGGACAGCCGCACAGACAAGCGCACGGCACAGCCTGCCTCTGGAGATGCTCCTCGCCCCGCTCTCGAGGTCTCACTTCGCCCACGTGTATCTCACAGCCACACAGAGGTACGCGTCGAAGAGCTCAGTTTTGTCTCCATTTGTTACTTCTTAAGGTCCCACAGGGGCCCATTTCTCGCTAATAGGGATGCTCCCGGGCCACGCCGCCACCCAGCCCGAGTGCGGCAGAGCAGCCCCAAAGCAGGGGGACCGGTGCACGTTTCTGCGGCCGCGTGACCCCGCCCCGAGGCGGGGAATAGAAGGGCGGAAGAGGGGAACTTCTGGGAGCGCGGAACGTTCGCGTTTCCCGTCCCCGTTTCCCGGCGGAGCGGTGTGCGGCGGCTGTCGCTATGGCAGCGGGGCCGTGGGGCTGGGGGCTGGCGGTGCTGCTGCTGTTATTGTTGGCGGTACTGCGCTGCGCCGCGCGCCGCCTGCGGAGTCGTTCCACCGCGAACAGCGCGGTGGTGTCGCGGGATGATGACGTCAGCGCTCTGCTGGTGACGGCGCACCCCGATGACGAAGTGATGTTCTTCGCCCCCACGCTGCTCTGCCTGGGCAGGGCCGGCGCCCGCCTCGCGGTGCTATGCTGCTCCGCAGGTGAGCGGGGATGCGGCAGGGAGCGGTGGGGCTACCTGGCCCCTCAGGTGCCGCTGGCCGTGGAGGTCAGGCTTCCCATCCGTGGCGTCACGCGGAGGCCGCTGTGATGTTTTCGTTCGTGACGTCAGCGCTGGGTTGCCTACTTGGGCGGAGCGGGCAGGGCTGTAGCGACGTATCAGCGCATGGTTGGTGTGGCCTCATCGTGGTGTGACAGTGTGATGTCACCGCGATGCCACGCGTGATGTCATCGCTGTGCTGATTCTCACAGCCCTCTGGGTTTCTGCTGCAGTGACAGTGGGCACTGCTGAGACTCTGTGGTTTGGGGGCACCTCTAGGTTGGGGCATTCTGCACACGCTTGAGAGTGGCCTCATGTATGGGTCTTCAGCCAAAATGCTGCTTTTGGCAGTTTCATTGGCTGTAGTAAAATCTATATTTGAACCACGCATACGGTTTCACAATCAATTCTCATGCTGCAGCACTGAGATACTAGGATTGCATGGAAATGTCATTAAGTTGCATAAAAGCACTCATTGTTAAAGTTTTTGCATTTTGTAGTTCTCTGGTCTTTTAGAAAACTTGCTTTGGATGATCCAGTTTTGATATCATGATATATTCGCAGTAACGCATCTAAAAGTGTTGGTTGCAAAACAGTCTAATCATTGAAAAATAGCCCTGAAGATAACCTGAGGCTGTGCTGCCCATCAGTCAGCCCAAAGGCAACACTAACGGTGTCTTCATTTGCTAGAGACAAATGTCTAGTTTGTGCTTTGTGTCCCCCAGGGAGGTTATGTAGCCTGCTTCAGCGCTGCATTAGCTTTTTCTTCACATCACCTTTTCCTGAATTTGGAGTGACCTGAGTTTGTTTGTTTGTTTTATCTGCTGTGAACATAGAAATCAGAATATTCCTTTATAGCAGCTTCTTACTTTTTTTTAAAGCTGTCTGCCTCTCCTGTGTTCTCCATACTAAACTACACGATTTCTTTCAATCCTTATTGTATTTTCTAAACTTCTGATCGTTCTCTTTGCACTCCTGTGGACTCTCCTCTATTTGATTCACATCTGTTTCTGAAGCACAATCACCAAAAACTGAGGCCTTTCTGGGCCTGAATCAAATGAAAGACTCTCAGAGGAGAAATCTCACAAGGAATTTTCCCAGCATATTACACTACTATCTTGTGCTTTTCTTGTTATCTACTAAAGCTTGAGATAATTTTTTTTAATGCACATAACCTAATCAGTTATTCTTCCTGTGAATTCAAGGTTGTACTGTTGTGCTTGATGAAACACTGCAGTGTTGCATTTCATTATCATTACTTTGTTCAGTTATTTTGGATGTAGGAAGCAGCCTCATGTTAACTGATTTATCAGACCATACACACTGCTGTACATGAATTCGTGAGCCTGTGGTGAAAACTTAATGTCTTAATGTTTGTTCAGAGGAGTATTTCAGGCTAAAAAGATGTACATCTCCCACTGACAGCTGCTCGTATTTGGGAAAAGGGACTGCTGTAATTCTGAAATCTCCAGCTTGTTCTCTGCCAACTTCTGTATTCTTTGTTCTCACACCTTTCTGTCATAACAGGCTATCTAGGTGAGAAGACAGGGATTAAGCTATTGTTGAAGTCTAATAGCACATTGATTTTAATGATCCCTGTATACTCCCCATTAAAGATTTAGTGCAGAGCTTTCAGTTGTCTTTGCTGAGGGACAAAAGTCTGTGGATCCCATTTGGCTTTTTCACAGCTCTGACAAGATTACAGACATGCAGTTCTGCCATTTCAGTTGTCAGGATTAAAATACTGCTGCCAGTAGAGAATTTTCCAAAGAAGTGTTGTGTTTCTTTTTTATTCTGTTCAGGTTCTCTTTTTTATTGTCCTGCTTCAGTGCCATGAAACATTAAATGGGGTTGAGACTGTCTTCTGTTGCATGTCTTGCACGTCTTTGTAATGGAATACCAACACATAGGAAAATGCATTCACTGAGCTAATAGCTTTCTCTCTGCCTCTTAATAGCCTTTTGGTGATTCAAATGGTTTATCCTCTCGTTGTTTGTATGATGGATGATGACAAGTGAGTTGATCAAAGACTCCGCAAATTGTAAGACTGAACCAAAATAATGACGTAGGAACTGTTGTATTTGCAGTTCTCACATATCAGTCAAAATGCCATAGAAATGAATCAGAATTACAGCACTGTGAGGGGAAAAAAACCAGCCTTCTCCACACTGAGTAATCTTTGAATTAATAACTGTATAAATGCGTTTTGTTCTCTGTAGTAGCTGGCTCTCTATTGTGAGTGCTCAATGGATGAGTTCCAGCAGCATTAGCTATTCAGCTGTTTTTGCTTTCAGTAGCTGCTGTTTTTTCTTGTTAGCATTTGTATATTCCTAATGTCCTGACACATTTCTCAAGCTGGGGAAAATGGATCTGTTCCTTTGAGTTCAGTAGAAGTTAGGTGTTTTGAGAATAATGGCACCACTTGGAAAAACATCACCTGCAGTTACTGTGTTATGTTGCAACATAACTTACGTTACATTAAAACACAAATATCATTAATTCTCATGCAAGAAATCAATCTGAAATGAAGTACTCATGTAGTCCATCTGAGGAAGGCGCACAGTTAAATTTCCTCTTCTGAAGCTGGAACTTGTGGTCCAACTGCAGACTGCCAAGCTGACGTGTGCCTCAGCAAACCCACAGGTAACCACTGCCACAGTCTTATAAAATCATTCACTCACAGTCTGCAAGAAGAGAAGTTGTTTTTTTCTGGCTGTTGTTCACCTCTTTGAAAATCATACAAGGCTGCTAGTGAGTGCTCAGATTGCAACATTTCTTTAGAGAAATGCTAGATTTAGATGAGTCATCCCCAAAACAATAAAAAAATCTGGTGTAATTCAAGACAGCTGACTACAGACTCAAATCATACATTAATACACAGCTAAATTTTATCATTTAATTGCTGCAAAGTTAAAATTGGGCTGCAAATATTGTCCTGCACAGGTAGCATATTGCAAGGGACCATTGCAGTACTGGCATAGACTTTGCATGACTGATTCCAAGAAAAAAAAAAAAAAAAGTAGTGTGAGGACAAGATGAGAAGAAAAGATTTCAGCAAAGGAGACGGTGCTTGAAGTGTTTCCCTACCAGCTGTTGGTCTCCAAATATCTATCAAGTTTTAACTTTTCCAAAATACCCTTAAAGTAGGTTCCTGCCTTTTTTGGTTCTGTAAGTTCTTTGCAATTGTAACTTCTGCTGGAATGTCCTCTGTGAATGATGCAGACTTCTGAGAAATCTTCATCTCAAAAACAGATTTTTAGAATTCTTCATTCCCTAAAATCCTCTTAATTTCATCACTGTGTTCTGTTGCAGTATCTTAGTGTTACGTGGTGCCTACTGTTCATTAGAAGTGGTCCAGGGTGTACTATAAACTATTATAATCACCTAAGGAATACAACTCAGGACAAGTTTTCCAAGTGTTGTCCCAGCAGTTCTTTCTGAGGACTTTGACCTGGCTGTTCAGCCTGATTCTGTGGGCCTGTGCTTTTAAGAGCACAGGTGGGAGTTCATGGTACCATGCCTAATAGTGAAGGAGGAGTGGTTCTTTTGCCCTTCCTGAGGAGGTTAATTATTACTGATTTGTTTTGAATACCTCTCTTTAAAGTGGACTAAGGTCCCACTAACCTCTTTCATAGAGACAACCTGGAAATTTGCCAGCGATAACAGTTTTAGTCACCTCACTGGAGAGGCTGTTTCTTCTGTGTTTATGAGAAGATCTTGCTGGGTTGTTTTTGTTGGTGACTTGCATTCAGATAACTGCAACCTGTTTGTCCATGCAGACACCCTTAGAAAGCTCCTTCCTCCCCCGCCCCCAAGCAGAGTTAGCCTTTGGGATTCACAAAAAATACAACACGAGAAAACAGAAAGCCCAAACAACAACAACAAAAAATTCCTTTTGCTAAAAGGCTAAAAATTTTGGTGTGAGCTTGTTTGGAAAAGGCATCAGAAAGTGCCATGTCTAACCGGACCGGTTGTCCAAGCAGTCCATTGTCCTCCTTTTAGTAATAGCCAAAGTCATGCTTCTGCTAAAGACATGGGAGATCTCTCAAACAGCAATTCTGGAACAATCTGCTTGGGCAACTGCTTCTAAACTTCTATTTGACCAGTAAATGTCTTTTTTTCTCCATGCTAAACTAAACAGTGTTGCTGTTATTTGCAGGAAACTATTACAATCAAGGAGAGATTCGTAAGAAAGAACTGGAACAAAGTTGTTGTCTGCTGGGGGTTCCTGCGTCCAATGTAACAGTCATTGATCACAGGTAACTAGGCTTTATTTGTAGTATTATTTCTATGCTGGTTTTAAACAAGAAGTGAAGTTCACTTCAATATTCTGTGACAGCTGACTCTATCATTCTATACATATTGGTTTGAGGACTGTCAAAAAAGATCATATGAGATATTTATGTAAACTATTAGCTAAGAAAATCTAATTAATTCAGAACGCAAATCAAGAATATAGTGGGGATTACTGTCCTTAGAGGAAACTCTGTTAATACAGCATTTCAAGTAGTGATAACTAACTAACTTGTAGGGGGTCTGGACAGTGTGTTTGGGCAACACGATCGCTCTTTGTTGCAATTTTTGCAGTGTTATCCAAGACACAAAGAAATCTCTGAATTGCCAGAGGCAAGTTTGTGCTGAAAATAAAACTGTTTGGAGGATTGGCAGTACCATTACATTGCAGTTATTCTCCCACGTGATTATAACATAGTTGCAGATAGTTGAAGTCTGTGTTCCATGATAAGATAACCATATAAACACATCAGCAGTTGTGCTGTCTGTAAAACAGTGCAGTGCCTATGTTATTTTGGTAGCCATCAGAGCACTTTATAAAATGAGAATCCTGCCAGCTTTAGCCGAAGAAGCCACCCTGACAGCAGAAATTCCTGAGGGTGTATTTTGGGGAGACAGAAAAATAGAATTGCTTGGAATCTGTTTGTTCATATGTTTGAGTGGTTTGTTAGTTGCCAACAAGTTTTTCATCCGTGGGTGAGCTGGTGGTTGACTGCGTTTAATGGGATGGTCTGAAATGGATGAAATGTCTTCTCAGTTTCTGTATGGGTTTTCTGTTTGTTTGTTTTTAATATGTGTTGTTTTCTTTAGATTTTTATTTCTCTAGATATGGAGGTAGGTGATGAAGTTGACACTTATTTGTTTTGGAATTATCTTGACACTGCATTAATAGAAGGTGATTTGATACTTGGAATCAGTAAAACTCAGAAGGTAACATTGCAAGGCCTCTAAAGTTGCCCAATCTCTGCCCATCTGGGGTTAATGTTTACTGAAATAAATAGTGATTTCTAGCAAGCACAGTACAACCAGTTGTTTCAATTGTAAACAGCTATCATGAAATTCATAAAGAACATTTTTGTTTACGAAGAAGACAGTTTTAAGGCCACACCAACTAGAAAAGTCAGAGTTGAAAAAAGCCTGGCTCCAGGCAGGCCCTTTTCCCATGAATGTATTTTCCCTTGAGCTAAGGCAACAGAAACCACAGTCCAGAATATGAATCCTCTTGAGTTCTTTGCTTTTTTTAGCTTTAGGTTTCTCTCCAAGTTTTCAGCTCTGTTAGGAAAACAGCACAGGAGTTGTTTTTCCTTTGGAATGGAAAGAGACGTTTCCGTTTGCTTCTCATGAACTGACTTGGGGTAGCTTCATGTTTTGTAGTACAATTACATGATAGTACCCAGAACTTTTTTTCTGGGGGAATAAGGAAAAAAGCTGCATAGTTTTTCATAGAGTTTTGCTGAGCATAGGTTTTCTAAATGAACTGTCTTTTGCAATTTACACTGAGCCCAGAAGCCTGCTTGTCTTTCATGCTATAAAGCACTGTGAGTTTGAGTTTGGTTTCTCTGTGATGCAAGTTTCCTGGTACTGCTCAATCATCTCCCAGTGCACACAGTCCAGAGGACTGCTTTTTGCAAGTAGCACTGCAGTTTGCTCAGTAGAAAGGTGAGGGTGATTTCAGAGAAATAACTGGATTGTTTCCCTTTGGTGCTTTCATTGTTAGTGATATGCACGTTTATGAAATCAGTGACCAATGTGTGAGTTCTGCTACTGGACGCACTGCTTGAAAAGACTGATCTGTATCACTGCCCAGAGTTCTGAGGCACAGGATGTTGTAGTGGCAATGCTAAGTCATGTCTTGAACCAGTAATTGAGCACCTGGTGGGAGGGCAGGGCCAACGTAGGGGAGCTCAGGTGCAAGCAATTCACCTGAGTGACCAGAAGGGGTAAAGCCAGGATCCACCCCTTCCCAAACCTCATTTAAGGGCTGGCAGTGGAGGTGAGGTGTCTTGCTGGAGATCCCTGCCTACCTGAAGTAAGCAGATTTTTTTTTTTTTTCCTATTGTTTCTGTGGCCACAGCTGCTGGTTTTGGGCTTCTCCTCACTTGTTGCAGCCTGGGACTTTGCTACCCTGCTATCACTGCTGTGCTTTCTATTATATTGTAACGTTACAGTTGCATGAGGTTGTTCTGAGAAACAAGTTCAGGTATGAGACATTTATTTCAGAGGTTAGGTTGCAGTGAGATAACCACCAAGTCATCTAACTTTGTTGTGCATTCAGGGAGCCAACCTGAAGGGAAGTTCTTGCTGAATTTAGTTCAGAGCTTGCTTATACAGACAAGTTAAGCATGCTTATAGTGCATTATTCGCTCAGCAGTAACTCATCTAGAGGAGATACTTTATGAAAAACATCTGTGGATCAGGTGTTTGCAAAGTAGTAGGTGATGAGGAATGATTTTTAGATGACACTGAATTTTTGAAGTATTTTCATTGCTTTAGGTAAAGCACTGGGGCTGATTTTCTTTAAACTTAGAGTTCCCAGATTCCTTCCAGTCAGTAGCTTTCCTATGCCTCTGCTACCCCTTCTCTAATTTACACATAATACAGAAGTATTTGCCACTATGGTCTGATGTGAAACATGCTAAATTTCAATGGAAATTAGTATGTAGGGAATACAGTTTGTAAGGCTGTTCTCATCAGCGTTCTGCCATCCATATGCCATCTCTAAGATCAAAATCCTTTGGCTTTTTTTTTTTTTCATTCTCTTCCTGACTCTCCAGAAGATAATTTTGCATTTGTGTAAAGAACCAGTACAATGCTTAAGGACTGTAGCTGGCATGCTACCAATTAACATTGCTTATGCAAGCACTGGATGCTTTACATTATCCAAGCTGCAGACTTGTATTTTGGAAAGGAAAGCCCAAAGGATTGCTCGGTCTGGATCTGCTCCAGCCATTGTAGTGCAGAGCTGAGTCATGCTGTTTCCTCCTCTCTTTGCATAATCTAGAAGTGAGTGAGTAGAAGTTTCAAGATGTAGAATGAATGTATCTGAAAGACAAGCTGATTGATGTGCTCTGTAATCTCATTTGGCCAGGCAGATGTAAAATCAACGTGACATTTGAGTTACAGGTGAACCTGTAGAGAGAAACCTTCAGTTAGTCTGTCTATGGTGAAATCTGTGTTAAAGACCAAGCCCTTATTAAGCAGTCCCTTACCTTGAACAATGACTATATCAAGTACAACCAGGGCAGGACTGGTTCAGTCTCTACCAGACAACTGTTTTGCATTGTTTCTTCAATGGGCGTTTGATATACTTACAGTTAACAGCATCTCAAATCTTCTGCACAAATACAGTGCCGAACTGTACCCACATTTCAGCTATAGGGATTGGAGGCCCCCACAAATCAGCTGAAGTTCATGAAATGCAGTGATTTTGATACTTACCTGTAAGTAATTAATCTGTGAATAGATGCTCCTGAGCAGCAAGCTCTCCCTCCTGCTTTATGGAAAACATTGGAATCTAATTGATCTAATAAGAAAAGTTATTTAAGCTCCCACTAATGTTGGGCACATCTGCCAAAGCCCTTCCAATCTGTAATATAGCATGTAAACAGGAGATGTTTTCTAAGCTATTTTCACTTTCTGAAGAGAATGAGCAAAAACGAAGCCAAAATGATTCTTTTTTTTTTTTTCTAATGTCTGTTTTGAGTTAATGGAAAGATAAGTATCAGGCATTTTACTGCAGCTTCTGAGTCTTTTGTTTGTGATTGGAGTGGACAGAAAGTAGGACTAATTGCATCTTTTATGTGACAGAAAAACATTTGGACCAAGTTTACACTGTAAAGAAAATAATAGCTAAAAATGGGGAAAAGTAGAAAATTTTCCACTCAGTACAGAGACTTACAGCAAGTAACATTACGTCTGTTTCTGAGTTTCCATGGAAATGGCACTGCATACACTTCTTATTATTTCACTTAAGTTCACAAGGGCTCTGGTTCGTGCACAGTAGAGAAGACGTCTGCCTGTACAGAATTGCAGGCGAGCTGTGAGTTCTTTATGAGGCAGCACGAAAGCTCACATTTTTTAAGTATTTTTTACTATATAAAAATTATTTGGTTTTGGTCTTGGGTTTTGTGTGTGGATTTGTTTTTGTTTTTGTTTTTTTCCGTACAAGGTAAACAGGCTGTATTGCACTTCCTTGTGTTTAACTTGTGACAAACTTCCTTCTACAAGGCCCCGTGTCAGAGAAGTGAGTCTGTAAGGTCATGGGAAAAATATACCCCTAAATAGTGGGTGAGTCTGACTGGGACAATGAGAAGGATACAAAAACACCTCAGAGCTTTCAGAGAATGAAATATGTAACAACCTTTGGATTAGAATTTGAAAACTTACACGTGGACAGTGCAGGAGTACGTCCAGTTGATCCAGTTTGGGTTTTGCTGTGCTTAGGTTGTTTGGTGATGGCTTTATGGATTTGTATGCAGGGTGCTGAGAGCGTGAGAACTCTGTGCAAGCTGTCAGTGAGAATTTGTACTGTGATTAAGAAAGCCTGCCTGAAAATGGAGGACCAGAAGAAGTGCAGCAACAAAATCCTGGCCTCTGAGTCTCCTGGGAAGACTGGCAGTGATTTCATACCAGTTTCTGACTCACTCATTTGCAGACCTGTGTCATCTTGCTAAACGTATCTGGAATTTTTGTTATAATTGCATTTATTCTACATATGCTTTTCTTTATTCCTTGATCCTTTTTCTTTCCTTCTTGTATTTTAGGCTCAGTATTTAATAGTTTTTATTCTGCTAGAGTAATTGTGGTAATTGGTTACATTATGTCTTCCTACGTTCCTTGTGGTATTGCACTTAGACATTCTGTTATGCTGCTAATTCTGAAGCTATGTGCTGATTAACAGTGCTGCCATGCAGTTCTTCTAGAAGAGCTGTGTGTTTCAGCAGTGATGACAGGTTTTCTTGATCTTATTTATGCCAGAAGCACTGTAAAGGTCTTTATTTTTTTTTTTTTGTGGATTTTTCTCTAATTAAGAATGACATTGGGGGATCAGAAAATCTTAGATGAAAATTGGTTGCGTATTCAGAGTGTATTACAATGAAATCAATCTATATTTGAATACAAACCCTCTTTACCATCACAGGAAAGCAAGGAGCCTTAGTCAGATGGCTGCCTTGATATTTATGTAAAGACTATGCACAAATTTCACTTCTATTTACTTGCGTTCTTGAAATTGTTGCCTTTCTGAGAAGGTAATGAAATAGTTGGCCACATGCTCTGCTTGACATTATAATCAGTACGTTTTTCTAAAACGTTTACCACGTGGCAGCTTATACTCCTAATTTTAGGTCATTGGAGCACTTT
This sequence comes from Tetrao urogallus, assembly GCF_951394365.1. Taxonomy (NCBI): domain Eukaryota; kingdom Metazoa; phylum Chordata; class Aves; order Galliformes; family Phasianidae; genus Tetrao; species Tetrao urogallus. The sequence goes on from NC_136833.1 coordinate 6,759,875, forward strand.
ATGAAAAGGTTTACATTGAAATCAGCTTTTAGAGGTCTGCTATTGTAAGTGTTGCTCTATGCAATAATTTAAGAGGAAATACTTCTGGGGATTGAGGTGTCTGTCTGCCTTCCAGGAAAGCTGCTTTCTGAAACAAAGGCTTGTATTGCAGTATGTTAGGTTTGGCTGTTTTGTCCTAAGTTAGATGTTTTCCTCTATAAGGAAATCTACCCTTCAGCTTTCCTGGAGCTCCCATGAATCAGCTCCTTTCTCAGCTTCGTGGCATAATTAACTTTCCTGCAGTACAATAAGGGGGAAAGGTCTGTGGTGGAAGGGAAAACGATCCTTTTGGTGCTACAGGGACATGGCCCCCAGATTGCTGCTGCAGAAAATGAGCAGTGGTCCTTTTCAAATGGAAGGATTCTCCTTTGCTTGTCGACAGAGACCTGGCAGCCCACATGTCAGTGATGTCACAGCAGGGTTTGATTAGGAGCAAGAGGCTGCCCAGAGAACCCGAGGGCTTTGAATGAGTGTTGAGGGAAGGGAAGAAGTGCTGATAAAGGACAAAATGTCTTTATGGAATTCTAATCAAAATACTAAGCGTCAAGATTTATGCTTAAAATGTTCAAGATTATTTTAGCAGAATGAAAACTTCAGTACTGATCCCAAAACATGAAATATGAAATATCCCAGCCATTCCTCCAAGCTGATGAGATTTGATTCTGCTCAAAAACCATCAGCACTGCTAAGTTGATAGTGAGAAAACAAGTCAAACATACTAAGTTATGTTTCAAAAGTCAAAAAAGCAACTAGGGCTGAAGACAGGGAAATCACTAGAATGGGGCAAACCACCAGGAATCACTTCTTTGTTCTTACCTAGTTTGTGCCTTCAGAAATGCCTTTTGTTATTCTTTTCTTCATGGCTTTTACAAGTGCCTTATGTTCATTAAAGACAGCTGTGGTCTTGATGCAAAGGAAGCTTCAGTGGCCCATTCTGAATTTGCTAGTGGTCAGTGTCCTGTGCTGGCTGTTTCCTGATAATGCAGATATGCTGACTGGAGCAGTTCTGTAATGAGACCACTTGTGTCCACGCAGGACGTGCCCATGTGTTTGTTGGTTTCCAGTACAAAATGTAAGATTTCATTATTTTGAGTGGACTTTGTTCACTGGTGCTAGTAAAGTGAGCTACCAGTGCAGAAGAGCACAGTCATTAGATTAAAATTATTTTCAAGTTATACCCAGTTATACCATGGCTTTTAAACATGACAAACTGTGTTAGGCTATTTATTTTGCCAGTTATGCAGTGGAACAATACAGTGTGCTTTGCCAATAGATGCTCTGAGGGACTAATGGAGAATGACAAGCATTTCCCCTTTGCCTATGGAAGGTTTGCTGCTTTGATAATCCATACTGCAATGCCCAGCACTGTCTCTGCTAGTCACTCGTTTTATCCTGCTGCTGTAAATGCCTTGCTGATCATTATAGGCAGACTGGAATCTTTTAGGACAGAAGGTAAAATGGTTAATTCTTCTTTAAAGAGTACCAGTTAGACCAAATAGTATCTAAGTTACTCAGAGAAGAGAAGCAAACAGGAAAAAATGTAGCATGAGTTCACCTTTTGAGTCTCTATTTGGACTCAACTTACTTAGGGAAAATGTGTTTTGGTTTGTTGTTGTTTTGTTTTTGTTTTTTTTACTGAGAACACTTAAACTTGCTCACAATGGATTGAGGGTTACTGCCTTGTTCACACGAGCTGTGGTTTCTTTCTGTGTTCTCATAACGTTACTTTAATTGTAGCTACAATACAAAATGCTGAGCGCCTCAATTACAACAGGGCTGTGAGAGCTGAGGCTGTCTGTGGCAGTTTCAGTGTGTCCAGGGGTATCACAGTGTTAAAAACTTGTTGTTCTACCCCTGTTCCCTTCATCTAACTTTGCTAGTTCTGGCAGCCACCAGAGGAATGACCGAATAACCAGTATCTGAGTCTTGGGAACTTTATTAGGCTTATAAAGCACAGAATGTTTCCAATTACAAGGCACAGCATTGAAGGCTGTTGGGCCACGTTAAATGCCATGATATTCTGTTGTGCTGAATACCAGCAATATAATCCTCATTTCTTCAGCTCGGTTTCAAAATCCCATTGAAGTCAGAAGGCATCTCCTACACTGGCAGCCAGTAAGGGAACTTGAGAAGTAGTGTGTGCAGTGCCTGAGGGATGGGTGGGAAGCATCCTCTCCTCTGATAGGCTCAAGGGGTTGAGTTGCTGGGCTGCAGAAGAAGGATGTCCACAATACTGGGGCCTCTGAGACAGGATCGTGGTGTGAGGGAAGTTCCATGCTATTTCCCCTTGCCCTAAAAATTTCGGGGCATTTGGTTGGACCTTTCTGGCTCTCTTTAAATTAAAGATGGTATAAAAACAGAAAAAAGGATTTGCAAAAAAGCATTAGTTACATCTTGATCAAAATCTTATTTTTCATAGGAATAGAAGCGTTTGGACTGGAGGTGCTGTAAAAGCTCAGTGGGTTTTTGTGAGGATACTTTTGTTTATGCAGACTTACAAATTCTTTGTTTTAATACAACATGTGCTTGGGTCTCCATCAACTCAGTTTTTCTGCATAGATGGTAGAACTGGAGTTGTAGAAACTTGGATTTGTTTCCTTCTTTCTTCAGTACCACCTTCTGGTCCCCTCAGAATGAGTAGGAGTTGGCCATTCACTTCAGTAAGACCAGAAATTGGCACTGAAACAGTTGACAACAGAAGACAGAGTTGTCTTCAAAAAAAAAAAATATTAGGATAGGGAAAGTTGGAAAAGCAACTGTACAATGGGCGTTGTGTAAAATATGTTTCCTCTTAATGACTTTCCAGTTCAGATTGGCTCTGTTTACATACAAATCAAAAGCTGGTTTGTCTAACTGCCAACAAGCAGAACTCAGTCTGGGATCTGAATATCCAGCTGTGCCTTTTGCCTCTGACATCCTCCCAGTAATAAAAGTTGTGTGGATAGGATTTGGCTCAAATTGCAGATGATGTGTGATCCAGAATTGAATTCAGGCTGCTCTTCCTCTGTAAGACAATAGAAGCTAAAACTTGTTTTTGTCAATAAAATAAGCATGTACAACTCAAACCCCCCTGGGGATCTGTGATGATGAATAAGATGCTCTTTTTCCATCACGATGTTTCTGACCCTGACCCATTTTTGTAATGACTCCATGAGAACTCTGAATTTTTTCTTCCACATTTGGAGCAGAAACTGTTATGGTATTTACCTGTGAAAATGCAGCATCCAGAAAACAGATGTAGTTATGACAACTTCTGCAGACCAATTTATTCCAGTTTGTTTGGTTGGTTTTTTTAAGTCTCAAACTGCCTGAAGGTTACAGCGTTAGTTCAGTGCACCATGCTAAGTGCTCTGTGCTCTGTGAGCCTGTCCTCTTTAACAGCTTCCCTGCAGTTAGACCAAGTGAGAGAGCGACTACATAAGTGAAATGGTACTGCTAGAAGATGCCTATTAGTTGTCACTTTCCAGTCTTTTTTTTCCAGTGGTCTGTTAGTCAATGAAGGTGTGTGGTCTTCACAAAACAGAGCCTCCTGAACTTCTCCTTACAGACTGACAGCCTGTCAGGAGGCAGCTGCTGCACCTTGCAGATGCCAATGGACCATGATGATGGAGCTCCATGATGATGGAGCGGTTTCGGGTCCTGGAGATTCATGCACTGTTTGGGTGCAGGCAAAGCTATCTCTGCTCCTGGAGGAGCAATGTATAAAGAAACTAGTTACAGCGTGGCCTTCTTGCTTGTAATGATGATGAAAGTGCTGGCTGCAGCACAGAGCTCTGTTAGCAGTTTCACTTGCAGGTTGTGCTTTTGCCACCTCATTGTAAAAGGCTGCTTGTAAAGCTGCTTAGCAGTTAAGCAAAGCATTCTTCTTTATCTCTGGTCTTTCCCAAAATAAAGCCCTATTTGACAGATGATTGAAAGCTTCAGTTGACTGTTGCACTGGGAACTGGTGAAGGTGGTCTCAGCAGTCTGAGGCTCTGCAAACAATTCTGGCTGACTGCAGTGAGATGCTGCTTTGTAGGAGTATGATCCAGTGCTGCCTTTTGAAGCATCTTACAAGACAATTCCCATCTGTATTTTCTTGGCTGAGTTTGTTGTGACATGCCCCGTTATTTTTTGCATTCTGTGTCCATTCTGAAGTTCCCCCAGGCATCCCTTTAAATGAAACATTGCATCACCGAGGAAGTGAAGCCATTAAAAGTGAATGCTTTTGCCAAACACTTGGAGTGAATATAATCAACTCTCATCTACCAGAAAATGACTTGCACGTTGACACTGCAGAATTTGAGAACAATAGACATTTTTTTTGAGTGGCTTGATGGAGCAGTTTCTCAGAAAGCTCAGCTGCACTGTTACTCTTTTGCCACGTCACGATTGAAGGTTTTATGCTTGCATAGAGAATACATAGAAAAGGGTTACCAAGCAATGGTTAAAGCATGAAATTTCACACTTAAAAATCTCTTTGGAGGAAGAGACCTTTTAAGTTGTGCATGTCTCACAGCCTAGTTATTGTTTATATACTTTATTATTTATACTTTTGTTTATATGTAGTGATGTGCAATGCTGTGTAAGTGTTGAAGCTCATCATCAGTCTTTTCCTTTCTAGCTAAAGGGTTAATTTCTTTCTCCAAAGAAGGGAGATCAGATTTAGGTTTGGAATGGGAGGAGGGAAGACAGAGGATTTTGTTCTGCAGGAAACTAGGTCAGCGGGTTTTTATTATCATGCTCCACAGCCCAATGTGGTTTGCATTTAGGAGTGAACTCAGTTGACATCGTGTATGGTCGATTTCCTCTTCCCAGAAAGCAGGCCTCAGACATCGCTTCATGTATTACTGCTTTCCCAAACTGAAATCAAGGATATTTAGCTACAGGGGGGAGCTCAAGAAATTGTGAATTTGTTAGGTTTGTTTTCAGAGCTGTGTCTGTCAGGAGAGCCTCAGAAGCACATAAAGAAGTCCAAGATATTTTGGAGATGAAAAACAATAGGGGTGGAATCTTTTGTCACTGAAGTGCTTCAGAATCGCAGATCTTGACTGCTTTTAGACAATCTGCAGATGATTGCTCGTATAGGTTTTTACTGCTGTTGGTTTGTTGCTTGAATGCAGCCAGATTCTGATCCTCATCTGCCAAAGTAAATCTGGAGTAATTCCCTTGTTTTCTCTGACCCAATTGCAATGTGTGGCAGAGATCACAATGACATAGGTAACATTTAGATGGGGAATTTTCTACTAAAACTTTCAGATCATGGCTGATGCAGGATCATTTGAAATCTTTTTTGGATCTTAAGACTTTCTCAACCATGAAAACCTTGGAGTACGTTTTCTTGCTGGGTGGCTGAGAATAGATGTCAGTGTTGTTTATTTCTGCTTATTGAAGCAGACATCATGCATGTTGGAGAACTCAGGCTGCCTCTCTTTACAATTACGTTGACCTTACTGAATAATCTAAATCCAAGTGCTTATAACTTTAGAAGATGTACTTTGTTTTGATCATAGGGATCAGGTAAGATGGAGCTTGGAAAAGCTATTTGTAAGTCTACAAAAAATTTCTGAGTAATAGTAAGACCAAAATCTATTTCCAGTTTTATATTCTTGTAGTTTTATGAACTTTAATGTGATTTAATGGCTTTTCAGTGTAGTAGAAACATCTAATTCTGTCCTGTTCTAGTCTTTATTCAGTCCTGGCATTGAGAAGGCCAGACATTTTTGCAAACCAAGTTTGGCTTTTAAAGCTGAACAAGGAAAATATGGGCATTACTGAGAACAGGCAGCAGTAGATTGCCAGCAATTCCTGGAAATAATGGAGTTTCACAACCGTTCCCTGCAGATTGGACATTTAGGGAGGAAAAATAACCTTGTGGCTTGCATAGACAGAATAATGAAGATGCAAAGGCTGTAGAGAAAGTTTATTATGGTGAAATTTAAAATGCCAGTCTTAGATTAAAACCGAAGAGCAGAATACCTCAAAATAATGATAGCATGGAAATACTAAAGGTCAGAAAATTGCATGCTGTCTTTTCTGAGCATGCTTTTAGTGTTGTGCAAGGCCGTATATTTTAGTTGTTCAGTGCTTTTGAATCTTTAAACACTTCTGGCTGCAGGAAGTGTGCTCATGCAGTCATCTTTTAAATGTGCAAGTGTCACACAGGGTTGACAGAGAAAAGTTGGTCCTTCTGTAATACCATTGTATTCTTCCACTGCTGGCATCCGTGACTGAGAGCCAAGAAAGTGACAGCACACGTCAGACTGGGAGGCATGGGGAGGACTTGCAGCTGGCAGGCACGTACGCACCACAGAGATCCGCGTTGACGCAGCATTTGAACAGTGCCTTCTGTGTAATGAAGGCAGAAGGGGTTGTAGGAGAATCTCCACAGCTTCGTTCAAGGATGAAGAATTCCTCCATTCAAAGTTGTAGCTGCTCAGAAAATGTCACTAAGTAGCTGGAAGGGTTGGATCGTGTTCCTTCCTGTCTAGATTGAACTAAGTTGAATTCAGCTCTTAGCTCAAGAAGCGTCGGATGGAAGAGACTTTCTGGGCTGTTGATCTTCTGTGTGCTCCTGCACAGTCAGTGCAGCGTGCTCTCTGTCCTGCTGAGGATGGGCTGTTAGAGGGAAGCTCTCAGAGGCTGTCAGTTACGTGAAGCTTCTGGGATGTGACTCATAGGGTAAAGAAGTTTGGTTGTTCCTGCTGTGAATAACAAGCGTAAAATCCTCTTTATCTACAGAGGCTTTCTCTCCCCTCAAAATTGTTAGCATATTGGAGCTATTGCTGAAAATACAGTAGCTTCTGGGTTGAAACAGCGATTGGTAATAGCACTCATTAATACCATCTGTATAAAAAATGCTGCTGTGTATTTGTGCTCTTTCAAATTAATAAACTCTGAAGTTTCTGGGCTGAAAATGAGGTTGGTAATGCAGAAGAGCAGAGCATCTATGTCAGCGAATGAACAGATGCTTACAGGAGACTGCAGGATAAACAGATGCCAAGTAATGCTGGTGTATGAAATAAGCCATTTGTGCCCATTTGGGAGCTCTGCTGCATAAAGGATGCAGTCTGCAAATTTAAGTAGGTTATGATGTTCTCTCCTATGGCTGGGGTTAGAGGCTAGTGCAGTTAACTGCAGAGTAGTTGCTCTGTGGAGCAAACATGAGAGCTCTAAACCAAAATTGTCTTTCAGTGAACAGTGGCTTCATATGAGTGCATTTCTTTTTTGTTTTTTCAATGTAATCTTATACCAATTAAAATAGCTACTTAATGGTTAGAATACGATTTCTGAGCACTTTGTTTATCCCTTTTGTAGGATAAAATATATTTAGCCTTGCATTATTTGTAGTTGTTATTGCTGCTTAGTGTTTTAACCAGTAATTAACCCTATCCTTTGATAGTTGTTTACAGCTGGGAACAGGCTGACTAGAATGGTGCTCTTTGTTCTGCAGTAAGGAAGGAACAGTGCCAGGTAGCTATCCTGTGTCTGCTTTCCAAAGCCAGGTAGCCATCTCATGGGTCACCCCCTGCACTGGGAGAGAGGCAACAGTGCTCTTAAACATGACTGCTTGCTGCTGGTCTGTTCAGAATGGGGATTGCCTTGGTGTTGATTTTGGTGAGAACTCTTTGCAGGTAAAGGTGAAAGCACTGGTAAACTGTAGGTACAGGTCTCACGCAGTATTACTCACAGCAGAGTAACTAACACACACACACACTGGTGTTTTTTGGTATATTCTGTTGTTGCTTCAAACTGATTGCTTGTATCTGCAAGAAGATTATCATCCAGCGTGATGCAACTTTTAGCCTCTTTCCTGGATGTCAATAAGAGGATTAATTAGAACAGGGCTAAAAATGTTTTGGTATTTAAGGGAGATATATTTTTTCCTGTGCTGTCTCATCTCTTATTCCACCCCAATCTTTTGTGCATTATGCTTAAAGAGGAATTGTAGAGCAGAGCTGAAGCTGTGTGGACCCTCTGTACAGAGTTCTCAGATAGCTTCTGCTATGTTTAGTGCTCTGTGTGTCTACAAGGAGGTGGGGAAGGACTTTTTGTCTTATACTCTCATTCCAAGAGAACAGATGCACCAGATTGCTCTTGCAAGAGTGTAATGCTCTGCCAGCACAGGATGTTTGATGTACGATGCGTTTTGATACGCACTTCTACGCTGGCTCATTCTGATACTCACTATATCCTTTCACAGTACCCTTTTTAGCACCTTCACACCACTTAAAAGTGTTGCCTGGCTCCACAGCAGCTGTAATACCTGAGCAATTTCCAGCCAGCCTTTGCAGTTGGACTTTCCCCATGACGTATATTAGCTAGATATGGCTGGGGAGGTTTCCTAGTTCCACCATTCTGCTTTTGCTGCTTGCAGCTGCAATAACCAACTCCTGACATTTGTACCCAGCTTGTGCTTTGATGGCTGTAGCTTGGTGCCTGTTTGCGCACGGGGCCTTCTGATAAGGCAGGCATTTGACCTTTCTATTCTTAACTCATTAACATTTAGAAGAGCTGCTCTCCTCACCTCTAGAGGCTGTGCTCCTCCCCCCAATATCCCTGTTCCTAACAGATAAGATTACTCCTGGGTTATATATTGATCTAAGAGGAGAGTGCCAAGTGCAGCTCGCACCAGTTCAAGGGCAAATACTGAATCCATATGAGTGAGTTCACGTGCTTCAGTTCAGCAGTGGAAAAATAAAGACCAATGGCTGTTTTTTGCCCTCTCAGCAGAACCTGAAGAAAGATGCAGGGATATCAGTTCTTTATCTCACCAGCAAAATGAACTTCATGGCTGCAGGAAGTACCTGTCCGATCTGCTGATGCTGCATCTTGGAGCTGTTTTCTCTTCTTCACCAGCACCCACAAGCACTTAAACAGATGAAGGAGTTGAAGTGACTATTACACACGCATTTGCTTGTGGCTGTGTTTTCAGTAACCTGAATGTGGAAATGAGAGCCAAGATTCCTTTATTTTAAGCCAAGCTTAGCTCAATGGATGTTGTGCACTGTCACTCTTGAACAAATCTCTTCACCTGTGCATCTGTATTTCCCCTGGGCACACTGACTATGTGAAGTGACACTGAGAAGCTCTTAGGGAATAATTGCAGATAGGCAGTTAAACATGGTCTCCCACGGCAGTGCTGTAACTATGAATGTGAATGAGGTCGTGAGAGCAAGAGAATAACAGAAGTTAGAGGGAGCAGAGGTAAAAGGGGTAGGTCCTCTTCTCAGGTTGTTTGGGAGCCTCTTGTTCTGGTTCTGCATAGAATCACAGAATCATTAAGGTTGGAAAAATCCTCTAAGATTGCCTGGTCCAACCATCCACCTACTGCCAATACTGCCTTGTAAATCTTGATCTAAAGCCTGTATCTCAAAGTAAGATGTTGATGTTTGGAAGACACTGGGGGAGCAGTCATCAGAAGGATGACAAAAGGATGAGCCTAATAACGGGATATCTAAAATGCTTGAGCTGTATCCATGCTGTATCCAAATGACCCAATAATGATACAGGAGAATTTGCATGAAGAGAAGATTTGTTGGATGAGGTCTGTTGAGCTGTAATGTGGCATGTTGAGTGAGAATTATGACCACAGTGGCCCCAGCTAGCTTTAAAAATCTCTGACTAATATTAACTTTTTGTAAGGTTTTCCATCAATTTCTACAAGTTCTAATATAATTTTAGCTCCAGCTTCCATCTCAACTCAAAACTGCACAAACTGTGAATGAGAATTTGCCTAGTGGAGAAAAATACAGCACTCCCTGCTTGCTAATAGAAGAAAGCTTAAATTCTATGCTTAGCTACTTCTATGCTTAGTGGTCTTGGAAAAAGAAACTAAATCACTTCTTTGAAATGTGTGGATCTAAATTGTCCCACATTGCACACAGAGTTGGGTTGGAATTTTGGCTGTGCGTGTACTGCTGGATTAATCCCAGTGTTTCTGAATTTCCTTGTAAGTGAAAAGTAGTACATCATCACCAAGGCTCATGGCTGTGTTTTGCCCTTATCACGTTGTTGGAGTCTGCCTGTGAGGCACTTCTGCAGTGTCACAGCTGGCCCTGTGAGCAGCCCGATAGAGAGACACAAGCTTGGAGCTGCCATGCTCTGTGCCAGTCTTTTTGCCTGCTTTTGGAGATTGATTCACACTGGCTGTTTTTTTCTTTTCCCTACAAATGTTCCGTGAAGTAAATTCTTGCTCGGTGACTCAGAGCAAAAGAAAATCTCAGATTTTTGTGATAAGATATTAGATGTCTGGGCAAGCCTTCAGCTTAAAATGATTTTTGGCTTATCCTGTGAACTGTACATGCTGAGATTTGAGTGTGTGATCCTCTAGCTATGATTAAATACCAAAAGCATGGACATGGGAAACAAAGTATTATGCTGGGGAAGATTCATCATTTTTGTGACTTTGTTTAAAGAAAGCCCAGATGTGGGAGTAGATATCTACTGAATCAATCATTTCCTAAGCCACAGATGACCAGAAAATTAATTAAAAAGAAAAAAGAGAGAGATTAGAGAAGTAAACCTTCAGAACTTAATGTTTAAACAATGTAGCCCAGATTAGGTTGGCCTTAAAATGATCTTCATTAACAGTAATGTATTTGGGAATGTTTAGCCCTCAGGATTTAGATTTAGGAGGTAGTCATGTTTGCTGGTTGTGGACAAAACCTGGGCAACAGCACTGCTCCAGTTTGCTTCTGCTGTTGAGTGTGGCGTGTGAGACAAGTCTGTGAGCAAATCTCCAGTATGGAACAGAATGTTTGCCTTTGGCTGCAGCGCTGCTGGGTCTTCTGTCCTCTCCAAGTCACACTGTTGCCATATAGCAACATCCATAATGTCTGCTCCATCTCAAAAGGAGGGTACAGTGGCTGTGTGTTCAGCAAAACATTTGACAGTGGCACATTATTATGGAAGCATTCCTTACTCATCTCTTTCACTCCTATGAGTCCCCCCACTCTGCTGTGTTAGAGCAGCTCGGTGCCCAGCTGCCCTGTGCTGCTGCAGCAAGCTGTCCTGCAAGAACTAATTCTGCCATTAGCATGCAGATCTCTGCACCTCTCTTCATTAAGAGCTTTTTACATATTCTTTCTGGTCTTGTGTGTCTGAAGCAAGGCAGGCACAGAAGATGGTCACTCAGATATACTCCTGCTAGCAACAGGTAAAAAGAGAAATAAAATACTTAAGAATACTTAGGCTGTCAAAACGTTATCAGGGTCAAGGTACTTCCTAACAACCCAATAGAAACACTTCTAATAATACCTTGTAAATTTTATTTTCTTTTTTCTTCCTGCCTGGCCTATTTACAATCCTTGTCCTTGCCCTTAATGCATTTCAGAAGATGTGTTTCCATTTTGATTCAGAGATTGCCCAGCAGGACGTTTGCCTTAGCACACAAGGACAGCTGTGCTGACAGTCTCTCCTGCCTCAGGGCGTTACTGGGCTCTGCAATCAGCTGAGATCTGTGCATGCTTCGGTGCCTTGGCAGTGAACTGAAACAACCTTTGTCTGTTTGGAATGGCAGAGGAGAGGTGACCATGTTGAGAAATTTGGCAGCAATTTTTTGAGGTCCTCTAAGGGATACATACACTGCAAAGCCAAGTAAGGGGACAGCAGTCAACTGCATGGAAGTTCATTGTGCAGCATGCAGAAAGAGGTGCGCTCTGGGGCTGGAAAAATGCATGAATGGAATTCAAATGATTTGAAGTTAACTTTTAAAAATGTGTTGAGGAGTTTTTGTGTAGCACCTGTCTGCCATAGCCCTACCCAGAGTAATGGTTCTACAGCGATACCTGTCTTTTTCCTGGAGTGTCTCTGTCACACAGGACAAAGGAAGAAACAGAAACGTGCAGCTTTTCCAATTTGAGTAGTCTTAGGATTTATTTGTAATAACAGGAGGCAGAAATGAGATGTGCCATTTAAAATGCAGTTTGCATAGCAGTAGCAGTGATCAAATCCCAGTTGAACAGTAGCCAAAAGTATCCATTGGAGTGCTTTATTCATGCTGCGTGACAGCGCAGTTAACTCTAGGCTGTATTGATTCTATTTATTACAACGTGTAAAGCATCTCCACTGAGCATTTGGGGTGATTGTTAGAAGGATAATGTCCACAGCTGCATTATTGTACAGACAAAGACAGCCTTCTAACGTTAGGAGATTTGAACATGCTTTAACTTAATAGGCAAAACATGTGCTTCACCTTGTGCCTTGTAACCAACAGACCATCGGAAGAGATCCTATAATTGTGACATAATGACAGTAGGTGTTTATAACCTGTCTGCTGCCAGTGAAAGCCCCAGGGAGTCTGTAAGCAATAAAGATGTAAAATCAATGGCACATAGTAAATGTTTATAAGTTACTTTGGGTGAATAAGCATTCAAGACAAAGACAAGGTTATGAACGTGATATGCAGAAGTTTGAGTAAGTGTGTTTAGTGAAGTAACCTACTTTAATTAGCTCTGCCATGTGTTGCAGTTGTCTCCTCCTGCTTATGATATGCTTAGTAGCATTAAATGTCTCACCTTTCTGTTCTGCAGCCTTATCTGGTGGTTGGAATGGTGATGTGATGGATCAGAAGCTCAGTTCTTTGTACAAACAAGCTCTTGTAATAGCTGAAATATTGTTTAGGTCTCCTTGACAGCAACAACCAAGATGGATCAGATTCTTCAAACCAGGCTGTATGTGACCTCACAAAGATCCTGAACAGTATAGTATGTGCTTGCCCATAACCTTGTTAACATGCCAGAAACAGAAAGCACTGCTTTCTACTTTAATCAGTTTCAGGAAGGGGCTAGAGCTGCAGGTGGGCAAAATAAGAATGGTGGACCTGTGGTGAAAAAAAACTCATTGACACATTCCAATCCAATTAAATGTCTTTCTGTAACACTCCCAATTCCTGTTTGGTAGGAGTTTTCTCATTGTATGCTGTTAGACTGGAAGCAGTGAATGAAGGAGAGCCCTTCATAAAAAAGGAAAGGGGGGAAGTAAGGTCTAATCTTTTTAAATCCCTGTACTTCATTTCCTCTTAGAAGATCTGTGTGCTGTAATTATATTGCCAAGGAAGCCTTTCTTTTGTACTCACGTGGAAGCTAAATGGTTCTATTCCCTTTGGCCTTCGTTCAATCAGTATACATGAAATTAAGAAGTTTTTCTGTTCCAGTGTAAGCTTGAAGTAGAAATTGGTGGGAGCAGCTCTTCAGATTAGAGCAAACTAATCAAAAGAATAAGGTTCTTAAAGGAACAGTTGCTAGGCTGAAAGTAAATTTAATGTGGTTCCATCAACGAATGGGAATTTTGTTTGAGAGAATCCAAAGGACCAACAAAGAGTGCCAGCGATGCAGAATTTCCAATATGAAACAACTGTGAATAAAACTAGGTACTAAGTATTCTGGTAGGAGGTAAGTAATGCTGATAAATTGTTAAGAAGACACAGATGTTTTCTTTATAATGAATACAATAGTACAAAAGATACCTAAAATAATGTCAAAGGAGTGGGATGGGATTTACTGGTTTCTCATGGAGTTTTACTGTTGTCTTGGAGGAGATACAAAAGCCAGTTTGAGTCTTTGCACAACTTTGTGTGAAAAACATGATTGTTTCAATGATGCAACAGTAGCTTTTTTTTAAAAGGGGAAAGCAGAACTTGAAGCTAATAGGAAGTGTGCATGTTCTTGTTTGTCACAGACTCACAGTACACATTAGGAAAAAAGGTATTTTTCAGATTAGTGAGTTATATATGATCCATAACCTCAGCTTTACTGTACAAGGTGTCAGAAATGTGGGAAATGAATTCTGCTCTGCACACCTTTGAGCGTCTTTCTCTGCTGTAACTTCTTCAGTCAGATTTGATTAAAAGGAAGAAAAATCTATTTTAGACTGCAGTGTAGGAAACCAAAGCAGAATTGGGTTGAAGATTTTGTTTTCTGATCCTTCTGTGCCAACTGAAGCATGAAATGAAGGCAGTTTGGCTATGGTTCCATGCCAAGTCATGCCCCCTCTTCTAACAAGTCATGTGTTAACTCTCACTCTGCCATACTCCTTGCACAGTGGTTTCAGTGCTCTCTCATTTCAGTGCTGCAGTCTAATTCTCTGCAGTTATTATTTGCATTGCAGTCATTCAATTGATTACATAGCCTGCCCTTCATGCACATTCTTTACATTTTCTGTGACTGTAAGCTTGACAAATCTTGGCTGAGTTATGTGCGTTTTCTCTTCTTCAATAGTTAATATTTAACTGAATTGTACTAGAAGTATTCAGTCTGTTTTCAGATTATGGATGAACGTTTTCCTGTAAATCAGTCTGTAGGTCTTCTGAGCACTGAAAAGTCTGGCAAATAATGCTTGAAAAATCAGAACTTGTGCTCATTTCAGAGTACAAAATGGCAGGAAATAGAAGAGGCAGTTCACTATTTAGGCTGGATATATTTTTCATTGAGTCCTTTCTAGTTCACGTCATTACACAACATTAGTGAGATTAGTTCTTTGTATTAGAAGGAAGGGTCACATCTGTAATAAATTATGGTCTTAAACAGTAGCATTGCTATAAATGTTTTCTTCCACTATTTCTGTTTCATAAGCCAAATACTTGGCATTTCTCTTGTTCTCATAAATAGCCATATGATGGGCTGCCAAGGCTGCTTTATCATTTGCCTTGGAAAAAAATATTATATAATACTGCAAGATGAAGCATTGGCAGCCAGTGGTTTGGTCTGAGCTGAAGGTTTGCAGAGTGTGTGCTAAGAGGGTTGAATACATGCAGAACTCATCCATGATAATGAGAGAATTCAGCCAGCCTTACTGGTAAAGGATGGAGAACAATCCTCTTTCTGCAATGATGAGACAGAATCACAGGCTCTCAGCGTAAGATTCAGGGTTCTGCAGTGTTTAGGATCTAACAAATTTCTTTCCTCTGTTTTTAATGAAACATTCATATTTAGCTGTAGCTGTTAGAGAGGGTTCTACTACCAAGGGGTTCCTGCGTTTCAGTGCTGTGTCTACAGAATCCAGGCTTGCTGTAGTGAATTGGTCATCATAGCAAAGGAGAGAAATCCATACAATCTGTTACTGGGAATAACCAGGTTTTACTGGAGAATGCTGTGTTTCAGGACTTGACTAGTCCTGGTAATGAGAACACAAGAGAAAGCAGTCAAGAATATTGACAGAAACAGTCATCCAGGGCTGTGTCTTATCACTGCAGCCCAGAGTACAAGTAGGTGATGCAGAGGTGGGCATGCTGACCATTGGCAGGCTTTAGGGGTACTTTAAGCAGCTCCTATGGTATTGGTGTAGCAGTGGTTAATTTGCAGCTGTTAACGTGGTGATTAAGAGATTTTCTGTGCAATCTGAGCACGCAGGAAGACATGAGCTTCTGCAGAGCTTGTTGAAAAATGGGTTGTTATTTGCCCCAGGCAATAAAATGTATTCCTGGAGTGAGTGTGGGTGTTGCAGCTTTGCTGTGCAGGGACTCCTGCTCCAACCACGCTCTGCTCCCACTCAGCTCTGTGGCCTCAGGCTCTTGAGGGAGAGCTGCCTGAGCTCTTTCTTGAGTTACTCATTAGAAAATGTGGAGGTTATTGCATGCTTACTGCCCCATACCAGACTTGTAAGGGGTTTAGTTAATGAGTGTCTGTTAATGTGTGGAAATAAATGATGTGCTGAAGTGTTGGTGCTGTTTGCACGGTGGTGGTGTGGCTGCAGGTTGGTTATCTGCAGCCTTTTGTTACAGGATTGTGCTTTGAGATTGTAACAACTGTTTTAATGAGGTGTCCGAGGAACTCTGTGCCTTCTGCTACTGGTAACGTGCAGCAGAGACCAGGACTCAGCCATTGCCCAATCCCAGTTCCAGACCAGTAGCTTCCTGCACCCCCGTATGATGCAGGTACGTGCATTTCCTGGCATGCAGTGCTCAATGGGGTATTACTATGTTCCCGGCTCATTATCCTTGCTCATCTGTGACTTATTAAGAAGAAAAGATGCTGTTCCCTACTTTAAAGCTTATAGGTTTCCTTACCGTCACCCCTCGCTGAGCGTCTTTGCGGCACTCAGTGCTGCGGGGGAAGCACCGCTCCCGCTGGGCAGCTTCCTTTCTCTGGGCCCTTCGCAGGCACCGCCGGAGCGCGAAAGCCCAGCTCCCAAGAGTTAATCATTTCAGGCCTTTGGCAATGTTGGCCTGGTCCTAGAAATCCTGCTGGCTGCAGGGAGGCTGCCAGGAGCCTCCCACTTGCGAGCTGCGTAAACAGGCCGGCGCGCGGTGCCAGGCGGGTGGGAGGCTCGCTCCCGAGACTGGGCCAAAGTTCAGCGGCTGCACGGCGTGCAGCACGGCCGGGGTTACTGCCGGTCACGGAGCCGTTGCTATAGCAAAGCTGTTGTGTAATGCTCGCGTGGAGTCCGAGCAAGGAGGAGAGGGAGCCCAAACGATAAAGGTCATCACGTTGTGCTGGTTTTGTTCATTGTTGCTGAGTCCCACTTAGCTGCCGCAAATTGAGTTCCGAGCATAGTTTCTGGCCTGGCTGCGGTGCGGGTATTCAGTGATTCCAGGGAAATAGAAGGGACTGGCTGAGAGCTTGCTCATGTAATCATTTAATTGGGGCATGCACATGAGTGGGGCTGGCAAGACAGTGCCTGCAGTTTGCATGAGTAGAATCTTTGCGTGTCTGTAAAGTTTGTGGGATGGAGCTCGCAATTAGATGTTTAACTTCTAGGTACAAGCTGTCTTATAAGAGGAAGTGAATTGATGGCTGTAACAAAATTAGCACCTAACTAGACAGCTCCAAGCATCCTCAGTGTTATATAGCGTGGTTACACCAGGATTTCAAGACAAAATGCTCCATTATCACTGCTTAGGTCAAGAGAGTTGCAGGAGATGGTTGTTGTGGGAGCCTGGGGATTCAGGAAACCTCTTTTTGGATGGGATTGGTATTGGGAAGCTGACACGTTGTGACATGGGAAGCTGCATTTGGAATCAGGCCATCGTCCCATTGAGATCTCTGCTGAAGTTGCAGTTACATGAATTTTGGCATGACAAATAAATGTCCATAAAGCAACTATTCCACATTTGTTTTGCTAGATGATTAATTGAAGTGGCTGAGGGACTGATTTGGCTGCAGGCTTTCTCTGGAGGTTTCTGACTGCTTTGCTTGTTATATGGACTAAATCAAGGCCCATAGTTTCAGTAAAGGTAGTTATACTTTCAGCTTTCCTTGTTTAAGAGAGTCCAGCCCATGCCATAAGCCAACATCAATGTTCTGTTTGACTTACCTGAGGCAGGATTGAAACTGCAGTTCTTGGCTATACAACACAATGTATTTCTTATTCCAAGAGCAAATGGATTCACTATTAACATTGTGATGAAACAGCAGCTACGTGTTGGGGTGTTTCAGCCATTTGCCTCTGAAGGATTTTGCTGCAGGGAGACTTTCTGTTCCTTCCCTTGGCTTTGTACCCTTTCCACCTGGGCACATTATATGTGTCAGTGCTGTAGTTAAATCCTGGCTAGAAAGAACACACTGCATCCCCACTCCACCTGTCTGCTTCCTGCAGCTCTGCCAGGAGAGTGAGCCCTCCTTCCCAGCATTCTGAAACTGGGGGTCTGCCCTTGAGCCAGTAGTGCCTGGATTTGTGCAGGCAGCTTCTTGGTGGTTGGAGTTGGCTATTCAGTGCGTGGATTAATGCTCCCTGTCCCAAGCTGTGCCATGCTGCTCTGTTCTTCTTTCAAAGCATTTTGCAAAACAAAAGAAATGAGGAAGGGAAGAGTGAAGTCCTGTGGTCTGTCCCTCACAGTCCTTGTATTCCTGGTGGTTCATATTTCAAATGTAAAACATAAGTTTGAATTGTAGGGTTGCTGGGCCTTTTGTTCTCAATCAGGACATCTTAGACTGTCAGGCTCCAGATTAATTCCTAGGCACTATGACAAAGACTAGGACGTGAGCACTGCTATGAGATATTCTAGAGCTAACTGGTGATTCCATACAGGCCTTGCGATGCTCATTTCTTACGATAGAGGTGATGATCTGGGGAGAATGTGCTGTGTTCTTATTATCAGAAATACCAGAGTGGCACAGATGTGCTGAGGTGGTAAATCAGTGGGTCCAAGGAGCTGGGTGTTGGGATGAGTCCATCCTGTTTGGTTTCAGATCAGTTTATCACCTCCCAGATGGGAGATAGAGGCAAGAGCAGATGGTTCTGGGAACACGGAGCAAAATTGCCAAAGGCTGCTGACTGCTGTAGTCCATGGGTGCTGTATCTTTCTGCTGAGTGCTTCCATCACATCGTTTTGCTCTTAGGAGGACATAGAACTGAAGAGCTGCTTCGTGTATGCCCTTGCCTGGCAGTTGTGTTCTGGGATGCTGGACAATTGAGTGTCTGAAGTTGTTTCTTTTATTAGAAGTGTACAGATGAGTTTACCAGATAATGCTGAGAGATGTTGTTTGTCAGTCATCTGGGATAAGTGCCAGAAATGCACTTCACCAACGGATGTTCAGAAAAACATTGGTGGTTTTCTTTTTTTTTGTTTTTCTGGGATGTTTTTCTGGGACGTTTTTGTGAACTAGGTAGGAACTTTAATGATCTACGTGCCTCTCCAAGACGTGAGTGGAATTGACTGCGTTTCACACTGCGCTATTGTCTGCTGCCCAAACCACATTTCAGTGGGCCACAGGAGGAAGTGCTGACTCATAATTCAGCATGGCAGCCCCAGCTCTCCTGAGACTACGAAGTCTGGCCTCTGACTGATGTTTGCAGTGAACTCTCTAATGACCCCCAACGGATCCTGCAGAAGTCCAGCTTCTATAAACTGAAAGGGAGGCGTCTTGCCCAGCACTTGGCAAGCTGCTGCTGGTGAGCCTGCAGTACTGCAAAGTGCAAGTAGTGCAGGAGCCACGCTCAGCAGTGAGTGGGTGAAAATGTGCCCCTGATGTGGGGTAGGTGGGCCCCATTCAGTAGAGGTGTGTGTAGTATATCCTGCTCTCATCACGGCTATCAGGGGAAAAGGGCTGTAAATGGCCTTATTTTGGCGTGCAGTGGATGTTCAAAGACAGACGCAACTCACACAGGGGTGAAAATTGGGAATGTAGCTTAAAATATAGCATGCAGCTCAAGGGTGAAAGGGGTCTTGAACTTGACTCTTTGTTACAGTGTTACCGGGGTTCACCGACACACCCTATGGCACCTCATTATTCTTGTAACTAACCCACTGTAGATTTCTGCTTAAGCTGAAGTTGGGGCTTCTCAGCATAGACTGAAACAACTGAATTAGAGGCCTCTCCTTTCTCTGGCAGCTGAATTCAAAGCTGAGCTATTTGGTGCTCAGTGCCTTGGGCAGTTGGTCAATCAGTAACGATGACTACAAAGTTCCTGAGCATGTTCAAGCAGCACAGTTAGAACATGAATGTCACGCACTGAGTGTGACAATTGCACAAGGCTCCCAAGTCACGTTTCTCCTCTAGCAGGTCCTATGTTTGCAGCACAGCATTGATCCTTTCTTACGTGCATGTTTGCCACGTGTGATTTGCCGTGTGGGATCAGACAAGGAGCTGTAGACAGAACTCTCATTCTCCAACAGCATGACCCTGTGAAAGGCAAGTTCCTTAGCTGCAGTGTTGCACTGTGACACCTTGCAGTAGGTGAGACACCCAAATTGCTATCACGTGCTTTGGCAAGCAGGGTCTCCATTGTTGGAATAGCATTTGGCCCAAATAACTCGTGTTTCTTATGTGCACTGGAGTGTCTAGGGAATTTTAAACTGTAAGTATTACTGTGTTTCTGCTAGGAAGGATATGTTCCAAGGAGTATTACTGGTATTTGCAGCTGAAAGCAAAGTAATTTGTGATGACATCTGATCTGGGAGTTCATTCTCTGTTTGGCACCCCCTAAGGAAGTCCTAGCTGCTCCAGAAGACATTGTCCTTATTGCAGTGTTCCTGTGCGCCATGGGTGGAACAGTTCACCAAATCAGCATTTTGGAGCTTGTTGCAGCCTTTTGTATGTTTTGGGGCCATAACATTTCTTTTAGAAGGTTCTCAAACTTAGGTAAATAAGTGGAACGTATTAATATTTCCTTTTCACAGAACTGGAAAGTGGGAGATAGGAAAGCTGGGACTGTATCAGAGGTTAATTCACAATTAGTTGAGCTGAATGTTGTTTCCTGTCCTTACATATCTGGGCCTGATGCCTTCTGAAAACTAGATTTTTAAAGTTACTTCTTAAAACTAGCTTTAGCCACTGTCGTTTCTATGCATTTCTGTTCTTGAAAGGTACCATCAATTGTTTTTGATTAAAGGCATTGAATATGAACTTGTTCCTACAGAGCTTTGTGCTGTAATTTATCAACAAGGCACCGAGGCACAGACGTCAAATGAATACCAGATTTCAAATTATGATAAGCAATTGTGTCATCTCTGTGAATAGACATTAAACTCTGCTGAGAAATCATCAATAATTCATTTAAAAAAAAAATGAGTACAGGGACATTTGGATAGACCTTGCAAAGAAGCAGTCCTGTATTCTCTGATAATTCCTTTGAATTTAAACCCAAAGGATTCTTATTTCTCCCACAGGAACACACGATTGTGGCCAAGTCAGAAAGTTTGTTCCCCAGTCACCCAATTGCTACTGACTGCTGGGGAGTAACAGAGGTGCTTGGAATACCATCTGCAGAGGTACAGCCTGCTGCAGGAGCACGCACACCTTGCCTGGGCTGGGAGGAAACTGAGCAGAGTGCTGCCTGTCTTTGTGTTCTTGCTCTCAGTGCATGACTTCAGCCTCACGTTAGTGAGGTCAGCACTTAACCTGTCTTTTAGGCATCTAAACTTTCTTAATTTACCTTTGAGATGTGTATAAAGTAGGTCTAATGTTACACATTGCAGACGTTAAGTGCAGGAGAAAAGGAATAAGTCTATTCTGCTTTTTTTTTTTTTTTAAATATTTGAAGCATGTTTTATTTCTAAATGTTGCAGTCTTCAACTGTTAGTATCCCGCTTTATTCCCTTGTTCTCCTAAATTGTGGATTGTTACATTCCAACAAGCACAGAGCATCTGTTCTCTGTTTTACATGATGCTTTAAGATGCCGGTCTTTTGTTTAAGGGGGATCTTTTCATTTGAATCAAAGATGTACATGCAGCTGAATAGCAGTACATCCCTCCTGTTATTGTTCATTACAGGAGGAGGAATTGATAATAGATATTAGTGGAAGGATTTAGAGGCTCTGCTTCAAGATCTGGGGCTAGCATGTCTTAACTTATCACAGCATTATCTTAAAAATAAAAATTCTCTGCTCTACTTTATAGAGCATGAAATAATTTCTGTTTACTCATTTCTTTCAATTACTTTGATGCTATGATATAAAGGTCACTGATTGCCTCTAGTCATCACATAGCTTTTTCACTAATTGTGCGCTCACGTCATTTTGTTCTGTGGGATCTTTTGCTTTTTGATCCAGTTTCAATTGCCCAGATGTTCATTTTGTACAGTTAAGTCTATACAAAGGGCGTGCTTTGTTCCAACAAACACACCGTGGTCACTGTTCTCAGCTGGGAGCCCATTGCACAGCAGTTCACCTGTTTCCTATGTAATCCACTATCCATCTCCAATTATGCTGACTTAATGTACGATCATTCACTGGGGAGGGAGGGTTAAGGAGAAGAAATGATGCAAAAATGTTTGCTGGTCCCTAGCCTTGGATTGATTAAGGTCACGCTGCAGGATGAAAAGGCAATAAGAAATCAGAAAGCTCCTTTGTCTTTACTTCATTGGTGTGTAATGGAATGGAAAATCATGGTAGTACCTTGAAGGATTTTTTTTCAGAATGTGTTAATGGACAACTGGGCACCTTCCAGAAGGAGTCCCGCTGCTTCTGCTCTCCCTTCTCCATGATCACCTGCAGAGGCTTCATGTCAAGGCAGAGGTGTGTTTGCCAGATCCCATCAGGAAGCTGCCACACAGTGGGAGGCACTGCTTCACAGTGCACCCAGGGGCCTGAAGATTCCCAGTTCTGCAGCTTATAGGAGAGACAGATCTCACTGCAAGTGTCCCTTCCAGGACAGCCCAATTGGTCTTTGCAAAGCCATGTGGATGTCACACAGGCTAACTGTTCATTTAACTTCACCTTCAGAGTGGTCATGAGAGCTTAGTTTGTGAACAGAATGAATTCCATGGAAGACTTTGAAAGAGGATTGTATGTTATAAATGCACTGGCTGTTGCTAAAGACCTGTGGAGGATAAGCAGTGGAAAACTGGACAGGGATGGAGCAGTATATCATATAAGAAAGGTGTCACTTGGCAGTACAGATCTGTGAAGGTGTTTAAGTTTCTAGAGACACCTTTCCAATGACAGGAAGGTGGCTGCCTTCAGCCTAAAGATTCCTAGAAAGATGACCGAACAAAATTGTCCAGGCTACTGGCAAGGACAGCATTACTGGCAACATTTACAGGGTGTTCATGGCCAAGGCTGAGGCAGAAGATGAGCTCTGCTCCACAGCCCACAGCAGGCAAGAGGAGGCGGCCTGGAGGGGAGCTGGCATCAAGCAGAGATTTTTAACATTGCTTTCATTCAGCCAGCTGTAAGGCTGCTGGGCGAGATCTGCTCAAGGTTGAATGTTGCTTTAACTTGCTCACATGATTTGTTGTGCCTCCCTCTGCATTTTGTTTCCTATGCAGACCTTTGGGAAGGGGACTGCAGATACCAGCGCCCACTCTGCCAGCCTAGTTTGGCAAGGAGGAAGAAAGGAGGTGAGGGAGAAAACCGCAGGTCTTGTCTGGTTCCCCCTACTGATGGTGGCATTGCCTTGGATGGATAAAGGTAGAATGCACCTTGTTTTCAGAGGTACAGTGTTTCCTGTATCTGGGTCTGCTGAAATCAGCAGAAACCAGCACTATCTGGCTGCAACTGCAGAATAATTCTCTATTTCTCTCTCCCTTCAGTCTATAGATCCCTCGGCACAGCTGTAAATTCCCCTGTACGGTGCACAGCACAATTTTCACTGAAAACAGCTGATAAAACATTTCTGGAGAGAAACCTCATTTCATTAAAAATATTTTTTTACCTCTTCTATGCATCTCTCTATTTTTCCCTGTTGGCCACCTGTGCTTGTCGTCAGTCACATGGAATGCCCATAAAGATCACTTCCAGGCTGTATAGGTTGGTGGAAATGAGGCCAAGTGACCAAAGCTCTTCACCTCTCTCACTGGCACTCTCCAGCAGTGACCTGGGAGGGCTCTCCAGTGCAGGATTTATATCTTGGTCTGTTTCAGTGACTGACAGCAGCAGCAAGGAGCTCTCTGGGGCAGAGGACAGGGAGAGAGAGCGTGGGGAATGGTTCTTCCTGGGACAAGCTCCAGTCTGCTCCAGGGAATGTGCTAGTTTTCACTCCTTCATAGTCCTTTATCTCAGCCCTTCGACCTTGAGCTCAGGGGCATCATCAGCCTTAGCCAGAAAGGCAGTGTGGAATTAACTGTTGAAATGCTGAATGTTTCTCATACTAAGCCCTAAAAGTAAAAAAAAAAACGTAACAAATGCAACTTACTTGAATAGTCCAGGAAGTCAGTGGACCTTTCAAATTTGCTGAGCGCTGATGTAGAATATTAGGAAGAATGTGTTGTACTGAAGCTTGGCAGTTTTCAAAGTTTGTACGCTTCTACCGCGCAGAGGCCTCCTGTAAGAACATCTCGTGTGTAGGTACAGGCTGTATGAACTTGGTTTTCTTTGTCGTGTTTCATCCTTACGTGGGCTGGACTGTTACTATTTCCAGAGCACAGGCAGAAAGCCATTGATCTCATGCTCGTAGCACGGTCTGTACTATCGTGATGACTGCACAAAGTATTAAACTCTTAGCAAACACTAATAATAATAATCCTGAAGTGATTCAGGTTGATGTGTTGGCAGTCCTACTGCTGATTTCTCTGGGTGACTTTGGGCACGTCACTTAATTTGTGTCACTTCTTATGTTTGCTGAATGAGCTAAGGATGTCTCAGTGGGCCATCACAGCTATTAAAGAGTTATAATTTTGCTTCTCTATCTTTGGTGCTCAATGAATGACATTATACAGGGAAAAAGCTTTTTTTTCTTACTGGGAGTGAATGAGCAGCAGTAAGTGGGTAGAAATAGATTTTTTTTCTTGGAGAACATTCCCATCTAATCGCTTTGGTGTTCACTGAGTTAATTTGCTCGTGCCTTCAGATTGTTTTGTTTCCAGGGATTTTAAACCCTTGCCTCCAGCAGTTCATTTCCATTGAAGGAGGAGGATCTTTATCTGTCTGAACTAGTTAAAACCTGCTCCATTGCCCGGCAGCATTTTGGAGACAGCCCAATAGAGTGCAGCAGATATGACACCAGGAGCCTCCTGGACATTGTAAATACCAAGCCCTATTTTTTTTTTTCCTGACCTCTTGCTGTTGGAGCACTCCTACTTTAATGGGACTTCCTCCACAGCTCCATTTGTCCACTGTCCAAGATAGGCAACGGTATTTGCATTCTATGTGGCCAGCAGAGAATCCATTTAGACTAATTTACCACTCCAATATTATCAGATTAAGCCTTGACATAATCTCATAAGTGCCATTCAAACTCTTAGACTCCTCTCAGTGTGCATGTTCTTGGGTTCTTGGGATATTTTTAAGCACGTTTTAGAAATGTGCTCAATATAAAGGTTGCTGCATTGTGGTGGGACTTGTAATACCTTCAGGGCCGCTTCATCTTCAACCAGAAGATGGGAAAGTTTTTGTCTTGAGCAGATTACTTGCAGGTTTGTTAACTGGATGGACAGACAGCAGATGTACTGAAGGATCTTTTCTGTATGAAAATCAAATGCCTTTTGTACATCAGGCAAAGATGCTGTCTGTACAACAGGGACTGGCAAACAAAAATTTCTGTTGTCAGTAATGTCAACCCAGGGAGCATGACTAGAATGTGTATTATATAGAAATGCCTTTTTTTATTGTTGTGGTTTCTAACAGCACATTATTTTGGCCTGTGCTGAACAGAGCCATGAAATAGGATGGTTAATATGCTAATGCTCAGTTTGTGCTTGAGGTTCCTCCTTCTACTGCAACTGCTATTTATTTATTTATTTGGGAAGATTTGTGGCCAGGAGATCTCTCATGAAGACCAGGGCTGAGAATGAGCCAGGGAGACGCTGTCCTGTTTTGCTGCAGGTGTTGCAGCCCTTCTGTCTTGGGAGTCAGTGAGGCATGAGGAGTGTTGGGAAGTGGCTCCCCTGCTCCCAGCAGCACGCAGCTGGATCAGTCAGAGCTGAAACCTGTGTGTCTGTGAAAAGGCTGTGAAGCTGCTTTTCTGCTCAACCACCTCATAGCAGTTATCACACTATCGGAGGACGGAGAAGGTCTGAGCAAAGGACCAGTTGAACGTGTCATCATTGGTATTCGGCAGCTGCATGTTTTGCTGTTGTTACAAATAACCTTTTTAACTTTGCAAGCAATGTTTTTTGGCATCATTCATACGTAATTACTGAGAGGTCAAATTCAGCTGGCAGTTGTGTAAATATGGAATAATTCTATTGGCTTCCTGATGTTATTTTGCATTTGGATCACAGTCCCTGTCCGTAGGAGCTTGCAATCTGAAATACCTAGGGAGAGCACTCTGTCACAGATGAGTTAGTATGCAAAGCAGTTAAAAAAAATAGATGAACTGCTATCAAATCCTCGCAATATAATTACAACTATGTTGTCCTTTGGTTGAGGTTAATGGTTTAGTCCTCTGTAAATGAGAGTAGGCTATTTTTTGTACGTAATTCACCAGTAGATTACAATTAGAAAGCCTTTTGGGAAAATGAGTTTTAAAAGAGCTTTTAAAGAAATATTTAATAGTTATTTCTTTATGTGTAGAGAGAGGAATTTGACTGGGACAAACAGAGAACAAGAATCATGGGACAAAATAGGTGCTGCTTGAAATAGAGCAGCCAGGAAGTCTGCCGTAGAGGTCAGAAGAAAAGGAGAGCTTGGCAAAGGAGGGTGTTGGAACTGCTGTTTCCCTTCCAGCCTTGTTTCCCCCCTTCCACTTCCCAATATATAGACTTCTAAGACTCTAAGTAAGGTTTCAGTGGTTTTAAGTGGTAAATAAATATATCTTGATTTCAGTCTCTTTTCTGACATGGTTCTTACAAAGTTTTTCAGGATTGAAGTGACTAATTGCACTTGTCATTTTTAGGGATCTTCCAGACAATCCTTCTGTTGAATGGGACACACGGCTCCTTGCCTCCTTCGTGCTGAAGCATATAGAAGCCAACAACATCAACCTGGTAATGTGAAACTTCCTACCACATAGGCAGCGCTTTTGAGCTACTGTTCTAGGCCACTCCTACCTGGAGATCTTTCTTGGCTTCTCATTGGGAAATAAACAGTGGAGAGGTTTTGTTTTAGTAACTCCTCAAATGTTTCTTATATTTTAAAACAATTGTTTTTCCCGTGTTGCTAAGTTTTATTGCTAAAAAGGGCCTGATTGGGATTTAGGCATTGGTTTAGGCTTAGGTTTGAAGGACATTGGCAGGCATGTTAGAAGGCTAGATTAGTGAGGGCAGGATTGAAGGTTATTAAACCAGAGTTCCTAGAAATAGAGTTCTTTCCATCAAATAGGAAAAGAAAACATGGAAAACTGTGCTCTGTTCTTTTCTGTTGACCGTTGCTGTGATCACACATGTTATTGTCACACACTGATTAGCAGCAAAATCACAAAAAAAAACATTGAAGTTTTTCAGCAGTGTGCAAAACAA
Source organism: Tetrao urogallus (assembly GCF_951394365.1). Classification (NCBI taxonomy): domain Eukaryota; kingdom Metazoa; phylum Chordata; class Aves; order Galliformes; family Phasianidae; genus Tetrao; species Tetrao urogallus. Next base: position 6,786,608 of record NC_136833.1, read on the forward strand.
GAAGCCGCAGCTCCTGCAGCATGAAAGCCCCCTGAGCATGCAAAACAGCAACATGTATCCAATTGTATTGATTCTGTGGCTAATTTTCCATGGAATATATTGCTGTGCACAGAGACAAATCCAGTGTTCGTGCAGTCCTTTTGTGCCTTTTGATCCGGTGAATAGATAGGTTTTAATCTAATCTGAAAGCTCCTAACACAACAGGATTTGTATTGCGTTTTTGTGACTCTCCTGGGCGCTGGGACAAGTGCACTGGAATCCCAGTAGAAACTCTGAGAACACCAGAACTTTCTATAGATCGTTAGAGAGGGTTAGATCTTTGCCTCAGAGGAAATTAAACTCAAGCTGTTCTTTCTGGGGAAGCGAGAGTCTGGCACTAACGTAGCGTGAGCTGAAAAATCAAGTGTGGGGAATTGGGAACCAAGAAGCATGCAGAACCACTAGTGCTTGCCCTGCTGTGCTGCTGGTATTATAGGGTGTAGCTGTAGTAATGAAGAGTGCTGTGGCAGGGCCTGTTGCATTGCCCTTAGCAGTTCCTTCAGCAGCAATGAGCACAAATGATTCTAGCACAATGTCAGCAGCATCAGTGGCCACTGAAGCATCTTCATGGGAACGGTGGTCATGAACCACCCCCTGAACTTGCATTATTTTCAGTGTCACAGGTAATCACATGGTCTCAAATATCTGCTGTAATACCTTTCAGGAAAGAGCAGACTTAGTTTGCCAACAACGGAAAGCAAGCACCAAATTGCCTTTGTCCAACTTCCAGCATTTTGGAACTGCAAACTTGCTGTGTGTTTGCCAGTCTGTGCTCATCTCTGCTGTCCTCAGACAGTAGCCTTGTCTTGAAAGGTAAACTGAGTCTGTTTCAGTAATGGTGAAACTGATAGGATTAGCTTAACGTGTTAAAAGAGCTTAATCAAAATGTAAGTTAACAGAGTTTCAAGCACATCCAGCTAATTCACTGAAGTTAACGTGATTGGAAGACATATATTGCCTTTACTATCCCCGTGAGAAAAATGTCTCCAGTTTTCCCTGTAGTCTTATCACAGAAAATGGTATTTCTTTATTTACAGAACATGTGTCACCTGGTAGTGGAGAAGCATGCTGCAATTCCAGCAGGTCTGAAAGATTGCAAGGCACCGTGTTAGGCATAGTTTTGTTCCATTGCATTGTTACTCATTTCCACAATTTCCCTGGAAGTCCAAGAGTAACTCAATCTTGTTGAGAGCTACAGGGACGTGTTTCATCCAAGCTCCACGCTAAATAGAGCAGGCACAGAAATTAACAGTTGGTGTGCTCAAATCCAAAACTAATTTATAGACTTGGGAAATTATTTCCTGCCTGCTGGATTTATAAGCAAAAGCCAGTGGTGCTGGGGGAGCAGCCAAGGATAGTCTTGATCCTGATTAGAAAGTATTTGGCATATAAAAAAAATGAATTTGCATAGTATTGTGTGGGCCCCAGGCAGCCCCAGATTATGAAATTCTGCTCTTCAGGATTGCAGGTTTGGTGACAGCAAAGCTTGGATTACAAGGTGACATTCAGACTGTGAGCAGGGCAGCTGCAGTGCCAAGACCAGAATTCAGCAATAAGAGATTAGAAGATGCCTTCCACCATAGGCTGCTGGAAACATTATCCATTCAGCTGTTTGCAGAAGAGTCCCATTGTCTTTGCTCAGCTCCAAATCAGTCTGGATAGCCAGACCCTTGGGCCTATGAAATGATGCTATTAGAATGCAGGTTCTTGCTGTAGCACCTTATGGGATGGTCTTTCTTAAAAAGGGAAGACGTTTCTGTCTACAGCAGTGTACTTGAGTAGGTATGTATGCTCTGAATCACTGTACAGTGCCAGAAAGAGTGAGGGAGACACACAGCTTCTGCAGCACAGACAGCATGTAGAGGGAGCATGGACTCCAGACTTCTCAGGGGTTTTCTGCTTGTAACTGAGTAATTTCCTCTGTGCTCTCCCCACTCTGGATGGGATTTCTGGATCTGTTTGTCTTGGCTGCTGCTCTGGTTTCCATTAATGAAAGCTCGATTTCCTAAATACCAAGGTCACCCAAAAGAAAACCCAGCAACACCAACAGCAGCAGCTCCCATTTCAGAACAGGTGTGGGGAGGGAACTCCCTCTTGCCCTGAAGATTTCATTGAGCAATAATTTCCACATCAAGTGTATTTCCTATCCTACCCTTTTGCTCCCAGGACTGGCTAAGCCTGTTTTTAACCCAGGGTTTCAAGATGTTCCGGTTTCTTCATCCTGCCCTGATTGTTTGCTTGATTTCATCATCTGCCTGGTTCAGGTTATGTGTTTGAAGGAAGCGAGCTAACTGCACCATGTGGAGGAAGAAAATGCTCCCATGTGAAAATATCTTCATCATGTGAGAAAGAAGTTCAGATTTTTTTCATCAATGAAATTAATCCCTGAAGCTTGAGGAATATATTTACATGTGATTGCTGCCTGCTATAAGCCATGAGCATCACAGTGATGCTGTGGAATCGGTGCTCTGTTTTAGAACCCAGACCTAGAAGCTACATATTGGATAGGGGGCACCACCAATGTGTCACAGTCAGCCTGAAGGATCTTTGAGGACAAAGATGACCTATCTGCAGATCAGGTGAATGCTGCTGTGACCAGGTCAGTGTGCAGGTACCGTGGGAGTTATGTTTACAGATTCCTGCAGTTGAAGAGACACAGCCTATTAGGTTGCAATTGTCCTAACAGTAAATTAGGCAGTATCAATTTAAAGTGAACTCCGTGCAATCTCTTTACTTGGTTCACATGTTACATAACCACAGCAATATGAAGAACAGCAGCTCCTATTTCAGAACAGATGTGGAGAAGGAAAACCTCCAAAGGTGTTTCTGTGCAGATAATTTCCATGTCAAGAACATTTCCTAACCCAGCTTTATGCTCCTATAGTTGGCCTGAGCCAGTTTTGTCAAAATAGTGATTAGCTTATTTAGTCTGCTCACTGTAGTCTCTTATCTTGGTCTTCTAGTTTGTTCTCCTGTGCTCGCTATAGAAAGGAAAATGTGTGTTTTGGCTTGCCTTGAGTTTATAGTTTGGTTTCCCAAGGAAACAAGTATAATGCAATTTGTGTGTGTGCATGTGCGTGTTTCAAAAGACTTTAGAGCCCATTGGCTGATTTCAACCACATTTTACAGCAGGGTGGTAATCTTGAAGATGTTTTATTTATACAGGTTATATAAACATAAATTATCAGGTAGAAGAGACAAAGCTTGCTCTGTCCCTGTATGGTTAAAAGGTTAAGTGAGAGTCCAATCCAATCCTTATCAGACTCTCACTGTTAATCACCTGCTCAGGAATTTATTCTGCCTGTAGTGAGTGGGACACCTTGTCATGTCAGGGGAGCTCCACTATAGGTAGAGATGAGTTCAGAGCACGCTATTTCTTATCTGTAGAGTGCAGAGTGCTGTGCTGGTTCCTCAAGCTGTACAGAATTCAGTAACATCTTTCCCAGATGAGCTACTTAAAAAGCTGATAATCTTAGGGAGAGCTGAGCACCATTCCAGACCACGCAGTCCCTGCAGACAGACTGTCAAGTAGTGCTGATGTACAGTAAAAACAGCCAAATCAGAAGACACCTGCTACTTGGTGGCAACACAATTACAGCCACTGGGCAAAGCAGAGGGTCTGTCTGTGGGCTTGTGCTAGATGCATGGGCTTGTTAGCAGGTTTGCCTGGAGCCTGTGGGATTTGAAGTATTTTTCACTGTCTCTGTTTCCTGTCCTTTACACGGTATCTCCTATGTGTGAAAGGGCCTCTTCTGTTGGAGGGTGGAGTAGAAAGTTGCAGGATGGGCAGGGTGGCTTTTGATCTTCCCTTGATCATTAACCCAGTAGTTCAAGCCTTGCTTAGAAAATAGATGTTGAGGAGGGAGCTGTGGTGAGTAAGCAAGGCGGTAACATTTTTTTTTTTCCCTCGAGAAAGAACGGGCTGGCAAAGAAGCAAATATCTGTTGAAATGTAGGGAGTTTGATTCCTTCCTGGTCATGGAGAAAGGAGCTGTGAAGAACTGCTGCTTGGCCTCTTTCAGTGTGGAAGCCTAACGATGCTGTTGAAGGGCTGTCACTTTCACCATATGGAAACCATACCAGTACCACCATATATACCCTGTCTGCCCTACGCTTTGTGCTGCCACATTGTCTTCCAGATTGGTAGCAGGAATCTTTTGATACCTACTTCACAGTACTGTGCAGAATGAGCACTTAGGGTGGATGCTTTGCCCCAGTATGTTATTGAGTGGCTCTGAGGACTGGGAGCCAAGGGTATTCCATGCTTTGGATAGCAACTTGTTAATGCTACTTTCAGATGTTATTTCTGCATTTAAAAAGTCCTCTTTTCTCCCTGTAGAGAAGCAAAAAAACAACATGCTCTTCTCATTCAGCTGACAGCCTGACTTGGCTGTACAAAGAAGGCAATCAGCTGATTCCTTAAAAAGGTTTATTCTCATATCAGATTATCAACTATTGCTGTTGTGTGATGAAGTCTCATTACAATCAGGACAGTAATGCACAATTGTGTTGCTCTTATTAGAGCAATCTTGTCCTGAATCACAGCACAGCAAGCTTATAGTCTCACCCTGCAGTTCACAGGCATTCTGGTATGTTCTCAGATTCAGGAGAGAGTGATTCATAGAGCTGGACTACTTGGGACAACAACAAGTTTGCATGAGATTACTCTGAAAGTAACCTTTTGGCTATATAATAAGTAACAAGAGCATCCTGCCATTGGGAACATGATACTTATCATTTCTCCCTTGTTTAAGCTATTAGACTGTATAGTTGGTTAGTTCCAGAGTGTCCTCACTTATTTGTTTAGTTGTGTTTCTGTAACTTGAGTTCATGCACAAAGGCTACATTGTGCAACACAAAAACAACTCTTTGGAGACAATGGGCAGGGACAGCGCTGCGTTAGATGTCAAAGCTGGTTATTGCATTGTCTCTTTATTCTTCAAAATGTTTACTGTTCTGTGGTTTTATTTTGCAGGTGGTAACTTTTGATGCGGGAGGAGTGAGTGGTCATGCTAACCACATTGCTCTCTACACTGCTTTAAGGTACAGTGTTCTGCGTGCTTTGTCGGATGCCTCCCTGTAGTGTTACAGAGTGAACGTGGTGTTTGTGTGTAAGCAGTTAATTACCAGCTAGAGCCAAGAGCAGTATTAACTTTGCTCATACCTGTGTGCCAGGCCATGGGATGTGATGCTATTTAGAGGAGTGCCTACAGTGTTGTAAATGACGCACAGCACCCTTTATTATTCCACCTGCTGGTGCTTTGCTGGTTTTCCTTTCACTGAGGCCTCTTTTGCTCTTCTCATTCTTGATCTCAGAGCAGTGATGCATTCTTACTCTTAGTGCAGTGAGTGAATGCACTTGCACTGAAGTGTGCCACAGATCGTTGCGTTTCTGGTTTGAGGTGAGTATGTGAATAGATGCATGAGCTGGTGGTAGTTGAATTTTGGAGAGGCCTGCACCATTGTTCAAGAGGATGTTTGCTATGCCATCTGATTATCTGAATTTACTACTCTGGGCAAAGGATATTGCTCTTTCACTAAAGCAGTTCCTATTTACTGATCTTCCCAAGTCAGTTCATTGCTTTATCACTTTATTCTTTAAATTCTGTGTTGTGATGTAGGAAGGATGCTAGACAAAAATCACCCAATTTTTTCCTGGCAAGGCAGCTAACCATATTTTATTTTAACTGCTCATTCAGATTCATTGTGTCCTAGAGTGATTTCCCTTAGAGCCGTCCCTGTCTTTTCCAGGCATGAGAAGAACTCTTTGCAAGTTATCTTGTATCTTTAGCACCCATTTGTTTTCTGAATCATCTGTGCAATTCAAGTAACTCTGGATCTCCAACATCATAGTCATTTTCCTTTCTTACTTGCTTGAAGAAAGCTACAGAGCCACACATCCCATACTGGGACCTACTGAGCTTCTCTGGGAAGATGCTGAGAATCTTTGATCCTATCTCGTGGCTGGAACTCAGTGTTAGAGGAGATCGTGGCTTTTCCCAAGATCTTCTGAAATATCTTAACAGAAAGAAGGGAAGTGAAGTTAAAGTAAACAGTGCATTTGTTTGGACTAAGTGGTGAGATGCTTTCCAGCACAATGTTGCTTGAGGGGTGAGCAAAGGACAGAGGTTGATGGCTGATGCTTACACATTTGCAGAGAGTTTGCAGAGAGATTCCAGCTACCTGGACCCTCGGTGTCCCCTCAGACAGTTTGCCATAGTGCTTGCAAATAGAAATGGAAGACAGACTGTTAGATACCCCCCTACGTCCTGAAGAAATATAGGGAAAACAAGGTAGCAGCTGTAGCAACTATTATCCCAATTCTGCTTTTGTGTCACTTTGTACCTGTACAGAAATCACTTTACCACCTTTGCACTGTAGGTTTCTTACATATGCACAGGGAATTGTTAACCTTTTTCTTGTCTCAGAGTAACTTCCTGAGAAGTATTCTTTATCTGGAGGCCCCTTGAGCCCAGATCTTTGCATTAGTCCTTAGCCTAAGTAGAATATTGCCCTGAGCTGATGAGGTGGTCTCACTTGTTTCAGAATATATAAGCATCTCTCATTAATTAAGGACCAGTTTGTGTCTCATCTCTTTTCTGGTCCTGAATCAGCAAAAATAAGCGTGGCAACTCAGTGTGTGCATCTGTGCGTGCCAGGAGTGATGCTGTGGTCACTGAAAGGTTAATTTTATTTTTAGTGTCTTGCTTGCTCTCATTATTTTTTAGTTTGTGTCATGGAGGAAGTAGAGCGTGACCGTACCACTCCTGATTTTCAGTGCCCTGGTGAGTTCTTATATACTGGCTAGTGCAGGCAGCACCAGGAGCATATGTGGGGCTTCTCACAATACCCCCTGCTAGCAGGGCTTTGCAGAGCAGAGGTTGCTGCCCCAGGGCCCGCATGCTACACGGCAGCAAAAAGACAAATGAACTCTCTTCTCTAGGTATCGTGTGGAATGTGTTTATTTATTAGCCATCTTTAAATGAGGTCTGCAGGACTCTGCCTCCACTATGACAGCAAGTGGGAAGGGTGAAGCAGAAGGCTGATAAAGCAACACTCAGCTGTTTGGGAGACTGACCTTATGCCCACTGAGAGGTTGCTTGCTGCAAGAGCAGAGGTACGACAGGGCATGTGATCCATTCCACAGCTCCTTGCTTCAGGAGATACAAATTATTAAACAGCTGCAAGAAGCACAACAGTTCAGGAAATGATCATAGCTCAGCATTATCTGCTAAGAATGTAAATAACCTTTCTAGGATCTGGGATAGAAGTTATGTTCAGAAGAGCAGAAGCTATTCAGAAGCAATGTTCCTTCCACTTGCACCAAATATCCTTGTGACACCCTGCAAGGAGTCTAGATGCTGTTATGTACCTAACCTTCACATCTGTGAAATGCCAAGGTTTGAGAGTGGGTTTCTTCTTTTGCAAGGGAAAAATACTAAGGGAAAAAAAAAAACCAAAAACACCCAGGAATAGGATGGGGGAGAAACACAAATTGCTGTTTGATTTTGTTCTCCCCTGGGAGTATTTTAGTTCTGCTTTCCAGATTGGAAAAAAATCAAAAATCATCAAAAGAAACAAACAAAACAAAACAAAAAACCCGAAACCAACTCCATAGCAAAGAAGAGGGAATTGAATGCAATTTTCTGTAGCTCTATTTCTTTCCCTGTGGCCTGGATTTGGACATAATTCTCCTCTATCCTCAAAGTAGGAGCTTTCCCTGTGGCCAAGACTGGACCCTGTACACACATTCACAAGAATGAACAGGTCTCAAGTGACATCAGGGTCACTTAATTCCCTTTCTTAGTATTTGGTCAGTCACTAAAGCACTACAATAATAACCATGGTAAATAATACGTGACAGGAATATCTGAGAACCTCTTTCCTGCACTTTGAAATGACAGTGTTTGCACTGAGATCACATGTAATATCAAGGAGTTCTAGCTTTGCATGAGTCATCTTGCATTTTGATTTTTATACAAGCCTTCTTGCCTAGCAAACCGAGGGCTGTTGATTTTGTTATTTGCTTGCTTAAGGTGGGGAGAAATGGCCGCTGTGAGGGGGAGGAAGGACTGTAACATTTGTTTTCTTCAGTGAGCAATCAAATCCATTTCATCCCAACTAGAACAGAAAAGAATAGTCCTTGTCTGCTTAGGGCAGAGCAAACTGAGTGGAAAATAGGAGCTACTATATTTAACCATGCATTATGTTGTTATAGCAACTGCATCCATAAAACTTATATCAACGATGCCATATAAAAAGCTACATCAAAGAATCATTAGCTGAGCCTATTCTCATCAGTTCAGTTTAGAAAAACACCTCTCAGTCCTTCAGGATGTTTCTTAACATCCATCAGCTCAGTGGTAGGTTGTAAATGGGACCGTGATATCGCTGCAGAAATGATATTTGGGAGCTTAATGCTGTATCTCTCTTGAGTTGATTGTGATGCAGCTTGAGTGCCACCAATGACTTTTGCACTTGCATGTCACAGCTTGACTTCTGAGTGCCCCATTTATGAATGCCAGCCATGGCACGTAGCACTGTGAGGGTGGATTGCACCAGGGTTTCCTCAAAGAGCAGATCTGATTAAATGCCAGTTTCAAATAAGTGTATCAAAACAGTGATGGCCGTTGACCAGCCATATTTGGTAGGTACTGATTTCAAAAGCTGCCTACTGGATTACATCTCTACAAAGCACAGTTGTGCTTGTATTGATTTTCTAAGTTCAGGTCTGTAAGAACATGTTGAACAAGAAGCAAGCTGTTTCTATGATAATTAGCTTGATGATAGTGTATGGGTTCCCATCTACCATTTTTATTGCAGGTCTTTGTACAGTGCAGGGCTAGAATGGGACTCTGATCCCTCACTCCTTTTAAGCATCTGTAGCCCACGTATTTCAAATGAGTGACATATCATTTATGTTTTCAAAGCAGACTACAATCTTATTTCCCTTGCTTTCTCCCAGTAAATCCTTCTTCCAAACCAACTATTATTTGCTCCACCTTGGAAAAGGATTTTTTTGTGTCGTTGATGTGTATGGTTGGGATTCTTTAGGCCCTAGCAGAGTTGTAGGGTTCCTGCAAAATAAAGAGGATTGGAGAAACAACAGGGTGCATTATCTTATGTTTCAGTCTGTCCTTTAACAGCCCAGCTCACTTCTGGTATTTTGTTTTAACTGTCTCAAATGTCCTAAGTGATGGGAGAATTTGTGAATGGTAGCTGTGGTTGGACCCAGACTCTGTCCTTAAGGTCAAGAAAGAAATGTCCTGTTTTTTATCCTCTAAGTTTCTGTCCTTTCCCCTCAGATGACTGCCCCATGCCTGGTATACATCAGTTTGGTATCTTGCTGGGTATTTCCTCCTAGATTTCATCTCATTCCTTAATTTGACTAAGCTCATTCAGGAACGTGGAAGGGCACTGGAGTGGTGAGAGCCATTAGGGTAAGGTTGCACACAGGGCACTGTATTGTTGGTAGTCAGCAGGGATTCCCTTCCACCAAGAAGTTGTTAGGTTTTTTTTTCTGAAGAAGCAGCCTCAAGGAATGTCCTTCCCAGTGTCACTACACTGCTAGCAGCATGACTGGAGCAGTGACACTGCACATTCTTCTCCCAGTGCAGGGACCTAAGCACAGAGCCAAAGAGAAGCTCTGTCAACTGGAAAAATCTCTGAATCACCACTTTTTTTTTTTCTGAATGATGGAACCATCTTTTACCACTGTGATCCACGTGAGTACAGAGTGTCTGAATAGTGTTTAAGAAGCTGCATGTTGTTACGTGGTGTAGTTCAGGGTGCACGGAAAGGCAGCCAGAAAGTCCAGTTAGGGAGGGAGGAGGCGTTCCAGATAGTAACCATTCAACATCTGGCAAGTATATCCCTCTAATGTCTTGGTGATTCCTAGGAGACTAACTGTTCTTCCTCTTTCACATCTGTTTCATCAGATTAATTGGGCAGATTAGAGGTTAGGATCCTAAACGGAGCCCCAGCGTATCTTGAAGACATCCATTCTTTTGCTGTGCTCTTGAAAACTGCATTTCCCCAGGGCTCTACAGCATCCAGTGTAGCACAGTGAAGGGTTTTACCTTTGGCACCAGGATCTAATTGGAGAGTGAAGTCATTGATTTCTGTGAACAATTTCTCACTGAAGAGAACATTACCAAAGTTGTGATCCACCCACCTGAGCATCAGTCCTGCTTCTAACCAGAGAAGCTCTGTGTTCCCTGAGGCAGAGGTCCCAGCTCCATCTTGACTTATTCCTTCTTGCCTTCACAGGCTGATATCAGGGATCTGTACTTTAGAGCTAGCCCACTTGCTTTGCTGACAGCTTTCATTGAAGTAGGCTGAATAAAGGATTTGGGAGCGATCTCCATTCAGCAGTTTGCAGAATGGGATTTGTTGGCCACTTCAGTTTTTGTGCTGGGTGATAGCTACAGGCAGGAGTAGCTTTCAAAGCTGCTGGTCCTTGAGGGATGGTCCTTGCAGTGCAGAAATGGTGGATGCCATCACAAGTCTCATAGTATTTTGGAGCTCTTCTTTGCAGAGGGTTGCACTTGGTTTCAAATGTGGATCTGAAACCTACAAAAAAACAGGGGGTGCAGTGAGAAGTACCTTGAAATCAGCTGCCCTTTGGGATTTGATGGGTGGATGGGAATGAGCTCTATATTTAAAAGAAAAGAATTTTTATAAAAGGTCTCTTTGGAAGAAAAACACAAAAACACTGCTAAAAAAAGAGCCTGTTTGTGTTTGACTTGTCAAGATTTTATGCCAAACTCTTTCATTTCACCCAAACCACAGCAAGTCCAATCTATAAAACAGCATTCCCGAAATGGCAACAACAGACAGCTGCAACCTCTCCCCTACTTGGAAGCGTCCCATGGAGAAAGCTTCAGCAGGGTGGAGATGGGAGCAAGAAGATTGATTTGGGGGAGGATTGGCTAGTTTTTATGAACATGTTGCTTTCTCTCTCTTCCTCTGCTTCTCTCTCTCTTTCTGCAACCACGCAGTTCATTGCCAGCTCTAGCCTGAGAAATAGGAATGAGCAAGGCTGCAATTCCTCTGCACCTGGGTGGAGTCCATTCTGAGAGCTCTGCACAGAGCTGAACTATTTGGCTCAGGACAAAAAGGATAAGGAAACGATCCGAGTTTCTCTGTGCCTGTTCTTCCAGATCAGTATCAAGTCTCTCTAGCTGCAGTGTTGAAGCCCTTTCCTTAACCAAACTGTGTAGTTTGTGCATCTCTGAACCTTTACACAAACACAAGCCCCTTCATTTTCTGCTGGATTAAACTTTCCTTCCCTGCTGAAGGTGCCCCCTGCTCCTGCTGCAACATTTCCATATGAACTGGATCTCTCTTTGTTTCTGTTTCTAGTGGCCAGAAATGGTGATTATTAGTTCACTCTTGGAGCAGCTCTTCACAGCCTTTAACTTGCTGTCAGTTAGTGCTTTGACAGACTCTCAGTACAGCAGCAGCACACTCAGAACAGGCACTAGGACTTGGGATAGGTAGCCAAATTTCCCACCCCTCACTGCTTTCTCTCTTCAAGTTTATTTTAAAATAAGTTCCCACCCTGCTAGCTTTACTGAGTGCTGAATCACCACTTTGGGTGGCCAGATTCTAGCTGGAGGGGAAGAAACTTCTGGCAGAAGAGCAGAGCACACATTAATGGAGATATTTAAACCTTTCCCTTGCCTCTGAAAAATTGCTGGTAGTGTTTATGGAGCAACGTTGACAATCTTGGTCTGTACAGTAGGACTTGAGTAGTGGGGCGTAAGAGGGCTAAGCCAATATTACAAGGCCACTGTTTAGCAGAAAATGGTATTGCTTGTTGATCTTCAGCTCTGGAGGAGACCATTGGCAAGAAAATCTATTTAAGGCATATGTCTCCTGATTGCTGTTTGAGTTCTGCCATGACCTGCATTCTGGCTTCGTTTTTGCTTTGAATTGCTTTGGCTATTCATATTTCAGTACTTCCTATTTTGTCTACTCCTGTGTAGCTAATCCTTTTCCTTGAACTTAACCAACAGCCAGAGATAATCCTAGTTTGAAAGTGACTGGAGAAACATAACAGTTTACATATAATGTATGTTTTATCCTGGCTGATTTACACATGAACTGTCATGTTGTCCTTTGTTTAATACACCACTATAAGATGATAACAATCTTTTTAAATATTACACAGGGTTAAATAACTTTCCTTTTTTTATTATTTTTTTTTATTTCCTTTCTCTTTTTGGCAAATGTTCCATTGTTTGGATATCTTCTTCTAATGGAAGAGCAAGCCTGGGTCTGGGACAGCTCTGAGTGCCATCTGCTGGAGACCTGCTTCCTCCCATCCTTTTGATGGTCCAAATCTGGAGGCATTCAAATGGTGATGCAAGCATAGGTGTTCTGTCACCATGAATAGGGCCAGAGCAGAAAAAAGTTGTCCCCTCATTCTATTCCAAAGGACATGTTTTTGTCACAGAAATTTCCCAGGTAAAAGTCATGAACAGATCAAAGTCTTACTGAGCAACAAGTTGGAGCAAATTTTTGGATGTCCCAGTGCCAGCACAAGTTAGAAAGAATGAAGTTGGTCCCCAAGCAGGAGCTGTCAGCTATGTTCCTGGTCAGCAGACAGACCTGTAAGAGCAAATGCTATCAAAGATAACCTTTGGCAACCTCCTACAGTTTCCCTTAGTGCAACAGAAGTTTGAGAGTGACTTGGATTTATGGAGCTTATTTGTGCTGTGTCCCCAGCAGCCAGCATAGAAAAGAAATGGCAGATTAATGTGGGGATTGAGGCTTACTAGTGCCTCACATATGCCTCCAGTGTCTGCTCCTTAACTTTCTTTTAAGATCAACTATTGTAAATGTGTATTAAGAGAAAGGGGTTAATACAGAGTCCATGTCTATAACATCAAGATTTGAGTACCTTCGTTATTGTTTACCTACGTGTATCTCTTCTTTCACAGGTACCTGCTTTCAGAGAGGAAGTTACCTGAAGGTATGTCACACAAACAGTCATGACTCTGCACACATTAGGCAATCCTTCACATGCATGTTCTGTCCAGGCCTTCATCTGCTATACCCACCTCTATTTGAAATGCAAATGAAACCCACAACTGAACCCTTTCTTGCTCTTTTATCTCCCTGCAGCCTTTCACCAGCTAAGGCTCCTCTGCAGTCACTTTCCTGTCTGGTTTGAGGAGCTTATGCCTTTCCTGTCCTTTGGGGTTGTCCCGTATCAGTGGTGTGACTTGGTGTCTGCTCTATGATTTTTGCGATCTTGCTTAAATGTAAGGGCAAAATCAGTTTTATTCCCTGATAGTAGCACATTGCAGACCAAGATCTAGTGGAGAGAGCTGGGGCCAAGATGGCAAAATGCCCTGTAACTCAGCTCTCACTCTAGTCTCTTCGATTCTGCCATCTAAGAAAAACAGCATTAATGCCAAATCCTGTCCTAGGAACTCTGAGATAACAGCAAAGAGCTGAGTATGCGCTGTATGCAGGACAGAGAAAGAACAAGGAACTGCAGTGGTAGATGTTGCTGCTAGATGTCAGATATTTTCTAGACCGAATCAGCTCCGTGCTCAGTTCATGCTGGTTTAGACATGGACATCAGACATAATGTGGTCCTGAATAGACTGGATGGGCTGTGCCTCAAATTGGTTCAGGTTTGAAACAGACCCACATGTAGATAGCATTTCCATTTCTCTAGCAGCATCATGAAACTCCTGAAGCTATATAAAAGCCTTGCTGCTCTGATTACATCACATCTGACATGACCTACAAATGCTAAAGGAACGGGGAGCTCCCATGCTGCTGCTTACGCTAAGCCTTTCCAAATATAGTTCCAGTCTCATTGAAATTCCTGGTATTTATAATTTGATCTGGCAGGCGTGCAGGGCTGTGCATCAGAGGGGCTTAATGAAACAAGAGTGATGCTGGGATTGAGGCTGTCTGGATAGAGCTGAAAGGCATGTTCAGGCCATGGAAATGTCCTGCTCTGCTGTTGGTAAGAGAGAATTATTTGCGGGTGAACCCGTGTAAGCTCATGTGATCAGGGAATCCAGAGAAAATCTCTCTGCAAATGCAAAAGCCAGCTAAGCCTTGCATTGCCTCACTGATATGCAAATGAGCACCCTAAATATCCTGCTTTGCTTTCTAATGCCCTTAGCCAGCATAAAGACAGCAGGCTTTTTATAATCTGTAATCAAGTTGTCCAGGCCAGGCATAAGCACGTAGGCTTGTTTCTAGAAGCCAAGACAGCTGCTGGTATGAATCCACCCCAATTGCTGGCCCTGTCCAGCTTTAACCACCACTCTTTCAGAAGAGTTGGTGTGCTGATGTCTGTCAGGAGCAGTGCAAGCCCTTAGCATGCGTAGATCTGCTAATAATCTCATTCTAGGCATACTTGCTGCATAAGCAATTTGAAAGTAGAAAGCCAAGCCAAACAGGCTTTATGCGCTTCTATTCTAGGTCTAATCCACTAGCTATATTGATCTTGCCCTTTCTGCCAACCTAGAGAGGTTGTATTACACTGTTAATCCTGTCCTGCCCAGGTCACAGGCACAGCAGGCTCTGAAGAGCTTCACCTGCTGGTGTCATAGGAGTAGACTCATCAATGGCAGCACTTCTCTTACCCTGCTTGGCAGGGTGCAGTCTGTTTCTCTCAATCCTTTTCCATCTCTCACTGAACTGTACATTCCTTCCCTGCTTCACTTCATCTCACATTCCCATGCAGAGCAGCCCTTGCTGTCAGCATGTGGAGATCCTTGTCATATCACTGACACAGAAGGCTGTTACAGTGCCCTTCATGTTGTGAAGCTTGAATGCCCATGGCTTTGCCTGATCTGACCGATGGGGGCCCAGGAGGCCCAAGTGATGAATGCTAAATATTGAGTGTGGTTGCAGCTGTTTTGGGGACCTTACTGCTGAGATTTGGGGAATAGCAGGAACAGAACCTGCAGGCTTTGCTGTTCTGGGGAAGAGAGCTGGTGCATTCTAGAGTTAAAAAGAGCACAGGTTTGCCGCTTGGAAACAAGAAGTGTTTTTAGTGCCAAGTAAAAGCTGTCAGGGCACTTCTGCATGGAGCAGCAACAGCCTCATCACTGCAGAGCATCCTTCGTGACAGCAGGCTGAAACCTTATGGCAGCTAAACAGCAGCTGCTCAGTCTGTGACGTGTCAGGAAGGACCGTGAGCAGCCGGGCTATCAGGAGGTGACACAGGCCACCCGGTCACCCAGCTGCCTGCGTTCCCGCACGTCCCAGGGACACACTGCAGGGAGCTTGGCACTGCTGTCGGTCCTCCCAGACAGCATTGCACAGCTGCAGCTCCACAGGGACCCACACGGTGACCTTGCGAGGTTGAGCAGCCGAGGCTGCAGTGGGGAGCAGCAATGTGGCACGGCAATGACATGGTTCTGACCACAGGGCCACCAGCACTGTAGGTGCTTGCAGTGACCCAGGCAGGCTGTGCGTTTGCAGCTGCCTCGGGCCGCCATCTGCCGGCAGCTGCAGGAGGGCTTTGCTCCTTTCTTTTGAAGGTGAGAGGAAAGAAAGAGATGGAAAGGTAAGGAAATGTTTCGGAGTTGGTCAGGGCTGCCATTGCGGGCTTTGGCTGGATTAAAGCAAGGCTCATTGCAGCAAAGTGAGCATGTCACTAAAACGATCCATTATGCAGCCTTTAGCAATTCAACATTGTTCTTTATCTCATTGGAAATCTAATGGCGTATCTGACTGCATGTCTGCACAGCAACTTTGCCCTTTCCTGTTGGACTATGATACAGTATCTAAAGCGTGGGGCATGATCACAGCAGGTTCTGAGCCCTGAGAAATCCCAAAGCAGCTCTTTTGAGAGCTATAAGCTCTTACTGGGGCTAGCAGTAGCTCTGAGCTCATCAGTGAAGACAATTTAGACATAGTTTAAAAAGAAATAATAGAAATTAAAAAGCAATTAACCTTTGAGTTCAAAGGTCTCTTCAAAATTGGGAAAAAAAAAATCCTAGTCAGTATAATCTTTATACACTCCCTTCATCATGAATTTCTGAGCAATGAATTCTAGAACTCTGAAGTGTAACTGCCACGCTGAGTTAATGTTTGATACAACCGTTCCTGAATCTTGTATTTTTTTCTGTAACAAAGAAGTGGAATGGAAAGAAATCTTGTTTTTGTTGATGAACCAGAGACCTCTATTTTAAATTTCCGTTATATCAGGCATGTCCAACCTGCAGCATGCTTACCATGAAGCAGCCTTTCCTTTGCAGTCACACCTTACTTGTGGCACTGCTTTTTGGCACTACATACATTTGTGAACAGCTGTTTTCAAGGACAAAGCACAGGAGGAGTAAAATTTCATCAAAAGTCTGACAAATGCTGTGAGAGCTGCCACTCAGAGAATTGCAGCCACTGCCATTGAACGAGGCTGATGTGTTACTTCCACAAAAACAAGGTCACATATCCCTTTTGTGCAAAAAGAACAGTATAGGGGAATCTGCAAAGACCTGCTGAGCCTGGAGAGATGGCTACCTTACAACAGATCTGTTGTTCTGACATATCTATCCTCTTTTTCTGTCTAGGGTGCCGTGTGCTTGTCCTTGAGTCAGTAAATCTCCTGCGGAAGTACATCTCCATCCTGGATGTGCCCCTTTCCTGCCTCCTGCCCAGAGATGTGCTCTTCATACTCACAGAAGAAGAGAGTCAGCAAGCCAGGGTGAGGCTCTGTATTTGCTTAACCTGTTACAATAACTCATCATCGTTGCGAAGGCTGTGGTCAGAAGGCTCAGGTCATCATCACAGAGAGCTTCGCACATAACTATATCTGTAGCTTATAAATACCACTAGTGAACAGTCTTCAGTGATTTGTGAAACATGAATGGATGAATTGCTTTGCTACATGTGCTGTGTGGACAGTAGGACAGGGCTGAGCAGATTTACAGCCCAGAGATCATCTGTAGTCATAGTGCATTGAATTTTGAATTCTACAGTGTCCAGGATGTAAAGTATAGGAGGACACTGAAAACTGCAGCCATTTTAGGTCAGGAAGGTTTTTGTAATGGTTTCTCAACTGTTTTTCCTTCTAGAGAGCCATGCAGTGTCATCACAGCCAGCTCCTCTGGTTTCGCCGCATCTATATGCTTTTCTCACGTTATGTAGTGATCAATTCACTCCACCTTCTAGAAAAGACAACGCTTACAACTCAGGGAGTAAAAGAATGAGCAAAAGAAAAAGTCTGTGCCAGGACAACCTCTAAAGAAACCCCAATTATTAGACATTCAAGAGGACGGGATTCTCTCTGTGTAGTGTTTGTTCTTTCAGACTACAAAAAGCAGGTTGTATATAAACTTTCTCCTGAATCTTGTTGCCTGATACATTGAGATGAAGGGGGTTTAACAGCTCTGTTTTCTCACTGTAGAAGCTTGAGTAGGATATGAAAATTGAATTAGCCTAATTAGAAGTCAAAAGAAGGAGTACTCCACTAGAGAAGATATGGCACAAACTATTCTTCTTCTGGACACAGCTATGAAGACAGCTTTGAAACTTTATCTCTTGGTACTTTTGTAAAATCCAAATATTAGGAGCGACTTTTACAAGATGTTCTATCTTCACAGATAAAACCAGAACCACGAGACCTGTCTTACTCAATCAGAACTTTAAAAAGCCAAAGCTTATGAATAAAGCATCAGAAAGTATACTTTTTTTTTTTCCTAATTGCACTGATCTTTGCTGCTACTGCTGCTGCTTTGAGATGCATTGTGTTGCAGGCTCCCCTTTCCCAGAGCATCCCTCATGAAACACAAGCATTTTTTCTTGCTTCAGAACATGGGGCTTGAGATCAACTTAAAAGAATCTCAACAGGATCTAAGAATGAGTTGGAAGAGACCCAGACTGTAACTAAGTCTTTTGTAGAACACATGGAGACAAAAATAGCAAGCAGTGTTTCAAAAGTTGTTCCACTTATGTGAAAGATATCTGCAGGAGCTAAAAATCCTCACCCTTTGTGTTAAAAGGTAAGTGAAGATGTCAGCTTTCAGTGATTAATTCCTTAGGATACACGAAGATTTTAAGAATGACTTGGCATTCTGTGGGTTACAGTGTAGCAAAGTCAGCAATACTCCATGTTTCTGTAGGTTTTAGAACTCATTAACGTGGGCTTGTATCTGCTGGCACATCTTCCCTGCATCTACACTGCTAGGCAGTGCGCAGTCGAGATGAGAACTTACATTGCCAGATCATGATGTGCTGCTGTGAGCACATCCTGCTCAAGACAACAGATGAGTTCTTGGTTGTACTCGAGCACGTGTCCACTGTTACAAGAGTATGACTGCTGAATTCAGTTTGCTGGCCATGTGTCAGTGCCTAAGCATATGCCAACTCAGCCTTAAAGCCATAAGCAAGTCCAGGCTTAAGCAAATCAGTACTTTTAATCACGTGGATAACTTCAGGGTCCCTCTACTGCATACATTTAATCACCTGTATAAATACTTTACTGAACCTGAGCCTAGTAAGCTCTTTCAAAACCCCTTAACTCTCAATCCATGGTAAGTTCACTGAAGTTATTGGAGAAAAAACAGCATGAGCTAGTTCTTTGTCCTAAGCAAGAGATTATCTTATAGAGGATACTTTATATAGGACATTTCTGTAAGCCAGACTTCATTATTTTTAGAACTTTGCTCTGTTTATTGTGATTAAACTTTACTATAGCTAAGGGTGAATTACCAAAGTACCAGTCCTGGAGTGGTTTATTGAATAGAAGTAGCTTTAAAACTCAGAGTCACAAATGAATGGCACAGGCAGAATAGAAATATTTATTTAAGAAACAGATAACAACAACACTCAGAAATGCCCAGACTACAGTTCCATGGCAGTCCTCCAAGTTCAGCTGTTAGAAGGGTATGTCAGGGTTTTGACATGTCTCTGATGGTCTTATGTTCCTTCACTGCCTTCTCCCATTCTTTGCCATTGATATCCTCCGTAACAATGCTGTGCACGGTGCCATCATCCAGACAATGGGGAGCTATCCCTAAGAGAAAGAGAGCACACAGAAACCTGCTAAAGAGTAGGAGATAGATGCATCTGTGTGCTCTGCAGATGGGGCATCTCAGAGATTGTCAGTGAATGCTGTCAGTTCAGCTACTGTTGTAAGGCTGAGGAGTCTAGATGACAAAATTGTCATGGGTGGAAGCCCACAAGTCACAGGTAAGGCTGTGGAGGAGCCACAGGTTCAGGCTACAGCTCTAGATGTTTGGTAATTTAGGAAAAAAATGAAGACATGCTGCTCTCTGCTCTCACGCTAGCAACCAGTGGAGTTCAATCCAATTTTGCTACCACAGTTTGCCAGGTTTACTCTTTTTACCTACCATAGCCATCTGGATTGGAGCGAGGAGTGTAAAAGCTCTGCACACCACAGGTCTTGCAGAATGTGTGCTGGGCACGATGTGTGTTGAAGGTGTATGTTGTCAGATTATCAGCACCCTAAGCAGAAATAAAAAGTAATGTAGATACACAAATAGGTGTATTAATTACTTTCTGTGAACTTATAGCTAAGACTTAAAATTTAAAAATATCACTTTCTTGTCTCTACTTGAGATACAGAATTAGGGCAAGAAAACTGGGAACCACTCACATCTTTTACAATAATAATAGATTACATGGATTAGGTAATTTCTTTCTGTTAGTGTTTGTGGCCAGGTTCTTACTGCATTCTTACTCTACCTTCAGCAGCTTGAAACGTGAAGCTGGGACAATGAAGTGTCTGTTCTGCTTCTTTGTGCAAATGCTGCAACTGTAAGAGAAAGAGAAGACCTTTCTAGAAGCAGCAGATGAGTTGTAATACAGGAATCAGATCAGAACCAGCTCAGACCTCTTGATGACGGAAGTTCCACTACAAGCTAAAATGTTTCATTAGCCTCAAAGAGGTAAGTGACAAAAGTGGACTCATATCAGTAGTGTTTGCTGAGCACACCCATGAAACAGACTGACCCTATGCAGATAAGCAATAAGGCATTCACCTCTAGCAAGCATTATATGCCTTTTTTTTCCATGTGTGCAACTTTCAGTAGACATACCAAGGACTAACTGTAGCCTGAGAAATGCATTTAATCTTTCAGATCAGTACGCCAACTTTTCTAACGGTAATTAACTTGCAAACAAGAAAGTGAGATTCGAAGGTTACTCATGAACTGGAAGCAAACTAGTTGCAGGTGGGGGAAACACTTGAAATCAGACATTGCTGTAGTTTGCACTTGTGTCAGAAATGTAACATTTACTGGAGCAGACCAAGATAAAAGGGAATTGATGTGCTTTGAGTGCACTGTACTTGAAGGAAACATAAAGCAGACCACTGAGCACCTGTAGTCATTAGATCTTTCCCATCACTTTCTGCATGAGCACAGATGAGGGGACCTGAAGTCCTGCCCACCAGTGCATCATCTGCAATCACCTGCACTGATCCCACATTGGATCAGCACATAATTAGGCACATACCTTATGGAAACAGAGCAGAGGATGCTCTCCAATTTTATTAGTCTTTTCTCTATGACATTGACTGGAAAAGCATACGAGCTCTTATTCATTTCTGAAACAAGAAACCAGAAACTCACTTGCAGTTAAAAACATGCAGGTCTGCTGAAGCCCAGACCTCAAAGCGGACGGCTCCGCAGTGACAGCCTCCCGTGTGTTTGACCAGGCCTCTGTGCTCACTGGAGAGAGAAGCAACAGTCAGGTTATGTGAGCGTAGATTTTTATGTTGGCCAAGGAAACATTTAGGCTACTCCATTACTCAGTTTTGCTTTGAGCGCTTGCAGTACACCTTTAAAAAATATCTCCTGAAATGTATTTAAATAAAGTGCTCCAGAGTGAAGCAGAGAATGAGTTTTGTCTTCTGCACCTATTGCATTTTTGATTTTATTAAAACAGCGAAAGGAAAGAACTGCAGTTGAAGTAGAGTGTACTCTGCCTGTAACGCAGGATGTGTGCTCCTCTGCCACGGGCCAGGCCAGAATTCTGGCCTCAGTTACAGCACTAGCCATGTCCAGCAATGATAGAAAGTGGTGTTCCCACAATGCAGCCCTCTTGGAGCTGGGAAATGGCTTTTCCCACATTTTTTCCCCACAGCTGCTCCAGCTCTAATACTCCTCCATGTAAAAGCTGGAAGCAGCAGAGATAAGTGCATTCCACAATGTACTGAAACATTTTATTTTGCATTTTAATTGCAGGGGAACTTTACGATGAAGGAATCTCTGAGCTTCTCCCTCTCCCCCAGGGTGCATCCATAGCAACTCTGCAGAATGAACACGCCGAGTCGAAAGCTAAATGCAGAGGAAAACCCATTTCCTTCCAAATTTCCACTTCCACGGGCAGTTACTGATTACAGCCCGGCGATGATGTGCTGTGGACCGAAAGAGCACAGGAGGTGGGTGCGGGTTTAGGTGAGCCTCGGCTCCCGCGGGAGGGAATGCGATCCCCACTGGCGTTTGTGACCGAGGAGCTGTGAATTAGCCTAAAAAGCCACTTTGTGCGGAAGACCCACCCCCTCCCCCGGGCCCGTGTTCACTGCTGTGCAAGCGATGGGATCTGACCCGTCCCGTACTCACTAGGCGTCCAGCAGCAGCCGCGCCGCCTCCTCGCAGCTCAGCCGGTGCCGCTCCTGGAAGGCGGCCCAGCGCTCGCTCTGCGCCCCTAGATCGAACGTACCGGCGGGCAGCGCCTGCTCCCCGCCCCGGGAGCCGCCCGCTTTCTTCCCTCGCTCCCGGCGGTTCCTACCCGCGGGCGAAGCGCTGGCCGCGCTGCTCCGCCGGGAGCGCCGCGCGTTGCCCGCCGCAGCGCGCCCCATGTGCCGCTCCCCGCCCTGCTGCCCGTTGCCGCCAGGGGGCGCTGTCGCGGCGCGGGATAGGGGCGTCCCGGGAGGCTGTGCCCGCGGGGCGCCGCTGGCCGGGGGGCTCCGCCTGTGGGCACAACCGGGAATGGTAGCGAGGAGAATCCCGCCCCGTCAGCTGCTTTGCCCCAGTGGAAAGCGAGCTTGTGCTGTATCTGATAGAGATTTGGTCGCAAAGACGAGGTTTCTGCTGAGTAAAACAGCCAAGGAATGGCCAAGCTGAAGGTTTGGGGCAGCAGGTGAATGTGAATTCATCACATTTATGGAATCTGAGCCCCAATGCCCGAGTGAATATGGTGAGTTCGGATCTGTAGGTTGTGAGCTCAGGATGCCAGCTGGCCTGTAACATACCCTACAGTGGTAGAAATGCCAGTTATTTGCAAACATTGTTATGAGGTTTTCTCTTTAATTGTAAACACAGGGTGCCTCGTAGTCAAGGTTGTCAACTGCTTTGCAGACCTGAGTGTGTTGTGTGACATCTCAGCTATGCATCCTTCCTCCTTTAAAAACAAGGCTGTGTTCAACAACACTGCAGTGCATCATTATGTGCTTTTGGAAGCGTAGTGAGGCTCTGTCCTTCCTGAGGTGTGAATCATGATGGCAGCTCTGCAGAGAAATGGGCTTTTATGTGATTCCCACTAGGCGCTTTTTTTTTTTGTTTTTTTTAACAGTCACCAGAATCTTTAAGTTAAAAGGAAAACAAACAACACAGCACAGCCCCTGAAACAAACACAACCTCTGACAGCGCTCCTCTGTTGGTAAATAACCTAGAAAAGATTATTTACAAACATCTGTAGGGCAACGCTGTTTCTGGAGTGAAACTGCTCAATGTGGGGTAAAGAAGAACTTGTAGGCATCTAAGTTGCATTTGGTGGGGAGAAAAAAAATCACTCCGAGGCTGAATACCCAGGGTGGCTGGAGTGGAAATGTATTTTGTTGGAGCGACAATCAATAACTTGTATTGGCAACAATTCTTAATGCCTTGCTCTTCTCTGGAAGCGGAACAGGGAGAGATGTAAACAAGTGAGTTACTAGTCTGGTATGGAGCAGAACAGGCACCAGAGGGTCACGTCTCATCCAGGAATATAGCAAAGCAACTGGACGATGACGAAACGTCCATCAGCACTCTCTGGTCTGGAAAACAGCTTTAAAAACATGCATCTGCAGTGTGTGGGCTGCCTCCTGAGTTGGCACATAGCAGGACTCGAATAACAATCCAGTGGCTCAGCATCACCCTTCACTGATGATAGGAAAGGGTGCTGAGTTACAGTTTCCTGTTATTCCCCATCTGAACCTCTGTACTCGTTATTCATTCTAATGGAACCATTTTAAATATGCTGTATGTGACAAATTCTGGCCCACGTCAGCACGTTCTTCAGGAGCGCCTGATCCTGGGCCACTCCCAGACTTTTAGTCACACTCAACTTCATGTTAGTCACCTTATATTTTGGGAGGAAATGTCACTCAGGTGAAACTAGAGACCGTGAGCTGAAACCAAGTCTGTGTAGTCTGCAGCATGGCTTCATCTGCCCTAGGTGTGGGGTATGGCCTGCAGCAGTTGTAGGTTTCAGCCTATAGTGGTCTGTCCTCTAAAAACAAGAACACCACGAAACTAAAAGGCAGAGCATGTTTTAGGAGCTGCTCATGGATCAGTTCACAAACAGACACCTGCCTGCTTTAGGAGACACTGAACATCTGTACACCCTCCTAAAGCAGTTCCTGAGTGAAAACTGGAGTGTGCAATCTATGTCATATATGCAAATCTGTCAGTTTCCACTTACCTCCACTATTAATTCACCATATACTAAATGTAGAAAGCATTTTGAGAAGCTAAATTCTGTTCCCCTATGATGTTTCAAGGAAAGAACTGCAAGAAAGAAAAAAATTGAAAGGCAGAATGCAGTCATTTCAGAAGGTTACAGCAAAAATATTCTTCCTCCTCTTTCATTTGTTTCAAAGGACTCATAAAGCTCAAAATTAGGCCTCACGGGAAGAGACAATGCTAGAACTTTACAGCAGATCTCTGGCTGATGTTAAATTTTACTGGTATTCTGATTGCAAGTCCTAAATTTCAGTGGTTGCATATGGGATTGGGGGTACATGTACGCGTGGCTGTTAGATGTTGCCCAGTGCCTAAAGAGTTAACAGCCCTCACACTGATTATTTCCAACGTTTACCAAACATTAGTGGCAGTAGAAGATAAAGAATGTTTTCCTCTAAAACTTCTGAAACACAATAGAAAAGGAAGAAACATTCAGAAAGAGGTGAGAAAGATAAGAGGAAGAAAAGTCCAGTAAATGACTGTTCTCTTTGGGTGTATCACATATTCAAAGTTCATCAGCTGATGTGTTTTAGTGCTGAAGTACAAAGGTGCTTTTCTGTGCCATGCAGCTCTGCTTGTATAACAATGACTCAGCTATGCAGAGCTGGCTTGCAGCCTGTGTGGATTCTGCCTGTAAGGGCATTTTCACTGCAGAAGCAGCACTAAAAGCAGCGACATGTTTGTGGGTTTAAGGGAAGTAGAAACCGTAGATGCTTTTTGTCTAACAAACAGGGAACTAGAAGTAGTTATAGCTAACACCATGCTTAAAAGCACTGAGGTGTTAAAGATTTCACAGTTTGTACAGGAGAGAAAAATACCAATGTTTGGATTTTAGTCTTAATATCATGGGGGGGACCTTTCTGGATATTCCCCTTATCAAGGGAAGAGCTGGATCTGAAGACAAAGGGTCTGACGGACAAAGGCTGTTCAGAATGGTCTTCAGTGTTGCTGTTCAATAGAAAAATGTTAATTATTCACAGCATTCTAGACTCACTTCTTTCCGTTTTTCAAGATGGTTCTCTGCTATCCTGCTCAGACACAGCAAAGAAAACAGGAACAAAGAGAGCTCCTTCACTGCACTGCAGTTTGGATCGGCTCCAGCAGACTTGTAAGCAGGAGACAGACTGCAAAGACACAGACATGTAATTTTAGAACAGATCCAGATATTGTCGCTTTCACTGGCATTGTGTGCAGGCACAAACCTGTGATTTCAGACTGATGTCTTTGTAAAATGCCCTGTGAAGAGTGTCCTGACATCAGGAAGCGAATTGCCACATCTTCCTCTGGATCATTCAGAGCAGGACAAGCAAGCCCAAGCATGTTGATGGTAGAAGCACAGCTCTTAAAACAAAGCTGTGTCTCCTGTGTGCTGCAAAGTCAAAAAACGTTTTAAACAGGCAGGGGGACAAATAAGTATTGCCCAATTTCCCTATTTTTTTTACAAGTCCAGCTAGTTCTTTTTGTGAAGTTTTCTGCTCCTGAATTTGAAGCTTATTAAAAACTTTGTTTATTTAAGTTATTCTTAGCATAAGGCTTAGAAAAACAAAACAAAACTCAGAGAGTTGTCTTTTTTTGGTAATGTCATAACATCTTACAGTACTTTGAATTGTGACTTGTTATTTCTGCAACCCTTGAGCTTGGCTGTACAAGGACAAGCAGTAACGTGGCACAGCTCTATTTGTCTTGTGACCGGGCCTTATTGCAGCATTGCAGGTTTGGGGAGAAAATATCTCCACAAGCATAAATAGATAAACATAATTATCCTGTGTCATATACAGTAAGATAAACCTGAGATATGTGTGAGTAATTCTAAGAGGTAGGACAATATACTGTTTTTCCGTATGGCAAGTAGCCCATTTTTATCTGGACAAAGGAAAAGTACTGATCTTGCTGTGCATACACGAATCCTCTGATTGTCCAGCTGCCCCAAGTTAAACTTTTGTAACTAAAGATAAACTGATTGCTTCATTTGACATTGCTCATGTGCAAATGCTATGCTGTTGCTAAGATGGTAGCGCACACAAAAACAGACACCGCGTTCTAGAATGTTCAGATTCATTGGAAACATTTATTTGACCCCAAGTTTTTCTCTCCTGAAAGCAGGTTACTTTGTACTGCTGCCTAATGACCTACTTCTGAAATTGCTGGCAAGAAACACGTGTCCCCAGCAGCAGGCTCTGCACCCTGGCAAAGGCTGGAACCACCTGTGCACTCAGTCTCACAAGATACGGCGTTCTGTATTTTCAGGTTTGTATTTATTTATACACAGTCCACAGTCAGTGGCTTATTCACCTAGAGCTACTGGAGGAAGGGCAGTATACATACTAAATACTTAGATATATTTAACTAGAAAGCAAATAACTGCTTTTGTAAACAGTTTAGTCACAGGCTTTGCCAATACTTTGTTTGTTTGTTTTTTAAAGGGAGGGCTCTGGCATTTTCTGGAAGTGCTGAAATCCTTAATGCAAGCCCAAAACACTCGGGCTAGGCTTTAGGTTAGTTTATGGTAAATCTCCAGTTTAGCAGCAACGGCCTTTTACATTTGTAAATATTATTTCTAGTTTCTCATGGCTTTCCTCTCAGAGCTCCTTGTTTAGCTGCCTTGGCTCTAACATCTACTGCTTCGGCACTGCGCACGCAGAATGAACCTATTGGAAACAGTGAGCAAAGTTGGCAGTGTTAAGGAAATGCATGTAATATTGCTTAAATCCGCCCTTTGTCCTAAATCTGCATAGCTGAATAGTATCTCAGAGGTTGGTGACTGCCCCAGAACAGTCTCTGAGCTTTCCAGTTACTCTTTTCCTCCCTTCCTGCCTACATTCTGAATAACTGCTGGAAAGATTTATTTCCTTTTTACTGTAAACCACAAAGTGCTGAGCAGACGCGGGCCTTGCTAAAAGAAATGAAACCAGAGGTTTTTCTTTTTAACTGAGGGAAATACAGCTCATGGCTCTGTGTTAAATCCTGCTATTCACAGCACGCCCATGCTTCCTGAGCACAGGATTTACCAGCAAGTTCACCTGCATTCACCGAGCAGCAAATGAAACAGCATGAAAACCTTTTTGGATTTTGCATACTCTGATTATGACATAAGAGCCAGTCCGAAAGGTATAATGAACTTCAATTAACACCAAGCACACTGCCACGTTGGCTCACAGCAGGAAGCTGCTCTGTGACCTGCTCAGGGCTTCCTGTTCCGACAGCAGCTAACAGCAGCAGAGCTCTCAGCACTGAGGAGCTGCCATGCAGGGCAGGCTGAGGGTGGCTCAGGATTCAGGAGAGAGCAGAGCCAGCGTGACACAGCAGCAGCTGCTAACGCTCGCCGGCTTTCTGTGTAACGTTTTCCAGCTCTTCTAATACACATTTCTGCTCTTCCTGGCTTTTCCTTACAGCCACACACAATAGGAGCGGCCCCAGCTATTCCAGTCCCAGAAATGAGCCGTGATGCTGTGGTTACGGGGTTCCTTTTGCTCCTTTCTCCCTGCCCTAAGCAATAGCTGCCAAAAAGATACGGCGTAAACACAACGCGCCCATCGCCACAGGGCCTGCGCGCCCTCCATTTTCTTGCTCTCTCCCCTCCTTCCCCCCCCCCATCGAAATCTGCCCCCGCAGAACAGGGCCGCCCTAGCAACAGGGCTGACCTCACCGCGCACCAATCAGAACGCTGCAGCGCTCGAATCTTCCAGAGCTTTCTTTACAACGACCTCTCCCTATCAGCCAATCAGCAGCCACCTTTCTTACTGCTACACCAATCAATGCCGACCTTGCAGCCGTTTGGAGTAGCCGTTTCACCGCAGCTCCAGATCCCTCCGCACCCTCCGAAATTCGGGGATTTTTAAGGGTCTCAGCTCTCTGCCGAAGACATCAGGGACCCCCTTTGCTCTTGGAAGAGGGATTGGAGAGGTAGGGAGGCGAGTATTTGTTTTACCAGGGGGGTTTTGTGAGGGACTACTTTGAGGGGTGGATGGATACGTCAGCGCTGGAGGGGCGGGGACTGTCGCGCGGCTGGCGCATAAATACGTGAGGCGCTGCGTCACCCCGCAGAATACAGCTGCTGCATTGAGAATTGTGTTTGTCGGGAGCTGCGCTCAGGGCCGGAGACGTGAGTTGTGTGGTGGGGGTGCTGGGGCGGGAGGGGAAAGCATGGGTTTTTTTTGTTTTTGTTTTTTTTCCAGTCAGGGAGACAGAAAGGGTTGGAGTGAGTCTTCTTCGAGTAGCGTTTCCGAGGGGTGGTGGTTGTGGAGTTTGTAAATCCGTCCTAACGACGTTGTTAAAAACTGGGGCGGGGGGGGGGGGGGGGGGGGGAGGGAGAGAGATTCTGTTAGAAAAAGGGAGGATGTTCGAAAAGATGGCGGATGCGGCGTTGTGCTGCCCGGAAGCGGGGAGCTGAGTCAGCGTCGGGCAGCTCTGCCAACGTGAGAGCCCGCGGCGGGGGGGTGGGGGGTGAGTTGCCTTGCAGGTAGGGGAAGGTGGGGGGAGGACTGGGCTGGCTCTGTGCTGCATGGGTACTGCTTGGGCTTTGAAAAGTATTGGGTACTACTCCAACGAGGAGCTGGAGAACAGGAATTAGAGGGTTAGTAATAGCTTACTGAAATCCTAGTTTATGTTAATGTAATGTGGATTAGTGAGTCGTTTTCTCATATACAAAGCATGTGTGGGCTTATGGGTGACTTACTTAATACTGGAATTTCTGTATGTTTTTCAGGTAAACATGCAGATCTTTGTGAAGACCCTGACTGGCAAGACCATCACCCTTGAGGTTGAACCCAGTGATACCATTGAAAACGTGAAGGCCAAAATCCAAGACAAAGAAGGCATTCCTCCCGATCAGCAGAGGCTGATCTTCGCTGGCAAGCAGCTGGAAGACGGGCGCACCCTGTCTGACTACAACATCCAGAAGGAGTCCACCCTGCATCTGGTGCTGCGCCTCAGGGGAGGCATGCAGATCTTTGTGAAGACCCTGACTGGCAAGACCATCACCCTTGAGGTTGAACCCAGTGACACCATTGAAAACGTGAAGGCCAAGATCCAGGATAAAGAAGGCATTCCTCCTGATCAGCAGAGGCTGATCTTCGCTGGCAAGCAGCTGGAAGACGGGCGCACCCTGTCTGACTACAACATCCAGAAGGAGTCCACCCTGCATCTGGTGCTGCGCCTCAGGGGAGGTATGCAGATCTTTGTGAAGACCCTGACTGGCAAGACCATCACCCTTGAGGTTGAACCCAGTGACACCATTGAAAACGTAAAGGCCAAGATCCAAGACAAAGAAGGCATTCCTCCCGATCAGCAGAGGCTGATCTTTGC
Source organism: Tetrao urogallus (assembly GCF_951394365.1). NCBI lineage: Eukaryota > Metazoa > Chordata > Aves > Galliformes > Phasianidae > Tetrao > Tetrao urogallus. Next base: position 6,815,622 of record NC_136833.1, read on the forward strand.
TGGCAAGCAGCTGGAAGATGGGCGCACCCTGTCTGACTACAACATCCAGAAGGAGTCCACCCTGCATCTGGTGCTGCGCCTGAGAGGAGGTATGCAGATCTTTGTGAAAACCTTGACTGGCAAGACCATCACCCTTGAGGTTGAACCCAGTGACACCATTGAGAACGTGAAGGCCAAGATCCAGGACAAAGAAGGCATTCCTCCTGATCAGCAGAGGCTGATCTTCGCTGGCAAGCAGCTGGAAGACGGGCGCACCCTGTCTGACTACAACATCCAGAAGGAGTCCACCCTGCATCTGGTGCTGCGCCTCAGGGGTGGCTATTAGTTGTCAGCAGTCTTGTCAAGCAAGATGCACAGCACTTGTGTTTGCACTGTAGTCTTTCTAATGTCTTAAATTAAATGCAAACTTAACTGCTGATCTGTATGTTGAAATGCTAATAAAGTTTTCTGTTGCACATTACATTGTGTTGTCTGTCTCAGTTTAAGCTAGAAAACCCAGTATAGATAAATGACACACACATTCCTTTTGGCTTTTTTCTGTGGTGGCTTAAGAATCTTCATGTGGGCTGTGGAGGTATTTGGTGGTGAATCAACACGAATTAAGGTCTAAGCACTACTACTGTCACTAGTTCTTTCTAGAACTTAAATTGATTCTGTATTTCCAGAAAGGATACAGCGTTCCGGTGAGGACTTCAGAAAGCTGCTATCAAACAACATTAATGTAGGACTAAGGTAGTGGGAGTGGGTTGTAAACTGCGCTGTGTTAAGGTAGGTGGGCCTGAGATTCCATTACCTCACAGTTAGGTGCGACTTCTGTCCCACTGTCCTTGGTGCAGGCTGTGTACGTGGCTTGCCAATTAGGTATGTTAATATTTCAAATTGCATTCTGTTCCTCTCATAAAATGGAAGCGGGCTGTTTTGTTGTAGGCTTCACTGCATCAAACACTTTCTATCTGGGGAAGGGCTCTTTGCAGTAAGCACTGTTGTGGGCAGTTTGGGGGGCCTGTTTGAATTGATCAGCTCTAATGAAAATGCCTTCAGTACTGCATAGCAGAGGGGTGGGTGCTGTGGGTCTCTGGGTTAAACACTGGCCTTCACAAAAGCATTTGGAACCGATTTCCATCCAAGCAGGCATTGGGAAATACGAGGTGAAGTTTGAGGTGATGGTTCAGGCACGTTTCAGGCACATAATAATGGACCTTAAAGGATGGATGTCGTCATCCAAGTTCCTTTTTATGGAAACTTAAGCAGGCTGTAAGGATCATGGCTGTCGAGACCTTGATCTGTTGAATACTAAGAGCTGCTTAAGTGTTCAATTGGAGTCCGCATCCATGTGCTCTATGCACAGTGCTGTGCCAGTGCACTTTGTTCATTAGTGGTGGCGCATGGTGCAGCGTCGCTCAAATACCACATTCACATCTTACATTACTGAGCATGTCCTGGATATGACTGGAACAGCAGTGCTGACACTGGCGGTGTGTTCTTAATATGGGTGTGAACATGGGGGAAGATTTAACCTGCTGATTGTAGGCAATTTAAACACACTTCTGCTAGTCACAGCTGTGATTGGAATTATTTGCAGCAGGTTTTGTTCCCTGCTTTCCTTAGTGTATAAATTCCCTGAGTAACTCACAGTCCAGAGGAGATATGGCAGTGAATAAATTTACTTTCTCTGCCGATTATTTGCTCCAGTGAAATCAGCTGCTTTATCTTCCCTGGATTATAATTAAGAGATGTCCTTTCTCAGGTTCTTTTAATAATTAAACAGTGCTGCATGGTAACAGTCACAGTAGCTAACTGATCAGATTAGGCAGGCTGTGGGTTCAAGGGGGTTTTTGTTTGCTTTGGGTTAGGAACGAGTCTGTAAGGGGCAGGTAGGTTTTTCCAGAGCCAATTACTGAATGGGAACTGTTGCTGAAGTGCTGTTCAAATGCAGTGCAGAACCCAGACTTCCTAAGTGCCGTTAGGTGCAGCTGGCTTCATGCAGAGCTAAGTTTGGGGCCTGGCCTGCTCTGCAAGAGCAGAGACCCTGGGAACATGATAGGCATGGGTGCGCCAGCACCAGTGTGCACTCAGTGACCACAATGCCTTCAGCCCAAACCGAGCTGGGGTGGTGGCCGGGGAGCAGCTCAGGCCTGGTCTGTGCAGCCTGGGCTGATTGTGCAAAACTACCTATGTGTCCACACGCTGTTTTCCCAGCCCACCAGGTAAGGCTCATGCTGAAAGTTAATTATATTTGACTTATTAGAAACGGCACAGAACAGCAGAAGTACAAGAAGTGAAATTGAGAGGTGCTGTAGCGTTGCAGTGCTACCCTGGCTGGAGAGTAATGTTTCTCACAAGGGTGCGCTTGCAGCTGCTTGCGCTGTTTTTCAGTGTTAAGCAGCAGCAAGTCAGGATCATGGAGTGACCACCCGGTGTCACTGTTGCTGCACAGAAATGCTACTTTGAAGCGGATTTTGTGTTGTGTCGATTGTATAATTGTCAGTGGAGCGTTTCTTCAGGCTGTAATCCTGTAGAAAAGGATATATTGAGTACAAAGACACTTCCACTGAAGGTATATGAGAGGTGGATACTTCCTTCAAAGGCCTGAAAAGTAATATAGATGGGAGCATTTAAATGCAGCGATGCAAGACCAGTAGTTAGCAAAACACTGTTGTGTAAATAATTGAGTTATTGGGGCAGTAGCAAGTTTTGAAAAGTAGTTATGTTTAAGAATATTTGGATTTTAAATTGGGCACCATCTGGTCCCTCTAACACTGTAAGCTTCCATTTGCATAACTATAATAAATTGAAATTCATCCCTCCAGTTTGAGTTTGGTGTAACAGTCATACGAAAATTTGGCGTTGCAAAAAGACTTGATATTTCCCCAAGTCTGAAAGAGCACTTTTAAAAGTAACAGTCTGCTCTTCTAGCCTTGTGACCTTCATGAGGTCTGAGTGAAATGCTCACCCACCCGTTGTTCCAGGAAATCTTTTAATGCTCCTCTCTACATGCAACTCTTGCAGTCTTCTTTCTTTTGTGAGGGTGATTTTGAGCTGCTGCCCCTTACAGTGGCGACAGATCAAAGCTGTAATTAAACAACAGACAAAAGTAAATGACTTTGTTTTTCTGTTTACAGCATACAGAAAATATATTAATTATAAAAGTATTTTTCAGTGTTTGGTAAAAATTGGTGTGCTCATCTATACTCTGTGTATGATCAGAGAACACATACTTTAGGAGACGCTCATTCACATCTTCTCAGAAAGCTGTCCCCCCTTCTGCTTCCTGTTGCATTCTCTTTAATCAGGTTTGAGTCACTGTTTTTTCTGCCATGAATTACTGTGCTTCTTCATACAGCGTACATCAATACTTGTGCTGCAGTGCTCATTTTGAAATACTTTCTTTGCCTGAACTTAAAATTTCACTTAGCGTTTAGTTTCTCTCTTTGCGGTTTGAAGTTTTCTTCTGCCTTGCTTCTCCCTTCTCCGAAATGGAAATGCAAATGTTTGTCATAGCATCCTCCCTATGAAAGTGTGTGCGCATGTGTGCACGCATACCGATGTTTCTGTGTTCTCCCAGCAGCTCCATGTTTCTGTTTTGCTGCATTGACCTCCCAGCTGGCAGTGATTCCTTTCCCAGCAAACTGCACATTTGCCTTCCTCTGTGTAAACTATTAAAACCAGATGAGCAGAACCAAATCTGTTATGATGCACTTTTGTAGGCTGATTTTGTTCCCTGGTTAGAATGGTGGGCTGACTCATGAAAGCTGAGGGAGGGAAGTTTATGCTAAACTATCCTGCTTGATTCTACACCTGTTGTTACCCAAGGAAATTAATGTTCTCGGGAGCCCCACATTGTCCTGCTGTCCTGTCACTTGAATATTGCTTTGGGTTCTCTGTAAGCTTGTGGTAGCTTTGGAAAAAATCCATAGCCAGAGTTCAATATGTCAGGATGTGACGCATCCCTTCTCAACTTTTTTGGAGCGCTTGTTAACTAATTCATAGCTGTCAAGCTGTTGGTTAAAAGAGTTATATATCATTTTGTTAATTAACGAGATTTGCTAGATGATTTCTAGATCACATATATGGCTTAGTAAACCATCAGTGCTCTTCATAGCGTGGATGACGATACTCTTGAGCGGCTTTGTGCTTTGGAAGGCCATCAAAGGTGCTGAATGTCATCCTGCGTTGTTGCTACTGGGAATAATGATCATGCTGTGTCCTCTGCCCACAGTTCTGTTAGAAGAGAAAAAACTGAGATGTTTCATGCAGTCTGATATCTTCTGTGTCCCAGGGGTCCTGTTTTCAGAGTGATAAGTGAACAGTGCTAGTGCATGTGCACGGTGTCAGCTACAGTCTGTTGTGTGGATGGCCACCTGTGCTCCCAGAAATAGCCTTTCCAAGACTTGGTGATTCTTCTGGAGAGCCCATCAGGAGCTGAGCACCAGGGTAAATTAAGTAACCAGTGGCATAAGTAGTTAGGAATGGGGCTGCTTTGTGAAGGCTCTTGTCCATGTGATGAGCAGCTGCTGCTTGTTATAACATTCTGGCTAGTTTGTCTGCTGGGGTTTGCTTTGCCTCACAATGGTGGTGCATGAAATTGTGTGAGAACTGGCTTCCCACAGGAACAGTCGACTTCAGATGTTTTCATGCATTCTTGATTTCATGCTTTTCTTGGGCAGAGTGTCTTGTGACAAACCTCACAGCTGAACCACAGGCTCTGGCATTGCCAGGGTTTGATCATCCCCTGCGGTCTAAATGGGCTGTTGGAAGCCACAAGATGTCTCCCGTGCAGGAAGGAGTTAAGCATGATGAATTTGCAATAGCCAGCCAGCTTTCCCATATAAGAGCAGTGCACTCATTGGCTCTCTCTTTTACTGAGAAATCTATCTAGTCATTTCCTGTGCAAGCCCTTCTTCACTTTGCAAAAAGCTGTACAGTTAAGTAAATAATCAGGCAGTTATTTCTTCTCACAGGTTGGATTCTTCCATGGACCACCACCAACTAGGAGTCCAGTGTCGTGCCATCACCAGAGTGCTGAGATGAGTGTGGCGGTCTCTGCGGAAGAAAAGAGTTCTCATGCATGGATGTAAATAATTTGTGGGCTGCTTTCATGCTTATTAACACATGTTATTTGACATCATTTCAACGGGGAAGCTATTTGGCTTCTGAAGGCTCAGTTGGGACTCCCTGTGAGATCAGTTCTTGGCTGGAGCTGGCAGCAGCTTGGGGTAAGTGCTGTACTCTTCCTCTTTTGACAACAGGGCTTTTTTTTTTTTATGCTGTACTACTCAAAAAGGCTCGGTAAAGTTGCAGAAGGGGACAACTCAGTTCATGAGAAGTTAAAACTGAGCTGACAAACAGAGACTGCTGCCTGTTTCCTAGGAAAACATGACTTGGATGTATTTATTTTAGGGTCTTTGTTGTATTTTTTAAGGACCATTTTGCTTTTGCTTTTAAACCAGACATTCTGTCTGTAAACAACTGTCACTAAATAACTTTCTTGAAGCTGTGGAGAGAAGGAAACTGCAACTGAGTAATGACTGGGGGGAAAGGAAGACAGAACAACAAGCAAACTATTATGGATGTACAAGTAGCACTCTGAAGGATTGGCAAATGTACCAGTGAGTGTTCTGGGGGACAAAACGAGGCTGAAATGGGATTGTAGGGTGTAATCTCATGCGTGCAGAGGAATGTTTGTCAGTAAAATGCAGACTAAACAGAATGGCTGAATTGTAATGGTTTGTCATGAAACCAGCCTTTGGACTTCTTGCTGTGAGCTGCATAAAGATATTCTGTGGCTGCTTTCTGCTTAGAGCTAACTGTGCTGCCTTGCATCCGAATCTAAGCCAGAATCTTTATGGTGTGTCCATGTACCTCCTTGCTGGTATAGGCTATGGAGTCTGGCTTAGTCCCAGCAAGGGAGAGAAAATCCCCATTTGGAGGGAGTACATGTGAATAGGACAGAGTTATTAAGCTCTGGTTCAGGCTGGTAATTGCGGATGTTTCCTTGCTGCTTCACAAACTGCGACTCTTCATAATGTGCCGGCTGCAGGCAGCTTGCACTGGGTGTGGATCTGGGATGTATCCAGATAAACAAGAAGGGATGTCTCAGAAGGGTAAAAAATACTAAAGTGGGCTAGCTGGGTGCTGTAATGAATACTTAGGTTATGTGCACGGCACATCTGGGTCCAGCATTGCTTTTGGGAGAGCTGAGCTGTGTTCAGGTTCTGAGGACTATGCGTGTCCGTGTGGCATCCAGCATGTGTGTGTGCCTGTGCCATGGAGCTGGAAGTTGGAAGCCTGTATTCACATGGCTAGGGAGTTCTCTCATATTTTGCCCCAGTGCAGTGCAACAACACATGAGAGGAATATAACTTTTGCAAATATTTTCCCCATGGAAACAGTGCCTTTCTTAACATGAGAGAACATGAACCAGCTTATTGCTCTGTTTCAAAAAAGTTAATCTATAGTTAATCTTATCTTTTGGCCACTCAGTGACTGGCTGGTGTTGGCTGCACTGAGACAAGAACAGTGATCGTAGTCTCCTAAAGATCCACTCTCTTTGCCTTTTATGTAAGGAACCCATGCTGCTGCCAACAGGTGAGATCATCTCACAAAAGGGGTTCAGCTGTTCTGTCGAAGAGTTGTCTGTATTTCTTGTACTACTTCTGGCAGTCTCTATTTCTTGTGCTACTTTTCTAGGTGAGCCATGTTTAAGACATTGATCCTTTATTCAAATACGCCCGACTGTGCAGAACTTTATTGAATCTTTTCTCTCAAGACTCCTATAGTCAACTGTAGGAGCATTGGACCTGGAAACGTTTCCTCTATGTCTGTGCCACATGGCTCACATTCTAGGTTTGCAAACAAATTGTATTAATTCTCCCATGCTATTGCAGGTTTATTCTCCCAGTGGGCAACATCTGGTGATCTGCAAGGCCATCTCTGCTAGAAATGGATAACTTCACAAATGATCAGTCAGGCCCATGTCAGAGGAACAGGTTGGTAGGACTGCTAGAAACAGATGACAGTATCCAGGAGGATAAGCCTGCATCTAGTACAAAGGAAGAAAGATCAGGACAATATGGAAAGAAGGGAGAGCCCCGGCCCTTGGAGTCACCTTACCAGAAGGAAAGCAGTGACTACTCTCCTAAAGTCATGATTAATCTGAACTATCGGCCAGGACTTGTGAGCAAGTGAGTAACTATTGGTTATTTGGCAGGGATAGGATCACTGTTGATCTGTGCTGACTCCTGCCTACAAACTTTACAGAAGTTGAAACTAAAAGTGACAAAAATATTACAGCTGTCTGGTAGAGGTATAAATAAAGGTAGGAAGGGGACATGTTAGCCCTTCCTCTCCGTACTTGGAAGGTACGGTGTGTGTTGTTTATTTGGGGTATATTTGAACCAAATAGCACCAAATAAGCCAAGTTGAGTGTAAGAGCAACTTAGCATGGAGCTCTATACATCTGAACTGTTCTTGCCAGAAAGGGATGTAAATGAGCTCATGTAGTGCTTTATACCACGTGGTGGGACCTATTCTGATCCTGCAGCTCTCTTGGGCTTGTCTGTGCTCAGGATACATTCCAGGTCTGCACATCAGGCTGCATCTGGGAAGAGCTCCAGCTGATGGAAACAGCAATCACTTAAGAGCATTATGGGAAATAGCTGTCTGTATTTTTCCTTTGACTCAAAAATACAGTTTTGTTTTTTTTTTCTAAGAAACTTTTTTTTTTTTACCTCTCTCCTCTTTTCTTACGCAACAGACTAGAACTTATTGCATGCTCTTGTCTTGCAGTCTCCAGGACTTCTTAACACTGTGCGTTTCTTCTGCAGCCAAAAGGACCCCAATCGCTTTGACAGAGACAGGCTCTTCAGTGCAGTCTCCAGGGGCAGCCCCGAGGCACTGGATGGCTTACTTGAGTACTTAAGGAGGACCTCAAAATTTCTCACCAATTCTGAATACACAGGTGGGCTCCTGCTCAGAAACTGGGGTAGCAGAGGCAATGCTTGTTAGTGTAGCACAGGGAAGTGCCATTAGTTGCATATTTCCTAAGGCTTTTGCCTCTGCTGCAGACTTAGAATACAAAAGCCATTAAAAATATTGGGTTTGGTCCTACACTGAGTTAAGTTGTGGGAGTGCTGAATCAGGTAATACAGATATGTGCAAGACACATATCCACAACCTACTTGATACTTTTTTCTTCTACTAGATGCAAAGACTGGGAAGACTTGCTTAATGAAAGCCCTGATGAATTTGAAAAATGGAAGGAATGACACAATCCCTCTTTTGCTGGAAATAGATCAGAAGACACAGAATCCCAGGCCGCTTGTCAATGTGGCATGCTCTGACTGTTACTACAGAGGTAAGGTTTCTGCTGGTGTTGAGTCAGATGCACCTCCCCATCAGACAGGTGAGACACAGAGGTACAGGAGAAAGAAGGGGATTTGGTGTTTATGTGGCACTGCCTTTCCAGAGTTCTGGTGTAATTACGGTAACAGCCTGCTCATCTTTCCATTTCTGATTTCTGATTCTGGCACTTTCCTCCTCAGCCTTTTGCAACTTTGTCCTTAGTCTATAAAACAGAAATAATACGTGTTTAATAAATCCACAAATATGAAAGAATCTGTGTAGCAAAGTTTATAAAGCATTTCTGAAAGTGAAAAAGGAATACTACCTAGCTATTAAAGAATGAGTTCTGCTAGCTGAGTTATCCTTTACTGTTTTAACAGTGCTTTGCCAAAGAGTCCTCTGCTTGTTCTCTCTGATATTGGTACTGATTTCTGGGTTTTTGCCTGTTTCTTTAGGCCAGACTGCACTCCATATTGCCATAGAGAGAAGGAGCCTGGACATAGTGAAAGTTCTAGTGGAGAATGGAGCTGACGTCCATGCCAGAGCTCATGGTGAATTCTTCAGGAAGAAGAACGAGGGAGTTTGCTTTTATTTTGGTGAGCCTGTGTGGAGCACATTTCTTTGGGTTGTTTTAATGCCTTACTGTGTTCAATGCCACTAGTCTTAGCTGGGTTTGTCCCTCTGTTCACAACTTCACTTTCAATTCTTTCGATTTCTTTTCACACTTCCTGCTGCCCCTCCCAACTGCTGTTTTAATCTCTTCAGGTGAACTTCCCCTCTCTTTGGCTGCCTGTACCAACCAGTTTGAGGTTGTAGAATATCTTCTAAACAACCCCCACCAAAAAGCCAGACTCCAGGAGCAAGATACACAGGGAAATACAGTCCTCCATGCCCTGGTGATGATTGCAGATGACACTGAGGAGAACACCAAGTTTGTGAGCACAGTATACGTTGAAATCCTGAAGGCAGGTGTGAAGACTGACCCAACAGTGAAACTGGAGGAGATTGTGAATTATGACGGATTAAATCCCCTGCAGCTTGCTGCCAAGACAGGCAAAGTGGAGGTAAAGACAAATAGAGGGAATTCCTGGGGTTGCTGGGAAACAATGACAACTGCAGCATACATCCTCAGCATAACAGCAGGGTCTGATGTAGTATCTTGCCTGATATGAACCAAGTAGTCTGGTGTTCAGATACAACAGTGGGTAATGCAGAAGGCAAGGTGTTTATTTGAAGGTGATTTGGGTCACTTGGGTCACTTTGTATCTTAATTGCATACATGTTTTTCTGATATTTTTCTCTTCAGATCTTCAAACACATCATCCAAAGAGAGATCAAAGACCCAGTGTACAGGCACCTGTCCCGCAAGTTCACTGAATGGACCTATGGACCTATCCACGTCTCCCTCTATGACTTGTCTTCTCTAGACAGCTTTGAGGAAAACTCTGTGCTGGAGATTCTGGCATACAGCAGTGACACACCAGTGAGTGCTTTTTACTAAAAGTTAAAGACAGCAACAGTTTTTGCACCACCTTGAGATGGTTTTGATCCTTTGGTTGTCCTAAGCTGAGGTTGTCCTAAGCTGCTTGGCTTTTCTCATGAAGCCAAACAGAATTAACTTCCCATGGGATGTGTAATGTTTTTCATACTGACAGTCTTAACTGAGTAAACCCTTAGGGATAGCCTAATTGCAGCCACTGAATTCCAACCCTGAAAAAGATAATCCTCTGGTGAATTCACGTTTCTGTTGATACTTTGATATGTTTGTTGCTGATGGTGGTTTTCTTCCTTCTTAGAATCGGTACAAAATGGTGGTTTTGGAGCCACTGAACAAATTGCTTCAGCAGAAGTGGGAAACATTTGCTTCCAAGAGATTCTACTTCAGTTTTATCTCATACTTGTCATTCATGATCATCTTTACAGCCATTGCCTACTATCAGCCCTTAAGGGTAAAGGTAAGCCTAATATTCTTTTATCTAAAAAGACCTGAATGAATGGAGTTGAGCTTTAAAAACCTTGGGGTGTTTATCACAAGTGCCAATGTCACTATTTGGTATTTTGCTTCTTTGTCTTTATCTTGCAGCCTTCATTTCCAGTGGAGTTCACAGCTGGAGGCTTCCTGTGGGTCTCTGGGCTGATCATTATTTTGCTTGGAGGTGTATACCTAATTTTTGCTCAGGTATGTGGCTCTCTGGTCTAGTCTCATTATAAGAATGAGAACAAGCAAACAAAACCATCGCTGACATGGAGGCAACAGATTTGGTTCTGTTTGATTCTGAGGTCAGAATGTGCATGAGTGGATGGCAGGAGAGAACCCTGCTGTGAAACACAGTATCAGAGTGATCCTGTAATGACAGGAGTGGTATAGACCAGGCTCCAGGGCAAGAGGAGGAATAGGCTCACAACACTAATTGATTAGGAGTGACTTGTGATTTATGGCACTAAAATGCATCTCTAGCATTTAATGCTATTAATACTATTAAGAAGGACATAAGGCTGAGCCATTATTTAGCCTTTGTTTGTACTTCTCCTTTTACAAGTAAGGCTGTGGAAGAGTGACTAACTGAAAATTTGGATCTTGACAATGAAAGCACAAGGAGGAGTTTGTGGAGTGAACCTCTCTCCCGCGCGATAGGCTGTGCCAGCAGGAATCGATCTGTAGGATGTTCTGTTGCTCTGATGAATGGCTACCCTTGATTTTTCTCAATTAGAGTCTGTATCTGCGGAGGAGACGCCAGTCCCTGAAGACTATGTGTTCTGACAGCTGTGTTGAGATCTTGATGTATGTCTCTTGAGGTTTTTTGCGCAATGAAAGCACGGGTGAAATTGGTTCTCTGCTGTGTGCTGCTAAGTTGCCCTAACATTACTAGAGAGATGGTGAGCAGGAAAGATTGATTCTCTGCCGCTGTCTCTTCTTTCCACCCTTTCCCTGCTTGTTTCTCCTACCTGCTGCATCTTGTCATAACCCTTTGTTGTAACAGACTTAGTGGGGTAGAGCCTGTCTTTGGATTTGTGGTGGAATACAGCAAAGGGCAGATCTTCGGTTATTCCACAGTTCAGAGCATGTTAGAAAAAGAGCTCAAGTTTTGAATCATCACCATGTCATAAATTTGATCAAAAAGAAAGAGACTTCATATTTTTTGAGGACAGATGTGTAGATGCATGTGTTTGCATGTATGTGTGCACGTAATTGTGAGTTACAGTTCTTTTTCTGTTTTCTATCGGTTACATGAGTTGCATTAAGCAGTTGAGAGCTTCCATACTGTGAGATTAACCAGTTCATAACAAAACTGCAACAATATGCACATTTGGTTGTAACAGGATTTGCTTATATAAACTATGTGCCTGAATAGCTGTCACTTTGTGTGCTCTATGTAGCCTGGTAAAACATGTTCACTTTTCCCTGCAAAACAGAACTGCAAATGGGCCTTTTTGCTGAAGCAAACTACTGTGTCACTCATTCTACTTCTCTCCAGCTTCATCCAGGCTTTCTCATTGCTGTTGTCAGCAGTCCTGTATGGCGCAAGTTCGGAAAACTATGTGGCAGTGATGGTGTTCTCCCTGCTTCTGGGATGGGTGAACATGCTGTATTACACTCGGGGCTTTCAGCGCATCGGCATTTACAGTGTCATGATACAGAAGGTCAGTGCTTGGGAGACATTTTATGTGAAAAACTTGGATGTGTCAGGAGCTAATAGAATTCCTGCAGTTACTTTTATTCCCTCAAGACCATGAAAACCGTAAAATGAATTGATATATGGACTTGAAATAAATTGCAGGAGATTAGATTTCTCCTTCAAGTACAGTTGTGTGCAGTTGTACAGTTGTGGCAAACCACTGCTTTGCCATCTTTGAATCTGGCAAGTTAGAGCAGCTGACATTTACTTGTTGGTCAGAAAGTGACAAATCCAGCAGTCAAAGCCAGTGTTAAGTTCCCTGGAAAAGCTGTGCTTGGACTGAGGAATGTTTCCAGATCCATGTGAGAGTTTGGGACTAGAAAGGCAAGGCAAAACAGAGGTGAGAAGGGAAGGAGTCTGACCACCAATTGTATGAAACCCAGTGAGGATAGAAGAGAAAGAGAAAGTGCATTGAAATAATCTGGGAACAGCTGCTTGAGAAGGAATGACACTTCCTCCTCGTTTATTTCAGACTATCCTGAGAGATCTGTTGCGTTTCCTCTTGGTTTATATTATCTTCCTCTTTGGCTTTGCTGCAGGTAAGGACTTAATCAGCATCGTGTTATAGGCTGGGCTGCAGGAAGTAATGTCTTTCTGAGGAGGATTCAAATTCTGTTTTTCTTGTAGCTCTGGTTACGCTGATGGGGGACGCTCCTTCACTCTCTCAGAACAAGTCTGTTGCTCAGATGGAGAGTGCTGGGAGCCATGCTATGTATGGTGGGCTGCTCAGTGTCTCCCTGGAGCTCTTCAAGATCACCATTGGGATGGGTGACCTGGATTTTCACGAACATGCCAGATTCAGATACTTTGTCATGCTTCTGCTGCTGCTTTTTGTGATCCTCACTTACATCCTATTGCTCAACATGCTGATTGCACTCATGAGTGAGACTGTCACTGATATTTCTGGTTACAGCAAAAGTGTTTGGAAGCTGCAGGTGAGACACAGTGCTGCTCAGCAGTTATCATGGTCCAAATTCCTATTTGAATTTCATAACGTCAGGCATGACACTGTCTTTGTCCTAAACCTCAACTGTAAAGTTTTCTTTTATATAAATTTACCACTCTGGGGATAAACTCTAACATCATTTTTAGGTGTATTTAAAGCTCGTGCTGTTTGCCTGACTACAAGCCTATTCAGATCCATGTGCACAAGTAACTTGAGTGAATTACAATTTTGGCCTGATGCAGTTAAGCTAAGGAACACTTTGAGGCTGATCTCTGAAGTGATTTTCCAAGTCAAAGTACTTGCTGACTGGGGGGAAGATTTAATGAAAATGAGGGACTGGGCTCTGCATGGCCTGTTCTTCCCCTGACATGGACTTCTTCTTTCAGAGGGCTATTGCTATCCTAGAAATAGAGAAGGCCTGGCTGTGGCGCCAAGGAGGAAAGAGGAGATCTGGCTGCTTGATGTCAGTGGGCCTCAATAAAAAAGATGAGAGGTGGTGCTTCAGGTAAGACAGATGTGCTGTTACCCTTAAACTCCAGCATAGTGATGGATTCCTGTGGATGATAAGCTGCTAACCCTGCTCCACCACAGGAGTTTCAACACTGACTTGGCTGTGTGTCTCAACCACATGTTCCTGGTACATGCACGCTGGCTGGTGATTTCACTGCTGAAAGTTTGAGAGCAAGTCACCAAGAGGTGTGCTGTTTAGCCCACATCTGTGGATGTGGTGATGGTGGCAGGCTGTCTGCAGCAATGCTTTCTTCACTGCAGCAAGTAGCTGTGCTTGGAGTTGGCTGTGGTGGTAGGGGTGTAGGCTGGTGTCCCCTTCCCTCAGGAGCATGCAATATGAGTGCAACATGAAAAGGCAGTACTTCTCCACCCACTGAGGGGCTCAGAGCACAGGTAAACTTTTCTCTACTCAGAGAAACAAAGTGCCAGCAGCACTTCTGTAGCTCCAGGGTTTTACGTGCAATGAAGTGTGCATAGAAAGAGGAATCTAAGAGGTTCCTTTGTATTAAGAATGTTCCCTGGGAGGAACTGGAGTATTTTAAAACAAACAAGTGGCATAGGCCAGCGTACCACGTGCAGAGGGATAGGGATTTACCTCAGAGAGCTTAGACTACAGAAGGTCTTTGCTCAAGAAAAAGCTCTGTAGGGTGCTGTTGCTACAATCGAAGTATTAAGTCTGTGTTAGCAGGATGGGGTTGGCCACAGGACAATGAGACCTGGATGAAATGCTGTGCTTCATTCATCTGTGTCTCTTGCATTTTGTTTCTCCAGAGTAGAGGAAATAAAATGGACAAGTTGGGCAAAGGAAGTGGGAGTTCTCAAGCAAGAGCCTGGAAACACCAATGATTTGGAAATAAATCCTGAAGGTAAAGTCAAATAATGAGGAAATGTCTTCTGTGTCCTTTTGGCTTCCTGCTCAGCCACCCTGTTTGCATGTTATGTCTTTTGGTAACAGAAATTTTAGGCCAGTTTGCTCAAGAAATTGTTTCAGAGTACTAAATAGTAGCAGCATCACTTGTGAGCTGAGCACATAAAGAACTGGAGTTCAGGAATAAATAACGAGAGCAAAGGAGAGGCCATTCCTATTTATCTCTATTGGAAATAGGCAGGAAGCACTGCTGAGTGGAGCAAGGGCTGTTCTTGCCTTTGGCTTAGATCAGTACCCCCAAAAAATGCATGTTGATTTTTGTATAAAAAAAGCTAAAATGTAAACCCACTCATTCTGCAGGTGTTAAAATCAAAGCTTTTAAAGCATAAGTCAGGGCACTAACACTCATAACTTCACCAAATTCTGCCTTAGATCTAATTGTTTGATCCCCTCATTGTACCTGGGAGGCAGCTCTGTATGGAGAGCTGTTAATTTCTCTAGAAATGTTTTGCTCAGCTTGGGCAGAATCTCCATCAGAATTACGCAGCTTCCTGCTCTTTCAGCATAGTCTCTTTCTAGATGCCAGAACTGCAGGAATGGGGAGGTTTCAGCACTTGAAATACTAAATTGGGTGTATGTTGGGTTTCCCTAAACCTGCATCTTCTAAAAACTGGATCCCTTTGTTAGCTTCCTGCTGACAAAGGGCTGCTGTTTTTGTGTCTCCTGCTATAGAGACGAGATCACGGAAACAGGTGCCACAGAAACAACTGAGATCAGCTGTTTCAGAGGAGCAGTCACTGCTGCAGCCCCAGCTATCAGCAACTGAGATGATGCCTCTAAAGGGACAAACCAGAAATCTTTAGCGGGTTTTCTTGTTTGCAACCTTGCTTCCATCTTCAAAGGAGTAGTTCTTCCTATAGCAGCTGGAAGAATCGAAGGCATTATCAGTGTTAAAGTGCATTTCATCAATGACTGTGGTTCACCCTGTGACATTAAATGTTTTCATGCACTTTAATTATAAATTTTCCTCTGAAGAAACCGTTTTTTTCCTCAAGCTTTTCTGACTGACACTTTCCTATTACCATGTTTAAAGGTGCAAGAGCAAGATCTTAGGGGCAGTGGGGGGTAGTCTTTGGAAGGCAGTGCTTTCTGAGCTGCATAGAAATAATGTTGTTTGCCATAGAGAAGCAAAGAATGGAGTTCACCTATCTAAGAATGGGTTAACTTATTCTTTTGTCACAACACAACAACCTGCACTGAAGAGCTTTGGAATACAGAGTATTTTAGAGGCATAAAAAGTTGTCAATGATGGAACTGGCTTCTGTGTAAAACACTGCTGTTGTGAGATGTGAGTGGACAAATATTCAGGTTTCAGTCATCGTGAGCCATGCTAAGTCTTTGTCTCAGTACCTGCAGTGCTGGGATCACACCAGAATTCCCATTTCATATGATAGTAATGAAATCATTTGCACAATGTGCACATTTGCTTAAGAGCACAAAAGTGATGTGTGAGTTTTCTGGAACTGTAACTTCTCTAGGTGAATTTCTGAAGCATCTGTCTTTTAGAGATTGCATTGCTTCTGTAGAAAGCAGCAGCAGAATTTTACACATTGCTTCTGAGAGATAGATGGTCCCAAGTGCTTCATGTGGTCAACGTCTCCTGTCAGTCTTAGTGAGCTTCTTATCTTTCTGTAATTGACTACGAGAACCTCATTGCTTTTTTGTATTGTGCACACTGCCTCAGGGTGGGAAATGTCTTAAGCTCTGAAGAGGAGGAAAAAATGAGCTATCTCACTTTTAGCCTACATTTAAAAATAATAATGTACTATTCTGCAAACTATAAATATAGCAAGTTTACTTAATTGAAAGTGTTGATTCTTGGACGTATTTTCAGAACATCAACCTCTCTCAAAAAGAAGTTGAAGATGTGATCAGTGTGGACTCCAAGGTGTAATCAAATTTCTGATTACATTTCACCCAGTACTGTGCTGACCTCATTGCCATGCAAGTTATCTCTTGTTTTTCATGACCTCTTATTAGCCACATCTGAACCTGTTGCTTTGGATACACCTTTCATAGAAGGAAAGATTAGTGAAAAACCTGCAGTCTACAAATGATGGTGGTACCTTTCTTTCAGTAAGATAAACTGTAGCTCAAGATCTCCTATCTCTTGTTTCTACTTTGAGCAAGTGAATCTAGAAGACTTGTCTTTTGGATACAACCATTTTAATCCTGTTGCTTATTTACATCTGTGTGACTGGCAGCAGAAGTACTACTTTTATAACCTGCTCAAATCAGATTATTCTCCTGTGCTGGATGATTCCCTCTGCATCCTCACTGTTTTGGGTCTCTGAATTGTAACTAACTTTTCTCACTCCAGCTTCTGATGTTTTCTTGCTTTGTAAAACCTTCAGCTGCTTTTTCCATCTATGGCTTTGTCCTAAGTGTTCCCAAGATTTGGCAAAGTGCTCATATTGCACAAAGGGATCATCTGACATGGTAATCTATTGCTGTGCATGGTGCTTTGCTGTAACAGGGACACTTTGAGATTCTCAAGAAGGGCAGAATCAGATATGCTGTCTGTTCCTGGAGTCTTAATAAACAACGAAAGAAAAATTGTGCTTGTTGATAGTGGTTTTGATAGGTGTGGGCTGTGACAGCTTGCTTTCAAGGTAACCTGCTTCTTGAACCTGTTTATCTTTAAATCACATTCTTTAGTTTGCAGTGTTAATATTTTGATCTGCATTAAATTTTTTCCAAAAAAAACATTTGGTGTTCACTGTGAAACAGGACTGTGGTATTCCTTGTGTTTCACAGTCACTGCACAGAACATCAGCCCCAGCCCTCTAAAGCTCACAAGTGAAGAATGATGGACAATAGACAGAGACAGACCGATGCAGCAAACCACTACATCGAGTTGGTCAGAAGGTTTAGCCATTCCCAAACTGGTGTGCACAGGTTTTTTTGATCGTGGATGAAAGGAGATTTTTGTGGAGTTACTTTTCTGCAGTGGGGTCCCTCCTATAAAGCTGAGGTGAGTCAGTACTGTTGAGGTTAACGTCAGTAACCTTCCATTTTTTTTGTGTCCTCAGTCAAAGCACAAGGCTCCCCTTTGGTTTCACCAACTGAGCCACTTTGCGTTTCGGTCATGTAGCAAACAGGAAGGCTGTCTGGGATTTGCTTTGAGAGATGTCTGCTATCCCTTCCAGAGGAAGGACTTAGAAGGTGGTTCACGGCTTTGATGGCCCAACAGAATTTTGGAAACCACTCTTAAGAGAGCACAATGTTTTGTCACAGAACTCTTCAGTCCTTTGCACAAGAAATTATCGAACGGTGAGGTACCCTCTCTCTTCTGCTCCTTGTGTTTTCTTGTCCACCTGCATTGATCCTGCATCTGAAATCCATCCGTGTGCTAAGTGGGAGGCTTGGCAATATTCTCATCTGAGAAAAAAAACGGAAAAGATTCTCCAACCCCAGTGAATCAACAACTGCAGTTTCTCTCCTGTGTCCACTCTGTGTATGAGCCAAAAGACCCTGAAGGCCCATCCATGAATGGAGAGAAGACACCAGCAGCTCTCATTATCTTCCATGTAGGTTTGTGGGTGCTCGAATCCTCTCCTGTGTATTTGGTCAAGGTTGCCTGGTCCCTGGCTGGAATAGGAGGTAAATGCAGACTGTATAGCTCCCATACTGCATCTCCTCCATCACACTTTGCCAGGTCATTGCTTTCTGTGGCATCTATACCAGGCTTCAAATGTTTCCCACTGCACAGTAATCCTTCTCACTGCTTATCAGCGTCATTTTCTCCCAATAAGCTTCATGCCCAGTTTGTATGCTTCCTAAGGTGTAGAGGTTGAAGCAGGTTTCTCTTCCTCCCCAGATGGCACACTTTATTGCTGTTCTTTTCCCTGTTATTTTTTTCAAGCATGCTCTGAGGCTGAAGCCAATATAAGGAGGTGTATATATCTGCGTCCCGGCTGATTCCTTCTCTCTTCATGACCCCATGTGCATCTGAGCATATTTTCCATTGCCTCGTTAGCTGGTTAAAGAAGTCTTTGAAATGTGACAAGCAGAAGGGCTCAGACAAAGAACAGATGCTTTATATAGCGTCTACGTGAGCTGCAAAGAGTTATTTCCAAAGCGAGGCGGCTGGCGGATTTGTCAGCTGGACTGTTGCTGTGATTAGTGATTAGGTTTGTTCTTCTTCACTGTATTTTAACATCTATATATGTAATTTATCCCTCTGGGGTTAAAAAGAAAGGCAACCTTTTAAAGAAAACTGTTCCCCTTCACCACTTCCTGGCTGCTCCAGCAGCAGTGAATCAGAAGGGTGTGTGGCTGTGGCTGCCTCACCGCTGGCTGCTGTCATTGCAATCTGAGCCCAGAGAGTGCTTTATTTCTGGTGTTGATGTGATCTTCTTCAGTTCTGATATGTGAGATACAGAGCATTGCAGCATTTCAGGACGGTCAGGCTCTGATGGTTGTCAAACGTTGTAAACACAGAGAATCCTTAGAGGAGGGGAGCGGGAGGCAGCTAGCAGTGTATATGTGTGACCTGTTGTGCTCTTGGCTAGAGGGTGCTCAGAAAATGAATGCTGGGCTAAGAGCTCCATCTCTGTCAGTTCTTCTTCCCTTCCCCAGTCCCCACATTCCCAAATAATTTTCTACACAGTTAACTTCTCTGATGGCTCAGTGTTTGCACATTTGCCTCACTTATCACTGGTAGAAACACACCCTGCATACAAGTAGCACTTGTTACACAGTATGAACTGTCTGGGGGTGACTGTGGGCTACTCTGCACCAAATGAGGGTCAATGATACAGAGATGAGGGATCAGTAAAAGCCCAAGTATACTTCTTTGTAACATAAGTTTGCCTTTCAGTAGCTCTTTGCATCTGCAGTTTTATTAAAATGCCACTAGTGTACACCTCAACACCTCTGCTAGGAAATCTACAGAGGAGTCACCATCTCTGTGAGCAATGAGATGTGCAGAGCTGAAAAGTCAGCACAGGAAGAGAACTGCTTCTGCCTGGCATCTCTGGCCCTCCTTCATCTCCAAACTGGGAGCACCGATGTCCCTCTTGCACCTGCTCTACCTCGTGAGTGAGTCTTGTCTCTGTATTTATTTTCCTGAAGTCTTTAAAGTTCTTTATTAGATAATAAAAGTTCGTAGTCTGGAAGCAAAGTAATTTCAGGAGACTTGGATCAGTTCCATAAAGTAGGCCAATAACATGATTATGGTGTAGGACGTTCAGGGTGTTTGGGGCTGAAGTGGAATGAAAGTCCTTCGTTTGCATTGTGGATTTCTGCAGTTCACAGAAATTCGTGTTTAGGTGGAGGGGGAGAAAAGCAGCTGCTAGGTGAATTCCCACTCTGAAATACAAACACAAAGCCACGTTTGTCCTTCTGTCCTTTTATTTGTTTATTATCCTTTTCATTTGTTTGTAGTAGTTGAGAGTGGAGGGGAGGTGGACTTTTGTTTGTCTGCTCTCCTTTTCAAAAGACTCGGTGCTGCACGTATTTACTCCATCTGTCCAAAAGGAACACTGGTTAAGGATTCAGTGCATGCCCTGATCAGCCTCACAGACTTTCTGGCAAGCTTTGTACTTCCAATGTGCCGGGGAAGAAATGTTATCAATCTTAGCATTTCATTGAGAAGTCTATCAAAGTTCTCTGGAACTTGCTTTACTATTTTAGATTTAATATCAGGGTTTTTGCTCTGCTATTTTCCTTATTTGCATTTGACTTTTACATGTTAGATGATGGTGTTTTATCTCTGCTAATGCCTCTCTTTTCATGCTTGTCCCAGCTTTGTAAACACGCACATTCTTAACAGAGATGTCCACAGAACTTTGTAATGCTTTTTCAGATCTTGACCTTTCTCAACTTGGCTTGTGGGAAATAAAGATGGAGTAATGGGTGGAGGCTGCTGTCCTCATGTGCTTCAGTAATCGTTTCAATCACTCTTCCTTATGGTAGCATTTTTAGCATTTGGTAGTTCTGCTGCTGAGAGTTTCAGTGCAGAGGAGTGCAGCTGCCTGAGCTGGTGGGTCTCCAGTTCTTGGAACTGATCTAACAGATCTGTGCTGAGGGTGCGTGCATGTGAGCACCACAGATAATTTGCTGGTATAGTTAGTTAATCTGAAACACACTTCTTTTTCACCCTCAGTTTAAGTACAGCACACTTAATTGGAATAACTGAAGTGCTAAGAACTGAGTCATCTGTGTTGGAAATCCCTGTGAGCCAGAAGTTTAAATACCTTGGCTTTGCAGCATGACAGCAGCAGAACTTGGTGCAGGGTTGAGGAGTCTTTTGTTCCCAGACCAAATTCCATATGAGCACAGGAATATTCATGAGGGAGATTAGCCCCATGGTGATCATTTTTTCTCCTTGTTGCTGCTTGGGAATTGCCACTTACTTCAAAGACAGTAATGAATGTTCCAGGGAACTTGGTCCAACATATCTGGAGCTCTGTTTTTGTTTTGCTTTGAAGGAATTTTGCTGGAAGCTTTTGTAAATGTATGGAGTCGTCAGGCTGTTACCAACTTGGAGGCCAACAGCTTCAGCCTGGTGATACCTCCAGCCTCACTCTTTTCCTCAACCCAGGGCTGAAGCTCTGGCTGACCTGATGGCATGGGGCCTCATCAGGGGAAGCACAGCTTGCTTTCTTACTTTCACCAGGAGGCTTTCAGGGCTGTGCTGGGGATGCTGAATGTTTATTTGCCAGATGGCATCTTCAGTCTATCTGTGACTCTGCCCAGCATTCACTGGCCTTTCCCCAGCCCCACACGCTTGCCTCCAGAAGCATCACCAGGCCCTCACCACTGCAGAGGACACAAACAGAGCCTGTACTCTTCTCACTGCCAGCTTGTGTGGAACGGCTTTCCTCAGCTTCATCAAGATGGGTTTAGGAGCAACACCAGCACAGTGCCTTTGCAAAGGTTCCCCCAGTTCACACAATTACTGCTGTTTAAATGACTCACACAGATGCTGGTAATAATTCTACTTATTGTAAAGCAAGAGTTAGATGTTAGTAAGACAAGGAAGAGGGGAGCAGAAGAGCAGCTAGGAGCTGGTCTTCATGCCAGAAGTTCGCCTACATGTTCTGCCTGGTGAATCTCTCAGGGCACCTTGAGAGAGAAGACGTAAAAATGAGTGAGGCTTACAAGGCATTACTTTAAATGATTTAAATGAAGCTTGATGTGTGGGGACAAAGTGAGGCTGAGCCATATGGTCACAAAAGGTCTGCCCAGATAGATAAATCCAGAACGTTCAGACAGAGAAATTGTTGTGAGCCAAAAAAAAAAAAAAAAAAAAAAAATTAGTCAGTTCCTGGAGTTGGTCCAAACAGCATCACCAGCATACAAATGTGTGATAGAAACGGGGATAAAGATAGATCATCTGCACAGTGTTTGCAGCTCGTGCCTTCTGTGTCCATGCAGTGAAGTTTGGGACTAAACTCAGCACTCTGAGGGACTTAAGGATCCAGCCTTACATCTCGTATAACCAGCTCTGGCTTTACCATCTCCTTCCTCCAGATGAGGTTTGCTGTGGTGCAGTATGGAACACAGACCCAAACTGACCTGAGCCTTCAAGAAAGCTGCAGCAGATTAACTGCTCCCTTCAAGATCCAAACCACGAAGCAGCAGAGCTCACGGATGACGCTGTGGAAACACTGCAGCAAGTACTGTAAGTTCACGTGTCTCAAGAAGCTCCTGGAACACTCAAGTGATTCCTTGTGTTTCATGTGCATTATACAGCCTCTTGTGTTTCCTCGCTGCTCTTGATCTCACACCTTCAAAGCTCTCACTTTTAGTTTTCCAGTGCTTTTCTTAGTGGCAGGCTCTGCCAATAGAGGGCTGTGAATGGTGATCTGTCAGGTCTGACTCTGGCTTCCACAAGGAGAAGTTGCCAAGAGGCAAAGTGTAAAGTCTATCTGATGGGGGCCTCAGAATGAAAATCTTGCTCAGGGCACGTGTTTATTCCCTGATCTGCTGCATCTCCCTGGGAGTCTTGCTTTTCTCCTTGACTCCATTTTCTTCCCAGTAGCATTGACTCTAGCAATAACAAATACTTCATTGCAAAAATGCCCCATGTGCTGCTTGTGAAGGCAGAGCTGTCAGCTGTGGACAGCCATCATCCCTAGAAAGCATTAATCCTTGTGCACGTGCATGTGTGCGTCTGCCTTGCATGTCGGTGCTGAGCAGTCTCTCGTGTGCTGAGAGCTCAAAGAACATAAGCACCCTTCAGCAGCACTGACATTTCTAGCTCTGAAGATGTAGGTTGTCCCATAAAACAATTCTTTTTATTTTTTTTTCTTCCACAGGGATAGAATCCTTAATGAAAGCCATGACTCCAGACTGACTGATGACAAGATAATCATTGCCATGGTATCTGGGCAAGTGTTTCTGGAAACCATTGACTGAGAAATGTGCTGAACACCCTTGAAATGGCTGAGGTCAAACTCTACGTGCTTGGGCTGAGTAGGGAGCAACATCAAAGCCATGTTTTTTGTCTCTAAGCTCACATCCAGAAGAGAGATGTTTCCATTCACCCCCTCTGTGTCTGCTTTTATGTTTTAGTGGTGGATGGAAGAAAAAGTAGTCTTGCATTAGATAAACAGGATGTCCATTCTGAGATGCCCTGGCTCTCTTGATTCATTTAGACCTCTGTCTTATTGATTCCAGAGAACTTATTTTGGAGGAGATTAAGGAGTAAGTTCTAAAGATGCCTGGCTTGTACAAATCTTGTCACTTGAGCTCATTTATTTGCAAATAAGGTTTTCTGTAGAATCAAGGATCCCAGCTGCATTACCAAACTTCCAGAAAACTCCCTTTCAGTCTGTCAAATTTTTAATTATGTGAAATATATGAAGTGTCTGCTCCCTCTCTTCAGTGCATCCATGATACTTACATTTCTGTGTGTGCTCTGAGCAGTTTATTGAACTGTAGCTGTAGTTTTAAGATGAAGATCTGATCCCCACAGCCTTCAAATCTCACAGATGCTTCCATAGCACCCATTCTCTTGAACCTATTTAGTCATCCACTATATACTGCGGTGGCATTCAGGTGAAGTGGCCACACACACCTAATTCATTCAAATAACAGCCACATTTTCTCCTCCAGACAAATGTACGTGCTTTGAAGCAGGAGTAAAGCCATTATAATTGTTTGAATAAATCAATTAGCTTTACTATTGCTGTGAAACAGGCTGTGTCCAGGCAGCCTGGACTTCTTGTGTGCACTTCCCTGGCTGAGAACATTTCCTGCCTTTTTTAAATGAGATCTGTTGGGGCCTCATCTTCTGGGAGAAGTTGCTCAGCTGGGTAAATTATCAAAGCTCAGCTGCTCACATCAGGCTGCTGGAGGCCATGGGCTGTCACTACTCCATGTTTTCTTTGGTTAGATACCCCACAAGTAGCAATCAGGGAGCAGCCAAGCATCTGGTTTAGCTAGATGTGGATTACCCAGTGATTACTCCATAATGCTATGGGAACACCAGAAGAAATCATTGAATCTGAAAAAGGCTGGGAAGACATTTAGCTAAATGGAGTTCATACTATATTTGTGTAATGTTCTCATGGCTCATGGGAAAAGACGTCATCAGCGACGTTGTTCTGCCTTTCATTCTGTCACATTTTTGAATAACGATTTGGGTACTGTTACACTGACTGCAGGATCTGTCCCTGAGGATGGCAGAAATGTAATAAATAACAGGGAAGCGATCCACATATAAGTAGATATGTGATGTTTTGTTCTAAAAATTGCCTTACTGTTGCAAAGAGCTAATTCTACAAAGCTATATATAGAGAATTCCAGTGAAAGAGCTGCTTGGTTGTTTTTGTTTTTTTTTTTTTCTGGAGCCCAGGTTGGATCTTATTTTGGCCCTGAACTTTGCCCATCTGGTGTGAACTGTGATGGGGTGACAGATCTCCTTGTTGGAGCTCCGTTTTATCACATCCAAGGAGAAGAAGGAAGGGTTTACGTCTATTGCCTGGAGACAAAGGTAAAAACACTGGTAGCGTAAACAGTCCATGTTGGGGATTTTCCAACCATGCCTAAGTAGTGACAAATAAAACATTCCTCCTTTGTGCTCTCACTGAATGCGCTCTCCCTGTATGGTAGAGGACTGCAGGGTGAAGCCAGCGATCCCATCTTAGCTGTAGAGTATAAAAAAAGAAGTAACTGAAGAAATAAAACCATTCTGTGCACGAGATGTACAGATATCGCAGTGTGATAAAACCATTTCTTCTGCTTGTATGTAGGCAATTTGTTGGTGTCGACTTTGATTTGCCAAGCAGTGTCCTTTGCAGCGTTTATAATAAACGCATGCGTGGGCAGCTGCCAAAACTTTGCCTCATGAGACTTGCAGAAATCAAAATGTTTTGAGGGCCCAGCTCCTGGATCCAGTGTAAAATATACAGGAAGTTACTAACTGCAGCATTCTGAATGACAACTGAACCCTCTTTAACAACAAACCGAGAGAAACCCACTTCAGTGCATTGCTAAGGTTTGCTCGCGGCTTGCAGCAAATGGTGGGAAGCAGAAAGGTCTGGGCATCCATTCGAATTCAAACAGCTTGCGCCCCCTGGTGGCGTATTTCTGTAATGCAGTGGAGAAACGAGCTCGTCTCGAAGCCGGCTGGGCATCGACTCCATCTGCAAATGGTTTATCGAGTCCTTCAGCGCAGGGCTGTCTGACCTCTGCTGCTGCGGGAGGGTCTGCATGCAGTCAGTGCAGAAGGATCGGCCTTCTGGTCTGAGAATTAGCGGGTATCTTGGACCTCACGTTACATTGGTTAGGTTTTATTGTTCACCCGTAAGCAGTGAATGTGCAGTGAGGTCAATCTATTTTTTCGTGTGAGATTTGCTCCATTACAACGGCTGTAAAGGGATTTCGTTGGTGGGTGTTTTCCATTCCCTTGGAAGGACACCTAAATATGCAGGGATCTCTCCTTTCGCAAGAGTTGGATTTACGGGGGGCAGCCTTGGAGACATCAGTGGGGATATTGCATGGTCTCCAAGATACCACAGCAGGATCACGGGAGGATGCAGTTGTGCTCTGGTAGGTAATGAGTGCTACTTTTTAGTTTACTGGGGAAATGGTTCAAAGCCAAATTTAGAATCTGTGTTCCAAGCACTGTGTAATGGTTCTATTTTTAATTTGGTATCAGAGGGACATAAAAAAAATCTTTCCCAGTGCTAGAAGAACTGATAAAAAATGTAAAGCGTTCAACTCACATTGCTTTTGCCTTTGAACTTCTAAAGCTTTGAGCAGCTAATGAAATGAACAAATTAACATAGGTCTTAATGTCTGCAGTTCAGCACTGATGATTTAAGTCATTTACACGCAAGAAAACCTTGGCTGACCGTGCCTTGTTTTCAATCAGATCTCTGCTAGCTGAATGACTTGTGGAGTTCACCAAGGGAAGGAAAGGATGGACAGCTTCAATTTTGTCCTTGCGTTTTTTATTTGAAAACACACTGTAGATAAAGCAAGAATTTGTACCACTAGATAACGAGTTTATCTAATGGAAATATAAACAGAGTGTTTAATGCTGAGACTCTCTCCATACTGGTGTATTTTGGCTGTCTGTTCCTTCAGACTGACTGGGGTTTTTTACATTCCCAGCAAAAAGTGGAACTTCTGTAAATAGGCCAGCATGGCTCAGGTGAAACGTTATGGAAAAGCTGAGCACTTCTTAGTCTTGCTGCCAGGATTTCTTAAAACTTTTTTGTCCTGTAATGATCCAAGCACTGATATGTGCTTCTTGCTTGCTCTTCATTGACCAGTTGTTCACTCTCTCACCCACTTGAGATTCCATCCTGAGAGAATACTAATTTTCCAGAACAGCAGCATCATTACGTCAAAACTTTCAATATAATCCCAGCTTTACTGGTGTCTCAGCAAGGTAACAAATGGGAACAGTGATCAGCCTGCAGTCCTACACTTCCTCAGAGGCTCTGCTCTGAGGACAACTTCTGGTACCTGCAACAAAGCATTCTGAAAATCTCACAGCCTCTTCATTTCACTCGCCTTGTGGGAAGCTGTTGGGAATCTCACATGTTTTTACCTCCTCTGTGAATGCCTGGAGATGTACAGAACAGCAACTCGAGAAGAACAGTTTTTAAAAGCTGTGTTGATGTAAAACAGAAATGGAAAAATGTTATTTGATGTTTGGAGATAGGGCTTTAATATTAAGGAAGCATTTTCCTCCACGTGCTGAGTAATACTGAATAATCAGCAGGGCTGTAGCACTGTCCCATGTGTGAAAGTCCTTGGAGGGAGCAACCAGCAGAACAAGATGATTTGGGTCGCTCGGTTATGACATAAGATTAGAAAACATGTCACCTGTCTCATTTTTCTGTCTACTAGAAAGGAAGCAGTGGTGGGCCACTGCAAGGCAAAGGTTCCATAGTGATGACTCACACATGTCTTGAGCTGTCCTAAAAACCTCCACTTTAAGGTGATGGCTGAGGTAAGATTGCAGAACAGCAAACTGTTCAGCTAGGACAGAATTCCCAAAGCAAGCAGCTCGGGCTCCCATTCATTTACTACCCAAATGAATGCTGAGGCAGGGCAGCGCAGCGCAGCGTTCTGCTTGTTAGGACTGCAGCCTGAACTACTGATTTAAGACTCCCAGTCTTTTATTGGGCTGCATCCACCTCATGCATTTTATGGGGGCAGACGCAGTTGAGTTTCCCAATCTATTTTTATTCAACATTAAAGTGTTCCTATTTGGTTGGCAGCCATCCTCTCCTGCTATTCACTGTGGCCAACCGCTACCATTCGCTTCTGCAGGCTTACCCTTAAACTGTGGAGTTGGGCACCCAGCGTTCAAGAAAACAACTGTAAGTAGAGATGATTATTTTCATTTTTTCCTACCTCTAAATGGGACTTTGAGTAGCTGCTTTTGCTGCTGTACCTTTGCAGTTAGGCCATAGCCTGTGTTCACATTCAGCCTGTCACTCACGTGCGTTTCCTCAAGGCAGGAGATAATTTCTTAATTCCTGCACTTTAAGCTTTGCTCTGGAAGGAATGCCAAGCACCAAATACATTTTGCTTTAACAGGATCCCAGTGAGTTAAAGAGTATTTGCAGTGTAATCAGTATTTTGCTATAGCCTTCTTTTCCCTCAGAATTGCCAAGCTCCTCAGTGATTTGGCAATTAGATGAAAGTCTGTTCTGAAGTAAGCCTGCAATCATTGTTAATATCACCGAGTTTTGCTATTTTCACCACAAAACACACTGAGAACTGAACAAGAAAGGCTGGATGTGGCTCTGGGCAGCCTGGTCTGGTGGTTGGTGACCTGCACATAGCACAGATGAGCACTGTGATCCTTTTCAACCCGGGCCATTCTATGGTTCTGTGGTTCTATGAATTCCTGCTCTGTGTCCATTCTATTTGTGAGGCACTGGTTTCACAAAATTATACTTGTCCCTTGTAACCTTCCAAAGTGTTTGGATCCACGTGAAAAATCTTTCCTTCCCTTATAATTATAGCCTTGCTCAAATTTCATTATTTCAGTAAAAAATAGAGCAGTCTTTAAGGTCAACACTTCAGAATAGTGCATACTTAAAAACTTGTGCTTACTGAACTGGAAAGCCGGGTGCTGCCATCCTCCTTCCAACTTAGCAGAGAAAACAGATGAGCAACATAATTCAGTTTTGTCCCAAATGGACAAAACTTTGATTCCAAATGAATGAGAACAGAATCAGGGCGTTTCTCTTGCTCAGGAGCTTCTGTGTGTTGCTGTTCATATTCCTTTCTTGTCACATGCCTTCTATTAAAATATATGGAGCTGATTAATACACAGAATTTTATTAAACAAAGTTTTTAAAAAGGAAATGCGGACTCATCTGCAGCAACTGCACAGAGTGTGATTTCCAGCCTAACGATTTCAAGCAGTGCAGATTGTCAGGTTGCTTTCTGTAGCTTAAGATAGCAAAAGTAAGAGCCTTGAAGATGGGGAGGTTTTTCCTCTCCATTCCTTCATACACCTGGGTCACTGGATGTACTAATTTTCAATAATAATTACATTGAATGTTCACCTGGATTGATTTAGCTTCCTCTGCAGGCCAGTTTCTTTGATGTATGGGAATGTTAGCCTAGGACTTCTTGAAAACAAAGAATTCAAGTTTGATGCAAGACCTTCAGCTTTAGTTTGTCTCACCCAGCTGCCATGAAGGCTGAAGAGCCCCCTGTGCATTTTCTCCTCTAGATAAATGGAGAAAATCACTTTACTGCTACCAGGTCACAGCTTTGGGATCCTGTCAGCATACAAGGTCAGAGCTGTCAAACATGTATCAGGAGCACGGGTACTTTTTAAAATAACACAGTATGTGATCACATTAACAGCGGTCCTCACAGAGAGGGAAAAAAAAAAACATATTATTGCAGATTAGAGTGTTTTTAAAAATACAACTACAGAAACTTTAGGAAATTTACCTTTTATGGCCTCACGCCAAGCACAAGCTGTGCCAAAATGAACAAAAGGTCGTTTAGAAAACTAAAAGTGCCTTCCTCCCCTTTCTGTGGCTGGGCTACCAGCACTCACCTGTCTGCAGCATCGTGGGGTTCGTTTGTTTGATTGGTTGATTTTGTTTTTAAGCAAAGAACTTGGTAAGAAAAATCGATAGAATGAGGAAAGAACTTTTAATAACCTAAGTGGAATTCAAAACATGAACTGGGCCTGAAGGCATCTGCTCCCCCTCCTCTGCAAGGTCGAATCCATTTCCTTTCCACCCTCACCCCTCAAAGAGAGTACATATGGAAACATGCTAGAGCAGAAGACTTTTTGTGTGGGTTTTTTTTACACATTTTTGATAGTTTACCATTCACATTGCTAACTGATGTTAACACTTCATTCTGCTAACGTTTAATCGACCATTCATTAAAGACAGCAAAGGAGAAGGGCAGCATCAGTTCTTGGAAACCCTGCACTCCCTCACTCATTGGAAGAGGCTGCTGGTGCCTAAAACTTCACTGGCAGACCCAAAAGTCAGTACTTCTTTATGAAACTTTGTGAGCTGCTGCTTTATTTTTCTCATGGCAGAAGATGATTCCTTTTTCTTGTACACTACATCCTTCAAAAGTTTATCTGTCAAGTAGTGGAGCCAGAGGACATTGCTGTGTGGATGATAGTCAGTCCAGCCATTGGAGTTCTCCGCTTTCATTTGTCTGTAGATGTCAAACTGGTAGTCCCCTGTGCCTTGAAACAGCTCTTCATCAGTGGAAAGGTCGCAGAAGACAGTTAACCCATCTTTCTCCAGCCTAGACAAGGTGTAATCTATGATGTTGACATGGATCCCTGCTGTGGGGATTGTGCACGTAGTCCCATTCAACACGTAGCTAAGCTCTTTTGCATCTGTTTTCTTGACCAGCACGTTCCCCCAGTGCAAGTCTCTGTGCTCAAAGTGCAGTTCCTGTTCTGCCACAGCCAGCGAAGCAGTCACCTGGTGCAGAATGCTTTTTGCTGAAGCCACAGAACTCAGTTTCTTTCTCATGTTCTCCAAATCACTGCCTCCAAATTCAAACTCCAGAACAATGAAGAGTTGCTCTTCTCCAAACAGGTCTGGCCGATCATTTTCTGATCCTGTTGCCTTGTTGTATGTGTCCCAGGCTTTTAGGAGGTATTTAGGGTAAGCCCCTTGAACACAGTGCACAGAGTACAAGCTGATGAACCCTACGGTCCTATTCATGGACTCTTCAGACAGAAGACTGAGTTCCTTTGAAATTATTATTTCAGGCAGGATCTCTCCGAAGCTCTTTTGAGCTTCACCGTTCACCCTTTCAGTTCCTTCAATGGGAATTATTTTTAAGGCCACTGGTCCTCTCTCACTGTCGATCTGGAAAACCTCTCCAAACACCCCTTCTCCGATTTTCTTGCAGTTTTTCATCTTATCTAAGGGAATGCAATCCTCAAAAGCAATAGGTTCCTCCTGCTGGCACTCCCTAAACACCTTCTCTGCATCCGTAAGCGTGATCTCTAAGGCTGAAGAACTCATGGGAGCCAGCAGGATCACAGAGGAAGCAGACAAGGCGTAGCTCTCAGCCTTACTAGAAGACAGGGTTGCTTGGTGCCCGGAAAGCTGGGGATTCACAAAGGGATTACAAAGGATGCTGGCGTAGGAACTGTCATCTGAGATCACTTTCTTTTTCTTATGGAACGACAGAGATGCTCGAAATCTACCCCAGCGGTGGGAGTTATCGAGGAACGAGCAGTCAGCTTCCCGCGTCCCTCCCGACATCTGCACTCCCTTCTTCTTTCCTCTTCGTCTCAACTGCGCTCTCCCGAAGGAGGCTCCCGCCTGCTGCTGCCACTTATTTTTGTACCCACGCGGACGGAGCCGCGGTTGTCTCCCCCAGCGGCTGGCGCTGAAGCCGCTGATGCAGGCTTTCCTGCAGGTGCCGCCCTCCCCGGGGATCAGTTCGGCGCTTTTACGTCGGTGCTTCGCGGCTCCTCGGCCGCCCAGCGGGGACGCCGCCTTCCGGCCGCTCAGCCGCAGCAGCTCGTCCCGTCGCTCCAAAACCACTACCGGCATCAGCCGCCGCTCGGCCGCGTCCCCGCGTCCGCCCGGGCTCCCCGTCGTCTCATCGCCCTTCACATCGCCGCGGAGCCCTGCCGAGCCGGCGGCGCCGCGCTGCGGTTCACCGTCGACGGGAGCGGCTGCCGCGGCTCCGCGCAGAGGCTCCCGCACGGACGCCCTCAGAGCCCTAAGGGCCGTTTGCGAGCGCAGCCCCGGCGCCGAGCTCTCGCTCGGTGCTGCCGCTCGGGGCGCTCCCGTTGCCCCGTCGTCCCTCCCGCTCCGCGTGCGCGGCGACGGCCGCTCCGAGCCGGCCCGCGATGCCCCCGGCGAGTCGAGGGCGCCGCCGACAGAGGCGTCGTGAGACGAGAAGAGCTCCGGGCTGCAGTGCAGCCCCGAGCCGCCCTCTACGCTGGTGCTGAGCTCCGGGAGCGGCGCGGCGGCGCGGCGGGAAAGGCGAGCGGAGCCGCAGGGGGGCGCCCAGTGCGGGGTGCTGCAGAGCAGCGGGCGGCGGGCGGCGGAGGGCGACCCCTGGCGGCGGCGGCGGCGGTGGGGCGGCGGCGGCGGGGAGGGCGACGGGGAGCTGAGGGGGGCCGGGGGCAGGTTCTCCTTCTCCGCCCCGCGCCGGCTCCGCAGGTACCGGGAGCGGGCGTGGCGCTCACCCAACGGCTTCTGGCGGCGCTTCCTCGGCGGCGAGAAGTCGGGGTCGTCCGAGGTGGCGGAGGGGGCGCTGGAGAGGGCGCTGGAGAGAGCGCTGGAGGCGGCTGAGGAGGAGCTGAAGAGCCGTCTGCGGTCCTGAGGGGGCGAAATCCAGCGGTCGGGCTGCGGCAGAACGCGGAGGTAGCCGCCGCGGCGCGAGTACGTGCGCAGCATCCGCGGCATCGCGGCCGGGCCGGGCCGGGCCTGAGCCGAGCTTCGGCCTCCCGCCTCCGTTTCAAACAAAATCTCGCGAGATTGCGGAGGGACCGGGGGGTGGGGCGGACGGGCAGCGCCGCCAGGGAGCCCCGCCCTGCGGATCCGCGCTGAGCTGCGGGAGCGGAGAGCTGGAGGAAGTGGAAATAGAAATAGGAATAGAAATGGGTCGGCAGAGGCTGCCCTGTCTGCTGTTGCAAGTAAGAAAGGAAAGACCGTTTTGCGAATACACACATACACTGATGTATGAGTATGTAGGCTGCGACATATATATATATATGTGTGTGTGTGTGTGCTTTGCAGTTCTTAATTGCACCTATTTTTGAGAATAAAGTCTTGCAAAAGATCCCAGCCTGTGTAGGAATGCCGCACTGATGGCTGAAGCCATAGTGCCTTGCTGTACCTTTCCCAGGCACCGTTACAGCCGTGCAGCTGCTGCCCTTTGCTGCCCACCCCCACAGCAGCCCTGCAGCCTTCCCAGCCCCCCTTCCCCATCTGCTACTGGAGCCCTGGCTGTTCTGAAGCACCTGGAGATCTCTGCAGCCTGACCACACCGATAAGTCACGGCACAGAAAAGCTGCTGGGAGTGTTTTGGTTACTTTCCCTTAGGAGAGGTCATTAATTATGATATTAGGAGGAAGGTTTTTACTCAAAAGATGCTGACGCACTGGAACAGGTTGCCCAAGCAGGCTGTGGATGCCCCATCCCTGGGGGCATTCAAAATCCGGCTGGATGTGGCTGTGGGCAGCCTGGGCTGCTGGTTGGTGACCCTGCACACAGCAGGGGTTGGAACCAGATGATCGTTGGGGTCCTTTTCAACCCATTCTATGATTCTACAGAATTAATTGTCGGAGTTTGTGCTGAGAACGAGGAGCTGCAAGTTAAAGTTACCTCTTCTTCATCCAGCGTTCTTACACTCCCAATCTCTCTCTTTTTTTCTTCTAGTTTCTTCTCTGAATTAAGCATCCCTCATTACTTAATCCCTTTTGTTGTCCCTCATGGCTCCCAAAGAGGTCAACTTTTGCAGTGGGTTATGATGTTTTCCTTTTTAGATTTTTTTTTCTTAAATGCATTATAGAGTTCTGTGACTTGTGATTTCCAATGAGTGCCATTCGATCATTTAATTCTTCACGATTGCTGCAGTGGATGCCAAAGGCATTTGCAGTAATTGGATGGCACTTAAGGGATTAGTGAACATCCAAACCACAGATGGTTTTTTGTACTGCTTCCATGGAAGTCTTGCTGTGTCTGCTTCTAAATTTATTTGCGTTCTGAGTTTTGAATAAAATCCTCTGTACAAAAGCCTTGTTGATGGTGTGGCTGTGGTGTGTCGCCTCGCCCTGACTGTAATGCACTCTGCAGTGGCACTATTATGCCATCTCCCTGAATGAGAAGATTTGCAAATGACTCATTTGGAGTCATTAACGTCATACCCCAGCCAGGCTCCCGCGGCAGCAGACTTAGTGAGATCTGCTGTTGTGTCTTTGCCTCGTTCTCCTGGGGAGAGGCAACTGAATGCTGTTGGGACCAGGAAAGCACAAATAGGCATTTGTCCTCTACCCACGGATGGGTGCTGATCTTCCCTTCTCTGCTCCAGCCATCTTAGCTCTGAGCCCTGGCCTGTCTCCAGACCATTCCAGGTGGGGAGATTAGCTCCCTGCAGGTCAGCTTCACCTGACAGATTTCAGCTATTTTTGCTGGAATATAGCCAAGGAATAGGAAGGTGACTGGCAAGAACTGATGCACCTGAGATAGCTTTTTAATTGTATCCTTGCAGGGTAGGGCAGGATACAATTTGAAATGCTATTTTACCCAGGAGTGATAGCAGCTGCTTATGTCTTACATGCCAGGAAGATTGACGAGCCTTGGTTTGGTTCTCCTTCCTTCATCGTGGCCAGCTGGCAGGTTTGTGTGTTGAACTCTGTGAGTGGTTTGGTAGTTCGTGGGGGTCAGTAAAGTGGAAGTCTGTTCAGGAAAGCTTATCAGAGGAATACCATAAGTAATTCTTCATTTAGTGCTACGTGCTGATTTAAGATCAGATATGAGCAATGAAGTGCTTTGCTTGAGAGCCTGTTGGGGCAGGTTTATTTGGAAGTTGATTGGATTACAACCTCACAAGAGAAATTTTCTGTCCCTTGTAACAGAGTGGATGAGCTGGAATGGAGTTGAGCTGCTGCAGGCAGGTTGCTCCCACACTGCTGCTGCTGTGTGCAGCATGGCTCTCAGTGTGTCTGGACACATCAGCCTCTTGCTTGTGGTAATAGGTAAGAGCTTAGAGCAGGAGCCTCCAGAGCTAAGGTGCTGGGCTGGCTGGCTGAGGACGTTGCTACTGGAATTTCTCCTTTGTGGGTCAAGTCTGAGTCCTATGTGTGTTTTCCTGCGACTGAAAAGAGTTACTAACTGAGAATTCCAGGGAAGAAAGGGCAGAGGCCTCAGCCTAGACTTTCTAGATGTTGACGTGATGCAATTCCCCATTGGCCCAAGGGGATGAAGGGTCTCCTCAGCACTCACAACCGAGGCCTCTGACTACAGCTGTGCAGCCAGGACCCATTGCATACCCTTCCAGGTCAGGGAAGATAACAGTTTGGCAAAGAAGCAAAAAAGTGATGTCAGGCATACTCAGATGTAGGGATGTGCCTTTAAGTTACTATTTAAGATGAATACGTGTTTTATTAAACATAACTCCTGATGAGAGGATTTCCATTGTGTGCAGGAGTGCAGTTAGGAGAGCACGCATTGAGGCTGAATTTGTGTCACTGTTTCGTTGGTAAGTAGTAATCTATTTCTTCTTTACACTGCAAAGTCAGCTTAGAAGGGAAGCTGAGCAGAGCAGTTTTCCTTGCAGGTGGCAAATGTGTTTCTTTATTCTTGCAACCAACTTTATCATTTTCTGAACGCAGTTTGTTTCCTGTGTGAAGGTGTGAACATGCTGTGGTTTGAGAGAACTTCCTTTCTCAACCTGTTAAACTCTTCCCCTTGTTTTTCTTTGGTGTTGTTCTAAAGGTGTGTTTACTATGAGAAAGAAAAATAAAATGCTCATGAAGAGAGCTGACCTGGCCATTTCCTTGCTAAAATAGTTTATCTGTTTACATCCTGTGCTCTTTGTCTCCTTTCTATTTTCAGTATCTGCTCTGGCACCTATCTGCATGATGCATTTGCTGCGGGAGCATTTCCAGTGCTTCAGAAATGGCTTAGTATTCTGTGAGTCAGCTGTCCTGCCTTTGGGAGATGATGTTTTCTGCTGCACTCAGTAGCTCAGTAAAGAGTGGAGTGGGGGTCACTGAGAGCAGCTATGTCTGGAGAACCATCGTTTGGAATTGGAAGTGAACAAGGGCCTAAAATGGGCACTTCCAGCATCAGATTCCACTTGATTCATTGCACTGGCCAAGGTTGTCTGCCATTGCTCAGTGTCTTCTGGGTGTGACTTAGAGGTAATATTACACCAGGATACTGGTCTGAACATAAAATATTTCTATCTTACTATGCCTGAAAGAGACAGGTGCAACCTTGTTACGTTCTGAATGCCTTTAGGTCAGGACAAGGATCAGAGGTTAATTTCCTCAGTCCCTGTATTTGGCTCATGGCTGGACACGGCTCTGCTCCGGGATGGATTAACACCAGGGAGCTACTGACAGCTGGAGAGATGTGCAGAAGGGTCTGGGCAGAAAAGAGATGTGCATCTTGTGACTACCTGTGAATAATGAGAATGCAATTACTGTGTGCTGTACAAGTAGTTATGTGTAGGTGTAATGTGTCAGGAATAAAAAGAGAAAGAGAGTTTCAGTATGGGAGGAGAAATCTTCCCCGTGAGAATTTCTAGACTGACTAAATGGCCTGCTGGGGAAGGAACAGAACTGCAGGTTTCCATGGGAAATTCAAAGTGTTGGACTTGAGAAGGGAGATATCTTGCAGAAGAGGGACAGCCTGACTCCCTTGAGAAGGACAAACTACTAAATTTTTGCCTTTAAGTGATGGTTAGATTTTATTTTCTTCCTCCCATGTGAATGAGACTCTAACAGTTGAAAAGTGCACAGACTCTGAGGAACACACCAGTAATCTTGCTTTCCAAGCAAGAAAATATAAGGATATGAAAGCTAAAAGATGATGAGAACGATACCTGCAAAAGCATGCGAGCAGCACTGCTGTCAGCATTAATTTTGCCTGTGTGGAGTGATATTCAGGATGTTCTGAGGTATGCTTGATTCAAAATGAAACTTTGTGTTCAAAAACAGCACTTGCAGCAGTGCTTCTGTTTCACGGCTCCAAAAAAACCCCCAACAATCCACAAGAACAGATGGGGTTGGTGGTAGATGGTCGTTATGGTCCCTGCCAACCCAAGCTGTTCCATCAGCTTCACATCCATTTTTTAATTTGTGATTGGATCTGGTTGATGTCTTCAGCTTCACATCTTCACAGCTATAACAGGAAAACCTCTCTCTCAGAGCAGCGTTCTTTTCCTAACCTGTGTAAATCCTTTCTCAGATTAACTGACCTGGAAAGTAATTGCAAAAAATTTACTGTCTGTGTCACAGAGTAAAACCAGGCCAGGAGGCAACACACTGCTTAACTCTTAGCAAGTTTTGTAGTCTGATCGTAGCCTGGGCTGTCACACAGGCAGATAAGGAGGTGACTCTGGGGAAAAGGAGGATGGACAGAGGGATTTCTGGACAGTGCTGTATGGGCTGCCTTGTTTTCACTGGTGCTTTGCTATGAACTTGCTTGCTTTTAGTGCAATAGCAGCAATGCTGGAGGCAGTTATGAGTGAACAGGACGCATATCACAAAGACATGGGATGTATTTGATATCTGCTCCAGCTGAAGAATCAGGACGAGCAGATGGTGTTTATGTGGGACTGTGCCCGTGCTCAGAGGCACTGCTCAGCTGTCACCCAGCAGATGATACCTGAAGAAGTGTTTGAACTCAGAGCAGAAGAGCAGGTTCCTTTAGGATGCTCCTGCCTCCCAGCACCACCACTCATCACTTGGCTTTGGGCTCCAGGCAGCAGTGGGGCAGATAGGCTGAGCATGCATTTCTTAGTTGTTTGCCTCGAGGAGAGCTGTGCTGCGAAACCCTTTGTTTGTGGGGCTGGAAGCAGGGAGTGCAGCAGCTGCTGGGTTAAAGAGCTCCCCAGCAGATTTCTGTTCCAGTTTTGCAATTGCTGGACAAAGAGTTATTTCACTTTGTATTAGAAACTCTAGGGATGGCTCTGGGATAAGGGACAAAATGAGGCTTTCTGAGGATATGGGGAGGAGGAATGTGTGCTAAAGCAGCCTTGGTAATGTGGCAGTGCTCTGCATATGCAGTGTGTGGCTGTGACCTGCTCGCTGGTCCTGTGTTCAGGTGTGCATCACAGGTGTGTACTGAGTAATCTCAAGAGCATGGTGCACATGAATGGGATCCTCCTTGCAAAGGGCACACTGATTCACGTCTCAGCTTGCTGCTGGAGCTTCTCCTGGTGTGGAAGGACACCTCTTTTGGCTGTGCTGCTGGGAGATCCTGTCTTACTTCATTTTTTACCTCAGAGCTCACTCTGTTCTCTCCTTAGCCAGGGGACAGTGTTCTCCATCCTTGTAATGGCCATTCAGTAATGGCTATTTCATGTCCTTGCAGACACAGGTGTCTCTGTTACACCAGGACTCATCTCTGTGCTACCAGGTAGTAAACAGCTCTCATCTCAGTGGGGTTAAATCTGCTCCTCTCCCTTCAGTACTGCACCAGGTGGCATGTCCTGTATCTAAATCCACTTGGCTTGGCACTCACTGTGCATTTGGATGACTGAATGATCTCTTAACTGCATCCACACACAGAATTTAGTTTCTAGTTTAAATTGCTTTCTTTTGGCAGGATGATGGAGTGGCTAGGTGGGCATTTTGACTGGTAAGGGGTCAAGTTCTTGTCGCTCATGTGAACGCTGAAGTAATTACAAATTTAAACTGCTGTTTTGCCATCATGCGAAGGCTGAGTGCAGGCTGTAATACTTAGCCGTGAGACACTATGGCTCTGCAACATGATTTTGTGCTATAACGTGTTTCATTATAAACATTTGGTGACTGGGGGAGAGAGAATGAAGAAAGAGGAGCTGAACTGAGGTGGGGGCTTCCCCAGAGAATGACAAGTCTGGAAAGCAGCAAAGCAAGGATGTGGTGTTATTGCAGCTGCCGGCTTCCAGCCTGAATGCTGCTGCTGGCAAGCAGCTGACAGGAGGGAGGAGATCAGCCTTTCACTCTGAAGGGTTGGTGCGTCAGGTTTCCCTGCAGAGCACGTGCAGATAACCGAGCTGCAAACACTGCTCTCTGCTCCAGCTCCAGTAGAGAGAGCTGGGAGAATGGGGCAGGTGTCTTGGAAGGGGTTATTTCTATCGCTTTTTGATTATAAAACAGAGAAATACGTCATTGCGAAGAACAAGAAGGTTGGGATTCTCTATCGAGTGGTTCAGCTCTCCATCCTGGCTTACCTGGTGGGGTAAGGATCACCCTCTATTAAACGTACTGCTGTGGTTGCATTTGCTTGCTGTGTTGTGATGAAGATTAATGTAAGATACTTCAGCTTACATTACAGGAATTGCTTGCTATGGTGCATGACTTTAATACAGATAACTGTGTTTATTTATAATGCTGGGATTTTGTAATACCTAATAAACGCTTATCTGATTTTTCACTGGCTGGAGATTGCTGGATTCATCTCTACCTTCCAGATTAATGTATGATTAAAAATGGATCAAATGCCACCATGGCTCTATACTGCATTATTTACTCCTTTATTTCTGTATTTGGTAGGAAAGGTGCCAAGCCTTAACAATTGACTCATTAGAGACAATGGCATGCAGGGCCAAGGTTGCTGAGCCATGAGACAAACCAAGCTTGTCTGCATGAAATGTTTGAGTCTGAACGAGAGGGAACCAAGCAGAAAGTGACAGATGTATCTGCTGGAGTGAGCTGCAGCTGCTGGGATTGCGCAGGGTGCAGCAGCATGCACGTCAGCTGCCTTGCATTTATTTCTGAGCACGGTTGGCATGGAGATGGGCAGAGCACCTCTCAGAAGAGGTTCTGGAGGCAGTCACTGGTATAAAACAAACATGGCCGTACTCCCTGCTGCATGCAGGCTGAGATGTGGGGTCATCCAGCCTGTGTGATGGGCCTTTGCTTCTTGAGTTTCTGAAGCTTTCTAGAATGTGTCTGATAAGTCTTTTCCCTCTCTCTCTGAGCTGTGGGATCCTCTCACTTTTCTTTTGCCTCGTGCTTTCACCGATTTAAATATAGTAGAGTTACTTTGGCATTCTGGATTTATTTATAGAAAGGTGTACGGTTTCAGAGCTTCAGTTAGTGGGACAGTGATGCAGTCTCAATGCTCTGGTATGTATTAGCTGCTAAAGGAGGAGTTCTGTAGATAATGTTTCTGAGACCACATCCTGCATCCAAGAGGGACAGTGCGGAGCAGCTACTGTGAATGTCTAGAGAACATCCGAGCCAAACTGACAGTTTGCATTCATGGACATCAGCAGAGCTTAGGCACTGCCTGCAGCACAGTGCCTGCAGTGCCTCCTCTGTGGCTGGGGACGTACAGCTGGTCATGGAAGTGGTTGGCATTAGCCTGGTGCTGCCTGGCTGTGCACGGCTCCCTATTCAGAGGCTGTCCAGCCTGCGATCATCAAATTCCTCTGGATTGTTCCTTCTGTATAGCTGCCTTTCCTCACAGATTCACTGAGGAAAACTTAAGACT
Organism: Tetrao urogallus; assembly: GCF_951394365.1. NCBI lineage: Eukaryota > Metazoa > Chordata > Aves > Galliformes > Phasianidae > Tetrao > Tetrao urogallus. Next base: position 6,855,123 of record NC_136833.1, read on the forward strand.
CTGCTTTTGAGCCCTTCTTGGGGAGAAAATGCAGCGTTCTTGGGAAAATAGGGAAGTGGGACAGTTCATAGGAGTGGAGAATGTTATTGCTCAGGTCTGGCACAAGGGGAAGAGCAGTGTGTGTGAATGCTGCTCAGCTCCTGAGATGGCTGCCTTTGCTCTCTGTATGCCTTAGTGCAGTCTAGCTCTGTGAAGGGGAGCTGTGCCAGCAAATGCAGCCTGTGTCCCTCTCCCAAACTCTTCCTCCAGAGCTGTAGGTAAGCGCAGCCTGTATCAAGCAGTTCATTCCGAATTTAGGAGTCCTCCAATAGTAACAGAGGCTTTGATGTCATTCACGTGTTTTGATTTGTCCTTAAAGGTTCCTCGGCCTTGGTGTAAATCTCTGGCTAGATTGTTCCCCGATTCCACTCACTAACATTGCTGCCTGCTCTGCTCTTCCCAGGTGGGTGTTTGTTGTCAAGAAAGGCTATCAGGATACAGACACATCCCTGCAGAGCTCTGTCATCACCAAGCTGAAAGGGGTGGCGTTCACCAACACCTCGGAGCTGGGAGAGAGGCTGTGGGATGTTGCAGACTACGTCATCCCTCCACAGGTGGGAATCATGCTGCTCCTGTTGTGTCGGCCATTCAGGTAGAAGCGCATGTTTCAATCTGGCTGCTGATGGAAAGGCTACAGTGATGTATCCAGGTCTTCCTGTGAGAAAACTATAGGTGGGCTACAAGATAGCAGTGTTGTGCCTCCTCTTATGTCTTTTCAGCAAATATATAAAGAGCCTTTCTTTCTTACAAAGGATGATATGTGATAAACAGAGCCCTTCAGCAGCAGTCTGGTGGATTTCAGTGGGACTGCTCAGCTGAACCTCCTTTAGAGGGCTGGAGCAGGCGTGCATGGGGCAGCCCAGAGGAGGGAGACGATGGAAATAAATGTGTTGCAATTTGAGTGACGAGACTTGCTTGAAATGGATCTGTCTAAACTTGCCTTGCTGCTTCCTTGGCTTAGGCAAAGTGAGATGCAGAGTTGATGCTTTAAGGGGAAGATGCCAGCAGATGGGCCTGCTACTGTGTTGGCAATCTCTCAGCTGTGCTTGCTAGGGGCTGTTTGTTTGTGTGCTTCCCTGTTAGCAGCTGGCACGCGTGCATGAAGGGACATGAGAGTAAATTCAGGGTTCTGGGCTGAAGACTGCAAACTGAATGATTTGTACGTAAGACTTCACCTTCATTCTGCAGTTCGCTCAGATCTGTGGGTTTGTGTGCTGCATCTCCACTAGTTTTGATGCAAAGCTCACTGTCAGCTGTCGATCTCCAACCAATGTGGGCTGTGCAGCAGGAAGGCCAGGCAGCAGGCTTGTGCTGAAGCTGTGTGGGAGCCGTGGGATCTTTCGCAGGTGGCCGGTTGTGCATACCCAAAAATGAAATGGTGATGCTGATCGGTATTTTAACTTGTCAGATGTTTCTCCTGTGACCAAAGTGCTGGTCTCTTTATCATGTGTTGGCTTACTGGGAGTTTCTGTAGTGTGGCACACTAGGTAAAGATAGCTAGCTTTGCTTCTGAGCCCCCTAATGTGGATATTTGTACTATGGCATCATGAATTCAGATGTAACTGGGCAATCAGGCTACAATATTGAATCCAGCATAATGATAGTGATGTCAGACCTTGGGCTCACAGTAAAACACGGGAACTTCCATAGGCTGTGAATGCAAATATAGATATGTCACGGAGCTTTGTTCTATGAGCTCAGGCTTGTAACAGCACAGCTGGGGCAGCCAGCCCGACCCTGCCTGAGAAAAGTTCTGCAGTGGGATGGAGCCTGTGATCCCTGGTCAGGCACTGTTTCCCTTACTGAGAAGGATGGTAAGTGCTTGCTGAGTGGGCAGTGAGGCCAAGCTCAGCAGTCCTGCTCACCAAATTAAGGCAGATTCTGAAGCAAAATGCCTTACGCCACAGAGACCCACTAAGATGTAAGTCCTTCCACTCATGAGGAAGTTGTCTCATCAGACTTTTCATGTATACAAAACTGTATAACAGAAGCAACTTAATCTAGTGGATGATAACACCTTAACCTGGGAGAGCTGCAACTAGCTTTGCTTTCAGCCTTCACCTGCTTTTTTGTGACTAATGAAATCACTGCTCCTCTCTGTGTCAGAGCTGTGTGAGACTGGCAATATCCAAATTCAAGCAAACACTGAAACAAACAGCTTTGCTGTATCCTACCTTGAAAAGCACAAGAAGAGGAGGAATTGTTACTGTTCTGCAGAGAACTTGTAACAAGTTCTTTAAAATAGGTTTTTCTAACACTTCTGCCTTACTTTGTTTATTCTAGGGTGAAAACGTCTTCTTTGTCATGACAAATTTGATTGTGACCCCAAACCAGAGACAAACCACGTGTCCTGAGGTAGGAAGAACTGAGTCCTTTGGCTCCCAGACCCCTACAAAACTGGGGGTAAGACCTGGCAGAGGACACAGCAGCGAACACGGGAAGGATAGAAGGCGAACGCTTTTTGTCTGTAGTATGCATCGGTTAGGAAAATTGAACTGACTACTTAAAACCTGGAAGGCTCATCTCTCTTAATTTCCAGAGGCACTGATCATGTAGAGGCTTTAACTAAAGGTGTTGGATGTCTGCCTAGCTGGAGATGAGACTTGAATAGTGATTGGTCAGGGTCAGAAAAGGTCATGGGAAAACAGCCTGGAGGTGATTCAGTTCGGTTATGGGCAAAGGAGACATTCTAAGAGGCCCCCTGTGGGAAGGGCTGAACATTCAGGCTTTCGCTACCTTCAGGATGTGTGAGAATGCTTAGTGCTTTCCAGAATGTGCCTTACATTTTTACATGATTACAAGTAAATATTTGTTTACATGTCCTCCATGGAATCATGGTTCAGAATGGGCTGAAGCCTGGGGGACGAGGATGCTGGCATTCCAAGGAGTATTATTGGCAACATAGCAGTGATTAATTTTCCTTCACAGAAAGGTGGTGTAATCCAGGCTGTCAGCACAGGTTGATTGTGAAGGACACGGCTGTCCTCTAGTGGCTGCGTTAACCCAGCATGCAGCCAGGAGTAGAGTAATTTGAGGGCTCACCACAACTCGCAGCTTAAATCAAATATACAATTATCTCTTAACGAGAAATGTGGTGGCCTTCTGCTTATTTTTGTTGAGTAGTGGAAGATGGTGCTTGCTTGGCTTCTTCCACAGCTTGTCCTTCTTTAGATTGAGCAGAGACCTAAAGCAAGACTTCATAGCTGAAGCATGTTGTTGCTGGTAATGTGACGTAGCCAAGTTATTTGCACACTGCCTACTGTTAGTGCTCCAGCTGCCTGTTTTCACTGATCACCATTCTGTAGAGGGTTCAGTGAAATGCATGTAGCTCTGCTGCTGTGTGTCGTGTCCTGCCACAGTTCTCACTCCTGTCCTCTTCTGCTTTGCAGAGTGTAAACATTCCTGATGCCTTCTGTTATGAGGATGAAGACTGCCCTGCAGGGCAAGCAGTGGTGGCTGGTAATGGTAAGGAAAGAGACCCTCCTCCTGTACACCTTCTGGTAGAGGCAGGTTCTTTCAGAGATCGGCCGGGCTACAACCCCGGAGAGCTTTGACTTCAGACAGCAACAATCATTTCCTTTTCTTTAAGACAATTCCTTGTTTACAGCTCTCTGATGGCTGGGCAAAAAGCACCCCGGGCTGCTGAGAGCAGCAACAACAGAGGGGCTGTTCCAGCTGAGGGGGCTTTTCACAGCAGGGAGGAGGGCTTAGGGTGGCAGTGAAAAGCATCTGATTTTCATTTACCCTGCAGGCAAGGAGAGGGAGCAGCTGCTTTGAGTGACCTTTTCTGTGCTGTCTGTGCTACAGGGGTTAAGACTGGCCGTTGTTTGAAAGACAGGGACAACATCAGAGGTTCTTGTGAGGTATTGGCCTGGTGCCCAGTGGAGAAAAGATCCAAGCCCAAGTACGTGGCTGTCCTATGCTGTTTCCAAGCTTGAGTTGCTTGGCTTGTGTGTCATTCAGGGTGGTGTCTGAGTTCCCACTGCTTGTTTGCTTGCTTGAATATTGGCTGTTTCAGAGCAGGAGGGAGCCCTGCTTGGCCCCCGACAGGACTGGCCCCCTGCTCACCTGCTTGGCTCACTGGCTATCCCAGGGCTGTGTCCAGCTGCAGTGTCCCCCCTCGCCTGCATGCTCCTCACTAACATCTTGCTGGCAGTGTGGGGGAGCTGGGTCCAGTCGTGGAGGTGTGGCTGCTGAAGCCCTATGCTCTGAGCAGCAGATTCACCCCTGGAAGCAGCACAGGATAGTACTGAGCTGTTTCTTAAATGGCACTTTCAGTTAAACGTGTGAGCAGAGTACAAATGTAAAACATGGAACAAACCCTTCTGTTCCAGGAAACCACTTCTCGCCAGTGCAGAAAACTTCACTGTTTTCATCAAGAACTCGATCCGGTTCCCCAAGTTTAAATTCTCCAAGTAAGTGCAGGTGCCCAGAGGTCCCTGTATCTTCTCCATCACAGAGCCAATAACCTTGTTTTGCTCCACTATCCTTCTCCTCCCTGTGGCTGGGGTGGGGAAATGAGTGCTTCCTCTTCTAAAGCATAGAGGGAGGCCTTTGGCTTGGGCTGGAGCATCTCAGGGAACAACTCAGATAAGGCTGTCACCAAATGTGGTCTGTGATAGCTCCTGCAGCATGAGTTGAGTTGGGGGAGAGCTTCTAAGGCAATGAGTATGTTCTACAGCCAGCACACAGTCAGGTTTCTGAGCTGCTTCTGCTCCCAGCTATTCCTCTTCTGTATAAATGAAGATGTGATCAAAGTTGGGAAAATACAAATTTGAAGCGTTGTTTGCATTTGCTGCTGCAGCTCTTGCTCCATTAAGACAGAAGTAAGGAGAGTAGAAAGAAGTGTGGCTTTGCTGTTCTGACAGGCTCAGACAGACTGAAGAGTGCTGAAGAAATCTTTCATCTCCACAGCCTTGTGGTTGTAGGCTGTGTAGGCAAGCAAAGAGGGAGACAAGATGCCTTCCCCTCTTCCCCACATGTAGGATGAATGTGCTGGCCACCAACAATGAGTCCTACCTAAAGACCTGCCGCTACAGCAAGGAGCATCCCTACTGCCCCATCTTCCTTCTGGGGAGCATCGTCAGATGGGCTGGGAATGACTTTCAGGAAATGGCTTTGGAGGTAGGAGTACCCTTCGAGCTTGTGTTTCTGCTGGCTGTACTGCTTGCTGGGTGGCTGAGGAGAGCCACTGGTGACTGCCCAGGACTTCCCATCCGGGCTCAGGGAAAAATGGAGATGCTGTTTCTTAAAATCATGCTGGTTCCATTTATCCTGTCCCTGGGGAATGGGAGACAAGAAAATGTGTCTTTTCTGGAAGAATTGGAAAGGGTAGTTTTCTGTTATTTAGAGCTTACCCCCTGAATTGTTACAGCTACTTAATGAAAACAGGGTGAGAAGCCTCTTCCAGACTAGGGTTGTGTGTTCAGTAATGTGCTTATTATTATAAAAATGAACTTAGCCCATCCAGAAGCGTTTGACCAGAAATGCATCTGTTCTTGTCCCTGGGGAAATCTCGCTCAAGGATTGGGCAAAGCTGAAACAGACTAATTGAACTAAAATTGAACTCACATTGTCTCTCTCTTTCATTAAGGGTGGTGTGATAGGAATTCAGATTGAATGGAACTGTGATCTTGATAAAGCCCCTTCTGAATGTAATCCCCACTATTCTTTTAGCCGTCTGGATAACAAGTTTGCAGAAAAGTCTGTCTCTTCTGGGTACAACTTCAGGTAAGTAGAAAGGAGAAGCACATCAGTTATGACTTCTGGCAGTCCCTTCTTAATTGGTGTTACCCACTGCTCATCTGCCTACAGCAGCAGTACGTTTTCTTTCCATACTTCATGTGGTGATGAGAAAGGAATGTCCAAAGAAGTTGTAACTGCTACAACGATGGGTAGACACTTCCCCATCTGAGTGTCTTTCTGTTGCCATCAGCTAAGAAACACCATCCTGAGAAGGGCCTGACTTGACTGCCACTCGGAGCCACACTTCACAGCTAAAGCTGTTTTTGATAGGAGGAATAGATCCATTGTCACAGAGGGGTGAACTCAGATGGGTTCTAGTGTGTGGGGGCAGATCATGGAGTTAAAATTGGTATTGTTCCATTTCAGGTTTGCTAAATATTACCGGGATGCTGAAGGGATTGAGTACCGGACACTCTTTAAAGCATATGGAATCCGTTTTGATGTGATGGTGAATGGCAAGGTGAGGTTTCAGGCCAGAATATTTGCTAGCCTGGAGAAGAAGCAGGGAGACATTTCTCAGTGAAAAAGCAGCTTTGGGATGAGAACAGCCTGTCCGGCTTGTTGTAGGAAAGATGGCTTGTCATTCACCCTGCATAATAAGGGAGATGACCAGGAGTGCGGACGAGGTAAAGGTCAGCAGTCTGCACCTCTTATACCTAAAAACAGCCTCATGTAAAGTCCAGCAAATGTAAAAATGCCCCACAGAGTTGTTTAGCATGTCTGCACTAGCAAAGAAGCCTAATCCAGGGATGATGCAAGCTCAGAAACGCAGCCATGAGCAGTTGGAGTTGAGACGAACAGACTTTTAACTCTGATGACTGTTCTCTGCAAATCCTTGTATGGTTATGGCTGCCTTTTGCTAACAGAACGCACCCATAAGCACCAGCAGCTTCCCAACAAAACACACCCACAAGCACCAGTAGCTTCCCTCTCTAATACCAAACCCTTACGTTTGTTTCTCGGATTGTTTTCAGTGAATACTTCATGATTTGTTTTTCTTTTAGGCAGGGAAATTTAACATCATTCCCACTGTCATCAATATCGGTTCAGGGCTAGCTCTCATGGGAGCGGTAAGTCGAGGTATTTTCTCAAAGTAACATATTGGGACCAAGAGCTGCTCTGAGGATAAAAAGGGACAATTTGTTTAATTATCTTCTCCAGCAGGATTTTCACTACTTTGGCTGCTCAGTGAGGTGTGTGTCTGTGTCCTGTCTTGAAGGCATCTGTTAATGTACCTTGTAGTCTAAATATCCCTAATATTACATGGTACGTGAAAGAAAATGCAGCTCCTACAAGTTATTTTTCTTCAATTTTCATTACAAATTAAATCTGAACATTTCCTTTTCTACTTTAAAGATGAAACATGGTAGTGAAAAAAAGAACCCTGAACTGTGTTTGTTGATTACAGTGCTACCATGGTGAAGGCAAACACAGTTAAGTCTGATGTACTCAAGTACTGCACCCTGATGACCCCGAAATACTGCAGGCACTGTTTTTCTCCATGCCTGCCTTCCAGTTCCAGTTATGCATTATCTCTGAGATATTCCAGCATTTAGTAGTTCACCTGTAAGCTCTGGCTGTGCGATGCCTATTTCAACACAAGCAATTGAAGAGAAGATTGAGGCAGGAATTAAAGCATTTGTATAACAGCAGATCTAAACTGTCCCTGCTTAAAAAGTGTTCCTCAAATGCAGTGCAAAGACCATAACATCTAAGCAGCTATGGAGAAAAAAATACCTGAAAGAGAACTTGGAGCAAGCAAGGATGAATAACTGCAGGCTGAGCATGATAACCAGGAGGAGAGCTTGTCAAATGTACAGGCTGGAAGTATTTGGAGGCAGGGACAGTGGTGGCCATTGGCAGAGGGAGATTTGTTCCTTGTTAGTGGCCATGACAAATTCTTTCTGTTTTGCAGGGAGCTTTCTTTTGTGACCTGGTGCTGCTCTATCTGATTAAAAAGAGTAACTTTTATCGAGGCAAAAAGTATGAGGAAGTAAAGTAAGTGCCCTTGGCTTTTGTGTTTAAACGTAATGGCTTTATGACTAATAGAAATAGGAGATAGTAGAATGCAATAAACATTAGAGGCAAACAGAGAGTAATTCCAGGAAATTACATTCCTCCAAATGAGTTTAGCCAAGTTACTCCCTCACTCCACAATTCATCACTGCAATTAGCTAGGGGAAAAGGGAAGCTGCAGAATCACGGTTGGTCTATAAATGGCCTTGCACTGTCAGTCCATAATGACTGCAGATGGAACTGGGCTGACTTCAAGGTCTCCAGAGCCTCATGAAACTGAGAACTGGAGCTTTAGTTGTGATGGCTTTTGTGGTAAGGGGGGACAGGCTGGCTGGGAGCATCCTCCTCACATTGTCTCCTGAAATGGAAATAGCCTGCTTGCTTTTTCTGTCATCTTTGCTTGTTTCCTCAGGTCCAGTTCCAGGAAGTCATTGAATAGCCCTACTCTGAATGGGAATCAGAGCCCAGACCAACTCGGTGGGCTCTAGACAGGATGATGGGTCTGTCAACTGGAATCATGTTCCAGGAAAACTACACAGGTGTGAAATGACACTGGGACTGGGAGGTGGAGCTACCCCAGATCAGATCTACCATCCATTATTGGGACTTTCAGAGGAAAAATGTCCTTTAAAGAACACCCTATTTTCCTGAGACGTTCTCTGATATCTTGAGCTTGCAACACCTGTGTTCATCACTATGGATTTATAAAAGGATTTTGTAAGAGGAAAAAGAAGGCACCAAATGAATGTTTTTATATCTATTGATAGATCTATCCGTGCCACCATTATTCTGTGGCTGTGCTTTGCTTCCAAGTGCAAAAGAGAAGTGTTGTGAAACACCACTGACATTTTCAGGAGGGTCGTGGCCAACAATAAACTCGTCTCCTGCTCCGCCAGCTTGCAGCCACAGCTCCCAACTCTCGCTTTTCTTATTTGCAAGATTAGATATAAAGCAGCAGGACTGCTCTTGTCAGGAAGTGCAACGAAATGCAGCATTGCAGAATTGTAGCAACTGTGTCCAGAAGAAAGTGGTTCATCATCCTGTACTACCCAATTACTCTTATTGCCCTGTTTTTGTTGTAACCATCAGCTAGGAGCAGTGCTCCTCCAGGGAAAGCCTTTACAACTGCTGCAACAAGGTGCTCTGCTCATCTCTCCTGGGAACGTCCGCAGCAGTGCCTGCCACAGCTCTGAGTGGAGAACCAGCTACCTCATCTGCTACATAGATTCTCCATCTATAGTTATACCCAAATAGCCAGTATTTCAGAGGACAGAAAGGATGACAGCGCGCAGAGGAGTATTTTATGGACAGGGAGAGTATTGGTAATATTAGTAGTGCTGTGGAGATTGAAAAGTGAAACTGTCAGGTCAAACAGGCTTTGCTGGGTTCTTCCAAATGCAACAACAGAAGGAAAAAGTAGAAGACAGACGTCCACTATTCTAACGTTTCAGTATCTTCCAAGAACCACAGGTGCTTCGTTGTTTCTCAAGAGAAAACTAAGTCACTGCAACCCACTTCGTGAATTTACGCTCAAGTAGGGATGCAATTACTCTAAGAGGAAGAAAATGATTACAAAATAATGTTATTTTCTTTTAAAGTTTGGATTTGCTTGAGCTGACAGGAACTGACTCACTAAGGTGGTAGGTGAATATTCCTCTCTTGGAAATAGTCCTTTCACAAGGTTTAAAGGCCTCCTGCTGCAGTGTCCTTGCTAGGACAGTTGTAGGGAGGATGGCATTGCAGGTAGCTGCTGTCACCTGCTGTTACACACAGATGGAATCAGAATGCAACACCTACCTCTACTTCAATTTCTCAAAAGCGTTTGTTCTGAGCAATTTTTTTTTTTGTTTTGGTTTTTTTGGTCTAAATGAAAACTCACCTTTGCTAGAAGTGGCAAACTTCCAACTCAGTCATTAATAGCAAACCCCACCCAGTCCAGTCTTCTCCCTCTGCTCCAGCTTCTGGGCAGATGTGAGTAAATATCAACTAGTCAAACATTTAGCTAGAAAATGGAATTAAACACTGGAATGACAATAGTTTAGGATAAGCTACATACACCTGGTGCTGTATTTACAATGAAATCCTCCCCTTTGACCCAGAACTCTTGACAGATATGCAGCACCCTGCATATAATGGATAGATGACACTAGCCAGGCCTACTGGAACTACCATGACAACAAAAAAACACAGAGCTTTTTCTATCAGGGCCTAGTTCTATTTAAATAGTTTCTAGATGTTTACTACATGTTTTACCCCCACACGTGACATCAGGCCAAGGCGCAACTCAGAGACCAGATAGTTCACCATAACATGTGAAGCTGACTGTGCCCAACTGAAGCCAATGCTTCAACTTGACAGAATTATGTCCTTCTTAGACAACCAAAGCTTTTTCCTGAATTTAAGTCTTCACAGGCTTCAGCATCCCCAAAACTCACTAGAATATCTCCCTTAGTTATAGCATTCATTTGCAGTTAATAACAATTGCAGTTAATAAAACATAAACAGCTTTCCTCTCAGGATCTTGTTTGATATTTTTTTTTGTATTTGAAGTACAGCAATAAGGTTTGTCACTTTGGGGCAGTGCTCTGTTAAGACTGCTGTAAAATGTATTATTTAGGTTGCACATGCCAGTATCCTTTGTGATACATGCTTATGCAAAACAATTCAATTAAGAGTTTAGAGTGTATTTCAAAAGTACAAGTCTAAACGTACTAATTAATGTGCAAAAAGCAGCAGATGGCATGAAAAAGCATACTAGTGAGGGAGTTAAAGCTTTGACTGTTTTTTCTTCCCCAAAAAGAAACATAACTTAGGCAATGCTGACAAACCCCATTTTTGTACAACCCTGTCTTTTGTGAGCCAGAACTCAGTTTTTCTGTAAAATATTTTTGAACACCGAACCTAATGCTGTAAAATCTTTGTATAACCAACAGGTAATATTTTATAGTGTTCTGGTGAAGTGATGACCGACCCAAAGACCAGACAGCCAGATGGCACAAGGTGTGGTTGTAGAATATGTGACAAAACCCCGTCGCTGCACAAGAGTTTGCTTGCTGCTTTCAGCTGAAAGGCATTAAACAGCATTTGCGCAAGCAGCTCCAGAGCAAAGAGACTTCACTGCTTTAGGGGGCAATCAAAAGTTCCTTTCAGATTCTGTCAGACACAGTACCACAACAACTGTAACAGCTGCAGAAAATGCCAGTGGCTGTAACAAGTGGGTTCAGTACAGACTGAGTTGCAGGTAATTAGACACTGAGTGTATTTGGGTGCCTGTATTTCATTGCACACAATGGTATTAAAACAGAGTGATTGACTTGGAAGAGCATTACTTATTGACTTTTGTACATGCAGTGAGGAGTATCTGTGACAATGTCATTTATTTATAGCGTGAACATACAGCAACTGTGGAAGTTAACATTTGCACTAGCATTTCAAATACATTTCTGTACCAAACCTTTGCGTACATTTAATTACATGCTACTGTGAAATACTTCCTTGTGTCAGTGGCTTATTTTTATAGTGCTCTGTTTGCATGTAGGGGCAGGCAGCCACAGGCAGTAATTGGTATTTCTTACCCACAGTGCACAGGATGCAAGGAACTAAGGTAGTCAAAACCTGCAGCTGTGACTGCAGTTAAGGACAATAAGTCAATCCTCTGCCACCAAACAAACGTTCATGGGAGGCATCCTTGTGGTTTCACATTCAGTTTAATTAGAACAATACTATTGATTCATTTGTACTTGGACATAATTTACTGACAGTATGAAGGATACAAGCAACAAACAAGTTTAAAAGGTAAGCTGGCCTAGTTGTGTGTGTGATGTTTGGCAACAGTCCTCCTGCTTCATTAAAAACCACCGTGGCTACCACAGCCGTTGTTTCAGTAGACGTGAACCATGCCGTACAGGAAAGTCCAGAACAGGACGTAGGTGAAGAGCCCTCCTATGAGCCCCCCCGTGAAAAGCGGCCTTCGGGATTTAAAGTACTTATTCCATCGCCGCCCGGCTTTCAGCACCAGGAGCACGGAGAGGAGGACGGATGCCAGGAAGTAGAAGATGAAGCCGTGCAGGCCCGTCAGCCCGAGGATCCCCGCCGTGGCTCCCGACAGGGCCGACACCGACGTCCGGCAGTAGTCCAGGATGGCCGCGTTCCCGCGCACGGCCGCCTCGCTGATGAACTGCGGCCCCTCGCGCTTGGCCACCACCGCGGCCATGGCTCCCAGCCGGGCTCCGGGATCTCCTGGCTCCCAACTGGGCTGGGGGAGAGCAGACGCGCGCTGTGCCCGGCCCGCCGCCTCCCCGGGGCCTGCTGAAGCGGCGCCTCCCGCGGGTCCCCCCGGCACCGCCCGCCCCGGCCCGTACCTCTCATCCACAGCCGCACACTGCTCCGCAGAGCCCTCAGCCGGACCCGACCGTTACGCTTCGCGCCCTGCCAGGGGACAGCACACGGCACCCGTCACCACAGGCCGGCCCCGCCCGCACGGCTGGGATAGCCGAGGTCGCCTGCGGGCCCAACTTACCCCCGCGGCGGCACCGCGCGCCTCCCCACCGGAAGCTCCTGTCAGCCATCTTGGCGCGGGGGGCGCCGGGAAAGCGAGCTCACTTCCGGCGGGAGCTGCGAGGCGGAGGGCGAGGCGGCGCCTGACTGGCTGAGGGCAGCAGGGGGCGGGGTCGGCGGAGGCGCTTTTGTTCGGGCGGCGGCGGCGGCCGGGTGTGTGGGGCCATGTCGTACGTGCCGGGACAGCCTGTCACCGCCGTGGTGGTGAGGCGAGGCGGGCCGGGATCGGGATCGGGTGGGCGGCGGGATTCGGTGCGGGTGGAGGGAGCGGGTCAGTGCTGGACCATCCCGGGCGCAAGAGTGGGAGGAGGGTGCGGTCGCTGGCTCCGTACCGCTGTTCGCTCGCTGGAGCTGAGCCGCATCGCTCCTTCTCTCGGTGCGAGATCTGGACAGAGGAGAGCTCCGAGCGGCTTCGTCCCGCCCGGTTGTGCTGCTGAGGAAGGGGAAATTCAGCTGTCGTGATCCGGTGCTGGAGGAACCGCTCCTCTGAGCGCGGTGTGACACTTCGCGATGCCGTTTCTTTGTTCCGTAGCCGCAGGACGCGCTTTTACAGACTATGAGCGACCTTAATTAGAGCGGTGCGAGGGAAGCCTGTGCGCGTCTGCCCGTAGGTAGAGCAGCGGGGCCGTGCAGCGCTGCCCGCGTGGCTCTGGGCACGCCCTGCCCTTCAGCTGCGAGTTCCAAAGGAGCTTTGATTGTCTCTGTCGCAGCTGGGGCTGCGCCTTTCCCTGTCAGCTGGGAATCGCAGCTGGCTGCTGCGCGATATTCGTGGGCAGCGTTTGTCAGTTGCCTGCATTCAACAGGCAGCGAGGAGCCCACCTCTGCGTTACAGAGATGCTGATAACGTTCGTAAGGGAAAACATCCTATTAATAGGTCGGCACTGTGACTGGCAGGGTGAGGAGGAATGCCAGGAGCTGATAAAAACCAGCACTGGTGAGATGTGAGTGATGACCAGTCAGCGAGATGTGACTCATGTTTAGAAAACTACTTTCCCCTTGTTTCTCAGGGTGGTGGTGAAGGACTGACTTGGAGCACAGCTGTATAAAGGTGTGAGTGCCCTCCTACCTGCAGGTGGTTTCCTGTTCTGCTGTCATAGGGTAGGGCTGAGAATGGCTTAGAGCCAATTGACACTTCAAGACTGCACGTGACCAAAAGATAGCAAATGCTGTGTGATAGTTCTGTGTTGCCAGCAGTTTTTAGATCTGTTAATCATCCATCAAACCTGCAGGTATTGTGAGTAATAACTCCTGCTGAGGCTGTGGTACAGCCTTCTCTCCTAGAGTTACCTGAGCTTTATGGTACCTGCGGCAGACACAGAACAGTCTGAAGAGGTCTTGAGATTTGTCAGTAATCACAATGCAGTTATTTTGTCATATTCTCTTTTTAGCAAAGAATTGAAATACATAAGCTTCGCCAAGGTGACAACTTGATCCTGGGATTCAGCATCGGAGGTGGCATTGATCAGGACCCTACTCAAAATCCTTTCTCTGAAGATAAGACTGACAAGGTTAGAGCATGTTAAATTCAGCCAGCAAGCACTTCTGGAGTGCATCTGGTTTCTGTCCTCTCACACTGTTGGCTGAAGTTATTTTGTTGGTATCTTTTGCAGACTGAGCTTGTGTTTAAGTTAGCTCTCCTCAACTTTTCTGTTCTTCAACACTGGACAAACCTGTTTTTATCTAGAATGCTGTAATATACTACCATGTGTTTTTGCACTGTTAGGTAGAATGGCTTTTCTGTAAAGTCTACTCACAGTAAGTGAATGTTTTTTTTTCTCCCCAGGGTATTTATGTAACAAGGGTGACAGAAGGAGGCCCAGCAGAAATTGCAGGACTACAGATTGGGGACAAGATCATGCAGGTAAGCACAAAGACGAGTGCTAATCCAGTACCACGTGCACACTACAGGCAGATTTCTTTCTTCTAGGCACTTTCCAGGGCAGTTTGTAAGGCTTACAAAAACAGTTGTGCTCTGAGAACTAAGTACTAGATATACTTGCAGAGCAGTTAATTACAGGACACTTACGAGTCCACAGCTTGTTTCCATAGACTGGATTTTGAGAAGAGCTGCTAGGTGTAGGTCATCCACAGGCAGCCAACAGCCTCTTTGCGTACTGAAGCCTCACGTTGCTTTCCTAGGTGAATGGCTGGGATATGACAATGGTGACCCATGACCAAGCTAGGAAGAGGCTGACAAAAAGAAATGAAGAAGTGGTCCGGCTGCTGGTGACCAGACAATCTCTGCAGAAGGCTGTGCAGCAATCCATGATGTCCTAATCGGTGATCAAGCTGGGGAAGGGTTAGGGAGGGAGATGCACAGACTGGATATCAAGTGAGGAAGGATTGTCTGGAAAAAGTACATGTTCCAAACTGTGGTAAACACTATTTTTACTTTCTCTGGTGTAATTAACAGTAGTTAAAGTTTAGTCCCCTCAGAGTGCTTCTATAAAGCTTTCCCTGCAGGTACACGGGAAGAAAACCTTATTATAATTATGGATTTCAGGAAGACAGGCCAGCCCTTAACTATCTAAGGAAGCGCTCAGAAAAGCTTCAATTCTAACAGGATTCTTCTGTAGCACAAATGTTTCCTATTCAAGAAGAATTTGGCTTCTGCCAAGTAAGATAAGAGGGGTTGCTGTACTTAAGCTTTTAGAAGTGAGCTGTCCTGTCCTCCCATGTTATCTAATTAAAATGCCTGGACTAAGAGTTGCACGCTGCTGTAGAAAGGAGCACTGTACTCATCTCACATTGTGTGCTGGTTAGACAGAGTATGCTGAAGGTTTGGGGGCATTATGGCTTACTGCAAAGACTTGCTGTACAGAGCAGCCTTTTCAGCCAAACAACTGAGTAGGTTATTAATGCCTGTTAGATTTAGCACACTTAGCAGGTATTAAAAGTTTTGAGACACTACAGTTCAACTTTGGTATTGAAGAAAACTTAATTCTCCTTGTTCCTAAGTAATTTGTAACAAATGAATCAAGTTTAAATGAAAGTAATATGAACCAGGATGAGCAAATTAAGAAAATGCTGTTGCTAGACTTACCAAAAGAGCTGCTTGTATCTATAGTCTCCAGTTTCTTCTGTTGTTGAAGTGGGAAGGGTGGATTTTAGTCTGTCTTTCAATCTAGAAGATTGTTCAAATGACTGACTTATTGATTGAAGAGATGAATATGCCAGTAAATTGTCCAAGTGCCTCTTGACCAAATTTAAATTTCTGCACAAATAATTACATGGCATACTAGTGGTTTGTTAACGAGCTAGCTTTACAGTTATCCCCAAACTGGAGTTTCTAACCCACCTCCATTGATTCATTTATTGATACTCTCCTTAAGCAATCTTCAGGTAAGCTTGTAAATAGAACTTGAGGTGGTAGTCTAACTTATTCAGTACATTACTGCTGTGCCATGTATGTATGTTTTATTACTGGATCTCAGACTTCTGTACACGTGTGCAGATGTTTATTTACCATTTTTATATCTATTAAATTACTCCAATACTGCTTTTGGATTTTGTAACTTAAGAATTCAGTGGTAAATTTTAAGGTTTTCAAGCTGGAGTTATTTTTGTTACTGTAAAAACTGCTCCTATTTGTACTGCTATTTCACTTGATTTTACACACAATAAAACAAAGTTGGATTACCTGAGTTGTTTCTCCTTACATTTAATAATGCCGTATCACTCAACTGCTTCCAGCTGAGACATCATTTCTGCCTTCAAATGACAGATTTTAGACTACATCATTACACTGCAGTCAAGGTTAGCAAGTTCTGATTTCATTGTTGGATTTTTGTAGCAATTTCTTCCTGGAACACACAACACATACTTAGGAAGTTGCACAGGAACAAAAATGTGTTTGATACCTTTAATTAGTGGGCTGTTAATTGACATGATCCACTTCAAAACAACACCTTTAACAGTCTACTCATTACCATCCACAGTTTAGAATTCAAGGCATGGCAGTGGAACCAAGCAGAGTTAAGTTAGTGCACTTGTCTTAGCACCTTTGAAAGAGGCTTAAGTGAGCTAGGAATACAGTTTCTTATTATTATCAGTGCTTTTTTTTTTTTTTTCCTCCTAGAGAAAAAGTTCTAACAGCTGTAGTTGTGTGTGTGGTTTTTTTTTTTTTTTTTTTAAATTATTTCCCTAGCAACTTTATTACTCCTTCAGTTACCACTGCTGCTGTTGCCAGCCATCCGGAGTGGTGTTCTACTGTGGTTTGGTCTGCAAAGAGTCAGCAGCAGCAGAGCTTAAATCCACAGACCACCTTTAGTTATTAATATCTTAAGTGGTTTAATATGATCTCATTTTTGGAAGCCAGAACTTTGGGAGTGGTACACAATTGAAAAAATGCAGTTTTGGTTTCTTTCCTGTTGTTAGTTGAGAAGATCCACGTGCTGCTTGGCCAGCTCAAGCTAAAGCTGGCTTTGCAGCTTCCACAGGCATGAGTCTTCCATCTGCAAGTGGAGGCTAGATAGCCTTACATCCTTTAAAGTATTTGGCAAGGCAGCTTGTATTCCATACCAAAGCAGATTAAAATATAAACAGATCAGAATAAATAATCAGTATTTCTGATAACTGGTAGTAGGCATCTTCAAATCCCTTGGCCAGGAAGAGGCAAATTCAGTTTTTAATGTTCAGAGCTGTCATTCACAAGGTTCATACCCCCATCTCCTATAAAGGCAGTAGTGCTGAACCATAAAAACAATATCAAAGATGATGGAGAAGACACCCAGGCCAAACTTGGTTGGATCTCCAAAGATTAATTTCCACTCATCTGTCAAACACAAGATTAAAGGTTAAGACTAACTTGATGAGTTCATCTTATCTCAAGACTGCAAGACCATGCCATACGAAGTAAAGAAGTTCACATTTGTTACCTACATTACTTCAATACTTTAAGACTAACTAACAGACAGTTGGTACAAAGCAAGTAACTCCTCCTGTTGTTTCTTCAAAATAGCTACGTTATTTTCTATCTTCTAGGAATAGAGACATTCTTAATTGTTTGTACAAGGACAGCTACAGTAGCACAGGCTCCCAAGGTAAAATCCTGTAGGTTTTTGTTTGCGTTGTAGCAAGTTTCTCCCACCCCATTACAGAGGCCCCACCAGCTGAGATTCAGCCTTACCATTGTTGTATGACTGCAAAAACATCTGCAGAAGGCTGAAGCTTCCACCGATGAAATCTAATAATACATTTCCAATGCTCCATCCTTCTGTACTCTTCCGACGGAAATTCATGTATGCCTGAATGTGTAACAAGAAGTTTGGTGTGCCAATCACCTGTTTGTTTTTCTGCACCCAGCCAAGACTAAGACCAGACAGGACTCTGCTGTCTACTGCGGTGTTGTGTTAGAGGAAATCTCATGCCAGTCTTCAAATAAGTTAAAGATGTTCCTACCTGGTAAGACAGTTCATATACTAAGGCATCTTTGTTCATATGGGCTTTTTAGTAGCTGGGCCCTGGGCAATCCCAATAAAAGAGTGCATTTATGACATATACTATGTAGGAGCTTTACATTGTTTTGTCACTAAAAGGCCAACAAACAACAATTGCTGGTTTAGTTTAGTCTGACTTTCAAGAACGTGTGCTTTAGACTTATGTTACTATTACCCTAACATAAAAACAGAAAAGTTCAGGCTTACCTGTGGAAAATATTTTATCAGTGTCACTGCTAACTTAATGTAAGAGAAGCAGAATAAGAACTGTAGCCATGTCATCTCCTCAGCTGCAGCAAGAAACAACGTTGTAAACGTAAAAATCCATGCAAGTGCCAGTAGTCCAACAACAGTTTTGGATACTTTCTGACCTGCTCGCTGAAAGAGAAATGCAGATATACTTAGAATGCCCTTGGTCCTACGTGCCCAGAAACTTGTTAGATAAAAAACAAGCTCAGTACTACAGAAGGTTCCAGTTCAAAACCCACTGCTGTACCAGTTAGGCTCATACCACGAGGGAACTCTAAGCCAGCAGCTGTAGGTTTGCAGCAGCTTTTGTGCAATATTCAAAAGCATTATTTAGAATGCTGTCGTTCATAAGAAAAATGTTGCTGCAGTATTTTTGAATATTTACGATACCTATGATTCAGTGCCACCACCCATAACAAGCTCTTGTATTTAGTCTGATGACATCAACAGTTCCTGTATATGCAGAAGGCCACTAAAGCCACTGCTGTAAAAGTCATTGTCTCCCCATTCTTTAGTATAAAGTGATATTGCTCTCCACAACAATGATAAACAGCTGTTACAGCTTCAGGTTTAGCATCACCAGAGGAAGCACCTCAAAACACAGTTACTAGGTAAAGCAAATCACCTGTTCAGATCAGAGCTTTTACAATGGCCACCTGAGTGTTAGTGATCAGTCTCACCTGAGAAGTGGGTGAGAATTATAAATGGGCCTCTGCAGCTATTTTAGGTGAAGCTGGGGGAGGTCAATTGCAAGGAATTTCCTAGTGCAAAGAACACTCTGAAAGGTGAAGAATCAAAATGTGTGAGTATTTGTACTGTGTAGAACTATGATCTATGTGCTGACTAGAGATTGACATGGAAACTTTATAACTTGCCTATTTGCTTTAGTTATTTTGGGTCTTTAAAGAGTTTACTTGTAAGCTCAGAATGTTCATGAGGCTGAAGTAGCAAAGCTTGCAGGAGTGGCTAACTCAAAAGTTAAGGCTGCTGGACTGTAAAGGCCACTGAAAGGGAGGGAAGATAGATGACTTCAGTAGGCTGGTAGGGTGAGTCCAGCAGAGGGAGCTCTGCCAGAGCGACCCAAGCAGTCCAGCGTTGAGTCTTACCTCATAAATACAGCACTGGATAATGGTGAGCAGTGTTAGAGCTACTGCATGGAGACTGAAGAAAACATCATTGATAGCCACAGGGTTCACTCCACTGGGGTAACTGAGTAAGAATTCTTCCTAAGTGCAAGAGAAACCAAAACTAGCTAAGTGTCATAAGTCCCTTATGTAGATACCTCCACTCCTGAAAAATAGTAAAGAGAATAATGATTACCTTAATTAAGGGAATCCAGAAGAGTCCAACGTTAAACACACTGTATGCTATGAAGCCAGTAAGGTTTAGTGCTATATAGTCAAAGCTTAGTCCAACAACACTAGAGAAGGAGAAAAATATGATTAAACTTAAGGGATTACTTATCCCTAGAACATACAGCCAGATAGGCAATTTTTTTATTCTTTTTGTTGAAATCCAAAGCTGTAGGTGTTGTGACGACATGACGCTGAGTTCATTGAGTAGTAAGGTGAAGTATCCTTTTGTATGCCACATACCAGCATTCACAACTGCTCTCACTGCCAAGCTTGTTGCTGTCTAACTTTACCTCTTCGTGGGCTCAGCCAGATAAAAATCATGCCAGTCTAAATCCACAGAAGCAGCAATGCGTCTTTGCCAGAGTGATTGCTTCAGTTTTCATACTACAGTTTTCCTACTTGCAGTCATTTTGTTTAAAGGGAGCTAATCTAATGATAACATCACAAATTGCTGTCTAGTAAGCAGCTCACAAGGGAAGTAAATTTTAAGGGTGTCAGCACAAGTGCCTTGGCCAGATGATACATGCAACGTGACATCACAGGATACATGGAAGCCCTCCTCTATCAGGAGTTAATACTGGGTGGCAAACTTCAGAATCAGAATTTCTTCTGATCTACATCTGTAAAAGCTCACTGGTGCTGCATAAATTCAGGCCCAAACTTTATTCTGCTTCTCTTCCTGCCTCCAATCTTTTCGTGCATAATTCCCAAGAACAAAGATTGTCCCTGAACCTCGGGACACGATTTTCAGAAGTGCTTAAGGGACCTGAAATGCATCTTACGTTTCCTTACCTTTTTCGTCGCCAGTTCTCAAACAGTTGAGGATAGAAGGAGATAGACCAAGCAAGGAAATAGATCCATCCAATCACCTCATCAGCATATTTCACTATGATGCTATGAATCACTTGAAATTGAATCCTAGGTCTGAAGGTTAATACAAACAAAGGTTAATTTGCCTGCTCATACTTTATTTCATGGTCTTTTGCCTTGTTCTGCTCATAGAGGAAAAGCAAGCAGAGTCCAGGCATTGAGACAAAACAAAGATTCAGAAATAGTTTCCTTGAGGTTTTTCCCCCTTTATTTAGTGTTCCTGTTATATTTAGGGTACATCCTACTCCTATCCTCAGCCTTTTTCTTTCTATTCTACATAGAAATCTTCAAAAAGGCTATTTTGTGCCTATGGTTTCCACAGTCTAAGCACAAGGTCTGTTATGCAAGAGCAGTTTCACTTTTCATGCTCTGCCAGCAAAGCCCCGTGATCATGCCTGGCCTGTTGATCGCTTTCTGAATGTGGTTACCTCTGCTTTTACTGCTAGTCTTAAAAGGAGAAGTAAAATGAGGAACTAACACAGGACTATCCTGTTAATAAGTAGCATCTGGGCAACATGGAACTAGAATCCAGTTTCTTCCCTTTTGCTAGATTGTTTTCCTGGTAGAGAGGACCAGAATCCGTGAACAGAGGGCTCCCCTAACCAGGGAGCAGAACACCTGCATCTCCTTACGATTATGTGGACATACAGCATTAGCATTCCAGAACAAGCTCTGCACACTAAGTGTGGTTTCCTGCTAGGCATTGACAAACGTTTCCTGGATCAGAACATGTATTTTTGAGACTCTGGGGGTAGGTTATTAAAAGCAGACTAAAAAGCCATAAGTGCTCACAGTCACCTTGGTAAAAATCCAAAACATCAATATTATACCACTCCAGTTCCCATAGCTCATATTTGTCTGACTACCTTGAGGGTTGCTGGAGAGTCACTACATCTTCTCAGCTATGTATTGTCCATGTCCAGTTAGCTACAGGGAGAGGATTCTGTGAAGCCCAGATTCTACGAAGCAGTATAGTGAGCAGAACTAAAAATCAGTTTCTCACCCAGTTAAATTGGAATTACTGGTATAAAGATAAACTGTTACTTGTCCAACATCATCTGCTTTCACTTGAAAGCCTGCCTTAGTGTGACCTGCAGGCAGCTGAATCTGCAAGGCAAAGTGGAGGAAAGAATGAGGAAAGTTGCACCATACCAGCAACAGGCTTTTGCATAGAGTCATAAGTCCATTCTATCACTTACTTCATCTGGTAGCTCAACAATGGTGCTGTGTTTTGATGAATGTGTAATATTGAGAGTTATCACCAATGTCTCATTTAATGGAGCCCTGTAAAGATGGAAGAGCCAAGTTAGACTGGTGCCTGAGTTCGCTCTCACAGCCCTGAAGCAATCTTTGTATCTGTTAATTCCTCAGAGCTGCAATGAACATAACAAAGCCTGTACATAACAGTACCTATTTAGTACTCAAAAGGACAGCAACACCACGTCTGTGAGCACTGTACTGATTTTTATCTGAACTAGTGACAGGCACTGAACAGTTACATGACCACATTTTGCCTCTGTTCCACACAAATAGCATAGCAAAACCATTACCTGAAGGGGAATAACAAGCTCAGTGGTAGGATTTTGGGGACTATGAGAGGCACAAAGGATAGACAGTACTGAGGTAATAATAAACAGAAATTACAGTAGTGATATAAGATAAAAAAGTAAAATAGTTCTGAACAGCTTTACCCAAGAACTCCTCTAAGCATTTGTCCAGGAGTTCTGACTGCACAGCAGTACACTCTGTATCATAAAGTTCAAATGCCTGTAGCTGTCTGTGAACAAAATTGCTACATGCTTCTTTGCAGAAATAATAGTTCCAATCTGTTGCACCCAGTTTTGCTACTTTTCTCTTCATCACGCTTACTACACTATCACCTGGCTATTCCCTTCACATACACCTCTGCCCTTTGGAATCTTTAAGTGTAAGTATTTAACACCCCTTTCCTGGGAGAGGCCCAAGATAGCTACAAAACGCATTGTACTGAACAATGAGACTGAGTGCCTCAGTCCCTAATCTGGAGTCATTGCATTTCTTTGAAAAGGTGAAATTTTTTTGGTGAAATTTTGTGATCCTTCTAAGAAATGCAACTTTCTCTTCAGCATCATTTAAGAAGTGGAGGAACTCTAAGTTTACATATGGAAGGTAGTTCAATCAGCTAATACAAGGTAGACAGTATGTAATATCTTCTGCTCAATTTTCCATACAAATGGCATAGGATATTGCTGGAGACCAACTATATTTCAGATGCTGTGGCTCTATCTTGGTCCAAAGTGGTACTTAGTGATGTGATGGTCTAGAAGTGGCCAGTCACACTCAGATCAGGTTCTCTATGCACAGTTAACTAAGTCTGTAGGGAAGTTTCTATCTGTGGTGAAGTTCTACCTTCTTTCTCCTCCCAGTTTCATTAAAAAAAAAACAAACCTACAAAACAAAGTTTCAATTCATCATTTTACCTCAGAGATATCGTGACATTTGTTGAACTCCCATTTTCTAACAAAACCACTTCAGGGACAGAAAGTACAATGACTCCATCTGAGGGGGGAAAAGAAAATTGTCCATTACTATTTGCAGGGTAATATTAGAATAAATAAAAAAATAAGTCAGTACTTCAAGGAGACTAAACAACTTAAAAGGGGAACTAAATAACCATCGAACATGTCACAAAGAAGCAATCTAAATATTTGAATTGCAGCAAAAGTTCACAAGAGGAAGCAATAGGGTACTTTAAAATGACACTGCTTGTGATGTGATCTCGGTAACTTGGTAGGTATAGCGTTTAAAATTTAGTTTAAAATTACTGCTTGAGGTGCACGAGATAACCAGATGTTCAAACGAGATCCAAGCGTGACTCTTGAAGTATATGGCAAGTGTCCTGTGATAGTGGTCTGTGTGTGAGAACACCGCCTCAGCACAGCGTGCAAAGTCAAAGGTTGGTGTGGAAGCAGAGCTGAGGGAGGTGAGGTCTCCCCTGATGTGTGAGCTGGGGGATGCCTCTGAGCCCCCTCACCCACCTCTCTGGGTCCGAGCAGGGACAGCCGAGCACTGACCGTGCCCCAGCAGCACAAGTGCGAGGAGCAGAACAGGAGGGAAGAGCTGTCTCATCCTCATGGTGGATGAACTGCACGAGAAAGAAAAAGAAAAAAAAGGCTCTGCTCAGACCCCACAAACTCTGGGAGGGCACCAGCCCATTCACAGCTCTAAAACAGCCCCACCCCAGCCCAAAAAGGCGTAACTCTGTCAGTCCCCGTCTGCCAGACGGCCCTAGAGGTGCCCCCCCCCCCCCAAACAGCGCTCACCTTGCTCCCGCCACTCAGCCGCCCCTCCCTCCCGGAACTACAAATCTCAGCAGCCACTGCACCCCCGCAGCCCGCCCTCCCGTGGCCGCGCGGCGCACGCTGGGACTTGTAGTTTTTTTTGTAGTTTTTGCCGCCCTCCCCTCAGGGGCGCGGTGAAGAGGAGCCATCCCACGCTTTAGGGTGCATTATACCTGGGTAGCAGCACCCGATAAAGCCCACATACCTCCTTCTAGCGCCGCAGCTCTGTCCCACACAGCCTGGCTCTTCCCTTTTCAACTCCTCACGTGAGGCGACTGCCTATCGCCTCCTCGCCTCACGCTCCGCCGCGCGGTGTCACGCTGTGGCCGCTCCCGGGCGCCATCTTGGGCGCGTCCGAGCGAAGCGGGCGCCGGGCTGCGGGGGGGAGAGCGGCGGGTCGAAGGGTGCGCTGGCTGCTCGGGCTGTGTGTTGGTGCTTCGCTTAATGATGCGCAGGGTGCTGGGGAGGGCTGAGGAAAGGGGCGTTTTGTCACGCTCAAGATGGAGGTAGCACCCCGGAGCTGTGAGGGTGAGACATGTTTGGCCAGAGTCCTGAGGGCAGGGTCCAGGCTGTTCCTTCAGCGCTGGGCTCCCGCTCGCTGCGCGCTGCGGGGCCTCGGAGCTCCCTCAGAGGCGAGGAGAAGCGGTGTGAGGGCTCAGCACGCTGCGTGGTGCCCAGGAACTGTGTAGGCTGGTGTGTGGTGGGCGAGGTGAACGCAGTCCCGTCTGCCAGCAGCCATGGAGGGTGGGCCTGATTCTGTCTGCGTGCTGGGTATAGACCTGGGCACAACCTCTGTGAAGGCTGCCCTGGTGGTGGGGACAGAGCAAGGGCAGGTGGTGGCAGAGAGCTGCTCCAGAGAGACGCAGGCCTACACCAGCAGTGTGGAAGCTGGACTGCAGGTAAGGGCTGGAAGTGCTGCTGGTGGTTCCAGGATGGCTGCCTTGTAGTGGCTGGGTTGTGTTACTGGTTTATGGGGACTCTGCTGGCTTTCCTGGATTTTTTTTTTTTTTAATTATTATTATTATGCCTGGAGTGACAGATGGTTGCTGCATGTTTTTTGGGTATCTGAAATTAGAATTAATATGTTCTCTGCTTGGTCTTCAAGAAAGCCGAGTAAAGCTATTTTAAAAAGGACACAAACTGCTGGTTAAGTACTGAAGTGGTCAGGTTACAATGAGAATAGTGCATTCGGTGAGAATAGTAATTCTTTAAGAACTTATTCCCTCTTTTTGTTCAAAATGGAGGCAGGTGCTGAGAACATTCCTTAAGTAGCACCATAGAGGTAAATGATTTGCCTCTGCTTGAGCCTCTCACACATCTGAAATGGTATCTCAAGCTCAGTTTTCACTACGGAGACTCTGCAGGCCTGCAGAAAGTCTGATTCCGCTTTTGCTGTAGTCACAGGTGTCACAAGACAACCTAAACCTGTTCTGTTAATCATCACCTTGTCTTTGATGCCAGTCAGCAAACAACAAGCACTTGCCAACTGGGAGGGTATTTTGCACTTCAATGTGAGATGGAATCCTGACTGGAAATTCCCCATGGAAATAACCAGAAGCATATACACCTGTTAAAAGGCTTTATTTCTGTTGTGTTGGTCAATCAAATAAAGCATGAATCACAAACATGAACATGAAGTATCAGCATTCTCTAGGCTAGCATTGTGCTTCCAAGGGCTCATTTCTAAGCAGATATCAAACAGGCCAATCTTTTTCCCTACACTCACGTTTTCACAGCTAGAAGTTTATATACATGCAAGAACACACATCTGTATATGTAGGCTGTATTTAAGCACTTTGGCTTGCAATCTTCATTCTGATCTGTCAAAGTAATCTGAATGTTCAAAAGCATGACTTTTTTTTTTAAAAAAAAGGTATATTTGAGTATTATGTCTTAAGAAATTAAGAAATATTTGGCTTTCAGTGTAAGATGCTGTTATCTCATTCTCAATTCGCTAGTATTGGTTTTGGGGTTTTGTGGTTTATTTTGTATTCTTTCTTTCAATTTAGTAGTGAATATTATTCTAATGCGTGCTATTAAGCTAAATGAATTCTGTTCTTTGCTTCTGACTAGAGTAGCCTTGTTTAATAAATACAGTGAGTGAGTCTTAATGGCTTTGTGCTCAGTGTAATGTTTCATGATTACAGGGAATGGAGCAGGACAGCCGGAGGATAATAAGAGCCCTGAATGAATGCCTTGCTGCTCTACCTCAGCAGCAGCTTCAAAGAGTCAGTCACATTGGCATTACAGGGCAAATGCATGGGATTGTGTTTTGGAAAAGAGATCAAGGTAACATTAATTTTTTGGCATTCCTGTGTAGAGTATTATGATGCAGAAAACAAATTTTGAGCGCTGAAGTGATCTGTAAGAAACTACTGCATGTTCATCATCTTCTGTGGGGATTTTGCTTTAATTACTGTCATTTCAGCTGCTGACTATAAATAACCACATTGTTTACACAGATTGTTTGGAGGGTTTAGTCTTGTGAGATCCCTGTGGAGCGAGTGCAGTTATAAATGTGAAGGTGGAATTGCCTATATGTGAATTGTTAATTGTTTGTCCATCATATGCTACCTGTATGATCTGCTGCTGTTTGGAAGAACTTCTGGACCACATGGATTACTTTTTTTTTATGAGGAGAATGACATTAAAAAGAGCAACACTTACCTACTTGTTCAGTACCTCAATACTTCTACTGCAGAAGCAGTATTAACACTTCTGTGTGTGCCTTGGAAAGCAAGCTATACTTGGTCTGTATGTTAGGTTATGCACAGCAGTAGCTATCCAACAGGGAATATTGCTATGCTAATTTGAAATGCTGCTTGGCAGCACAGTAATAGGAGATAAGCAGAGATTTATTGTAAATTGCAGAAGAAATTTTCCAAAAGTACTGGTCACTGCCTATCAGAAGTTGCCAGTTTTAATTGCTTAAGGAGACACAGTGCTATTCATTACTGGTTGCAGTTTTACTTTAAATACTAAAATGATTGCAAAGAAAAAAAATCCAAAGGCTGATGGACTGAAGGAGCTGTTGCTTGCTTTCCAGCTGTCCCAAGGGCTGTATAACAAAACCTCTTGGGTTTGTGATAGACTGATAGGCACAGATTTTTGTGTGATATTGGTTAATATTTTATTTCCTAAAGCCACATGCTACTTTTGTTTCATTTATATCTTGTGAAAGAGGATGTTTGCTCCCATTTGTTTGAGTAGACTAAGTGAATTCATGCACTTTGGGATACAAATTAGATTTTTAATAGCATCCTTTAGGGTTAGATTTATGGTTAATAATATTTCTTTGGATCCATTTAGAACTGAGCATTTTGAAAATTGTTTCAAACAGATTTGATAGAGCAGGGAATTAAGACAGCAAGAAAAGGTATCCATTTGCTTGTCATGTTTCCTGTAATATTTCCCACCTTTCATGGCTGCTTTTTACTCTGTGTGTATACTTTCAAAGCCCTATATCCAACCCAAGAAACCTTTTAAATCGTATTTTGCTGGTCAGTTAAGCAGCCAGGTCTCTTCTGTGACCTGAAGGAGAAGTGGCACAGCACAACTTGAAAGCCTCCTGCCACACCAACAACAAAACCAAAAAAGCTGCTTTGGTTACAGGGCCAACTGCATACAGCATGTGGCCTGTCCTGTCCCCACGTTGAAGCCCAGCATTATCTGGGAGAGCAGTAGTTGGCAGAGGCTGAAGCTGTGCTGTGGAGCATGCTACTAGCAGACATTACAGGCCAGTGCTGGAGCTCAACCTCTGCTTGATTTGCTGCTCTGAGGTGTCTGTAATCTGCTTTAGGAGTGCTCATGGGGAGCAGGAAGCAGCACACTGCACTGGACCAATGCAGACGTTGCTGAGAAGGCTCTGTGCAGCCATGAGAAGTTGCCATAATTGAACTGATGCCTTTGCATAGAAACATCTGACAGCTTAATAAAAGGTGTAGTGATCTCTGTTGGAAAAATTAAAAAGTGCTAGACTGATAAAACTGAATTAAATCCTTCTCTGGATAGGGGTGTTCTTTGGTACTTTGCAGTCCATTGCCTAATACATGTAGAACTAGGTTTGCAATTGCACTGACTCAAAAGATGGATGAAACTATGCACTGTCCATCATACAAATACTGTGCTCTTCAGTCACGATGTGGCAGTTCAGCTCTTGTATCTGAGAGCTGTCATATCTGCTTCTTACCTCTCAGCAGAAATGCAAAATTATTTGAGGATGACTGGAATTATGATGTTATGTAGGACGGAAACTGTGACTAATTAATTTGATTATAATCGCTATTGGGGTGACCTCACTGTTTCTGCTTTTTTTTCCCCCATTGTATTTGACAAACTCAGAGGATCTGGAAGTAAAGAATGCCAGGCAGTGAATGCACTGCTGGTAATTACTGGACTTCTCAAACACTGCTGTGTTTCAGGTTGCAAGTGGACGGAGGGAGGTACTGGCCCTATCTTTGAGCCAGAGGAAGTCAGTCATCTGGTTACTTGGCAAGATGGCCGCTGCAGTCCTGCCTTCCTCTCTTCTCTTCCTCTGCCACAGTCACATATCAGCTTGGCTACAGGATTTGGCTGTGCCACCATCTACTGGTATTTAAAGAAAAGGTACATTGTTTCTCAAAAGGGCATCTGTGTTAGGCTGTTTCACTTAGGGTTTCTCATCTTGAATTTATATGACAATTAGTATTCCTATAGCATGTTAATACAACTATGAGCTCAGGGGCTTCTAATCATAATATTAAGTACTCAGAGAGTATTTGTAATGGCAGATTTTAATATAAACTGTGCAACTCAGCATGTAAGTCTTTCTGACCTCATTAAGAATATTGCAGATCTTTTTAATGAAAGGAAAAAATTTTGACTACATAGAAATAAAATAATTATAGTGCAGCCTACTGCTCAAAGAAAGTCTACTGAAATAGCTTGAACACTAACTTTGGTTGTGCACACTGTGGAAAGTACAGACATGCCTAAAACAGTAACAGATTTGATTTGGCTGGTTGCTGCCAGATGTTAAAGAAACAATCCCTAAATTAATTTCAGTTCCTTCCTTATTTAGACACCACGATTCTTATGAAGTGTTACTGATGCTCTGCTTTATTGTGGCATTTTTGCAGAGGATGCAGTTTTTCACTTACAACATTGCACCAGAAGGATTTGGTCTTCAGTTTCATCTGCAGGAGGCTACATTTCTCAGAGATGATGTCTTCCTCATCCATAAGTTGAGGCTAAATAGAGACATATCTATTAGATGTTGTTTTCAGTCAACATGTGTTCAGTAGATACCTGGGATGTGACATGATCTTGCTTTAGAGCCGTGCAACTCACTAGCCCAAAGTCTTTGATTTGTTCCCGTTCTGTTTCACTACTTGGTACATATTCATTTGTGTAGTTTGTGAATCTTATAGCAACTGCAGGAATGTGCTTGTTTTTCTCGGATGCTCTGGAATGTGACATTCTTGTACAAATAATTATTATCTTCCTTGTATGTTTTGCTGTATTGTTCCTTCAAACCTGGACAGCTCGTGCCACTGTCTCTATCTTCCATGAGGAAATACCAGCAGTGTTGCTGCTGTGGCAAGAGCTTGGAAAACAAATCCAATTAAAAACGTGCACAACAGCAAACAAGCAAAAATGAACTAACAGAAAACAATAACAGCCCACCAAATCCAATTTAATCACTGAGATACTGAGATTACTGTTTTGTTTTTAGGAGATGAGACTGCATACATCTGAAGTTCCTGTAGCACTGGACGTAACCTTGCTTCCAAGGTCTAAAAGCTCCCTTTGCTGATTTTCTTTTTAAAATGTTTTGTTTAAAAGTCCAGACTTTCTGAAGTCTTATGATGCAGCTGGTACTATCCATGACTATGTGGTTGCCATGTTGTGTGACTTGAAGAAGCCACTCATGTCTGTCCAGAATGCCGCCAGCTGGGGATATTTTAATTCCAGAAACAAAAGCTGGAATACTGACATGTAAGTGCTAAGGTCAGTCAGTGGGTTTCGTGCTTTGTGTCAGGTAAAGTGAATGCCATTTTGGGCCCTAAGTATGAATGTGTTACAAGTAGAGTGATCTTACTTGTGGTGTGGCTTGTACTGAAGGACTGTTGGGTTTGCTCTTGTTCTGTGTGGTGTCTGTGTCTGTGTTATATAAAATTATGTATTTTATGGCACTGTATTTTTAGAAATACCTAAGACAGCATAGCTGGGAGACTTATCAGAGTTGTTCTCTCTTTCTGTTGTGTGATGGTGGGATGGGATGAAGAAGTTAATGCTGCATCTAAGGCTGTGATGATAAAATACTGTTAATACTGGCAACTTCTTTCAACAGAGCTCCCTTGTAACTGTTAAGATTTATTAGTGATAATAGTTACAATTTTCTAGGCTATGGGAAGTCTTGCAGGAAGCTGGTTTTATTTATTTATTTTTACTGATTTGCTCTTTCAGGGCAAAGCCATAAGGCTGTGTGTATTTCAGGGCTTAGGTTAGGCCAGGATTCCAAGATCTTCTCATGAAGGTAAATTAGTGCCTAATACCTTGAAAGAGTGTCAGAAACTTGCACTTGGCATGCTGAACTCCCACTAATCTCCTGTTTTTGCTGTAGCAAAATAGTGTGCCTTGCAGTTTATTTACGTAAGGAGTTTGTTGGACTTAACTCTTTGTGATTTGGTTTTGAACCACTAACTGCATGACAGCTCAAAATTCTGTTGGAGAATTTAAAGCTGAATATTTATAATTGTCCCTTGACTGTGGAACTGCTTGTCTGTCTGACTTTTTATACAGGTATTGCTTCATCATCTCAGGTAATCAGATTGTATATAAAGAAAAGCTATTTGTTCTTCCAGACTATTCTTCTTCACTCAACCTGTTGAACTGGAACTGGACTGAGCTTTTTAAACAGATGAAAGCATCTGCAAATCCAGCAATGGTATTTTTTCCTGCAATGATATTGTTCTGATTGCAGATTGAAAAAGTCTGGCTTTCCTGTTCACTTGCTTCCAGAGGTGGGAGACCCTGGCAGTATTGCAGGCAGGACAATCAGTGCATGGCATGGAATACCCAAGGGAACAAAAGTGGGAATTGCTCTGGGAGACTTTCAGTGCTCCGTTTATTCCTGTCTGACTGAAAGAACTGATGCAGGTACGATCATTTTGATATCTTGCTTGGTTTTCTCATTGTCCTCCTTCAGAGTAGGACTGGAAACACTGAATTTTTTCTTTTTTTCTCTAGTTCTCAATATCAGCACCTCTGCTCAGCTGACTATCTCAATGCCCTCGGGTTTCCAGCCTCCGGAGACACCGGATCCTTCCTCAGCTGTCACTTACTTTCCTTACTTTGATGGTGACTACTTGGCAGTGGCAGCATCACTTAATGGGGGCAATGTGCTAGCAACATTTGTGAACATGGTAGCACGGTGGACAGAAGAGCTAGGTAAGTTAATTTAAGGGTAATTAAGACTTAAAATTGTGGTTGATCACGGTAAAGGGAAGCTATGGTAATGGAGCAAGCTCAGGGCTGTTTTGTCATGCTGTATAAGGAACAAGGATGTAGGCCTGATCATGCTTCCTCAGTGTCTGGAATTTCCTTTGGAAGCTAGTGAACGTGTTTGGACAGTCATCTTTGGGCTCAACATTCACACTGCCTCTAGATTTGGGGGTTTCTTTTGTTTTAAGAACAGAAGAGAATGTTTTTTGCAAGTTATTTTTTTAAAGGAAAGGTCAATAAATTCTAGAACAGCCTCTGAGTTTGTGTGGCTGCAGTCCAAAAGAGTCCCTTGATTTTTGTCTGTTGCTTTTAATGCGTATTTTAGAGCAGTCTGATGGATTTTAAGATTTAAACTCATATTTATCATCTAAGTGCTTTAAATGTGGCGTTTATGATTGTGGTGTTTTGGTTTTCATTGTTGTTGTTTATTTTTTATAATCTCCTGGGTTCCACAATACAGAAATAAGCTCTGAAATAATTCTTTCAGCGAGTTCTTGAAGTGAACTCAGCATTCAGCTTCAGTGGCTGAATTGTGTGTGAAGTCTGCCATTATTGCCTTTAAGAGGTGCTGTTTTCTGTGACTTTGCACAGTGTAGGCAGAGACAGATAGTGTATTACTAGAAACAGCCATTTCTTCCATCAGAAAAGGTTTTCTGGTATGACAGATAGTAGATAAGTTTGGATTGAGAGAACTGAGTTCATAATCCTGGAAAAACAATGACCTTTGATGCAAAGGAAGAAGGTATACAGCATTTTTCTGAACAAATAGCTCAATATTCATTTTAAGTTTCCACATGTAACATATACTAAACCTCTTCAGAATAATAACGTGACATTTCTGATCTGCAGGATTTCAGATTCAAGAGTCTGCCATCTATGCAAAGATAATCAAAGCAGCCTTGGACCAAAACGACAGCCATCTCTCAGTCCACCCAACCATATTTGGAGAGAGACACACTCCTGAGCAGTTGGCTTCAGTGACCAGCATTGCTGCCTCTGAGCTCTCCCTGGGCCACGTAACCAGAGCTGTGTGCAGGGGCCTCGTTGAAAACCTCTGTTCCATGCTGCCAGTGCAGCGCCTGCTGGAGACAGGAGTGCGGAGAGTTCTGGGGAGCGGGAGCGCTCTTGCCAGGAATGAGGTGCTGAGGCAGGAAGTGGAAAGGATTTTTCCGTTCCCTGTGGTTTATGGGAAAGATGTTGATGCTGCTGTGGGGGCTGCCATGGTGATGTTCCAGGGAAAATAAATTACTGTTTGGAATGGCCTGAGATGCGTCATCTTTGTTTAATTATTATTATTTTTGTTCTCGGCTGTTCAGTGTTTCCTTTCACTTCCTTGCTTTCTCTGGAGTTGCGTTCAGCCTGCCATCTCACTCATTACATTGAAAAGAAACAGCTTGCATTTAATGTCTGTTTGTGTGTGCACAGGGTCCTCCATTTCCTTGTTCTGTAATTCCTGCTTGTGAAATAAGGAATAATCACATTAAATTTGACTGAGTCACTAGGAAAGAGCACTTAACTTTCTCCATAAAATGATACTTCATGCAAGGCTTGTTTTCTGGTAGGAAGTGTGTTTGGGAGGACTGGGAGAAACAAGCAGCAACTTAACATGATGTTTCATTAGAGACTTTTTATTCTCAAGGTCTTTCATAGTATACATACAGCATGACACCAGAGAAGGATCTCAATCTTATTTAAGAAGCTTGGTGGCACCATACAGGGCTATGGGATGCACACCCAAGAAAAGGGAATAAATTCCTTCTTGTTTGTTACTCCTGCTTTTGATCAGCTTTAGCACATTCTGATGAGCAGAATCACAGAAACACCAAGGTTGGAAAAGACCTACAAGAAGGTCCCTGTGGAGGTAGAATATGTCACTGACAACTATTGCAGAACGTAATGGAGTGGCTGCTGGTAAGAAAGAAGTAACATCTTCACAGGAAACAAATCAAGTAGGCTGATGGGGGCGACATCAATGCTCAGAAAATGCCAGAGAGCTCCCAAAGTGCACACATCAGAACATGGCAAAACTGAGAAGAGTTGATGCTGGAAGTGGGAGGAGAGAAGGAACACTTAGCCAAAGCAAGAAGCTAGAGACTGAGTAAGGGAGACCTCCTTGTAGTTTTCTTACTAAGCCCTGCACTGAAAATAATGAAGGAGTTAATCATAATGCTGAAGCAGATGCTTAGCTCAGCGAAGTTCCAGGACGACCAGCCAAGAACCTGGTTTATTGGTAATCTGTATTTATGTATTAATGCACAGGCATTATATTTTATTTGTATATTATTCCACAGGGTATTTTAAGTAGTGTAATTAGTTTGCTGTTGAATAGACAAATATGTTATTCTTTTATATATGGATAGATGGTAGGACTAGAAAGATCTCTTATGCTCTGTAATTTCATTCAATAATTTAATTATCTAGCTCCATAGCTCCAGAGCTGGAACTGGAGGTTTTTTCTGGCCTGACAGCTACAGCCTAGTGACTTAACCTTCTGGAAAAACTCTCTAGGCTGGTCTGATGGAAAGTTCTTATATGAATGGTATATTTAGCAATATTTGACACAGTTCTTCATTTTTAAGGGTATTAGATCCATTTTTGATTCAGTTGTTCTGTTGCTATTGCTGCTGTTTTCCTGATGACAACACTATTTGAAAGCTTACTGTTCCATATGTGTTATTTAAATAAAGCATAATAGGAATGTGGAATGGTAGAATGTCTGTAGGACTTTCAGTTGGGTTCTCCCTCCACTCTCTTCAGAATCAGCTTGTATGTGAAATACTCTATAGGGCTTTGCTGCAGCCACTCAAGAGGGCCCAGAAAGATGAATAATCTCAGAGAAAAGCTGTGGCATATTTTACAAAGTTTTGTGAAGTGAAATGAAGCTGTGACCTGCAGGAACAATTGCTGTTTGATGGTTTGGGCTTTTTGCAAGCTTGAGTGTATTTACGAAGAGGAAATCTGTAGAAGAGTATCCATTACTAAATGCAATTAGTGGGGGAAAAACAACAGCAACTTGCTGTGATTCTTGTAAAGAGCTTTGCTGAACTCCTGGGAATAGAAGCTACTGATGCTTCTGGTTCCAGAACTGTTCTTAATGGTTTTATTACTCTATTCCCTCTTCTACTGAACTTCCCTTGATTCTAAAAAAAAAATAAAATCATCTGCACACAGAATGATTGAACGATAGAACGAACATAGACAAATGGAGTGGAGAAGCAAACTCTGAAGTCTTTGCAGCCCAGGCACCTAGGAGGAGGAATCTCTGGCACCAAATTCCTGTAGAACAGAGGGAGTTTACTGAGACTATTTTGCAGAAGACAGGATTTTTTTGCAACATTTGTAAGTTCTGCACATGTATTTGAGTAGTATGCTTGCTAGTTATTTGTAAGCACTCTATTATTTATCTTAAGTTGTGATTCAGTTAGACATTGTACAAAAGTGTTTCCTCGTTTATCGGATCAAGCTTTAATTACATGGGCTTCAAGAGTTAGGTGGGTTACGTGTTTTTCCAGGAGATGTATATTTCTTTCAAGAATATTTCTATAGAATTTGAATGTTGGTTTTTTTTTTTCCAAATTCAAACTTAAAAGGAAATGCAGCTTTGTCTGCATTATCAGAGATACTGACAGTGGGCATTAGAAATAGAAGCACATGCAGTAAATGAGACAGGTTTGAGTAAATTGGCAGGAAGACAAGATTAAGGCTGTTCTGCTTATTCTAATATTATAGGTATTCTGTGTAAATTACATGATTCCATTTTGCATAGCCATCTCCCTGATGCTTTTGGCTTGATTCACGTTGATTTAAGTGAGACTAAAATTAAAAATCATACATGTCTGTATTCCTACTATATTTTTTTTCCTTTTTTTTTTTTTATAAAAGTATGATTGTAACTTTTTACTTACTGTGCTTGTTCTTCTGTACTTCTGGTATCATGTTCCAAGGGAGAATGTTTTTCTATAGAGAACTTCTTACTTACAGAACAGTTAACAAAAAACGGTTATTCTTTCAGGGTGATTGGACACAGGGACACAGAAAACTTGAAAGGTGAGCCCAGAAGACTCAGCAATTTAAATTGCAGTCTTTAGTGTTTCATCTGTATTTTGCTGTTTTGCTTCCAGTTACCTTAAATGTGCAAATTGATGTTTTATTTCCACGTATGTTATAGAAAATGGTAGGAAGTGCAAATGCCTGACAAGTCTCTTTCCCATCCTGCTTGGAAAGGAAAAAGTAAGTGATTCTTAGTGTGAATATTATCTCATGCCATGCATGAGTTACAGTGCAGCTTTACTGTGCGTTGTAGGTTTGCAGATGATCCCTCAGAAGATTTTTATGAAGAGAAACAGCCTTGAAGCTTATTTATGTTGAATTCAAACTGAATGTACAGAGATAATTGTTGATAACTGGCATTGGTGTATAATTGAAAGCCTTTTGAAGATTTTGTAACGCTGATGTTCGTAGCTGTAAGATTTTGTAGCAATCTAGAATTGTAGAATTTGATTCTAAAGCTATCCAATTCCCTCTTAAAGCCAGCTATGTAGTAGCTCTGGTATGATGTATTCCTGTCTCCACTGGATTTCCAGAATATTTCACATTCAGTGATGTGAACACTAATATTTCATTGGTCAAAGCAGTTTGATAAGAAAGACAAAATCCCTATTCTACCTTTAGTATGGCATATTTGTTAACTTGTGTCAAGCTCTTTGTGGTTGTAAATCAGACAAGATCAAACCTGTGGTCTTACAGTCATCTTTTATCTGCGGTAAACTTTTCTATTTCCTAGTCTTGTGTTTGAGGCGACACCAATCTCACAAGAGCTACAAGCCCCAGTTTTCATCTAGCACTGCTGTAACCCTGGTAAAGCCACTAAGTGATACCTTTCCAAAAACAGGAAGCCCTCTCTGCTCAAGATCATTAAGATATGATTACAGCACAAGATGTCAGGCTTCTATCACAGGCTTGATGTACTCCTGAAAATATATTGTGGCACAAATCAGTTAGAAAGCAGAACATAAATGCAGAGATTATTTGTGGTCTGAAGTTCAGGCCTTGACAGACATTGGATTTTAAGCAGAAGTGACTGAGTTTGCAGTGAGGTGGCTGGCAAGCTCAGGTACGCTCTGGTTTGCTTTCTCTATTCTGAAATGAATGGGGCAGTGGAGACAGTAAAAAAAAACAAAACAGCATAGGGATAGCAATCTACTAAACTGCCTGAACTCTAAGCATAGTGAATATGTGTCCTGTTTCATTTCTGAGATGAGACAAATCAATTAATTCCTGGCTGTTTCTGGAGCACAATCCTAGGCAAAAGGGGACTTGTGGCACTCTAAAATGCTGACCTGAGGTGTTTGTGTGGTTTGTTGCAGGCTGCATGTTCATCATGTCTTCCATTCTTGAGAAGATGAAGAAATTTGGCAGTTCTGACATAGAAGAATCCGAAGTGACAGATGAACACACGGATGGGGAAGACTCTGCATTGGAAGCACCTGACAACCTGCAGGGTACATTCAGCAGCAAGGTGCAGCCATCCAGAAGCAATATCTTTGCGAGACGTGGACGATTTGTGATGGGGGATAGTGACAAAGACATGGCTCCAATGGATTCCTTTTACCAGATGGATCACCTGATGGCACCTTCTGTCATCAAATTTCATGCCAATATGGAGAGGGGGAAACTTCACAAGTAAGTTTGCCTTTTAAAATGTGGTTGAAATGAGTACATTTTGGCAGTCGTAGGCTGTGCTACTTAGAGCAGTATTTATTGTCTGCACATTTGCGTGCCTGTCTTCTCAGTTTTGCTATTTTTGGTGCCTAAAGGAGTATTTTGCTTGAAATTGATACTAGCTCTCATCACTTCACATCTCTAATAATCCAGCCCATGAATCTTAATGATAAGATTTAGTTTGCACGCTTGAAACTGCTCAGTAAATGGACATTGCTCAGAATAAGAACCTGGTACTGCCTGGATCCCACACCTGCAGTTAGACTGCTGTACTTCAATGCAACGTGAAGTCTTGCTTTCAACATTTCAGCAGCAAACTCCTAATTTTATCAGAACAGTTGCTATCAGATGTTATTGATCTTGTACATTTTGGAGATCCATCTGTACTCATCAGCATACTTGCTGTTTTACACAAGTAAATGGAAAATAGTTGTGTGGTAGTTTATAAAAAGCCTGCTAAATGCCTGGTTTCAGTAACTAAAATTTACCCTGTTAGGCTCCTGTCAACAGATTCCATCACAGGCTGCTCTGAAAAAGCTTTCAAATTTTATGACCGCAGAAGGATCTTTGATGCTGTAGCCCAAGGCAACACAAAGGACCTGGATGATCTGCTGCTCTATCTTAATAGGACCTTGAAGCATCTCACAGATGATGAATTCAAAGGTATCACATAATGTCACATACCTAAAGATGCCCTTGTCCTCTTCCAAGACTACTCCTGAGATGGGTAGCAGGGTGGGGGGAATAAAAACTTCCTGCACAAAACAGCATTGTTAAATGTAAACCAGCTGTAGAGGGTCCTCTGATAGTCTGTAGTTCCTACTGATTAGGCAGTCCATTGATTGAAAGGCACAGGAGAATGCAGAAAATTGATGTTTTCTGTGGAATTTTGGCTGGATTTTCTTGTCTTTTCAAAAGAACCACATTAATTCTTACATGCTTGGGAGTAGATGATGAGTTCCTAGACATTTCTGTGTAGCTGTAATTTTGTTCATTATAGAACCAGAAACTGGGAAAACCTGCTTACTGAAAGCCATGCTGAATCTACATGATGGGAAAAATGATACCATTCCCTTGCTGCTGGATATTGCAAAGAAAACTGGAACTCTGAAAGAGTTTGTGAATGCAGAATATACTGACAACTACTACAAGGGTAAGAAAACAGAGAATACAGTTGAAATAGTGAATATTCTTGCTGATAAGACTGGAAATAGGGCTAGGCAGGGCTCTCAGTCTTCTGTGTGAGGTGTTATGCTTGAGGAGGGAGTGCCCCAAAGTTGCAGTGTGTGATTAACAGCCAGTGCATTCATGCTAGATCTGTCTTGTTAGACAGGTGCAATATTCCACCCTTTGTGACAGAGTGATTTAACAGCAAGTTCCAGGGGCTTCCATTTGCTGTTTGTGCCATCTTTTTTTGTTTAATTCTACAGTTTTGTAAGTCTACAAAGCTCTCGGTTCCACCATCTAATGTGAAGCTGAATGAATTGTGCTGCTCTCAATTTGTGTTAAAAGTTGAAGATTTCTTTCTGTCTCTGTAGGCCAGACTGCACTCCACATTGCCATTGAAAGAAGGAACATGTACCTGGTTAAACTCTTGGTCCAGAATGGAGCAGATGTTCATGCAAGAGCATGTGGGGAGTTCTTCAGGAAAATCAAAGGAAAACCTGGTTTTTATTTTGGTAGGATTAAGCACATTATGAGCTTGATTGAATGAGTTATCCTAGCATTATCCCAACTGAAAGATGTTAAATAATCCTGTTTATGTGAGACTGGAGGCTTGAAAGTCATAAATGGTTTGATGCATGACTTATTCCAGATATTTACTTCCCAAAGATGAGTGCATAAAGAAACACAGTAGCTGATGATGTTCATTGCCAGCTTGCTGTCTCCATCCTTTTATTTTTTGAGAGATTGTAACCTTCCACCACTCTTTATTTTGTGTTTTTATAAGCAGCCATGTTTCTCTAGTGCAGTTAAGCTGAAGAAAATGTGATAGCTGTTTGAATCCCAAGAGTTAAACAGAGAAATCCACCTCTTCTCACGGTGAAAGCTGAAAATAACATGGTCTCTTTTCTGTTTATGCATGTGTACTAGGCATTCTGACCGCTCATTTCTTACCCATAGGAGAGCTGCCCCTATCTCTGGCTGCCTGCACCAATCAGCTCTGCATTGTGAAATTCCTCCTTGAGAACCCGTACCAGGCTGCTGAAATTGCTGCTGAGGACTCCATGGGCAATATGGTCCTGCATACTCTGGTGGAGATTGCAGATAACACTAAGGATAATACCAAGTTTGTTACCAAGATGTACAATAACATATTGATCCTTGGTGCCAAAATAAATCCTATCCTGAAGTTGGAAGAACTCACCAACAAAAAAGGGCTGACTCCATTAACATTGGCAGCCAAAACAGGGAAGATAGGGGTAGGTGAGCAAATGTGTCCAGCTGTCCTTTACTGTGTTATGTGATACAGAGTACAAGTGGAACATTTACGCAGGATAGATTTTATCACTGCTTATTGCTAAGTCCTTTCTATTAAGAGGAATTAATATTGCAGTCCAACATGCAAAACTGCACAGTGCTTAATGCCTTTGAGAAGTGTGTGTGCATGCATGCATCTGCCCAGGTGGCACTACATGCATACTAGCAGTATATAAGACAGCCCAGGTGGAAACAGAAAGTGGGTTTCTGCTGTCTTCTGAACAAGAGGCCTGTACTTTTGATTGATGGATGGAACTCACCATCTGACAGTCTCCATTCATCATGACTGTATACTCAGATGTATAACAAATATCTCTGTATTTCTCTGGTAGGTTTGAAACATGGATAATTGCAAATTGTATGTAGTAGAAAGTAATGAAATGAACTTCATTCTACATCTGCATTTTCCATCCACCAGCATACAGTGAGAAAATTAAATTTTTTTTATTCAGACTTCAATCTCTTTCAGTCCAGTCCAGTGAATTAACTTCAGCATAGTTAAACTGTGTTAATCTAAATGAAAGTATTCATCTGTTATGAAGATACTGAGGACCTAGAACTGTCAGCACTGAAATGCTGGTTGTGTTGTTCTTTTCAATTAGATTTTCGCTTACATCCTCAGACGAGAGATCAAAGATCCTGAGTGCAGACACTTGTCAAGGAAGTTCACTGAATGGGCTTATGGACCTGTCCACTCATCTCTTTATGACCTGTCCTGCATAGACACATGTGAGAAAAATTCAGTGCTTGAAATTATTGCCTACAGTAGTGAAACACCAGTAAGTATGTACTTCCTTGATGTTTATTTGCAGACTGGGGACTGCTGGAGAAGAGCTCTGTGTTCTACACAGTACATCTTTTGTGTCATTTCTGTAAAACAGCAACTTGTATTAGAGGAAGCATTTGCTAAATTTGAGCATCACTTGCTATTTTTAAAGCCCAGTGCATACGGAACCTGTCAAGGTTCTCCTCTTTATCTTTCCACTCAGAATCGTCACGAGATGCTGCTGGTAGAACCCCTTAACAGGCTGCTGCAAGACAAGTGGGACTGGTTTGTCAAGCACTTATTTTACTTCAACTTCTTCGTATATGCAATTCATATCAGCATCCTGACCACGGCTGCCTACTACAGACCTGTGCAGAAGGGGGAAAATGTATGTTGTCACTCTCAGTGCATGATATCCCAGAGCAGCCTCCCATTTGCATGTGTGCTCCTAATGTCAGTTTTCTTCCTTTCCTGAAGGTGGGAGGGAGACTTTGATCTCACTTGCTTTTCAGGCAAGACTTGCACCCTTGGTGCAGCACATTCTGAAATTTAACTTGTTATCTCAGAAATGTAATTGTTTTCAGCCACTGGCAAGGACAGGTCTTTCCTATCTCTAGTTCTGCTGAATATCTCTGTGTTCTGTTTTACACAGCCTCCCTTCACTTTCGGTCACAGCACTGGGGAATATTTTCGAGTGACTGGAGAGATACTGAGCGTATTGGGAGGACTGTATTTTTTTTTCAGAGGGGTAAGATACTTGAAACTTTTTTTTTTGCTGTAAGTGCAAGTGAGAACCAAACCCGCCTTTTGAATTCATTGCCAAGATCACAGAATTGTAGAATCACAGAATTGTAGGGGTTGGAAGGGACCTCCAGGGATCATCGTGTCCAACCCCCAAATAATAATCCATGTTTTAATCTAGAGCTGCAAAGCTTTTTCTTTGCCCTGGTTAGGAGATATCAGGTTGCTAACAAGCCCTTTGTCTAAGGTACAGTTTTATCTATTGTGCAAAGAGAGACCTAAGAAGTCAATGAGCATCTAAACAGTTATGTTGGCCAAAATGTAAGAATGGAGTATTGCAAGTAGCCAAACCTGCATTTAAGTTTAGCTGTCCTAGTTTAAAGTCAGTCACCTTCCTCTTGGCAACCAATGGGGAATACACAGTGATTCACAGATCCTCAGACCAGTAGCTGAATAGACTGGAGTCACCAAAAGAGGTGAGGCCCAAGATGTAAGGGGAATGTTATGTTACCAAAGCGTCCCCCTTGCAACAGTGTTCTTTTAACTGTTCTTGTTGGATGTTGGATGGGTACCAGCTCCCTGGTATAGAAACCAATGTTTAGCTGATGTATTCACTTGGGATATTTACTGTCTCCTTGGATACAAAGTTAGTCTTCACTCTGTTTTTTCCTTTTTTCTTTCAGATACAGTATTTTGTGCAGAGGCGCCCATCATTGAAGACACTGATAGTTGACAGTTACAGTGAAGTTCTTTTGTAAGTGCCTGTGTCTGTGATTGTATCTCAGCATGAAGCGGGTGACTGTGAGATCTGTTGCTTTGGCTTAAACCACTTCTAATTGGTAGACACCTTACAAAATACTTGCCAGTGGCTATTGTAGCACTTAAACAAGTGTGACTGGATCAGTAATGTGGAGGTAAAGCAGATTAAGCATTTAGAAATGTAGTGACTGCATCATGCAGCTGAGTTAGGAATAGATCTCCAAGTTGGACTTGCAGTGCAGTATGTGCACTGGTTGTGCAGACATCCTCCCATTCCCGAGGGAAACTTTCATTTGGGCCCTTTGTTTTCTTAGAGGAGGTGCAGCTAAAATGGGCAATTTCATGTGTCTGTGGAAGGACAGGATGTGTTAAAGAAATGAATGTCATCAAGGACTTTTATTCCCTTCAGTCAGAATGAAGAGCAAGAGTATATGAAAGTTTGTATGTGGGGAAACTGAAGAGCTTGCAAAGGAAACTGTAGGACTGGAGAAGGAAAGGAATGAATGGAAAAGAAAGGAAGGGTCTGCCAAGGCTTCTGTGCGTTTAGTATGCTGTATATCTCATGTTTCTCCTCTGTTCATACCACCTATGACTGTCTCAGCACTCTGGATTCAGAACATACTTGTCTTTCAGCTTTGTTCACTCTTTGCTCCTCCTGAGCTCTGTGGTGCTGTACTTCTGTGGCCAGGAACTGTATGTGGCTTCCATGGTCTTCTCCTTGGCTCTGGGCTGGGCTAACATGCTATACTACACCCGTGGCTTCCAGCAGATGGGCATTTACTCTGTCATGATTGCAAAGGTCAGTACAGTGAGGGGGTGGTGAGGCCAGCAGAGTGCTCACAAGAGGAAACTGCCACCAGTGCCTGGGTTTCTAGGAGTGGAGTCACCAGGTGCTTTCGTGATGCCATTGGAAAGCCCGTCAGACAACCACACTCAACTTATTTTCTGAGCAAAGAGATTGACTTTTTAAGTCATAGAAAAAAGCACCTGTTCCACATCCATGCATTTTATAGCAGTCTTAATACCTTCTGTTACGTAACTCTACAGTTGGATAGACATAGGTGTAAGTTAACTGAGAACAGTAGAGAGCTCATCTGGTGTGAAATAGCAGGACTTTCTGCCAGCTGGAAATTTCCTTAAGAATAGTTTACATGTTACCAAACAGAGCAATTAAGTGGGAGGCAGTGATTGCTACTAAACCTCTGTATGATGAATAACAGAGGAAAATGTTTTCTGTATTAAAGTTGATCATCTTGGCAGGATGAACAACAGTTTAATGCATGAGCAGCCACTTCACAGCAGTTGCCTTCTGGAACTGAAGGAATATTTTCGACCAACTTTTGTTACAGTTTATGTTCAAGGTTTTGCAATAGAAAAATGTTCCATTTCTATGTTACAGATGATCCTAAGAGACTTATGTCGCTTCATGTTTGTCTATCTAGTATTCCTCTTGGGATTTTCCACAGGTAATATCAAAATTGGAGTTTTGTTTTTTTTTTGTTATCTCAAAGAATCTCATAAAATTGTATTTTTCAGTTGACTTAGAATTTTTGTTTTCAAAGAAAAACTAACAAATCAATCTTGTTACAAAAGTCTTTTCAGAATAACAACTGTGTATGACTGCTTTTCATGCCTGGGTCTCAGACTGCTTAACAAAGCTGAATGGATAAACAGTCATCCTGTTCTACGTAGACAAACCTGAGACAACACTTACTGAAACATGACAGTTATGGGGACTATTTTATAGAGCAATTTCATTGGGGATGAGGTGCCATGGAAATATTTTGTCTTATCTGATACTTTCATGCTCATTTTTATTGCTTGCAATAGATTTATGTTCTCAAATTATATTTTCATCTTCTATGTGATTCTTCTTTTGCTACAGCTGTGGTGACTTTAATTGAAGATGACAATGAGGGGCAGGACACAAATAGCTCTGAATATGCCCGATGCAGCCATACAAAGCGAGGCCGCACATCCTATAACAGTCTGTATTATACCTGCTTGGAACTTTTCAAGTTCACTATTGGGATGGGAGACCTGGAGTTTACAGAGAACTACAGGTTCAAGTCTGTGTTTGTCATCCTTCTGGTTCTCTATGTCATCCTTACGTACATCCTCCTGCTCAATATGCTTATTGCACTGATGGGAGAAACTGTGAGCAAAATTGCACAGGAGAGCAAGAGCATCTGGAAACTCCAGGTATCTTGGTTCTGTGAGGCTATCCAAGATGGAGGTTGTGGAGAATTAAATGTCATGCTAACAGAGGTGATGTTTCATGGATGGGTCTGATGCATGCTTTAAGGTGGTGATAACAATAAAAGTTCAAGATTTATTTTTCTAATTAAAAGCAGAATTCAGGATTTACGTGACTGAAACAGCAGGTTCTTAGTGGTCTGCTTTGTTTTCCCTGTTAGAGAGCCATCACAATCTTGGATATTGAAAACAGCTACTTGAACTGTTTGAGGCGCTCGTTCCGATCTGGAAAGCAAGTCTTAGTGGGGATCACACCTGATGGCCAAGATGATTACAGATGGTGCTTTAGGTAACCTGCTTGTATGTTAAATGAGCAATCTTTTATAGACAAACAGCATTAAGTATTTGATAATGGATAATGGGAAGAAGACTTGTCCCCTTGGAGCTCTCCTCCAACAAGTGCCATACTACAGTAGTCAGTTTAATCTATTTTCTGGGTCAGACCTTTGGCTTGAGAGTTGGCAGTAGGTGATGTAAACTCATCCTGGGGTTCTCTCTTAATGCTTAGAATAGATATTCTTTTTGTTGTTCTTTCCCCAGAGTTGATGAAGTGAACTGGTCCACGTGGAATACTAATTTGGGCATAATCAACGAAGATCCTGGGTGCTCTGGGGACCTCAAACGAAATCCCAGTTACTCTATTAAGCCTGGTAGAGGTGAGGGTTTCAGGGACCTAGATTCTCATGATAGAAGCAGTACAGATTGTTTGTTAGAGGGCAGTCTGTTTATACATTTAAGTATAATGATGGAAGCTAAGTTTATGTCTTTTTCAATCAACAACAAAATGTAGAGGACTCTGTGGGCTTATTATTCGCATAGCAGTTTTATTCTGTGGAAGAAAAGCAC
Source organism: Tetrao urogallus (assembly GCF_951394365.1). Lineage (NCBI taxonomy): Eukaryota > Metazoa > Chordata > Aves > Galliformes > Phasianidae > Tetrao > Tetrao urogallus. The sequence continues at coordinate 6,899,767 of NC_136833.1, forward strand.
TATGGATACAGCATTCTGACTGTTGATTTTATAAGGCAGATAATATGTGCAAATCCTGAGGGCTTGTGACAGTGTATGCTGGCAACCACATAGCCAAAAAGCTACTTTGGAGGCCACCAGTATGGCTTCTTCAGGAAGCTTCCTTGGAAGTCCAGCATCCAGCACAGAGTTGTTTAACTTTAAGACAATCTGCTGCGCTTGCCAGCTGAAGTATGGAAAACAGAATGTGGAAAAAATTCCACAAAGCCCTTTCTTCCTGCTTCTTTCTTCCATCAGCTCCCTGTTCAAACCACTTGTATATTTCTGTTTGTGTGGAGAAGAAATTAACCATTTTTTACCTTTTTAGTTTCAGGGAAAAACTGGAAAACTTTGGTTCCACTTTTAAGAGATGGAAGCAGGAGAGAGGAAACACAAAAACTTCCAGAAGAAATCAAACTAAAACCTATTTTGGAACCTTATTATGAGCCAGAGGATTGTGAGACGTTGAAGGAATCGCTTCCAAAGTCAGTCTGATTTTCTTTTGTTTTTAAGAAGAAGGCTAATTGTTTGTGTTGGTTCTTACAAGGACAATTAAAACACTTCCTTCAGAAGAATAGGGATTTATGGAAAAAGACCAAAGAAGTTAGGAAATGACTGTGAGCAAGGATTCATTAAGTATCCTGAATAAACTACTTGTTGTTTAAACTCATGTCTTCATGGTTATTTTTAATACAAATCTGAAAGAAAGTAGGTACTTACTGCTTGGTTTTTATTTACTTGGCTAGATATTTGCATGTAGACTGACTTACAAAGTTAGACAATTCTTATAGTGTGGTGTGGGTTTGCTTTCTTTTGCTTTGCTTTACATTAAACACACTGAGAATTTCCTACAATTCAGAGCTGTCAGTAAGGTAGTGAGCTCTTTTTCGCTGCAGATTTTTTCCCATTCTTCACTTCTTTCACTCTTTGTAAGTGCTCTCATGCATTTTTGAGGTCTGAGCTGACATTCTCATCCTTAGCCTACAGGTCCTTCACTAAGTTTTGCAGATTGGTGCAAGTGGCCAATAAAGGTGAATATTCCATTGATAATATGAAAATAACAAAAAGGCCTATAGAGAAAAGGTTGTCACTTGCCACCTATGTCTGCTTTTAGATTCTTTTCACAAGTGTTTGTCTGAGCAGCGACAGGCCCTGATTTCCTGACTTTCCAGCCTTGAAAACCAACTAGCTGTGTTATAATGGAAATGGACAAGAGCAGTAAAAATTACCAAGAGACCAAAGGTAGGTTGCTGTGAAGAATGTTTCCTGGAAAGGAGATAAATGGGGACACAGTGAAAGAATGGTAAGTAATGAATCATCTAAAGATGTGGTTAGCCTTTCTCATAACACAAGAACAAATACACTCTGAAATTGTAAAGGTTGGGTAGTCAAAATGAACGAAATGTTTCTCTTACAGAGTCTGAGTAAACTCCAGAATATACAGTTACTGTTACTGAGGCTGAAGGCTTAACAACATCCCAAAATTGACATTTATTTAGATAACAGGTGAACTTTGCATAAAGTAAGAGAGAGTGGCTATATAGACTGTATGTTTCAAAGGTCAGATGTATAATAATGAATAACAGTAATTATTTTGAAATCAAAGTTTTTTTTGTTCTTGACTTTAACAGCAATGAAAGGAAAGCAGCTGGTCAGAAAGGAACGATGAGAAAATCTGTGATAAAGATCTGACCCAGTGCTGGACCTGTGCAGCTGCGATGGGCAAGAAAAGGTAAATGACCTTCTTTCCTTTCTGTGTATCACTGAAGCACATATATATACCTAACAGCCTGTAATATGCAAATACAGTATGAATATACAAGTATCCTTAAGCCAACAAGTTTCAATTTGAGCTTGTGTGTTGTTTCTGTGGCTGTGTTCAAAGTGCATCTGTTCTGAAGTGATATGCTAGATAGATGAGTAGCAAATTATTGAGAACATTGGAATTAGGAGAGAAAATTGTGCCAGCCCTTGAAAGGTAATTTTCATCAATACATATTAATTTTTTTTTTTTTGCAGCAGTGCAAAATGGAGGCATTCACTGCTCTTAAAAAGAAACAATTGTATTTACTGACAGACTTTTCTCTGCTGCTCACACTGCCAGATGAACTCTATGTTGTTCCTATTGTTCGTTCTTTTACTGGGGTCAGGACTTTTCTCAGTGCTGGTTTCCCATAGGTTACTGTAGATAGACTTCAGTGAAGTTTGCAAGCATCCAGCTTATTTGAAATAGTAGCACCATCTAGAGGGCTGTTAATTCTTGATCCTTCTGTTAATCAAATCACTCAGGACAAATGCTATTTTTTTCATAGAGTTTTTCAGAATACAGCCACAGAAACTTGCCAAAGAATTTGAAATAATTATTTAACAAAAATCAAAATGTAAACAAGCTTTGAATCTCATGATTAGGGAGACTACAAAAGGTGTTCAAAGTAGGGATGTTGAATGTCATACTACTCTCAAGGTGTATCTCTGAACTCCTGTTAGCAGTCTCTAGAGGTTCCAGTCAAGACTTCCTTATGTTCCTTACTGAATATAGTAAGGGACCGTCTGTATGCGAAACAAGTGCAGCTAAGTAAACAAGACAGGCTGAGGCAGTGAAACTCCAGCCATTAATAATAAATGTAGAAAGGGGCCAACCAGAAAAACAGAGGTCATTGTCTCCATGCCTTTATGTGCCAAAGCAAATTTATACTTGAATGCACACAGGGAACGTAATGTAGCTGGAAAGCATTTATGAAGTTTCTGTATTCTCTGTGAGGGATCCATTTGTCATAATTATCTGCCTGTGTGGAGACCTACTCTTAGTGGTTAAATTCCACCTTGATTTATATCAAGTGCCTACCAGAAGGATTTATTCACTTCCGTGGGTAACCTAAACAGAAGGTTGGTCTGTGCCTTCCTGTCCTTTTCTGCTCCAGCAAGATTACAGGGAGTGCAGGGGACTTTTTAATAAAAAAGAAATTGAAATGCAGAGTGAAAACACACATCTATGTAATGAAAATGTGTATGTCATGTGTTTGTGGGATAGAGTGGTGCTGGTGGTCTTTTGGTTGCTTTTTTTTTTTTTTTTTTTTTTTTAAACCCTTAGCCCTCTTTTGGAAGCAAAAAAGAAAATTTTCATTTTTCTCGAGTAAGTTATTACTAACCTATCAGAATTTCTAGCTATATCACCACTTAGTTACTGCTGCAGGCAAGAGTTTGTTTCCCACAGCTGGGGCAATATAGCCTAGCAGGGTCTCTAACCTGGTGTCATGCACATTTATTTAGAGTAAGCTAACCATGGCTCTGCCACAATTTTCTTCCTTCATCTTCATTCCATCTAAATGCACAGAAGTGCTTTGAAAATGAAGGTGCATCTCTGTTAAGGCAGACTGGATGGGATGCCTACAGGGGACGCGCTGCTTCTGAAGAGACAAGGAGCACAAAGCCTTAGTGGAGGGCTGTGACTAACCCCCAGGAAAGAGAGGTGGCTCGTCAGGAAGTATTTGCACTTTAAGAACAGCTTTGCTAGGACCAGACACTGCTGTTGGTACTGCTAGACAATTCCACTGGCTGACAAGAAGCATGGCTTTACAATAAATTAGTCTTTATTTCTATTTTTGGGGTGGAGGTTCAGCTCTATGCTGGCTCAAAAACAAAGGAAATGGAGTTGATGTGCTCACCTCATCTGTCTGTGAGTGACTGTAATTAGCAGTAAGTGTAAATAATGAGTGTAAATGTGCATATGATGGGAGACAGCAAGAAGTGAGTTCATCTAAGGTGAGTTGGGCTTCACTTTACTGGGAATTGAAAATGGGCTGATTAACATGTGTAAAAGCCAAACGTCTATCTGAGTATGCTACAGCACTGCCATACCTGAGATGCAACTTATGCTTAGTCAGTCACATAAGCTGCTGCATCTTTCAAATTCCAATGATTTCTGAATTATTTGAGGAAAGTATATAAATTACCTGAAAAATGTGGAGCCACATAACCTGTATTATGTAGTTATTGTGCCCTCTGCAGCAGCTGGCATTGTAGCCCGCATCCCACTTGTCCTAATTAAACACCAACGTTAATCCCTTCTCAGGCAGCGCATTGTCGGTTTTTGGTGGGCTCCATGGGAGCCTGCACAGCCCACCAGAGGGCCCCCACGCTGTGTGCAGAGATCCTACCCAGTCCCATAGCTGGCTTGCCCCAGGAAAACCCTTCTTCCTCTGACACCGCTGTCCTACTCTACTGCCCCCAATCACGTTCATCATGCAGGATTGCATTTCTCTTTGCCAAAAGCCAGGTAATGCCACTGTCCTTCTGTGGCAAACATCTGTGAGAATGAAGGTACTTATGAGTCTTTCTTGCTCCACTAGGCAATAGGCAAAGATGTACTAAGGCCTGGAAGGAATATGTCTTAATCAATGCTGCCATAGACAGCGTGAGCACTCTGGGTCTTATGATGTGGTTACAGAGCTCTGAAGTGCTTCCCATCACCCACACCATGCAGACTGGGATTACTTCTGACTCTGGAATAGTTTCCACGGAGAAAATATGGACCCAATTTCATCAGATGTTAAACTGTACAAAACGCTTCAGGATAGATGGTGGAGAGTACACTATTTTTTGGGGAAGGAAGGGAAATCAACCAAATGATCTCATGAGACTTCTGCCTTTCTGGTGTGTTTGTGATACTGTGGCAGAGCTACATCACTATTAGTAATGCTTCCTGTTTCAATATGCTGGCAATGAGAGGGTATGAAGAGACATGAATATTTGCAAAATCACTGAGGTTTTCAGAGTCCATCATCAACCAAAATTGTACTTGTCTGTCATTGTTTTAATCAGCCTTCCTGAACGGTTTAGTCACCTGAATGTTGACATGAAAGGTCATGTCAACAGGAATTGCCATGTCAGCCGACTGTGGAGCAGCCCAGGAGAGCAACTCCCAGTGACAGGAACTGGGAAGAAGTGTGTCCTACTCACTCAGCCAGTAAGAGCAGTTTTAAGCAGTGTCATCAAGTGGAAGTCATTTCTCTCCAAGGTGGTATAGTAGGTGTAGCTCAGAGACAATTCCTCTTATTCCAAAGGAGAGTGGATAATGAACCACCCAGGGAAAAGGGATTGTGTCCTCAGTTTTTGAAAGTCAGGAACGTTTAATTGACGTAGAGAAAGACACAGGAATGCCAATGTCCCTCATTAGCAGCAAGATTCAGAATAGTGAAATTTAGGGCTGGAAATGGATAGAGGGTTCTCAAGAGACTGATTTGCAATGACAAATGGAACATCTCTATCTTAGCTAGGGTCTGTATGACAGAAAATGGAAGCACTGACAAAGGGGACAAAATCTGCATAATAAAAGATATTTTAATGAGAATAGTGGTTGAAATTGAGACAGGAAAATGTATCCTGGAAAGATGATCTATCCATGGGGCACGTGTGATGTGTATCTGCTCAGATAACTCCCTTTGGAAACACTAGAAGATTCAAAATTCAGCTCATGTGTACAAATACATGCTATGCCATCCTGATTGCAGCAACATGGCACATGCATGTTTTAGCTCTCTTATTTTTGAAGTTTATTTCAATTGTTCAATGTTCTCCTTGAATTCTTCTTCACTTATTTCCCAGGAACAGCTTGACAGTAAGTGAAAGGGGCCTGCAGGGACTTTGTTTTGTTGTAGTCAGTGAGCATCTGATAGAAGTGCTACAGGTGATGTGAGGTTTAGCTCTCAGTGGAAGACCTGAGAGTGGGTGAATTTTTGTTCCCCTTCGTATTATCGTTATACAGCTTTAACTAGATCTTTGGAGCGGGAAAGAACTGTTCCCCAGACTTAGACGAGTGAAACCAATTAAAATACTCTCTTTTCAATGAGGAGTTTTGATGCTCCTTTGACTGAAGCATCAAACGGCCAAACAACAGTTCAGCCTAAAATTATTATAACATTTCTGTTCCTCGTCAGCTTTGGTGGTGAGCCCCTAAAGGCTACTTGAGTCAAGCAGCAGCAGAACAGACTGGAGTAAAAAAACTGTAGCATATAGGTGGGGCGTGCTTTGTTCACAGTGTATTCCTTGAGGCATTTTCATATTGCTTAATTCCCAGTGCTGTTTAGTGTTACCAGAAATCATGCACCACAGCTAAGATTGACTGAGGGTACAAACTCATTCTGAAATAGCTGGAGATCAACCTTCACCTAATTGGGACTCTGAGGTTCGGAGCAGCCAAGTAAAGTTTTTGCTTTGAAAGTTCTCAGTGAAGTATTACGTGTAGGTTCGAGTTGGTCTGAGTTCTGTTTAGAGTAGCAGTGTGACCATGCTGTTGTGTCTTTCCTATTACTCGTTTCTGTCTCTTCATCTGGTTAAAAGTTAGCTGGAAAATCTATGGGAAAGTGATAGCATCTTCCCCTTTTTAGCATACGCTGCAGAAGTGCTCTTCATGTGGTTCTTCAGCATTAAATGCACATACATTCTCCTAAAAGCATATTCTGTGGGATACCTTGTGAAGCCTTCCCACAACAGACCGATTGTGCTGAATCCTTTTCCAAGAAACAAAGGGATTTTAGGTGCATTTTTTCCATAAAATCATGAGAGAACCCTTGTGAATCAATGAAATGCAGTGCTCGGGGAACTGGGCTGCTGCTGGTAGTTGCTGTGCACAGCGCTGTAATACTTAAACTTCTGAGGACATCGGGGAATGGAATACTGACAATAAGTAATCTACAATTACCCATGCTGTTGCCTCTTAATGTTAAGAATGTTTTTTAGATAATGGCTTTTCCTCCCAGTGATTACCAGGTGGAGTACTGCGATTCACAGAATTAAATGTGAAATCAGAACAATTTCTTAATGCAGGTTTGACTCAGATCATGTCACATGTCAGCAGAACAGAAAATGCAGTTTGCTGATGTCAGATGGCGAATCTCCAAATCCCCAATGCCTCCCATCTGGGGCTTCCTTCATCTTGTTCAGTTTAGATTCTAGAGTCTAGCAGTTGCTAGAAAAACAAGATAATGAATGCCAGATAGGGCATCTGCTGCTTGTTGGTGCTGTGCACGCCTTCCAAAGCTAATGTTTTCAAGTCATTTTTCATAGGAGATGCATGTCTGGTTTTTAATAGAGTGTCTTTATGGAGTTTCTTTAAGTAAGTGAGACAGCTGGTAGCTGATGTGAAACTCTGTAAAGTGGTCTGCACAGCCATGATGCAAAATCCTCCATGGCTTGTAAGAAATCTGAGTGGAACAGGTCTGGGAACTTAAAGGCTGAGTGCGTTAATGATGAAAACTATAAGAAGATGGTTGCACAGATGTGACTTACTGTAGTTCTGCTTCTTATTTCCTGACTCTTAGGTCTGCCCTTAAAGCAGCTCTGTTCAGGCTCACAACACCCATGTGCAGCACGTGGTGTTTTTACCCATTTTCAGGAAAACTAGCCAGGAATAATCTGTCCACATGTCTTGTAAATCTAAATCTTCTCAAACAATTGCACAGAAAAGGCCACACTGGCAACTTAATGACCTCATAATGGAGGGAGAAGCTGTTAGCACATATCAGGCAAGATGAAGTGTAATTCTTGGGCATGTGAATTGTTAGAGCTCTCACAGTCTTCTCTTTTTTCATAGTCAGATTTGATACAAGGCTCTGGCTCTTGCTTGTCCCTGTTTTTCTTTTTGGCTAACTGCTACAACATTGTAAATAGACCACACTGATAGGTCCTGTGTGCTGCTAAGCACACAGATCTGGGTACTTTCAGATACAGCTGCTTTCTAAGTTCAAAGTACAGCTTGCTGCTGAACTTATTCTGCCTTCTTTGCAAAGGAATTTAATTGCTTTTCTACTGTTGTTTTTAGGAGAGTTAAAGCAAGAGTCCTTAAATGCACCTTCACCCAGATTTAATCTAACTTTGCCTATTTTCACATGCAATACTCCAGCCTCAGAGTGACTGCAATTAAACAGTTTCTTGTAGTTAGTGTGGAGAACAAAGCCAGTGTTCTTCCAGGCAAGATTAAATGCCATTATTCAGTTCTTGAGTGGTTGGACCAGCAGCTAGGAGACCATCAAAGCAACTGACTCTAGACTGCAGCATATTAGCTTAGGCAGTCATTTGACAAGGCGTGAACAGCTTTGCCCAGTGCAGGGTTTGGAATATATCATCATCGGGTTGGAATATATCATCATCAGTTTGTGTCAGGCAGAGCTGGATGTGTGCTTGGTTCATCCAACCACGCTCTCCTAATGCCAAATGGAACTGGTGTAGGCATGAACCTTTTCTCTGTGCTGTTCTGTGGAAGCTGATTCATTACCAGAAACAACGTAACATTCCTGGTATTTCACACCAAAGGGCTGACCTTGATGTGATGTAAAGATAAAACCCAGCAGTCCTGTTCTTTAAAGAGATCTGCTTGAACAAGTGGAGTTCACTTACAGTTTGCAGATGTATTTTAGAGTCATTCTGTTCAGGTTCGATTGCCTGTTCTAAATCTGAACATCCTGAAGGTATTTTATGTTTTCATTTCCAGCTTCCTCAAACATTACTCTTTCTTCCCTTTTTTGCAGTGGAGAAATATTTTTGTTTTTCCAACTTGCATTATTCCCCTTAACTCCCATTTATTAATCAAGTGAAGGAAAGGCGAGTTCTGAGTTTGTCTTTTGGGTTTCATTGCAAGGACATGCAGGTTTTAAGTGCACCTTTAACACTGGTAACTGAAAGACTCTGTAAGGAGAGCAGAACTTATGGTTCCTTTTCTGGCATGTCCCAAGAAAGAAGCGTGCAGCAACCATTGCTTAACAGCTCCAAACCAGCAGAGCTGGAAAACACCATTCCCTGTAGTGAGAATTCTCCATAGTGAGAAGTCACATCAGTGCTGTTTCTGTGAAACACAGGCGTGTTGTATCCTCACAGACCCTGAGGATACACATTCATCAGAAAACGTGCAGATAGGGAAAGATCTAAGCACACCCACCATGTTTTCACTGACATTATTGCTATGAAAGCAGATTTTCTGAACCCATTTCTATTTTTTTTCATAGTAATAGCAAAAATATTTGCTTTCTGGAGCACTTATCATGATTGCTTTCTCATTTTTGCTTTGTGCTCTCTCAATAGTTCCATAATATGTAATAAACTAAGCACGACATAAAGGGATGTCATTTACAACCTAAATGTGTGTGCATAACCATTTTCTTTTGAATACAGAATGTAAACTGCAGAGTGCTGTGATCATTTTAGATATTCTACTGCTACCATTAAGTCATCCATGAGCGACTCAGCTTTAGTAATAATTTAGTATATAATTATTGCGTGTGTGTCATCCCACTTTGGCAGCTGTGAAGTAAAGAGTTTGTTGTCTAGCAAGTTTCTCTCTGCTTCCTAATTTCAGATGTAAGAAACCCTGTAAGGCTTCAGCGCTCCAGTGCCGTACTTATCTGTGCTTTCCAACAGCTAAGCAAACCCGATGACTGAAGAAGGGGGTTTGTGCATTTTTAGAATCATTTTGACCCTGAATATAGTTTTACTCATTTGGAAGATTCCTTCTGTTGGATGTTGTCGAAACATCAGTGGGCCCCAAATCTGAGCTTCATTCGTACAACTCGGAGGCGCCTTCTCTACTCTGCCATGCAGGTTTTGTAAACAGGGTAAGTTCTGTAAGAGCTCTGTGGGTGTTTGGAGTAGGTGTGATGCTTTTCCAGAGAATGAAATCTTCTAAACTATCCTCACTAAGCCTGGCTTTCAACTGGAGAATGCTGTTGTGGTTGTTGCCATTTTTCTCATTTATTAACCTGTCTTTCTCCCAAGGTGTGCCACACTGACTTAGAGGCATTCCGAAACTAAGATACAGCTTATTTCATTTATATTTCTCTGCTTAATGCACTGTGACACTTTCTGATTTCTGTGCTGAGGCGAACCAAAATATACTGGCATACAGGCTGAAGTTAAAAATATTTTTACCTTCTACTGAGAGATTCACTCACTGTAGTAACCGTCAGAGGCAGAATAGCTGGCGTGGTAGAGTAGCCTTTATTTCAACTCTCTAAAACATCCTCTTTTTATTCAATTTGGAGATAAGCAGGAGAATAATTTTAAAGCATTTTCCTCACTGAAAAACATTGCTTTTCACAGAGACTTTTAATATTTTGGGTAGGAAAAACTTTTGTAGTAAAATAATATAGCTTCTCCTCAAGAAAAAAATGACATTTTCATAGTGTCTGATGTCCACCACAGCCCCTCAAAAGATTGAAAATCTTACAGGAGGAGTAAACTCTTCCTATCAAGTGTGGCTTTCTGCTGATTGGATATATGTACCATAAATAATGCACAAAAGTAAAATGGAATTTTTATCATCTTTCCTCTGGGGGAAAGGATTGTTTTATGAGTTGGTAAGAATCAGCTGTGGGTGTTCAAAGGATCCCGTGAATGAAACATCTCTCGGTGGTCACCACCTCTGCTCTGCCCCTAAGGGAGAAGAGAAGACCTTTGTCCCATGACAGTCCCCCAGATAAATGTTTATGGTGTCATTGATCTGCTGAGGTATGAGTATGTATGATTTTTCTCAGATAAGTGAAAGGTGGGTCTGTGATATTGTGTGAAATGCTTCACTCTGTAAAAGTGGTGAAGTCCGATTCACCATTACAGACAAAGGCACGTCCCTCTTCTCCCTGTCACACTGGAGGTGAGATACTACATCCACAGAATGTCCTCAGAATCTCCTCCAAAGTAACTCTTAATACTATAAATCAACACAGTATTTTTGTCTCACTGCCCTCTTCAAATAAGGGGCCTCTCTGATGGCAGGTAAGTAACAATTAAACAGATAATGAGACTCAAAAATAGTTACAACTAAAGATGACACTCCATATCGGGTTACATAGGCTGCAATAATTATGATTTTGCATTCTCCAGACTGTTCCAATATTTTTCTCTGTATGTCATAGATTACATAAAATGATAGTGCACGGGAAGGTGATGATGAAAGCAGTTAGTCATTAAACTAACAAGACAGAGGGAGGAAGAAGCTGATAAGCCTAAAAAAGCTCCATTTATTGTCATGACATTTGTATGAATGTACCTAAAATAAGAACTGAGTTCAGTAAGTGATACAGTCAAAAGCCTGGGCTTAATTTTCATCTGGGCTTGCAATTAATAGTGATTAAAAATGAGGAGCAGACACTACTTCAGCACTGCAGGAGGTTACTGTTATGCCTGCAGTTTTTTACTTGTGCAGACTGACATCTTGTCTGAAATAGTCTCCGTCAGATCTTAGATGTGGCTGTGAAAGCAGTATATAAAATGACAAAAATATACAGAAGTGAACCGTTCCTCTTCAAACTCTTCCCTTAAATCACTGGTGGTTCGATAGTGTTCCATCATAGACTGAAAGTTCAGTGTTATCTTTGATTACTTTCACCTCTCTTAAATGTTTCCTGCTCTCAAGACAGTGCTAAAATGTCTGCAGTGACAATTGCCTGCAGGTGGGGCTTTTGACATACTCCCCCTGTGGATGTCCCATGCAGAAATGTGCAACAGCTCCAGCATTGCTCACAAATTAAAAGCTCTTCCCTGCGTCCATTGTGTGCTTTACAGATTTTAACCTTAGCCTTTGCTTTTTCCGGCTCTGTGACCACTCTGTGCCCCTCTAACTTTCACACATGTACCAACTGTGTTTTTCTCAAATCAAAACTCCTTTTGCTGACATATATTTTGACCTATTGGTCTGTTTCCAACAACTCCCTTCCTCTAAAATCACTTACTTTGTAAAGCTGTTTGATGCCCATCTCCATCTCATTCTAGTCCCCTTGGATGTGATTTATGTCAAGTATCACATCGCCCAACACATTCAAGTGAAGGCTGTGATATGCCTGCCCTCTTTTTCATCCCTGTTGTCAGGTCTTTTCAGACATGCTTCACAATCTGCCTTCTATATGTTGAGACAGAGTAGAAAATCTGTATGTACTTTTGTCACATTAAGAAAAGTGGATGTAGGAGGGGAAAAAAGTGCAGTACATGTTGTTCAGATCTGTTTAGTTTGTCCTTGGGTATGGAGGGCACTTCCCCAGTCTGCTTGGGAATGGATCCATGACCTTGTAAAACTTACTGTTTCTACATTCAATTGATTTCACATTAATTGTGGATCCTAATTTAGGTGGAATCTAAATCCACCTTCTTGCTTTCAGGTTATTGTTGTGATTTAAAATCACGCCTGCGAGTATTATGTTGAGAAATTAGAAGAATATTATTATTACTGAAAGAATTTGTGTTGTGAGTGTTTGTAGGCAGATAACATGCATTAACATCTTTTTGTGTGGCACGATGTTGGTGATTCCATACAGCAGAGCCATGGCTTATTCTTTTTTTTCCTTCTGAAATGCTGACAAGTGTCACCAGCACACAAAGGTCCTTGATGTCACCCCTGTGATCATTTGTTTAGCTGAGATCAGGCTGGACACTGTTCAGAGCTACTGTTCTTGTGATTGCTGAGCTCACTTCAGTTTAACTTAGGCACATACCTGAAGTTACAGTTCTGCTGGATTTATGGTATCACTCTTAATGACCCCTTTCTTAGAATTTAGACAATCTTGAGCATAACCCTCCAGCCTTGACACATAAAATGACATGTATGTGCCTAATAACTGAAAACTGAAAAACTTTGATAAGAAGATCAAGAGTTGTATGATTACTTGTGAAGAGATTGTAAGTGGGTAATTTGGTCCCCATACTTTGTTGAAGTGTTAAGTAACCACGATTCTGCTTACTGCAGAAACATGATTAAAGATAACAAAGAAGCTGTTCCACTAATGGGCAAGAAAACAAATCCACCTGGTGCACCCCCTTCAAATCAGCAAGAGAAGAAACCAACTGAGGGCACTCCCACAAAGAAAAGGTAGGATGTTGTATCTCCCTTTTAATCTCTTCCAATAGATATTTGGAATGCAGTATCACTAATATCTTTATTCATGCTGTATATATGAATGAGATAGACCAGATAAAAGAAGATGCTTTCAAAAAATGGAGGGCTTATGCTGTTTGTAGGTGGAAGAGTATTCTGTTTAGATAGACAGATGTGTTCACCCTAATAGGAAAAACACTCTATCCTAGAGACATCAGATGTGAGCACTGGTCTGTTAAAGCTGGTCTACATCCACTTTATATACCTTTATGAGCTTACAAGAATTTGGTCTGATGATGATCAGCATTTCAGTTGGAGAAGGTAAAGTGGTCTTTTTAAAGCCATGACTTGGCAGGATGCACCAGGCTTTGTAGGAAAGATGCTGGCCTGGAAAAAAGGAACATTGCAAACAGCATCAGAAGGAAATATAGCAGACTGTGGGGAAGCAGAGGTGGAATTAAAGAATGAGAGCTGGTAGGGCAGGAGGTTTGGGATATCCTTATTACAAACAGAAACCCACGTTCATTAAATTTTTCATGATTCTGATTAATGAGATTTCTTACCTATTTTATTTTATAAAATAAAATATTCCCTTTCATTCATATTTTATGGTAAGGAATTAATACAAAGATTGAGGGTTTTAATTTAATGTGAATACTGTAATAAGAGCAGTAATTCATCCCTGATACTGTGTGTTATTGAAATCACTTATGTTACTGTAGACCGAGGATGAATTTAATTCATAAACTTTTCACTCTGGCTAATTACTAGCTATTATGGCAACATGTGAAGGCCCAGGCAATTGTGGCTGTTCTAACATTTATGATTTCTTAATAATCCGAGGAATCACTTTCTACAGAAATGCTGTCACAAGTTATTTGAAACCCGCTGCCTGGTTGGCCCAATTTCTCCTTCCAATATTAAATGCAAAAAGAGAAACCCTGTGTTCAAATCATCACACTTTGCTTGTAGAAGGGCTCGATGGGGTGTATGAGGAACTCAGCCAGTACTCCAAAAAGGGGCAATTCCATGGAAGATTTTATAGTTAAAACAAATACTGACAAGTACTACACTTAATTACTTAATCTCCTGTCTCCTATTCTGTTTTGTGGTATCAGTAACAGTAACCCTGGGGGTTTGCCATCTCTCAACCAAGAGCTCAGGGTGTGGCCAACAACATTCCTGTAATATAAGGAGCGAAGATCACATGAATTTTAATGCAGTGGTTTAACGTGTTCTATTAATTACATGTTTCTAAGCTGCTGTACTTCTATAGGTTCAGAACGTTTCCTTCTGGCATGTGGTGCCACTGAGCACCTGGTGCACCTCCATGGGTAGCATTTCTCACGTTGACAAATGTATTGGCAATATGTACTTGAAGACAGTGCGACTTCCCATTCCTGAAGGCCCCGGTGTGTGAGCGTGCTAACAGTACGTGTACAGGAAAACCAAGAGACAGGATGGGAGGAGCACTGCCAGCGTTGTCAGAACCTGATTATGTTTGTGGGCAGTGCTGCTGACAGTGTGCACCATGGCCACGTAAGCACCTGGGTATTTCTGGCAGTTGTCCCCTTGCTTTGCATGATGGATTTTGGTTTTTTCCCCATGGTATTCCCAGAAAACCCACATGTTGGTATAGGCTAAGTATGTTGGCTTCCAAAACAGGCACCACTTCATAGCTGCTGTACAGCTATCGCATGCCAGAATCTTCCACATGAATGCAGTGCTGTCAGAGATATCAACCCGTGGCACACTGCTCCTGGTGTGAGCAGCTGAGGCAGTCCAGCTAAGCCTGAAGAGCAGCACTTCTGGCTTTCTGGAAATGCACTGTAGCCTCTGACCGCTTTTACCTGTTGGGACAGATCCTGCACATCATAGTGGGGGAATGCACAAAGCAGCATGAATCCTTGGCATTTTCACTCCATAGCCTTTCTGCCAAGTTAAGATCCAAGTTAAGTGAAACAACGGTGAATTACAGCAGCTGTGAGTGTGGCGTGTGTGGTAGAAATGATAGCAGTGGCCCTCCTTCTGTCCAGGCTTTTCCTGTACTCTGACAAGTGCCCCATGCCGAGGTAATTTCAGGGATGCTCTGCTGACACGTCTCAAATGTTAAATGGTCATGAAGTTTGAACAGTTACACACAGTGAAATTAACACTTGGATCGCTGTTCATCACTGCTGATGAGTTTGGAATGATAGCTACTGGCTGGAGAAAGAGGGACTAAATGTAGTAGATGAAGAAGCACATGTATGTGTGAGTGCTTATGCATATGTGTCTGGCTGTCTGTAAGTGTCTGGTGGTGCTGTGTTCAGCTGTGGGCACAGAAGTCCGATGTGAGGCTGCTTTTAGGTGCTGGTGTTGATGTTCAGACATGTCAGGATCTGATGTTGTGCCTTCTAAAAATATCTTGGGATCTTTTGCCCACCTGCCAACATGGAAGTGCTTAACTGATGGTAGAGGCTGGGATACTTCCAGGGAAAAGTAGACAGCATCCTATTAGACAGGTATGATGCCAGAAAATATTAATTGTCAGTGTTGTTCCAGGTACTTACATGTAGTGAATTCTGTATCTTGTGGTTGAATTTGATTTTTTTACTAATAACTTTTCAATGCAATATGTTCAACAGTTCACATTTTTTTCTGGAGATTGAAGGTTTTGAAGGCAATGCAACTCCAAATAATACATCTCCCCCTGTGTTTTCAAAACCAATGGATTCAAATATTCGCCCATGGTAAGTTATCAGTGCATATACAAGAGTCATACTGCAAGTGTATCTATTTCATTTTCAGCACCTACTCCTTCTTCCTCCTTAGAGCTAAAGTTTCACACGGTTTTACATAGATTTTGGTCACTTTAAAGACCTCTGTTGGAGGTCAATTGTTGCTGGATTATTTATCTGTATCTACTGCTGTCATTTGCACTGAATAAATCAGGCCTCAAATATGAATAAATTTTAAATCAATTCTATCTTTTCCTTTCTAAGCATATGCTATTTGTGACAGATGAGGACAAACTCCATGCACCCAATTTTCTGATGTGAAAACAACAGCTTAATTTAGCAATATTCCCAGCTCTGTTTTTCATTAACAACAAACCAACATGAAAATGTTGAGTCTGAGATATTTAAAGCAGTTATTTATGCTGAATGAGTAGAGAAAAATTATGAGTGGGTAGAATGCACCAGATATTTAAAAACTGGAATGGTACTGAAAGCCAGAATTATGAATTAGGGGAATAGGAATCAAATCTAGAATAAGCTCAGAATTACTAAATGTTTTTATGTCTAATAGGTGACTGGTCAGCTTTCTGGAATTGTTGACAGTTGTATTGTTGTATCAGAGGACAGGTACCCAGATTTTTCCTTCTCATTCAGGAACAAACCTGCACGAGACACGCATGCACTTTGTCACTGGATTTTCTGCAGAGAAGTGATGGACTGAATAAGAATGTACTCTGAACTTCTAGCTTTGTTTCAAATAAATATCTGCAGAGCAGTGTTGAATCCTTGCAGTCTGTCCATACATCCACCTTGTCAATAACTAATAGTCCAGGCTCCCTAAGTTATTAACCTGTGAGAGTTCATCATATCCAAATCCCATAGAAAACAAAAATACAAGTGAGAAAAATGACTGTCAATCAACTCTTATGTCAGATTTGTTTTTAGAAGTGTCTAGAAATGGCATACAGAAATTACAAAATACCAATGCCACTGAAGTCCTTTAAATTTATTACCTAAATATGCACGGAGGGCCCAGGCTTTACTTTCTTTTAGCTGAAATTTCCATTCCAGTCAGCTGCAAGATGTTCTTGAGTTGCCTACAGTGTACTGTGTAATAAATCTTTCAATCACATTCACTGTGTGCAATACATGCAAGATTACTGCTTTAACACTTGTTTTGTGGCAGATGACAAATTAAGTATGTGAGAAGGCAGACTGTGTGTTTCATGGTGCAACACTGAAGATGTTGCACAAAAAGTGTTAAACAAACACTGAAGAAGAAACTCCCGCAGGTTCAAGATCTCAAATGAAATAATGTAGAAAAACACAAAACAGGCTGCTTTCCTCAGGATTTTTTAAATGGAATAAAATCCTGTGAATCTCTTCCTTTTTGTCACTCCTTTGGAAACAGACAATCCTAGTACTGACTGGTTCTTCATGCAGTTTGCCAAAATGTCTTCCAATATCTTCCTGTCTTAGCAGTTGTGCTTTTCTCATTTCTGCAGTGCATCTGCAAATGGGGAAGACATGGATTCCCCACAGTCTCTTCAGGATGATGTGACTGAATATAGCCCTAATGCAGACTGTTGTTGGTGAGTGGAGATGGGAAGTTTTTCTTAAAGCATTTTCTACACATGAAAGCTATAATAGGGTAGATATTACCAATTGTGCCCAGAAATGAGGCGTGTATGCCTTCTGAATACTCACTAATTAAACTCAGAAATAACTCTAAGTTTTGCTTTTCAATAGCATTTTCTTAGCAAATAAGTAATGTACAGAAACATATGGAGAGATCCATACTGGGACACCTGTATGGAAACGGGGCAAGTCACTGTAGTCTGGTGCAAGTAATTGTATTTCTTTTTCCTCGTGTGTAGAAAATAAAGTAAACTGACTCTGCAATTCCATTATTATTTTTGATCATTCAGTGCTAACATAGCACAAGGACCTGAGCAGACAGGAGCCCGGAAGAAGCTGAAGAAATACCTGTTTCGGGCAGTGTCTGAGGGGAATATTGAAGAATTGCAAGGTCTGCTCGCAGAGCTGAAGGAGAGATCAAATGTTTGCACAAACATGACTGTGCCAGGTGAGCTGTGGACTTGTCTGAAGGAAGACTCTTACCTCTTCTGGCAGTGCATGTGTATTCTGCTAGGAAATACCTCAGTGCAGCAGCCAGTCGTGTGTAAATCTGAAGTCATTTGTTTGCAATCAAATGGATATCATTTCTTATTTCTAAATGAAAGCATATTCAATCAGCTGCTTTCTTGCTGCCTCTGATGCAACACTGGGGAGTATTTGTCTCTTATTTATGTTACCCTGGGGATCTAGTGCACTGTGTTCCCACAGCCATACCTGAGCTAGCTTCTGTAGTACAAGACTCAAAGCTGATGTCTGTCCTTGCTACAGTCAGTCTGGTTGTGGCATAGTCACTGTCTGTGATGTGTGTAGCATGGTAGAGCAGGCAGAGAAGAAAAGAAGAGAATTTGGATTTGTCTGGAGTTACTGTGTTGGTGGGATAGCTGGAAAAGAAAGCAAGCAGACTGGCTGTCTTATTAACCACTACCACATCTCTGTGTCATCTCACAAAGTACACATAGCTCAAATATAGAGTGACTGGATAACTGTTTACCAAACAATTTCTTTTCATATGTATTCCTCAGGCTCTGCTCCAAATAAAAGATTCAAGCTGTTTTCCATCAACTTAATGATGGCTGCCGTGATCTAATCCCAAAATTTATTCTTTCAGATTATCTAATGAAAAAATTCACAGCTTCAGATACTGGGAAAACTTGTCTGATGAAAGCTCTACTGAACATAAACAACAACACAAACGAGATAGTGAACATACTACTATCCTTTGCAGAAGAAAATGGTATTTTGGAGAGGTTCATCAATGCAGCATACACAGAAGAGGCATATAAAGGTACTGCCATCTGGTCCCATTTTGAGGCATGTAGCTAAATATGCCATCAGTAATCGTAACACTGTAAGATTTCACACTAAATACCTGTGTCTGCTGTTTCAGGCCAGACTGCTCTAAATATTGCCATTGAAAGAAGACAATTTGAAATCACTCAGACTCTTATAGAAAAAGGAGCTGATGTCAATGCTCACGCCCAGGGTATTTTCTTTAATCCCAAACATAAACATGAAGGCTTTTATTTTGGTAAGTAGAAATGGGATTTCTGCAACTGTTAGGAAGGAATGCCCAGACAAGTAAGACAGCATAGAAAGCAGGCAAGTGTGGATCATTGCTGTCACTGAACCTAGACTAAGAAAGTTGTATCACAGGACAGAAAAATGGCACAGTACCTCTTATAAAGAGATTTGCTAGAGTCCAATGTATTATTAACACTCAGATATATTTGTAAGACAACTGTTAAATGCTGAATGGCAAATGAAGTGACACAAACTTGAATCTGAAGATTTTCTCCAAATGTTTTTGTGCAAATTCAGTTTTTCTAAACCAAGAGCTAAACTAAAAATAACCTATATTGATACATGCTTTTAAATATGAAGATATTTAATACAATCATTCCTATAACAACAGTTTGATTGCTTGTAATAATACATGAACACCTGTTGCATGTTACAATTTTGTAGGTGAAACTGCACTGGCTTTAGCTGCATGTACCAATCAACCAGATATTATTGAGCTGTTAATGGACAACACCAGGACCAACATTGCTTCGCAGGATTCCAGAGGAAACAATATCCTCCACGCATTAGTTACTGTTGCAGAGGACTTTAAAACTCAGAATGACTTTGTAATCAGAATGTATGATACCATTCTGTTGAAAAGCAAAGACAGAAATTTGGAAAAAGTGAAGAACAAGGAGGGTTTGACACCACTACAATTAGCTGCAAAAACTGGGAAGTTAGAGGTGGGTATTATTTCAGTAGCATCTAAGAGAATTTAAGTATGGAGAAAGCATCAAGACCAACCATGTCCTCAGACGTTAGTGCTCTGGAATGTAGTTCTCCATGCTTGCTGTGCTGTACTGTATGCCAGTATTATACCAGTATACCACTGAGCTAATAGGGTTCAAAATGTAAGCAATGCTTCTCCTACCCTCCAAGGTTTTCCTCTAAGAACCTCTCTCTGTGGAAAAAAATATATGTACTATTAAGAACAGCCTTTCAAACCTTTCTGTTGTACAGAAACTCAGAAATATTGCATTTATTACAAAACTACTCTTAGACAGTACAAAATCTTCAAGTCATTTTAGAAGACTTTCCAGAACTGCTCTGTTACGCTGCTGTTGCATTTGTTCCTCATAGATCATCTGTGTGTATGTGGTAATGAGATGACAGTGTGATGATTTAGAGAGTAATTGATCAAGTTATAAATGTGAACACCTGGGAAATTGTGCTTTCATTCCTCAGAAAAATCTCTCTTTGACAGAAAATCCAGAGACATTAAGAACACTGTATTTATTTATTAGAAGTTTGTGATCTCTAGCAGCACTTACTTAATGGCAGAGTTATGAATGCATTAAATTACACTACTCTAACAGAGATGGGAACTGAAAGGTATTGGTTTTGACAAGTGTATTTGTATACTTTCTCAGTTCCCTGAAGAATGCATTTGGTAACCAATGATTCTGCTCATGTTTTAGGTTCTGAAATACATCCTCAGCAGAGAGATAAGAGATAAACCCAACAGAAGCCTGTCAAGAAAATTCACAGACTGGGCTTATGGTCCCGTCCAGTCTTCTCTTTATGATTTGACAGAACTCGATACCACTGCGGACAATTCAGTACTGGAAATTATTGTCTACAACACGAACATCGGTGTAAGTTGCCTGTTCATAAAATGCACGCATTATCTCAGTTTTCTTACAAGTGGAAATTTCAAATCTTAGTAGATTGTTTTCTTCTTTCTACAGAATCGCCACGAAATGCTGACATTAGAGCCTCTTAATTCACTCCTGCGAATGAAATGGAAGAAATTTGCACGCCACATGCTTTTTATGTCATGTTGCTTTTATTTTCTGTACAACGTAACTCTGACATTAGTTTCCTACCACAGGCCTAATGAAAATGAAGTGAGTGCAGTCATTTAACTCTAACACGTTTTACTGCTTTAAAATGCAATAGTATTTTCTGGTTTATTTTTAAAATGCTGGCGAATAAAAATAAAAAAGTGCCCCAACATGTATCAGAACATCAGCCTGTACTGAGACCAGGCTCTCGCACATCAAGATTTCTTATCTAGAAGGAAGAGCTGTAGAAGTTACTTGCAAAAGCTGCATAACACAAAGACAGAAAGTTAAATTGGTTACCAGAGAGCTACATGCATGAGGCTTCCACTTCCTTTGCCTTTTACCCTTCAGATATGGAACTCAGTCTTTCATGTTGGCTTTGTCTTGCAGGCTCCACCTTATCCACTGGCTCTGACACGTGGTGTGGGATGGCTGCAGTTATCAGGACAGGTGATGGTTATGTTAGGAGCCATATTTTTAGCCATAAAAGAGGTGAGACTTTTAAATAATAAATAGATACAAAGAGAGATTTCTACAGAGGATTAACTTCAGATGCATGATTTTGGAAGACTGATCTTGACCCCTGCTTTCTCTCACTTCCATTTCTGTGTTTTTTCTTTATCTCATGATGTAGAGTGTAGCCATCTTTCTGCTTAGGCCCTCAGACCTGCAGTCAATTCTTTCTGATGCGTGGTTCCACTTTGCATTGTAAGTCTGTCATGCATATATTTTATACACTATGTATCTAATCCGTGGTTGCAGGAATGATTCCTTGAGCAGATGCACAATTTTCTTTATCAGTTTTCAGAGAGATGGATGTAATCTTCCATGCACTTTTCCTTAGCACATGGGAATGCTTTCACTGGTCGATAATAATACTGGGAGTTGATGTGTACTGTTTTTCACAAAGTGCAGTACTGTCTTTTATCTCTTTGACATGCTTCATCTCTTCATGCTGTGTATAGACAAATACATTTAAGAAACCTGGTTAATAAACTAAATCTAATTTTCAACTGTTCCTGGAAGAAAACACAGCGTACAGCTGGGGATTTCCTCTCCTTTCTAGAATAAGATCATGCATCAATAAAAACAGGCAGCTTAACTCTACAGCCATTCTAATATCAGTCTTGTGCTGCCAGAGTCTGGTCTGCATCCTATGAGAATGCACTGCATGTTCTCTGTGTTCTCCTTGCAGAGAGGCTCATGGAAACTCTATTGATTCCAAATATCTCTGTTAGCAAAATCATTGAACTGCTGTCCAGGGGAGAAGAGTTTATTCAAAGTAAGCTTCAATAAGGATAGCCATTATATGTTAACATACCTAGATTTTAACTCACTTTGTTGTTAAATTATTTTGGTTATGTTCATAGGGGAGAATGGAAAGCAGTATGAAAGTAGAGTTGTTTACATATTTTTCCATGATGCTATTGGTTTTGTGCTAGTAATTTCCCTTTTACATACATGTGTTTTTTTTAACAGTTTTATACAAGCTATGCTTGTGATCTTCTCTGTCTTTTTGTACTTGTTTTCCTACAAAGAACACCTCGTGTGTCTTGTTTTGGCAATGGCCCTGGGATGGGCTAATATGCTCTATTTCACCAGAGGTTTCCAGTCCATGGGAATTTACAGTGTTATGATTCAAAAGGCAAGTATTTAATTTTATTTTTTTACCTGGTGCTTGCTGATCTGTAGAATCCTAATGAAGCATGTGCAGCAACTCACGTGTATAATTCATATCGAATTTTCTTATTTTTTTAATTCTGCTGAAGTATAATATATAAAATCTACCCTATAACTTCAATAGCAGAAATTAGCTTATATCTTAAAGGTCAAGATTTTATTTTATCAAATATATGAGTAGTTTGTCAGCTTTTTTCAGCTAAAAGAGTTCTATTTAATTGCATCACATACTGTAATACCTGTGTTGTGCACTTACTGTCTCTGTTGGAAGTACACAACTTATCAGGCTCTCATTCACAAGGCTAGAAAAAAACCTCAGACCTAAGTTTCCTCTGGGCTTCCCATGGAGGCTGCGATCACTGTGCTTAATGAGAACGATCTGATGCTGCAGTGTGCATCACACCTGTATCCCTGCAGATATATAAACATAAAACTAGTTCTCAATTTTAATTCCTCATAAATATTCTATTTACTTTTTAGGTCATCCTGAACGATGTGATAAAATTTTTAGTTGTCTATATCGTGTTTTTGCTGGGATTTGGCGTAGGTAAATATCACTGGAGAAAAGCACTGATGCTCTGTGTGAGTAAAAATTTTGGCATTCTTATGACTAAGAACCCTGTTATCATGATGAGAGCTCATGTTGGGGTTTCTTCTGGAAATTAAAAAGCCCTGTTTAGAGATTTAAACTCTGCCTAGAGACTATCTGAACAGATAAGTAATTTGGCTCTTGCTCAATTGCTTGCAGTTTCATTTGGATGTGGGCTCTTTCTGCTTCCTCTTGGTTTCCTGTCGTCCTGCTGCTGCTGTGTACGTTGCTGGGTAGCTGTAGCTCTTTATTATGTAGTGCATCTTGAATTCTTTAGATTAAAATGCAATGTATACATGAAGCATTATTGTGATAAAAATTGTCTCGTGCTTTTTTCTCAGCTCTTGCTGCATTGATTGAAACTTGCCAAAATGGTGGCGAATGCCATTCCAACAGCAGTCTGGGACCTGTTCTGATGGATCTTTTTAAGCTCACCTTAGGTCTGGGTGATCTGGAGATCCAGCAAAATTCCAAGTATCCTGTGCTGTTTCTTCTGCTCCTCATAACTTACGTTGTGTTGACTTTTGTTCTTCTCTTGAACATGCTGATTGCATTAATGGGAGAAACAGTGGAAGATATTTCTAAAGAGAGTGAGCACATCTGGAAACTCCAGGTTTGTTTGTGGTTAGCTTGCTTAATGAAGTATAGAAGCATTGGTCAGGTCTTCCAAGCTGCAGCTTTTGTCACTTATCACATTGATAGAAGGGGACGGGTGTTAACAGTGAGAATCTCTATTTGCATGTATGTACGAATAATGAAAATCTGTAGGTTTAATGTAAGAGTATCCTATAACTTCACAATTAACAGCTATCCTAAAGCCAATCTTATGTGTCAGATTTTCAACCTCATGGACTGTCCCTACGTACCTTTGTGACTTTAATTCTCCTGGATGTGTCACCAGGAAGGTGTGTTTCATAGTCTGACCGAGAAATCTGCAACATGTTATTTACTTCTGTTTCTGTCTCTGTTGATCGTGGATGGTGGATGAAGGATATGCCATAACTCCGTGTATGCTACAAAGTCAGAAGATTCTCAGTATGGTTAACCACTTTCCTGTTACTATTCATTGTTAATAGAGAGCCAGAACCATTTTGGAATTTGAAAAATTCTTACCAAAGTCTTTGAGGAAAAAATTCCAACTGGGAGAGCGGTGTAAAGTGGCTGAAAACGACACAAGGGTCTGCCTAAGGTAAAGTCTGAATTCTGTGCTATTCTGTTCTGTTCTTTGTGCCTCTTCAAGGTTATTTCTCCTCAAAAGACTCTTTAAAATATTTTGTATATTTTGGCAGATTATTTCCTGCTTTTAACAGAAAAGGTTTTTTGTGTTAACAATTTTTAATAAGAAAACAGATTTTGAGATATAAGTACAAGCTCTTATTGCAGGGGATGTCATTTTTATCATAATCACCTCCAAATGTTAGCTTAAAAGAAACTATGTTTAGAATTGACTGCTAATTGACGTGATTATCATATTGCAGATAATGTTATTGTGTTGTTTAATGAAAAATAATCTTATATGTAATGTGAGGCTGTACTCATAATGTGTGAAACTGCAGAATGATCTGAGTGCTGTTCCCATCTGCATATGATACGTAACGCTGCACAAGGCACTCACTGCAGTGCTTTTCAGTACTAGAAGGGCAGGTGCTGATGGCAAACTGTGGCAATCCCAAGGAGTGAGAAAATAAAAGGGGAAGTGCAACTGTGTAGCTGGGAGATAAGGTACACTAATGACTCAATTTATGTGCAATGTAAACAGGATTAATGAAGTGAGATGGACTGAGTGGAAAACACACGTTTCGTTTATTAATGAAGATCCAGGGCCAGCAGGTACTGCTCAGCTTCACACCACCTTATTTATGAAACCCCTTTTCCTTAGAAATCCTTTGATGTAATTTTCTGCCTTTAAGAATGTGAATGCACATAACCTAGATACACAACTGCTCTACTTACTGCTAGGGAAACTCATGGCTAACGTGGTAGGGGTCTGAAACCATCTGGAGAGAGGTTTGGCCACAATTCTCATTATTTATTCCTCAGCACTGAAACATGGTGGGTGTAGCTGATTTATTTTTCTCTAAGCAGTTATTCTTGATCTAAATTTTACATTCTCTTATGGCACTTGATTGGCATAAGGCTGAATAACTTCTTAACAGACAGCATATTTTGTTCTGGAAAAGGTATTGCAAAGTGCATTGATTTACTCCTTGAGTTGTTACATATGGCATTGCAAGGTGTGGCAACAAATCAGACCGATTCTACCTAACAGAAGTGTAGCTTGCTGTATTTCAGCCCTACAACATTGCTGTTTGTTTGGGATGTGTGTTGGATGACAAATTGCCCCTCGTGAATGTTAACCAGGAAATTCAAGACAGCCATTTGCTGAGAGTATTGGAAGTGTCATAGAGACCTGAGTGAACTCAAAGGAGTCAGATGTCCTTCCAGCAGCAGGCGTCAGAGTTTACACGGGGCGTGTGAGGATCTGAGATGTGTTTTGAAGTTTGCTCTTCAGTCAATTAGCATTTGTACTGTGGAGTAGAATTGTTTCGGCTATAAAGAAGAGAGGCAGTAAGAAAACGTTCAGTATCAGATATGGTAGCAAACTGACAACTTGCTGTTTAAATAAATGTGTGTCTTTTTTAACATAAACCAGGTGTGCAAAAGCTCCATCTCACAAATACAGTTTCTACCATATCCTGTTTTGTTTATAATGCATTTTCTTGCAGATCCAAGCAAAGTTCAAGATAATTCAAGAACTAATAGCAAAAACACCTTGAATACGTTTGAAGAAATGGATGATTTGCCTGAAACTTCTCTTTAGTTGTTCTGTGTTTGATATGTAGATGTTTGGAAAGTTAAGAGCATCAGCGGCTGATGTTGGAAGGTTTTTTGTTATTTTGGACAGCTGTAGCCAGCTGGAGCACAAACGTTCAGTGCTGTGGTCTGGTGACTGGAACCCATTTAATCAGGGCAGCTAAGCTACAGTAAAATGGATTATTGCTCTGGTTCAGTTTTAAGCTTGAAAACTGCTGCTGTCCAAGCTCGTGTGCCTGCTGAAACGTGACTCTAGACTGCTGGAAGAAGTGTCAAATGTGAGATGCTTCTTCCTTCTGTGGAAAATTGAGATCTGTGGGATCCTGATCTGCTGTCTGTTGTTTTGGAATCCTTAACTCCTGGGCAATATTTTGTATACTGAAAAAACCTCTTGTGGTAGAGAAAAGAAAGGCATTTCAATAGGTCTGCAAAATGAAGTCTGTTATTTTGAAATAGCGACGTTCTGAGAACATTTGCAACTTTTTGTTTTGCTTGTCAGTGTTATTGGGGGCTTATCCTGCAAGCTGCAGAAAGCCTCTGTGTCAAACGGCCTCTTTGGGTCTCCTGAGCTTTGTGATCTGTCTTCCTGTGTGTGATGCCTGCAGTGTAATGTGCACGTCACTGATTTTTATTCATTATTCATGCAAATGACTTCCCATAAAATGATGGGGCAGGAACATAATTCATGATGGAGAATATTTCTGAGGGTTTTTCTAAGTCAGTGTTTTTGTTTTTCCAGTTGCTACGTGGCTTTTCCACACTTGTGCATCTTGTTGTGTAAAAAGTACTGTGTTAGAATATTTCAGGTTTAATTAATTTCTACATTCAACTACTTCAGGAAAATTAGAAATCAGAATTTCTTCCCACAGAAAGAAAATAAGTGAAATACAGTGCAATTGCAGACTTTTATTTATTTATTTTTATTCAGAGGACTGTGTAATGCATTTCTGTAGCGCTCCTTATTTCATTACTTGTGATGGCCTACTAACATAAATTTTGTTGTTGTTGTTTTCAGTTTTATTTCTGTATGTATTACAAACTTTGCTCTGTGTACCTTCAGATTTCAATTAATACATCTTCCTTGTCCTGGGTTTTCTTCGTGTGTGTGTTCCTCTGGTGCCTGTTTTAAAGGTGCTACTTAGGAAACGCTCAGGTAACTTCAGTTCTGTGTTTGAATGATAATGTGAATTGCGTTGAATTCTTACAGCTAAGCCTGAAGTGCGCAAACTGACCCCAAAGACTTTCTTAACACAGAAGAGAGCCTGAGTGAACTCTGCAGCAGAAAGGACAGTGCAAAGCAGTTTGCAGGGATGGTGAACACGGTTCTCTCTACCAACTCATCTTCTGCAGATGCCCTGTCCTGTGTTTGCTACCATGCATGGCCCGGATGGATGGGATCAAACTGAAATCTTCAGTTACTTTTCTTACAGTGCTTAGGAATTATAGAGGAAGGACGTTCATGAGTGTCAACAGTTTGACCTTCTTAGTAGGATGTGTGAGTATGAGAAGAAAAATTCCTTTCTTCCTGGAATCTTTCATCTCTGCTGGTTAAGTTTGCATTGGAACTCCCAACAAAGAACATTGCTGTAGGACTACACCATTCTGCTTGGACTCTTTAAGTGCCAGTTTTTGTACCAAAAAAATACCTCATCACATCTACTCAGGAACCAGGAAGAAAACCGGTCTGCACTGTATTCCATATTGCTACGGATGGACTTGTCACTGAGAACAGGTTCAGATGTCTCTGCACTGTACTGAGGTGCTCTGTAGGCAAAGCCATAAACAGAGAAGGCACCAAAAAATGTAAGAATGTTCCTTAACCACGTTCAGGTACAAAGCTATGTGATAAAACGGAGGAAGGAGGCAGGGGTCATTTTATCTGAACGTCGTTCTGTGAGAAAATACCCTGCTTCCTGCCATGGAGTCCTGCCAGAACACAAATCCAAGCATCTCTTATCTCAAGGCTTCTATCAAGAACACTATAAGGACTGCAGCAGATCAATCTTCAAATTTTTATTCAATATTTATCTGAATATAAAGAAATAAAACATGTAATTCAATAAGCATCTCCTTCTGTCCTTTATCTTTAATCCTTCTGTATCTTTACTTTACTGCTATAGAGTTACACAAAGGAAGCTGAAAAGATTTTGGCTTTGAAGATTACTCTTCAAAGTAGATATTTGTGGTGGGTTCTGTGGACGATGAGTCTTTCAGCAAACAACGAATTACTGAGTGCTTTCTGAATTTATTCACTGGATATGCACTTTTTTTTTTTTTTCCCCAGAATGTGGCTTCAGTATCTTTCAGACTACTGGAAACTTCTTAAATTCAACCCTTTTTGTCTTTAAAAGACAGATCAGGAACAGTTTAATTAATCTTGTAATAATTTCAATTTAAACATAACTTATTTTAGTGTACTTCTTCCTTGGAAATCATGTTCTTAGATGATCCTTCTTAAGCACAAAACCACAACAAACCCTAAGGCGTCCACTTCTGGGCAGCAGGCATTAATAACATACACATCCCCTCTCTGTGTTTCTTTCCTTCTCGTTTCCTTTGTCTCACATTTTATACGGCTCAGCTGAACAATTAATTTATGAATGATTGATTACTGGATGTTTCTGCTTACCAAGTTAAAATGTTGTCATTTTTATATCATTTAGCTGGGTGATGAAGTTTTACTTTCCGTGTAATTCTGGATAGATGCTTTATTGCTACTCATCAGCATATGTGGTACGTTGTTTAATCCTTTTATATAGCACGAACTATCAAACTTCATAAAAATAATCTTTGTATCTATAGTGGTCTATTAAAACAAGTAAATAGAAGCCATAATTAGCATTATGATGCTGTCCTGTTACAATATATTTCACATTACAAGTTCTCAAAATGTTAATTAAATTACATTTTTAAATTAGATTCTGAATTTATTAAGCCTGCGAACAACCACTGGGTGATACTGGATTTCACAGACAGAAATCACTTCTTGTACGGAAAATCTGTCGCGAGCTTTAAGAGGCGTTCTGATCTACGGCTGAGGATCTGATGAGTTCTGCAGTGAGTTCCACGGTAACTGTGTTTACAAAGGCTTGTTTCTTTCCATAATACGCAGCTTCATTAATAAATGTGGGATAGACTGTACAGTCCCCTTTATATGCAATTACTTCTCCATCAAGAGTCAAAAATAGAGGATCGCCATTGTTCAGTGGCTGCCAATCTTGATCCTTAGATAAAGAAAATAAATAAGCACATTTACTTTCATTTTTTCTCAAAAACTTTCTAAAGGAGATTTCTAAATGTATGCTCAATAATTATTTTCCCTGTAGTTTATGGCAAAAGCTTTTAAAATCATTGCTTTTAATTTTCATTACATAATTTCAGGATTTTGGCACTCATTTTCAGGCTTGCATAGAATTCACTGGTGAAGTTGAACTAAAAGGAAAATGCATACGCTCACAGTTAATTGAAATCAGACTTTCACAACAGAATTCAGAATTAGAAATACATTTTAGAATATAAGCTATCCTGCTGTCTCCAGTTTTAGATTCAAACATGATTTCACGTTCAGTGATTCCCAAATCAGTTCCTGAAATACTGAATGAGCTCAGTGATGGAGCTTCCTATGGGGAAGGTCTGAAGTATTTGGTAAACCCATTAGCAATAGCCTCATTGTAAATATCTTATTCACTATATACTATAATGTAGCAGAAGCAACACAGGAGCACTTAAAAATGGTGTGGATGGAAGCTACTATAAGATTTACCTGCAGCTTAGGGTGAATAATAGCAATAACTTCATCATTTTTATTCCTGGGATAATCTACTTTCTCCATTATTTTATAGACCTCAATTGTACATGGTGGAAATTCTTTTCCTAGAAAGAATAAATGCAATTTAATGTCAGAATGAACAACTGCTTGTTAGAAAGCACAACGCATTCCTAATTCACTGTAGAATAGCTTAAATTATTAGGTTGTACGCTGTCAACATTTGCATGCTGGTGATTAGCTCATACACCATTAAAATGTGTAGATGCACATCTTTCTTTCCCAGAATCCCAGCTGTAGAAAGGTGATCTTGTTATGTATTGCCTTTTGTTGCATTTGGAACCCTGATCTCAATGAGATCAGTGGTGCTGGATGTGGCTTTTCTCTGTACACTTAGGAAGATTTATTCTGCAGATGAGTAAGGCAGCAGCAGCTGTGTTTGCTACTGCTGAGCAACGTGGATGGTGCTGGTGCTGTTTAATCTTTACCATTCCAGCACAGATTCTGGCACACACAGCAAAATTCTTTTCCTTCTACATGCAAACAGAACTTACTGGCAAATGTAATCCTAAAGAATTTCCAGCACCTATTTTTGTCAATCTGCACCTTTGATACCGCGCAGATAAAATCGATGTCTTACAAAATTTCTTGACTATAATTCGAAATAATGCACTGCAGCCATATAAGGCGTATTTCTAATCTGTGTGTGCAGGGTCCTCAGTGTACATACCACTACAGAAACAGTGAGCTGCTATTTCTGGTTCTCGAAGCAATTTGAAAGTCAAGTGTCCTGATGGAGTTTTTGAGTAACGTCCTCAGAGCTGCCTACAGAAGCCATGGCAGGAATTGTTCTGACCTCCTCACGCCACAGCTGGGTGATCTGGAGAGCTGCCCACCCCTCATCCCCGCAGTGCTACCAGGCTAGCAGCAGAGAGCTGCAGAACAACCTGCCTCTGGAAGAAACGCTCTCTCGAAATAACGCCCTGACGTGAGGCAGGGAGCCTGCAGTACTTACTGTACCTTCGTTAAAGAGGTGAACAAAATCAAGGCCGTGTTTGACAATCTTCCTCATTTTGTCCAAAATATCAGCTCTAACAACACCTTGTGGCTGAGGCCCCACCTCCACACCTGTTCATAGATGGAGGGAGATTATTAAGAGAGCTGTAATACATCACGCTTAGATTGCACAGGAAAAATACATGTCTGACTGTGTCTGAGTGTTATCGTTCAGACAGATTTTAATCTGCAGTTCTGTTATTTGGAAGGCAAACAGAAATGTGGCTCATGAGTAAGGATCAGTTCAAAGAACCACATAACCATTTTTGAGCGTGCTACCAGGACGTGAGTCACTCTGTATGCTCTTTTCCCTTACTCCTTTTCTCATCTTTTCTTTCCACGATGTGTTTTAGAGAACTCATGAAAAGCAAATGTTTGGTTTTTTTTCCTCCCTGCCTGTGATTATGGTTTTGTTTCTACAAATGTAAACGTTGACAACTTTCATGCACAACGTCATTTTCTCCTTTCCAACATATTTTCTACTCCCCTTCCTGGCTAGCATCCAATGCTTTGTGTGCCAAATGACAGATCAGTGCTCTTTAGATGAGAAAATCATAAACATCTGATTCTGGAAATGCACTGTCAAACAAACAGCAATTAGTGATCAGAGCACTCAGTAAAACGTAATGAACTGATCTGCAAACAGACGTGTTTTTAGATAATTGCTGATAGATCAGAAATGCTGTTTATCTTTCATATTTACCAACAGGATGTTTTGCTACAGATCGGGTTGTTGCATATTTCAAGTTGGGATGTTCAATCAGCAGAACAGGAACGCGCTCTGGAGCCAAAGCATTCTGTGGAGATTGTTTTAAAATGGTTTTGTTATGCAAATATTTTAAAATGTTGCGCCACAAAAAGACTACTGATGCAGAAGTGATTTACACAATGTGTTCAATATGTTGCCTTTATTTCATGGTGCTCAAAGAAGTAGGACATCTTTAGAAAACGCACAAAGCTCTGTTTGTTGGTCTCCTTTCCATTAACTCTTGCCAGGCACGGTCCAATGAGCTTTGCTGTCTCCTAATATAAATGAACCCAGTTCTGTTCCTAAATTGCTAACAGGAAGAGGAAACTACTCAATGGTGCTCCAGAATTTATAATCTAAATCCTTTAAAGCAGATTTCTAGGCAGATCTTTTTTCTTGTTGTTGCTATGTTTAGATTATCTCGTGTGGACAGAGATTGTGAATTCAGCCTTTTCTTTTTCCGCCTCTTTTTTGTTTTCTTTTTTTTGACAGAGCATCCTATTGCAGATCTCTTTTCCAATTGCTCATTTTCTGCAAACCTCACTCTGCCATTATTTATCAGCTCCAGGAACAGCAGAGTCAAACAGGATTCAAAGACACTTCGCTGTTCCTATAAATAGTGATGAAGGGAACATTTGTCATTACTTAATTCCGTTACTTTTTCCATGTCCTTATTTCACAAAATTAATGTCTATTTAGCATGCGTGACCCAAATTTATCCCAGTTCCTGACAGATCAGTGTGGAAGCAGATTAAACTACATTTATTTTCACAGATGTTATTCTAAGCATTGTTCCCTGCCCATCAATCTTACTACAGTCATTTTGATACGTGAAGACTATGATGAGTTGAAATCTGAATTACCTGATGTGATAATCAAATTATTAATTACCTCTGATTTTAAAAAAGCATCGGTGATTATATATTTGCAACAGTTTTGCTGAATAAAAAATAGAATATTTGAAGAAATGACATACTATATAGTCATACACTGCAAACAGTAATCTGTTTAATAGTTCATTTAAAGTAGTTTTACCTTGATATAATGACACATTTGAATTGTAAAGTCATCCCTGGAGTTCTCAAGAATAAGGGTACCACCCATGTTAGCAGTGGTGTTGTGAAGGTCAAAAATAAGGTCATAGGCATCATCACTACCTTTTGGACCAAATATATGGTTGATTTCCTGAGCCCTTCTCACTTCATATGGAATATCTTCCACCACTGTCTGTCTGTTAATATTAGTACAAACAAATCAATCAACTCATTTCATGACTTTACATTCAACAAAATATCGACATCCTTTTCTTTCACTTTATTTCCATCACTGCCTATTACATTACCTGGCTTAAAACGTGATGCTTGTGCTTGAACAAAGAAATGATTGTTAGTGGGAAGCAGTCTCACAGCTATGTATCTTGTGCAGAAAGGCATTACGTTTTTTTAACCCGATTTTTGCAGTAGGCTTTGTACTTCTCTAATTTATTTGCATTTACTTCTAGTACGTGCATCTCAGCATTTCCCTCAGCGCAGAAAACTAACCCAGCATTTATCAACAACTTCAGCCACCTCCAAGCCTGAGCTCAGCGGTATTCTGATACGGGTTCGTGCCCTTTTACCTTGGACCTCATTTACAAGCTCTTTCATAACACATGTTCTCATGTTCTGCTGAGATTTTCTTACAGTCTATTGATTCTCTTGAACCTCAGAGAAGATTTTGCCACCTCAAATGCCTTCCTCTGAAGTTTTAATGCTTCCAGTCTCAGGCACCAGAGCAGCCTGTACTGGCATGTCAGAAATGGTCTGAGATCATTGGCTTCCTGTCCATAGAGGGAACACGTAAGTAAGCCATGAAAGAATGGCCTTAACACTTCTGCATTAAAGTCTGTCCACCTTACATATAATATCCAAGGACAAAACTGTTAGATGAAAAGCCAGGTGAGAAGGCATTCAGGGTAAGAATAACCGTGATTACAAAATAAATGTGACACCTACTTCTCTCAGTAATATTCACTTTTACAATTAAGGCTTTTCTCATACTTAATTACCCTCTCAGCTTGCAGCTGTACCAGTCATTAAAAAACGTTTCACACAACAAAGTACACCTCTGGCATAGATGTCTCAAAAGCAGAGAAACAGAAAATCCCATTATAAAGTAAGCTCAATTACCACTGTACAGCAATTATAGATTTCATTTCTGCTAAAATAAGGAGACAGATAAATTATTGAATTTTGCCATTTTGCCATAGAATGCTTTATTTCTAGCTTATAATTTCAAGTGTTTGCCTTCTATTCTATATGACCATAATTAAATACACTTCCCACCTTGCTTGTCACCTTTTATATACTGAAGTCTACCTCTAAATTGCTTTGTGTTTTCATATTTCATAACTGCATTCAGAAGAGCTCCAAGGCTGAATTGCACAAGAAGGCATGAGAAATAGTGACTTTGCAACTCCAAACAGCAGCTTAGGTTTACACAAGCACAGCTATCCTCACACAGATTTAAAATACTCAGTTTAGGTGTTATGTGTTGGCTTGAGGCTCGTTCTACCAGCAAGTTTTAAAACGAAACAGCACACGCAATTTGTTCTTTTTGGGTAAAAGGTCAGTAATTTCAGTTATGTGACTGCCTGGATAACACAGAAGTGGAACCTGCATCAGTGTTTTAATCTGGAAAGGAAGTTCCTGGCAGTTTTAAAAAACAGAAAATTAAAACAACAGAAAGTACAACTATTCTTACCCAAGATTATCAGGGTCAAAAACACGGTTCAGATCACAGTCAATGTATCTAGTACACTTCTTCACAGCTCTTGGGTTGGTGAGAAATGGTTTCACTTCCATTCCTGCTCTTTGAATCTCAGCTCCATTCTCTTGCCAGTGCTTGACCAAAAATATCCCTGATAACTCATTGCCATGAGTTCCTCCAAAGATAGCAACCCTTCTCACTGGAGGTTTTGGAACAACACAACAGGAAGTCATGCTTTTCAGCAGCTTTAAGAATTGCTGAAAGCAAAAGAAAACAACAGGGAAGTAAAGCTCGTATCTCTGAAAAAGAAATATATATTTCTTTTAATAAGAAATTCTTTATGTCTGCTTAGGTCAGACAGGAATGAAAGAGAATTAACATTTCTCTAAGTTTCAGATTCCGGTTGCAAGGCGGGGCGTTGCTGGTCCGACTCTCCTCCCTCCCCAGGAGCCCTCCCTTCATTTCCCATATTTAGTAATCCTTCCGCTCTGTTTCTGTACTGTTACACAATTCAAAAATTAACTTCTCCAGGCGTTCTCTATTAATATATGAGAGACAGGTAAATACTCTGCTAATGAAAGTCTGAAAAAACTTGCCAACTCGCTGTGACAAGTCTGTTCGTGTACACTTTAAGTCACAAAAACATTACCGTACGTATGAGCAGAATGATTTAAAGTGAGTGAAAACAGCAAAATGTGAATCCTATCTTTGTTCTAGATCAGAGATCAGCTGATAATGCCGAGACATGAAGTGCTGTCATCTAAAAAACACGAACAGCTGAGTTCCTCAAAGCACGCTGTCTTGTATGACCTTTGTTTCAGACTATCAGAAAGGTGCTTGGAAGGAACGACAGCTGAAATTAAAGTGCAGCATGGCTACAATTTACCTAGCGTTCCTGGCTCTAGACGTGTCTTGGGATCTGCTAACACAGACCTCTGTGACATCGGAACAACTGAATGGGGACCCTTCTCATTTCTGCAGCCCCTTACGAAACAAGGGAAATCAAAGCAGATCACAGTGGGACAAAAGCTGTGTCCTTCCCTGAAAGAAACTTAGCCGAGGACTTCTGCCATTTCACAAAGCGTTCCGATGGGTTTTCAGAATGGAAACTCAAGCTAAACAGCAGCCATAACTTCTGTTGTGAGGACTGAAATGTTTAGATTAAAAAAACAAATAGTTTGACTGATATTAATGACAGAATAGTTCCAAATTGGCATCCAGCACACAGCATTAACATAAAAATGTTACACTGTAAGAGAATAAGGGACATTTATTGAGCAATAAGAATATACCCCAGTGACGGTGTTTGGTGAGGGTCTGTGGAGGGCCTCACAACCAGTCTGATAGATCCCATGTGCATAAAACCAGAGCCAGACATAGGCTTCATCCACCAAAGTTCTGCCAGGAACACTTTTCCTACAAATGCTGCTCTCTACATTGCAACCTATGCCCAGGACTTGCTAAAGCTCACAGTGAGTTAACAGGTGGAGTATTCACTTAAGTCAGCTGTGCTCCTGTTGTACTTTAGGCTGTCAGCTATTCAGTCACAGCAAGTAACGTATTAAAGAAAGCAGCAGAGCTGCGCTGTACAGCAGCAGACAGTCTGCACCGTCCTCTGACCCCAGTCCTTCAGCAGCGGTGCCATGTGCAGAACGTTCAGAAGGAGCAGCCCGTGCTCCGCGTCGTGCTCTGTTGAATTCAAACACCGCAGCAGTTTGAAGAGTAAACTATCGCTATCCTGCACTGCCAGCAGGGATGGCTGGTCGTTCCTCACAAAAAGCCAAAGCAGAGACAGCGCCGTGCACTTACCTCACTTAGCATGCAAGCAGTTTGTCTCCTGAGCGCTCTGCTAGGGCAGACACAGCGCATTTCAAACACGAGGTTTGGAACCAAAGCGATGGAGGCTCCTTTTATACCCTTGGAGCAAAGTAACTTGCGGACAGCGTTTAACCCCTGGGCTGCCAGCGCATCACGGGAGCACGTGGCACAGATGCAGAAATGTTCTCCCTTTTCTACACGCTGGGAACCATTCCCGTTTTCCTGTGCTCAGCCAATGCTTAATTATGCAGGAACTTATTTGGTTTATTAAGAATTCAGCACTGATTTTGTGACCTGCTTTATTTGCAGTGAACGCTCTGACTTAGTTTATCGCCGAGAAGTGGAAAATGTAAAGCTTGTTAATGGCAGCACCACACAGGGCACAGTTTTTTATTATTCTCTCCTTTCTGCTCAGGTGACCTGGCCTAAAAACACAGAAGGAGTTTTCTAAAGCTAGCGATTTAGGAATTAATTGTTAATAACCAAGCTACAATTCAACATGGAAGCCCATCAGACGCTGCCGTAACACCTCACGAAGCCCCGCAGCCGCTCCCCAGGGGGCGATGAGCTCCTGCCCGCGCTGCTCACTGGCGCCCTCTAGCGGCCACCGGCGGCTGCAGCGCTATAGCGCAGGGCGCGTCCCGCCCTTCCCGCCCTTTTCTCACCTCGCACCTGAGTGAGGGTGGGGCGGGCTGAGCCGTTATTTTTGGCGGGCTGCTGCTCGGTCCTGTTCCCTCAGTGTGTAGGAAGGCGGTCTGGTTTGTAGGTGAGGGTGCTGTTGCATGTGAAGCGGTGCGCAGGTTTAGCCTTGTGTCGCGTGTTGCTTACTTTTTGCTTTACTTTCCCTCGCGTGTTTTAGCTCGGGGCTGTGCTCTGCTCACCTTCAAGAGGAAGAAAAATAAAGCTACGCAGAAAAGGGATCTTATGCCATGCGAAAATCGGCTTCAAGGGCTGCGGCGTCAGGTGTGAGAGGTTTCATTTTACAAGTGTGTTATTTGCTAACATCCATGAGGCTTTATAGCACTCGCAGTGCATTTTAACCATGAATCCGGTGGCAGCGAGGAGCTGGGAGCTGCTGCAGTTGTCACAGTGCAGTTAATGTGCGCCGCAGAATTAAAGGCTAAACTGATTCCTCGCATTTGAGTGTGCTTTTAAATTCAGCAGCAAATTCAGTGTTATTATTGCACGCCAAGAACTTAGGGCATGTGACTTTTGCTTCAATGATGAATGTTGTGGGCTATCGATCTAATTGAGTGCTTGGGATCCCTGTGAGCCCGTTAAATTCAGCACAGATCCTCACACGTTTTAGGTTTGTCTGAAGTGATGCATGCGACAGGTTAAACAAAGCGCTGGGACAAGCTGCCATAAAGTTGCATGTAATCTGAATGTGTTTACAGCGTTAATTAGCTCACTTTCCCTTTACCTACCTTTCATACAGTGAATACGGAGAACCAAAAAAGTGTTGGCTATTGAAGCACAGCACAGCCATGAAAAGGAGTTCAGCTGATGCTTCAACCCGCAGCACCGCAGGTATTGTCCATTCTTTTGCACTTACAGCTTATTCATCATTGCGCTCATATCCTGGAGCCCATTTCCCAAGTAGACTTGTACAGATTTCTATGTTATTACAGCACAGTGTAAAGTTTGGGAGGCATGGGGCTGGTAATGATACGTATAGCTCACAGACTAGTTTGCAGGATGAAGGGCTCAGCCCTGTGAGGCAATGACTGGGCTACGCTATGCTACGTGCCTATGAACTACAATTCCCATGGGTAATGTAAGTAAAACAATTGTCAGATAATCGCTATTTACATACGTTAAGTGTAGGCTGCATGTGCTCCTAGTGCTGGTGTGGTGCTATCGTGTGAATTTTAATTTTAGGTTGTTTGCCTGTGCCTCTCTTCAATCAGAAAAAGAGACCCAGGCAGCCCCTCACCTCAAATCCCCTTAAGAACGAGCCGGGTTCCAGTTCTGTGA
Organism: Tetrao urogallus; assembly: GCF_951394365.1. Classification (NCBI taxonomy): domain Eukaryota; kingdom Metazoa; phylum Chordata; class Aves; order Galliformes; family Phasianidae; genus Tetrao; species Tetrao urogallus. Next base: position 6,937,539 of record NC_136833.1, read on the forward strand.
CTCATGACTTTTCTTCCTCATCACTGGGTAATTAAGATGTGTCTATTTTTGATGGCTCTATATCCAACTAAATGTTAATTTTATTCTTGTATTAAACGAGATATTGTCCTTATCAAGAACTATATGCATCCTTTATATTTATTTATGAGAAGCCCATTGTTTAAAACATGTCCTCCAGGAAGTTTCTTTCTGCGCAATACAATTGAGCTTTTTTCCTTCATGCCTGGAGGGAGGTCGATGCTTTGTGTGCTACAGAATGAAGTAGCATTGGCATTTAAATAGTCTCTTGGATTTCTGACCTTTTGTTTTCAGTTGATTTCAATCAAAATTCAAGCCCAGTATTACAAGAAGAAACACTTACAAGATGTCTTTCTTGTAACTGAGAAGAGAACTTCTGTTCTTCAAATTGTACTTGGAAAGAATGATGCAGTATTCAATCATTGTTTTTCTTGTGACAAAAACGTGTCTGTGCTAGTAAGAAAGCACCATCTAGAAAAGCAGTCTACTTGCTAGAAGTTGTCTTATAATTACAGATACCAAAAAACACATTCCTTTCTTTTTTTTCCCGTTTGTTCCTCCCTCCTCCTGGGACTATCTGTGGAACATTAGGTAGGGCAGGAGCCCTAAGCAGACTTGGTACCTTTCAATCTTTACACTTTGTATCCATACTCAATCTTTTGTCTTTTGGGAATCAGGCTGGGGAGCTGCAAACCCAGAAGTCGATGAGCTACAGAAAGCAGCAGACAGTGGGTATGTGTATGTTGTACCACTTGTTCTAGATCTGTTCTTATTTGGGCACTATCAATTTGTTTTACAAACTGTGAACTGTACGCCTGCCTGAAAATAAAGCTGCTATTGTGTCACTGATTTTTTTTAACTTATCTTTGAAAACAGAGCAGATGATCACATGGCTCCTTCCCCTATGAAATCACCAAATGCAATAAAGCCTAATTTAGTCAAAGCTGGAAGAAACTTGTATGACTACAGGTTAGTAAAAACTTTAAATTTTATTATTTTTAACCACCATTATTCTTATGTGAGAGTACATCTCACTGTATATTCTAGTAGCATTCAGGAACACCCTTTTAATTTCCAGGTATTCACTGCTGTCCTTAATAATTACGTTCTGCTTATGAGCCAAAAAGAACTGAAATGGGGCATCAATTCCAGTGTACCTAAGCCTAATTCAGAAGGATTTAAGCAACTGTGTAATGGTTGCCCTGTAATGGGTAAATTTAATTGCATGTTCTTTGAATCTGAAGAGGCATCAGATTTTTAAATCTAAAACAAATCTGCTTTTGTTCACTGTGGTTGCTTATTTGAGTGTTCAGGGTGGATACTGTGGTACTGAATTTATCTTGCATCACACTGCAGGGCAGAAGAGAAGACTCCCAGTACTAAAATTTGGAACAGAAATGAGTGCACCCCTGCAAGTAACAGAACAGGTTCAATATCTGGTAGTGGAACTACTCAAAAGTTTGAGAACCGTTCAAATAATTGGAAACCTGTTCAGCAGCAGAAAGTACCTGATAGCTCCAATTCATCTCAGCACATCAAAACAACAGGAACCAGCCAAACGCGTTCCACTAAAGGACAGTGGCCAGTGAAACCTAACCCTGCGTCAGGAAATCTGCAGGATTATGGTCTGCCATATAAATTGAACTGCAATAGTCAGCAAAATAGCATGAATGAAAAGCAATTTGATTGCGTTCCAGAAGCCAAAAGTCAGGTAAATTTATGAAGTCAAAAAAGGAAGATACAGTGAAGAAAACTTTAAAGAAAACTGTGGACAGATGATGTTTCTATCAGTCCCAGCTGCCTTAACAAACCCTTAAGTTTCTAAAAATGTAGAGCTGAGATTTTCATATTTTAATGGCCTCCAGTCCTCAGCATGATCATATAAATTGGCTGGGGGTCATGTGCAGAGTCTGAACAAATACTTTAAATATGGGATATATAATAATACTGAACACCTACGTGCTTTTGCAAGTCTTCGAGTGCGTGTCTCTAACTCAAGTTTTCGTCTTCCTCCAAAAGGATATTTCTTCATTTCAATTAAAGCTTAAAGAAAAAAGGAATTCTTTGCGAATCGTATCTGCAGTCATTGAAAGCATGAAGCACTGGAGCCAATACACTTACAAAACTCCAATATTATTTGAAGTTTTAGGTAAGCATGGGGTGCTTCCCATGGAAAGTGACTTAGTGTGGTTTCACTTGGCACGCTAACTGATGTTATCTGAGAAATGAACGTGGTAAAAGACAACAGAAATGACTAAGCCCATTAAATTAAGATGAATAAAAATACAGTGTAATGACATCTCAGCAAACTATTATTGTGACACAGCCAAGATATTCATAATGTTTAATGTTGATTGGCACATGAGGATCAATATAACTTAAGAGAACTGTGTTCTGCCCTGGTTAACAAGGGAATAACCCCTTTACAGTGACTGTTATGACAATGACATTTTGTCACTCCAGTTAGGCAGATTTTAAATCCAGTTTTACTATTAGAAGAGTATTAGAAGCCCATAACATACTGGAACTTCCAGGGCTGTCAGCAGGTTGTGACAGGAAACTGATGCTGATTGATACACCGTTGTGCTTTTGTGAAGGAAATGTTGTCATGACATCTTGATATCGTATTTAGTACAGCTCTGATGTTTACATCGTGCCTTGGTTTTATTACACGCTGTAGGCACCCTTGATTCTGCAGTCACATCTGGAGCGTACGGAGCCAAGAATTTTCTTTTGAGAGATGGAAAGGAGAGCCTGCCTTGTGTTTTTTATGAAATTGTAAGTATTCCATGTATGTACATGACAGACACCACTGCATGCAGTGCCTTTAGGAAGTTAATAATGTGTTGTTCTGATAAAACAGAAAATAGTGTTGTAAAAGGAAGACTGGGTGCTTATACAATATTGTACCCAGGCTGGTGTAGAGCAATAATGCAGCTGCTATTTGGGCACCCTCAGACTTCAGTTTCACCAAAAATATTGAAGATGCAGGTTGGGCTTTCAGTTCAGCTCCTAAGTTGTTGATAATAGCAAAAAGGAAAAAAAAAAAAAGATTATGTAAATTCCTTCAGTGTTTGATACAACTTTCAGAAGTGCACTAATAAGCAGCAATCAGGCATTTGGAAAGCCTCCATGTTAGAAAGGTGATGGAATGTCTTTATTTGTTGCGTTCTTGTTGAAGGATCGCGAGCTTCCAAGACTCATTAGAGGTCGTGTGCTCAGATGCATGGGAAACTATGACACAAAAAAGAACATTTTCAAGTGTGTCTCTGTAAGACCAGCAACTGTTCCAGAACAAAACACTTTTCAAGAATTTGTTAAAATTGCAGACGTTGAGATGACAGCCTACGTAAAAACAATGAATGAAATTTAAATGTAAAGGTTGTATAAAATTCATTTACTCAAACTAATGCTGAAAAATGTGATTAAATAATTGAAAATATACTCTGTTATCCAACAGATGCTAAGGACGGCATTTTGTTTCCACTATTACTCTCACAGTTTATTTTCTCTGGCTATCTGTGTGATAACAGCATTTGTTATGTAGTTCATTGGATTTTACTGGAGAAATTCTGAATTAAAATGTTGAAGTTGTTCATATGAACGTAATTTATTTATATGAACTGTTCCTGCTTAACTAGAGTGAGGTAAATTCTATTTTTTGGAATGGACTGTTCAATGAGTTTTATTTAAAAACAAACAAAAAAATCCATGGATAGGTGAAAACTGCAGGGAGTGCCCCACTCGTATCCCTTTTGTCTGTTACCCCAGTGTATGCATCCTTAACAGCAGACCAGGCTGATTAGTGGCCTCTTATCTCTCCCAGTCACTGAAGAAAAGACTTAATAGTGAAACTTCTTTCCATTGAGGCATGAGGAGGAGAAATGAGGCCAAGCCACAGGTGGCTAACGAGAATGAAAACGGTGCCTCCTTTTTAGAGGTGGCCTAAGCCTGAGGAATTCTCAAAAATGTTTTGAGCATCCCTAAGGGGATCAAACCCTTCTCTTACCTTCTCACCTCAATGACATACTGCCTATACGTGCTACCTACTGTACATTTTATTTTCCCCTTTTGGTGTGGTGGGTTTTTGTTTGTTTCTATGCCCACAAGCAATCAGTTTAGACCTTTACAAACAAGTTGCTGAGAGTGAAATTTTATGTTTCTGAGTTCTGTAATACTTGGCCACACAAATTTGACTCTGACAGTAGTTCAGGTGTCTCAGAAAAAGGATACTGTCAAAACTAATTCACGCTGCCATTGCTTCTTACCTTCAGCTATTAGAAATACCTTCAGTACCTGTTTCAGAATGTTGACTGTGGTGAGTGTTTGGTCAAAGTTCAGTAGTGATCAAACATCAACAAAGTTCTTTGTGTGATTTCATTAAAATTGCTCTCTGCTAGAAAGTAAGATGGTGTATCCTGCTTCAGTTTCCTTTGAATAGCAACAGCATGTGTAAGAGCTCTTCCAGAAAGGCACATAACAGTCACTGCAGAAGGATTTCACAGGATACAGCTGTACACAGTAGGTATTCACATGGTTCCCTTTGCTACACCACTAGTTGTACTTCTCTTTAAAAACAGCGGATCATTAAGACACTTGTTTAAATGAGCAGCACGCCCTGTAGCTGTGGGAACTTTGTTCAAGGACATGCAGGAAGTTGGAAAATAATTACTTGAACACAGAACTTCCTTGCCTTTGCCATAGGAACATCCTGTGAGGGACGGTCCACACGCATGTTTGTGTCTTTGCCTTCAAACATCTACTCTCACACTTATTCCTGTTGTTTCTATTTCCTTCTCCCCTTACTTCAACACCGTGTACCAAATTTGTTGGAATTTTTTTTTAATAATAAAAGAGAGATGTTAAGAAAACAGTAAACGGTGATTTTTTTTTTTTCAAATTTTTTTATTATACAGTGTTGGCAATTGGAAATTTCACATTTAAAATAATTGAAGTATTGTATCCAACAAGTCAAATACGGAAAACAGTTAATATTCTAAAAAGGAGCCAGCTAGTCAATGCAGAAACACATTAATGGAAAATACAGCTTTTAGTTACACTTAGAAAATTATATATTTAGAATAAAACTTGAACCTGATCCCATAAATTGTTTGACTTTTAACAAGAAAACGCTTTACACAGTTCAACTCGCAGACAGTCTTTATTTTAAAAAGTGATCTGTCAGTGTTAGCATATGGATTGTTAGCAACACCCTACTGAAGCTGTCAGTTGAGGAGCTAAAGCATATGCTTTCCTAACTGTGCTAAGAATCCCTTGCCTTATCTCTGTCTTCTGTGCTAAGCTGGTTCTGAGCATGGATGTTTCAAGGAAAGTTTTGCCTGTCCAGTTGTAGGAGTCCTGTACTTATGCTTCATTTCCTTAATGTATGGTAAAACATCAACAAAATTTCCAAATGGAGGCAGTAGTTGGGTTCATGGAAGGAAACAGAGCCTGACAGCCCTCACAACAAAAGAGGCTGAGTTTAAAGAAGTAAAAGATTTGGTACAGCAGCGTTGTGAATTGTAGAACTCCATTAAAACAGTACGTTGAAATTACAAGGGAGGTTTGAGCTGTGGGGCCAGAATTGCAGGAGACTGTGTGTGTGTGTGTGTGTGTGTGTGTGTGTGTGTGTTCAACACCACACAGTGCTGCAGTCCTCAGATTGTGGTTGAATGAAGGTTCTAGTTCTGCACATGTGAAAGTTAACAAGCAATGACAGGAACTGATTGGCTGTGCTCAGCAGGTATGGTGTGGATATTAAGAAAAACACAAAACTTTGCTTGTAGATTTTATGTACTTGCAATTATTATTTTTTTTTTTTGCACACTAACAAATCACTTTTCTAGTGGAACATTAAGTGACAGTCTTAAACGTTACACAAAACAGAAAAAACCCTACATAATACAGTTTATACACATTACACGTTTCAGTTGTTGATTCTTTTTAACCATATTGATCCTGTCTTGTCTAATGGTTCTAGAGTAAAGGCACAGGTTGGTTAGGAAAGAAAAGCCTGCATCTCTGTCTCTCTCTCTCTACTTTGTGGTTATCGTTTTCTTTTTACTTGTTGGTCGTTATTCCTCACTTTTCTGACTTTCATACAAAAATTGTCAATTTTAGCTATGAGTTTAAAGGATGTTACTGGGAAGCGTGCTACTATACAGAAATGATGGAAATCAATTCTGCTTAATTTTGACATTCCTTTAAGCTACTTTGTTAGGTATCTGGAGGATGTCATCTCTTATTCACTGAGAGCAAAAACACACAATGCTCTTTCTCTAATTCTCAGTGTCCTTAATTCTACTGCGAAATCTGTGTTTCCAAAGGTCAGTGATGAAACTTAGTGTGCAGAATTTGCTTTTGGAGTGCGTGAAAACGTAACAACAGATCATTATTTTGGAAAACAATGCCACAGTCCATTGATGTTCAGAAGCGTGAGGAATGTAAACCAGACTGTAGGAGTCTCTGACGTATTAAAATTACACAGTGATTGTTCTGTCTGTTTGCATTTGTTATACATCCTCAACATGTCTCTGTCTGTTCCTTCATGTACACGTTCCATAAAAAAACAACATAAAAGCAGCACTAACTTCTGGAATTAGTTGGGCTCAGATAAATGAAGAGTAATGGCCTTGATCACTTAGGTTGTGCCAAAATGCAAACTGAGACATACGGCTCTGAATTAAATATAATCTATGTGCCTGTTAATAAATAATAGAAAATAAAATATTAGAATTCAAATTATTTTAAATGAAACACAGAACAGTGGGGGGAGCTTAGAACCCAATGTTTCCCTTCCTTAAGGAATCAAGTGCACTTATTTCAGTCTTTGATAGTAATGAATCCAGTGCTACTGAGAGATCAGATGAATTGCACACACAAGTCCACGAACTACGGCCATGTGCTACTTCTGACGTGGAATCAGATTCTTCTTCTTCATAGTATGCAGTAACACTTCCCATCTAAACGTATTACAATAGCAGGATCTTAAAAGGATGGGATATGCTAGAATCTGGTCAATTCTGGCTTGCGTTGCCACTACACATAAGGGCCACAGGGCACACACTTGTAAGCACAGATTGTTGTTTACTGCCTTAAAGAGCAGCAACAGCAAATCTGCAGTTGTCATAGTTCAAATCATTCTGCAAGATTCCACTTAAAATAAGAATTGAAGAAACATGGGGAAAAAATACTTTCTTAACCTGTTACATCATCATGAGCCTTTGGAAGCAGTTACATCTCTCTCTGTTATCTTCATGAACACGACTGTAAATCTGGAGGATTAGATCAGGATGAATGTGTCCTGACAACTGACAATATGGAGGTACTACTAATACATAGAGATTAAAAAGAAAATTGTTCTGGTATACACTTTTAGTTATCAGGCTTAATTGTAGGCCATGGCTACTAGTAGGCTTTTTTTTTTTTTTTTAATTAACCAAAATAATTATAACAAAATATTGTTATTGGTTTTAAAATTAGTGGGTTCATAAAAGCTTTCACATTTAATAATATATAAAAAGTGGATTGAAACTTTTTAAAAGTCTTAAGGTTTTGAGACACAAAAGAAACAGCCTGGGAGGTAGACAGATGTTCTGAGGATAAACTGATACCAACTTTTGCTAAGGCTGTGTTCGGAGCAGCACAAAGGCTGCTGATTCATCTTAGTTTAATTCCAGAGCGTTCGCTACTCGTGTGTACGGAAGACTATCAATGCACTTTTGGTCTTTGAATCTGACCTTCTCTCCCCATCTCCTTTTTTTTTTTTCTTTTTTTCTCTTTTTCTCTTTAGCAATACAGCTAAATGGAAGTGCTATAATAACTGCTGCCCATTGCCCGTAGACAGGAATGTTCTGTTCTTAAACAGTAATAAAATACTATAAAATAGTAGGTATTGGAGTTGGAGATATGTGCTCTTTTGGTGCATATTTTGCAAAGAATGGTAAAAAGACAGACAACATGACCCCCACAATTGCCAGCATATACCCCCATCCAATCTGGCAGTCTCCTGCATAGTAGATGTCTGAATTCTCACAGAATCTCTTCACAGTAGCAGAGTTGAAACCAAAAGGGTAAACCAAAAGCCCAGAAGCCATAATGAACACTGGAGAGGAGAAAAGAAACCACTGTTACTACAGAGCTTTTAATTCCTTTGAAAGAATTCTTTGTTTTAGAAAGGCAAATGCGTAACATTTAAAGCAGTGGGAAAAGTTATAGCTTAAAAATACTCCTGATTGTCAGAGCATTTTTCATAATTATCTCTGATGAACAGTAGTGTCATAACGTGGCAGCAAGTTAGCGCTGGGATTTTTTTGCATGAGAACTGTTGCTCATTACATAATGTCTGGAATGCTGTGGTGCACATCATACAGCCGTTTAAAAAGTGAGATGATTCAGATGTAAAGGAGAAGAGTTCCTAAACTTGCAGACTGCAGAGCTGCTTCATTTTCTTCTCAATAGCATTTTTGGGGCGTGAGACAAACAATGACTTTGTTCTGCCAAGTAACAACATTCAGTTAAAGAGATTAAATGTAGTTTTGCAGATTCTGCTGATGATGTTCTGATAATGTAACACTTTGTCATGCTCAGCACTGCGAACTCAATATACAATGCAACATAATGCAACATAATCTTTTTATTTGGCTTTTGATTTTTTAACAAATTAAGGCTGAAGGCTGCCTTATTATCTCATTTGACAGCTCAGGGGATAAAACAGGGGATAAAGATATGCTGTAGGAATGTGAAGTTTCAGTAGAAAGGCACAGAGTTGGAGGAAATCTCTTTCAAGCCAAACACACCAGCAGATTAATCCAGGTATAATGAGGAAATATATCTAAAATACAATGAAAACTTAAGCTGCTTCCCGAAGTTTGAAAGCCAGGCTTGCCTCCTGCAATTACTCTGTCTGGATTATCTGTTAGCTTTTAATAGAGCTTCACAGATTTTAGTCTTTAATGAATGTCTGTTGTTTAAATGTATGTTGTGCAATTAATAAAGAGCAGAACTATTTTTCCTGCTTTGAAAATAGGACTGCCCAAGGCCCAGGTGATGCAGATACACTAAAGTGCACCAGGCACAGTGCTCAGTCTGTCTTTGTCCACCTTGCCAGTCAAGAGGTGCTGAGGAAGGCTGATCCGAAGAGCTGTGTCACCCCAGCCCCTGTATGTAGCTCTTGTTGGAAAGAACACTGAGAAATAGATATATTGTTCATTTTATGGGGGTTTGGTTTGTTTTGCTTTTGCTATTGAACTAGTGCTATATTTATAATCTATAGCCTACTTTTAGAAAGGTTTGTTTTATGCATCGGATATTACGAGGCAGTCCTTATTCCCACATTTATTCAAATCCTGGGTGAACTGTTAGTAACTCGAGAATGATGGTAATGACTGAGTTAACAGTTAATCCCTTGTAAAAAAATAAAACAAACAAAAAACACAAGAAATAATAAGACCAAGAAAACAGAAATTCAAAGGAGAGAAACTGGAACAGAAGCAAACTTGCATGTCTGTTTTCCTCCAGGGCAACTCAGGGAAGGGTACAAAGAGAAACGGCCTGCTGGTCAGAGGAGCTCTCTGAGAGCAAGGTGTTCACCCACACTCCTTCCCATCTCCGTTCTTTCCCTTTAAGCTCTTTGTGAACTTTAACTTCTCAGAGGTTCACAAGGAAAGAACACTGTGGCCTTCCCCTCTTTCCAGGCTTAAGGTGCAGATGTTGACAATTCTACATGCAAGGTCCTCCCCAGCACACGCAGCACCTTGAGCACACCAGGGAGCACAAGATGTGGAGCACAGCACAATTCCCAGCAGCTGTGTTTCTCTGCATACAGAAACTGAAGCTAAATGCTAAAAACTATATTGTATGATCCAGATCTACCTTAACTGCATATGTGTTAGACTAAACTAGTCATGCAGGAACATTTTGTCTAGCAAAGATTACTGGGCTTTCCCAAAAGAAGAGCTAAGGGCCAGCACGCTTCCTTTGCTCAGCAGCACAGCCTGACATTTGTGTGACTCTTGCACACCCAGGAAAACTCTGAGAGCACCACTTCTATGGACAGAAATGGAAAAAGTCACCTTGGAGAATAAACAGAAAGGTTAGAATGTTCCTCCTGGCATTGTAAAGTTTGAGTGTTAAACCTCTGAACAGAGCTACAGACTAAACCAGTCAGTCCTCAGACCTACGTGGTCTGTAGCTCCATGCTCTAAGCAAGAAGCAGGTCTGAAAATAACATTTCAGTTATTTCAGTTGATTCATCTTTTCAAAGTCAAAATGGTCCACACATCTCGTTCAGCTCCAAGTCATTATGCACAATTGTAAGCAATCGTTTTACCATGAAATCCCTTCAAACTGTGCTGTTAAGCTTAGCTGTTTTTCTGATAGTATCTCAACCCCTTGCTCTACTTCTTGTATCTGTCCACATGAATGTTTTCTTTTTGGTTGGGTTACACAGAATGAATATTTTGAAGGTTGTGCTTTACAGCGATGCCAGTGTTTTGATTACCACTTGGTGCTCATGTTTTATTTAGTCTGATTTAATGGAAGAAGCTTTTTTGTTGTTGTTTTGTTTTGAATGCTAGAAATAATCTGTCACAGTTGAATGTAATGTGTTCACATATCAAACGGGCTAAGAAGTTACCCATGGTTTCATATCCTCAGGCATGTCACAGAATGACCTCATTATTCTCATTTAGGTGCCCTCTTTCTTACAAAGGCTCCAGATATTGAATAGCCTGTTATTATCAGCAGAAGCCAAGCTTTCAGACGTGGTGCTAATGACGGCTTAATAGTGCTGTCCATCAGCAGTGCAGTTAGCTGGGAGAACACACAAAGAAGCAGTGGGGCTCCATTTAGGCTACTCATCCAGCACTTACACCTCTGCACGATTTTCCAGCAACAAACAACCCTTCAGAAGGTGTCAGAATACAGCAGTGAGTTTGTATTACTGTGATGTGTAGTGTAACCTCGCTGTCACAAAAGATGATGAGAAAGCAAGACAACAGACTGGGGCCTTTTCTGCAGTAAGAAGCAGTTTGGAGCGGCCTTGCTGCTAAAATGGATAGTTGGATTGCTTTTTTTAACGTGGCTTGACTGGTGTATGGGAACTGCTGAGTCACGGCCTGAACCTCTGATTAATCACCTGAGGCGAGCCATGAGTCAGCCAGAGGAGCACAGGTGAAGGCAATTCACCTGTGCTGCCAGAAGGGGTGGAGCCAGGCTCCACCCCTCCTAGACCTATTTAAGAGCTGGCTACCAGAGGGGAAGGATCTCTTCTGGAGATCCCTTCTCTTGGTGTCTTCTGGTGAGCTCAGCCGAAGGGTAAGCTCTTCCGCTTATTCTCTTTGTGATCATTGTCTACCTTGCTTGATTCTCTCGATTATATTGTGATTACAACATCTTGATATCTGTTGATTAAACAACTATATTGCAATTATAGCATCTTGATTATACACTTGGCGAGCCAGGCAGGCCAAATATACTGAAATTAACATCATGTCTTTTTTATGGAATTTCTATAAATGGGTCAAGGGGGAGAACAATACTCCTCTAGAGAAAATGATTCCAGGGCAGATCCCAGGATTTGAGGGATCGCCCTATTATGAGTTAGCTACTATCATTGAAAAATGGGGTCCCTTACGCGTTATGGGCAATATCTCCCCATATCGCATGGCGGACTATTTTCAAGGACTTGGCAAGGATGTCCTCATTACTAAAGAAAGACAACTGGCTGCCTCCATGGTGGCATGGCCATTATTAACTGCCTTAAATCATGCGGACTTAAGAAATAATACTTTAGAAACGGAAAATCAGCTTTTGAAAGACCGCGTTGAAAAGCTAGAGCACGAACTTGGCGTTTTAACAGGGAAGAAGCCAATTCTACATCTTCCCATAGGCCAAATTCGTAGTATTTCAATAAATGATGACCAGACTCCTGAATCAACAGACTTCGTTGATCAGGAGAACAAGAAATCCAAATCAGACCTTGAATGTCCTATTCTGACTGATCCCCTGGAAATCCGTCCTGTTGTAACCCAGAAAACAAAAAAAGTACAGGACAGACCGGCAGGGGTGCCGCCTGATCAATGGCCCCCTGCCCAGACTCATTTACATGTAACGGCACGGCCATACACGGCAACAGAATTAATGGACTTAGTACAACGATTTCGGCAGAAGCCTAGAGAAAGTGTGCCAGCTTGGTTATTAAGACTGTGGGATTCTGGGGCAGAAAGTGTCTTGGTGAATGGCCCAGAAATAGCCAAGTTGGCCACCATGACCATCCATCCTGCTCTCAGACAGAGGTTATATGTAGGTAATCAATATCGTGATGAAAACCATTCCATACTAGAATGGTTAATGGCAGCCTGCCGTATGGTATGGCCAAATAAATCAGACATACCTTTACATACAGGCATGTGGTCCTCCATGGAGGACCTTCAAAACTATATCCGCGAACTGGGTGTAAGAGAGGCCATCTATGAAGATACATTTGATGGCCCTGATATGGTTAAATTTTCAGCAGGGATGAGAGATTTAATTTTACAACAAGCTCCCTCCCATCTGTATGGCACCTTAGTCTCCATATTGAATCCCCTTGTAGCATCAGAAGCCGTAGTCCAGCAGGCTGCCCAGTTAGTTGCCGACCTGGGAGAAACAGAACGCCTGCGGACTAGGCGCAATATTCGGTTTCTGGAGGAAGCAGAGGTCCTGCCGGTAAATAAAACCAAAATGCCGGCTACTCGAGCTCCTCCATCGGGACCCATAAGGGTATCCCGAAAACAAATGTTTAATGATTTAATTCGGGCTGGGGTCCAATTTGCTAAGATTGACCGCCAGCCCAACCATGTCCTTCTCCAGCTCTGGAGACAACTAAAGGACAATCAAAAATTCCAGAGCTACCCTAAGAAATCAAGGGTAAGAGCTATAGAGAGGGTTCCAACAACAACATGGAACCTAGAAGATTTTATTATTCCAAACAGAAAAAAGAAGCCACCTCAGGTGTCTCGGGCCACAATGCCTGAGCCATCAGAAGCAAAAGAATTGGCCCTAGCCCAATTCATGGAGTGACAAGGGATGTTAGTCCCCGTAGGGCCTCCAGACGGGACCGGAGGCCCTATGTAGAATTAACAATTTATTGGTCCCGAAAAAATATTCAGAGAGTAATGGCATTGGTAGACACAGGAGCAGAAACATCAATTATCTATGGAGATCCGGGAAAATTTGATGGTGACAGAGTGATGATTGGTGGTTTTGGGGGACAGACTATTCCTGTCACCCAAACATGGTTAAAATTGGGGGTTGGGCGTCTCCCACCCCGGGAGTACAAGGTGTCTATCGCCCCAGTCCAAGAATACATCCTGGGCATAGATATTCTATGGGGTCTGGCTCTCCAAACAACTGTGGGAGAGTTCAGGCTTCGACAAAGATGTATCAGTATCCGGGCGGTGCAGGCAATATTAAGAGGCCATGCGAAACATGAGCCTGTTTGCCTGCCGAAACCGCGCCGGATTACTAACGTTAGACAGTATAGACTCCCGGGTGGGCAAGATGAAATATCGAGAACGGTGCAGGAATTAGAAAAAGTGGGTATTATAAGACCTGCACACAGCCCGTATAACTCCCCCATATGGCCAGTGCGAAAGTCGGATGGCACATGGAGGATGACAGTAGATTACAGAGAATTAAATAAGGTCACGCCGCCTATTCATGCGGCTGTACCCAATATTGCCTCCCTAATGGACACATTGAGTAGGGAGATAAAAACCTATCATTGTGTCCTAGATCTAGCAAATGCGTTCTTCAGTATTCCAATTGCTGAGGAATCGCAAGATCAGTTTGCGTTTACGTGGGAAGGCAGGCAGTGGACCTTTCAGGTCCTGCCACAGGGGTACGTGCATTCACCAACGTATTGTCACAATCTAGTGGCGCGTGACCTGGCTGATTGGAGAAAACCTGATGGTGTTAACCTATATCATTATATTGATGATCTCCTGTTGACATCCGACTCACTGGAGGCAGTAGGACAGGCAGCAGATTCATTAACTGCCTATTTACAACAGAGGGGATGGGCTATAAATCCCCAAAAGGTGCAAGGTCCAGGCCTGTCCGTAAAATTCCTGGGGGTGGTTTGGTCAGGAAAGACCAAAGTGCTACCCAGTGCTGTCATAGATAAGGTTCAGGCCTTCCCAGTCCCTACAACATCAAAGCAGCTGCAAGAGTTTCTAGGTATATTGGGTTATTGGCGTTCCTTTATACCTCACCTGGCGCAGCTGCTACGGCCACTATACAGACTCACAAAAAAGGGGCAGCTATGGGACTGGGGGAAAACCGAACAGGATGCTTTCCAACAAGCGAAATTGGCAGTTAAACAAGCTCAGGCATTGGGTATATTCGATCCTACCCTCCCAGCCGAGTTGGACGTTCATGTTACCCAAGACGGCTTCGGTTGGGGCCTGTGGCAACGCCAGAGCTCTGTTCGGACCCCCATTGGTTTCTGGTCTCAGGTTTGGCACGGAGCAGAAGAAAGATACAGTATGATTGAAAAACAGTTATTGGCTGCCTATTCGGCATTACAGGCAGTAGAGCCAATAACTCAAACAGCTGCAGTTATAGTCAAGACCACTCTGCCAATTCAGGGGTGGGTGAAAGATCTGACCCACCTTCCTAAGACAGGGGTGGCCCAAGCACAAACAGTGGCACGATGGGTCGCCTATCTCAGCCAAAGGAGCAGTCTGTCTTCATCACCCTTGAAAGAAGAACTCCAGAAGATCCTAGGCCCAGTGACGTATCACAGTGATGCACCAAAAGAAATACTGGTCGCTCCACCAGAGAAGAGTCCCGTTCAGGAGGGAAAATATCCTATCCCTGAAGATGCCTGGTACACAGATGGGTCCAGCAAGGGCAACCCGAGCAAGTGGAGAGCAATAGCATATCATCCTTCCACCGAGACAATCTGGTTCGATGAGGGGGATGGTCAGAGCAGCCAATGGGCAGAACTGCGAGCCGTGTGGATGGTTATAACCAAAGAACCCGGTGATGGTATCCTGAACATCTGCACAGATAGTTGGGCTGTGTACCGGGGGCTCACTCTTTGGATTGCACAGTGGGCCACCCAGGAATGGACTATCCATGCCCGACCGATCTGGGGCAAAGACATGTGGTTAGATATATGGAATACGGTCAAACACAGGACTGTACGTGTCTACCATGTTTCTGGTCATCAGCCCCTACAGTCACCGGGAAACGATGAAGCCGACACACTGGCCCGAGTTCGATGGATTGAGAATTCACCATCTGAGAACATCGCCCGCTGGTTACATCAGAAGCTACGGCATGCTGGACAAAAGACAATGTGGGCAGCTGCTAAAGCATGGGGACTGCCCATACAACTATCTGATATCATCCAGGCATGCCAGGATTGCGACGCTTGCTCCAAGATGAGACCGAGATCGTTGCCTGAAACAACAGCCCATCTTGCTAGGGGACACAATCCTCTCCAGCGATGGCAGGTCGATTACATCGGGCCCCTTCCTCGTTCCGAAGGGGCAAGATACGCCCTGACCTGTGTCGATACTGCAAGTGGGCTACTGCAGGCCTATCCAGTACCAAAAGCAAACCAGGCATATACCATCAAGGCACTCACTAAACTGATGTCTGCCTACGGGACACCGCAAGTCATCGAGAGCGACCAAGGGACTCATTTTACTGGTGCAACGATACAGCGCTGGGCAGAAGAAAATAACATCGAATGGCGATTCCACCTGCCATATAATCCAACGGGGGCAGGCCTCATCGAACGTTATAATGGTATTCTTAAGGCTGCCCTGAAGACAGACTCCCAGTCCCTGCAGGGGTGGACAAAAAGACTGTATGAAACCCTGCGGGACCTGAATGAAAGACCTCGAGACGGCAGACCCAGTGCCCTGAGAATGTTGCAGACGACATGGGCCACCCCGCTTAGGATCCAAATTACGGGCACTGATCATCAGGTAAGACCCCAGATTGGTAATGAAAATAATCTTCTGCTCCCTGCCCCTGAAAATTTAGAGCCAGGTACCCATAAAATGAAATGGCCCTGGAAGGTGCAAGTAGGACCCAAGTGGTGTGGCCTACTTGCGCCTTGGGGGAGACTATTGGAGGTGGGAGGCTCAGTAGTCCCTCCAGTAATAGGTACATGGCCTACTGATATTGTGGTCAACACTCCGATCTTTATTGCTAAAGGGACCCCCATCATGTCCCTGTGGCAGATCAGGACACCTCCTTTGGTGCCTGATATCGTTATGCAGCCGCAGATATCCGGCCAAAAGGTGTGGTACAGGCGGCCAGGACGTGCCCCCGTACAAGCGGAAGTGTTGACCCAAGACAGAAATACGGCCTGTATCTTGCCCTGGAGAGCAGACCTTCCCCTCCTGGTACCTGTAAAACATCTGTATTACTCCCCGTGAGTCTGTGAGCCTTCAGGACCACCGGAAGGAACAAAACGCCATCAAGTGTTCCAGTGTTGCTGTCAGATCACGTACAACACCCGGTGATGGTCTGCATGGGACTGATGGAACATAGAACGGACCTGCACCTCAGGACCTCATGCCTCCAGTCACATCATCGAGCACTGGCCCATGGAAGAACATGGACATTCACTAATCGTCACTTGTCTTGAACTGTACCAACACACGTCGCGATAAAATTGTATAAGCGTCGCGATATACCGGATCTCTGTATTAGGGAAAGCTCACCCTTTTGTTAACCTGATCAGTGGTTCACGCCGTGAAGGGGTGGAGTGTATGGGAACTGCTGAGTCACGGCCTGAACCTCTGATTAATCACCTGAGGCGAGCCATGAGTCAGCCAGAGGAGCACAGGTGAAGGCAATTCACCTGTGCTGCCAGAAGGGGTGGAGCCAGGCTCCACCCCTCCTAGACCTATTTAAGAGCTGGCTACCAGAGGGGAAGGATCTCTTCTGGAGATCCCTTCTCTTGGTGTCTTCTGGTGAGCTCAGCCGAAGGGTAAGCTCTTCCGCTTATTCTCTTTGTGATCATTGTCTACCTTGCTTGATTCTCTCGATTATATTGTGATTACAACATCTTGATATCTGTTGATTAAACAACTATATTGCAATTATAGCATCTTGATTATACAACTGGTCATTGGGCTCCTCAGACTGCTGACACTCATGTCCCATGACCTACTGGGTCGTGCTAAAAACATGCACTTTTAATTGTTGCTTTAGTATCTGATATGTGGGATTTGTTATTGCTAGGACACCATCAGCTGTGATCTCACCTGTTAACTCACAGCCATTGCTGAATGCAGGGCAGTTCACAGTCAAGTCCACGTGCATCAATTCAACCGTAAGTCACTTCTAAACTCTACTTTTTTATCTTCTGCCCTGACAAAGAGTTCCAGTCTCACCCCCTTCTTCTCTCATCTTTACTTCACTGGTGTCCTACAGTCAGATGGCAACTGGCAGTTCTCCTCTGGCAGGTTTGCCAGCCCACACAGTACCCCTGGGCTGTGCTCTTGCTCCCCTGCAGACCCAAAGGTAAACACAATGTTGTTTCCCACCTTTTTAAAAAAGCTGATACCTGAATTTGTCAATTTCTAAATAGAGTAACTTTAATTATCAGGAAAGAGTTATTATTAGGAAGGAGGGCTCCTCTTTGTATGGAAAACAGAGCATTTACTCTAAAAAGTTGCAAATTGGTGATGGTAATAATTGGTCACCGGTACTCAGGGGAAAGCAGCATTTGCTACTATTTAAAAATATAATTAATTACAACCTTCTATCATTGCTCAGGTTTATTTATTCCATTGAGCTCTTGAAATACTGTTCAAGTATTTAAACCAATCACGATGCACTTTCCTGTTCGTTTTAACCCAAACCAAAGTGATGCAGTTCTCTCAAGTATGTGCAGAGGGCACCAATGTACAACCATCTCAAATACCATGCACAGAAAATGGCTATTTCCATTTCCACTTCTTTCCCCAGCACTGCTGAGTTTTCAGCGTAGGAAACAAACAGCTGAACCATTTTCTGTACTGTGAGGCAGGAGCGTGAAAACTTGGTTAAACTGAGGTGTATCCTACCATTCTTATGTTTAAACTGAAAACAGCTTGGGATCAAAACCTTGAGATGATCCACAAATATTACAGAGACCAAAAAAGAGCGATGGAGGGGAGATTGGTTTGTTTTATTGTGTTTGTTAATGTGCTTAAATGATGTGTAATAGTAGTAATGGTTACCAGTAGTAAAATATGCTGTGCTTGAATTATCTTGCTGAAATTACCTGCTGTAAGAAGATTATTTGGTTTTAGAAATTTAAATTGCGTATTTTAGGAGCACATTATATTCCTGACTCTTGTGGCTATGAGGGATTAATTGCAGGAGTGTGGGATATCTCAGGCAATCATGAGAATTAAGGCTGAATTGTAGGCCAGCAAGTGTTCTTCCAGACCAATTACAGATTACTTTACAGTCTTATCTATTCTTGGAACATTTTTATTGACAAAGTTTAATCTACCAAAGCAGTTTTCTCACTCATCTCATCAAGAAGTTTCCTCTCACATATAATCCATTTTCTCTCTCCTTAAAGCTGGCAGTTCTTCTTACACACACTCAATTGACTTTGAATAACATTTCCTTGAGCTTATACAATGTTCTCTAATCATTTTATTAGCTCCTCTTAAGCTTTTCCTTACATTTATTTGATTTTACTAATATGATTTTAAATGAGAAAGCAGATGCTGATTCAAAGCCACAGACACCCTAAACACAGAGCCAGAAATACAGCTAATATCTGAGCAGTGCTGAGAAAACCCTTTAACCAGAACTCAGCCAGAGATCTTCAAAAGCATCATCTCTTTTCCTACTGCACTGGCTAGACTGCACTTCATAATTTCCATCATTCTTCCCAAGCAAGTATTTTTGTAGCATGCCTGAAGGGCCACTACATATAGGATATTTTGCAAGTTCCC
Source organism: Tetrao urogallus (assembly GCF_951394365.1). Classification (NCBI taxonomy): domain Eukaryota; kingdom Metazoa; phylum Chordata; class Aves; order Galliformes; family Phasianidae; genus Tetrao; species Tetrao urogallus. Next base: position 6,956,522 of record NC_136833.1, read on the forward strand.
CCCTATGAAAAGGAGATACATGTAAGTCTCTTCCAACAGCTGGAAGCCTAAAGACAATGCTAAATAAGATCCAAGGTCACAGCTGTTGTTCTCTGTGATAATAGCTGCACCTAAGTGTGCAAACAGAATCAGGGCAAGGAGGAGTAGATTTGATAAAGAACTGATATATGTCTAAAATCAGCAGGCACCATTTTAAATGTCATTTAAGTACAGATAACATGGCGAGGGAGGTGACTTGTCAAAGATAAAACTGAAGCAGATAAAATCCTACTGGTATGGAAACGAATCATTCTGGGCAGTGAGACAAACAGGGGCCCTCATTACAGAGCCTTCTCCTTTATGGAACTAGCAGGTGCAGGTGAGGTTCCCATAATTCAAACTCTTGAAAGCAGCCCTAGCAATTATTCCCCCCAAAGAAAGCAAAATGGAGAGCTGGGAAAAGGGATAATAGCATTCATACACGTGGTATGAAAATCCAGCTATCTTTCCCCGAACAAAGAGCTGGAAGTGGTAACAAGGATGCAACCACCTTAACATACTGCAGTTCAGCTCTTCTCCTCTTATAAGAACTATTCCATCGGCTTCCTTTCGGTCAAACATGTTGTAAAGAACACCCATCAGTCCCAGACTGTTGCCAGATATGCAGAAGATTGTATCACTTCCTTTTCTGGTGTTTTTTTTTTCCTAAATGGTACAACTCACAGGTTAGCACTTAGTGGCTATAAAATGAGTGTGGATATAAAGAAAGCTATGTAGCTTGTCAAAACCCTGTCTTAGCTAACAAAGGAGATGTGCCAGTTTGTACAGTGCCTCAGACTGTTTAATTAAATGCTGAGTATGTGACTACAACTGCCAAGGTAGTGCATTAGGTCCAGTAACTTGTGTTTCTATATATATATATATATATACACAACACTACTGGGAGACACGCATGTAGAAAAAGATGCTCAATGTTACTACAGTTTATCTGGGTTCAGCCGAGGTGGAATAGGAAGGAAGAGGTTATTTAAATAAAACTAAACCTGAAATGAGTGCCCGCACACCTTTTTGCACACATCTCATTAGTATTGCTCAAACACCCTGCTCCCATTTTATTGGCACAGCCTCCTCATTCAGCCCGGCCCTCAGTGCACAAATAGCCTATTCCAGAAATGTCTAGCAATTGTGCAGACAGCTGAATCTACCCCACATTATAACTGAAAGAAGTGGAATCCAGCTACCCAGACTTCAGAAAAGAAATCCTCTGAAGGCTGCACAGGGGTAATTGGGCTTGGTAATTGCTGCATTAGCTACAAGTTTATTGAGGGCCACAAAAGGAAATGCCATCCTGGTGACCTTTGAGGTTGCATTTCACAGCATGTTTTCTACATGAGAACAAATGATGGTACTTCACTATTTCTGCCAAGCGAGTGGTAGCTATGGGGAAGATTTATGGTTGTAATCTGGTAATCTATGGGCCTAATCATGCAGTTATAGAGTTGCATGTCATTTACTCAGAAAGGCTGAAATGATCTGGCGCTGTGTGGACTACAGTGTAGGAGTGCATTTTGTCACCTGCAAGGTTAGAAGATATACAGCCTATTTAGTGGACTGTAAAAGGGGGAGACAAGAGCAAATGTTTCTCAGGATAGCAGACTGTTAAACAAAATTTTAAAAGACTCAGGGATTGAGGAAGTGGGGGCCATCAGATGCACTCTTGTTTGGAAGCCATTACAATTTTTCACTATTTTATTTCTTCAATACTTGTATATATTTTCTATTTATTTTATTGGAAATCATGTAAGTCATGCTCACTCCATCTCTTTCAGAACACCAAACATAGAAGCAGAGCAGTAAAATAATATTAAATCAGTGCGGGAGCCTTTAGATGACAGCAGCACATTCAGAATGTTTTGTACTTCAGTGTGCCTGTATTCCCTTCTCTCCGTTACATTTTATTCAACAATTAAAAAGTGCTAATAAAAATGCAGATTTCAATTGCTCTATTTTAGGTAAACATAATATGGTACACATTTTCTAAGCAATGCACATTGCTTAGCTGCTCGGTTCCTGTTCTACTAATAGAAATAAAGGTGGCAAATGCCTTGCTTCTTTTCTTAATTAACCTATCCCTGCCAGAACTAGCATGCTCTCCAGCACAGATAGGGAATGAAATTGATAACTGAAAATTTAATTAATGCTTCTTGTTGTGATCCTTTGGCTAAGAACAAATGCAGCTTCAATTCCCCATGCAATATGTTCCCTAGCAAGAGCAGTATTAGCCTGAGTGAAGGAGCTGACATGTCTCCATGCAGCATTATTGTCTCTGCAGAGGAGCCAGCCTACTTGGAAAGGGGAGATTCTGCCCAGCCTACAGTAGGTCTTTGCTCTTGCTCTGGCTGTCAATTCCAAGTTCTTAAATAGCTATTTAGAGCAGGGGCTGAGGTCCAAAAGACAGGCAGTGATGTGTAGATCACCTGAGATGTCACGATTTGACATGACACATTTGCTCCCTTCTCTTCCCAACCTGCTCCCCTCACGTGTCTGTTTTAAATCACGTTTTTCACCCCTTCCAGGACTCTCAGACACTCATGAAAACAGATCTCTAATGAAGCTGCTAGCTGTTAAATACTAGCCTTACATCAGAGGTGACCTTATTTTAAAGGCGTTTTACAGTGAATTTATTTTAGCTTTGCACATTCTGTATCTTGTCTCCTGCACTGCTGAGATGTGCTGTGCAGAGCTGAGTCAGGCTCATGCCTGAGAGCAATGCCCACGTCTCACATCCTCACATCCTTACAGGCACACTTGGCATCCCAGCAGTCTTCAAGCCTCAGGGATATTGCATTCATTACCTCTTTCAGAGACAGGCATTTTACATAAATGGCTGAAAGGTGATTAGAATCCCTGACAGAACAGCATTTTATCTGGGATGCAACCATGAAAAATACATGCTTAAAACAAAAAAGGCATCCTACATGCTTCTTCTAATTGATTTATGCAACAATGACCAGCTTCCATTTCCCCAGGACACAAGAATTACCAGGGAGACGCAAATTACATGTTTTCATATCTTCTAACAAAAACTCTTTGACAGGGGGTTGAAAGCAGAGTTCCCTGTTTCTCAGACACTCTAGTCCTGTGGATGTCATCACTCAGCAGATAGACACGTACTGCCACCTGATCATAAAGAACAGTTCTGTGACAGCCCCCATTTCACGCTACTGATTCCAACGCACCACCAACCAGCAGTGCCACCAGTAATGCTGGGTATAGCTGTCTTCTCCAGAGCTCCCCTCTTTTTACAGCCCAGGTGTCACACAGCCGTATGGTTGGATACATGCTACTGAAGTTGGTTATAGCTGCACCTCCAACTTTGAACGCTACCTGTGTGCTTGGAAGGTTTTTAATTCTGCCAACTGGAAAAGTGCCACTTGTACCCAAGCAGTGGTTTTGCTAACCTTTCAAATGTTGTAAAAACAAGCAGCCGTAGCTTAACCCTAGGTACTCTGGAGGTGGGAAATGAGAGCACAACTGCTAATTCACTGAAAGCTGCCAGCCTGATCCTCAGACAAGCCTGGCAGCGTGTTGCACTCTGACCTGTCCTCCCTTCAGTCAGTGGGCCATTAGGTTAGAAAATTAATGGGAAAATCCACAGTAGTGATAGAAAGCCTGAAAATGACTAGCTAAATAAAGCTGATTTGGGATATCTGATCATCTTTATCAAGTAGGCTCTGTTCCACAATTTCCCATCTTCAGTTGTAACAAAAGGACCCATGCTTCCTCCTTCATTAGTGTGTTTGAAGGATTTAATGAGTTACTTCATCAGGTTAATAAATCCCTTCAATAACTTTATTACAGTTGGATGCAATTATTCAAGTGGTGCAGCTAACAAATGATCACCATTTACATTTTTTGACGGAATAACTTAGTTCATGTATTTGGACCGTGAAATGCAAAATCCATAAATAAACCATGGGGACGACTGAACGTCTTTGTGGAGGGAGGTTTTTTCTATCTCCACTTAAGACAGCATTGAAAATCCTCTCTCTTTTGCAAGTGACTTCAGGCATGTGCAAAGGAGGACTGCAGGAGGCTCCTGGCAGCACTCTGCATCCCACCGAGTGCTTAGGAAGGAGGTGAGCTGCTGCAGAACTCGTACCACTGCCTACAAGCAGATCTCTTAAAATCAGAGGGGACATAACCTGTATTTATTTATTTTTAACACTTTATCATGTTTAAAATCCAGCCTCATAAAGGCTGTTCCATTTCTTAAGGTTAAGATCTTCAGACAACGTTTATAAGGTGCAGTGACACCATCAGATAATAATATCATATTCTAGAAATCGTTTGAAAACTAAATTAAATTGGTTGCCACACCATTTATTTCTCCTGTGGCATCATAGTAAATGATGGCATCAAGAGAATAACCTAAGGGGCAAGGATGCTTTCAGAATCTTGAACCTCTGAATGGCCAGCAGTATTGCATCTTCCTATTACCAGAGTAATAATATTTATGGTGGGTAGACTGCAAGAATGGAACCATCCCATTTATTTACTCATACTTGATAGCCACCCCTGGCAAGAACAAACTTCCCATTAATCACCATCTTATCTCTGTTAGAAACAGTTGCTCTCAAGGACATCTGTATTATTACCTTTGTTTTCTTAATACAGGGAATGGCGCTGCCATGGATCTTCTGACACTGAAATGTATTTGTTTTCTAGACTTTGTTTTTTAAAGAGAGATGAAACTCTTCAATAAACAAGCACTATTCTTTCTTAATAAATAAACTACTTAAGACCCTGATCACAGAGGGCCATGTGCATTGGAAATCTGTCTGAATACATTTATATGCAAAGAAGCAGCAAATCAGTCTCTTTCTTCTTTTTTATCTGCTGCAACTCCAGGTATGAATTCTGAGTTTCTCCTGGGAGAGCAGATGACCCTGTTAACATGTGGAGTGCCAGAGATGCAGTGCCCTCCAGGCTGGGAGGTCAGGGAAGTGAAGCCAGTTTTTAAGCTCAATCTTAAGCTTGCAATAAAAAAGCCTTATTCCTCATCCCTTACACACAGCCTTTAGTTAGCATTTATAAAATGGCCTATTATGCTGAGTTCCAGGTTGATTGGTTTTTCTAATTTTTCAATAGCACTGCATCACGTATTTTTATCTTTAAAAAAAGAAATCAATATCAGCCCAGCAGGGAAGGATATCTGACAGCCAAATTCTCTTTCATGTGAGAAAGACATTAATGGAAAGACTTCCATGAGATGAAATTTGTGGAAGTTTCTCTCAGTCAGCGGATTTGGTTCTGTTCATTTTCCTGAAACAGAAAATGATTGCAGATGAGCAGAGGTCTCAGGTCAGCTGGGAAGGAGCAGAGCTCTTCCTCTAGCAGCAGACGAACTTCTGTGCAATCTGCTTTGAAATAATGGAGCTGTGGTTTCCCATTTCCTTTCATTTTGTCTCCAAGTGCCCCACAGAGCTCAGGGTGGCTGGGCCACTCGAGCTCTGTGATTGCAGAGGAGATGCAGGCAGCATTTAATCTGCTTTCCTGTGCAGCCCCATCCCAGCTCTGTCTCAGCGAGTAATAACTGTTGGCAGCACAAAACAGTGATGCTCACATGTTAGACACAGCAAAGCAAAGGCCCAGCTTCTAGCCAGTCCTTTGCCCCCTCTCCCTCCACCTGTCTTAGTTCAGGACAGAGAAGACAGATTTGCACTGGCTTCCCCATTAGAGCCTGCTGAAATGTGCATGTCCACCCTGCAGGTCTGAGTCCTTTCCATTCAAACCAGAGCTTGAAAGTGGAGGAAGAGAAAGAAAGAATGCTCTGTGCACTCTGTGGCACAACAGCTCCTCTTCAGAAGCGATCAGGTTCTTGGCAGAAGGGTGATATATGCTGTTTTTCTAAAGCAAATAATCTATCTTGCAGTAGCACAAGCCATCTTGCAGTACCACAATCAGGCAGTTTCACTACTAGAAGGTGGATCTTTCTCATTTGCTGTTTAATTATGTACCCAGTACCATGCAAGGGTGAGATGCTTCCTTGGATGGGATGAGCCATCTAATTGTCAGCCATCTAATTGTCAGCCAAGCATGCAGACGTGCCTTCTAAACCCAAGTGCTTCTCATACAGCAATTACTCTGGAGTCTGCCAAATGTGATTCAGCCAGTAATTTGCTTGCAAAGTGAAAGCTATTCTTTGTGATATAGCAAGGGCTCCGGCCTGTATCCTGCTCTTCTGCCTGGGCTAGGCTCAAGCTATGCTTGTCTTGCCAAGGATGTTGCCAACCTAAACTGTCCTGTGTTAGATTTCAGGTGGACAGGACTAGCTGAGCCAAGAACAGTGGGAGTTTGGGAAACCCTCCTGTGAATCTGTGCTGGAGTTTGGCAGGTTGCAGTGTGTCAGTGGGGGAGTAGAGATGCTGCTGGGACGATCACCTGAGATGCAGCTGGGTTTTCCCGACTCTAGTTGGTGAGCAGATCTTAGCCTCAGGCAGCTGTTCCTGCTCAGCTCCCTGCCACCCTGCTGAGAGCTGGGAGCCCACTTTGCTGCAGGCATCTGCAGTGACACTGCCAGCCACCCTACACTGCAGGGAGAGACACCCCAGGAAGGCACTTCCTGCAGGGATGACAAAAATAACTCCACTGCATCTCCATCTTCCTGCATGTAAATGTTTGAGTTAATAACATTTATGGGGAAGCACAGAAAAAGTAACTACATCGTTTGTCATCTCAGGAGACCAAATAACACTGTAACTGAATGAGAAATAGAGAAATGTTTCTAATAAAGACAGTAAATTTTGCACAATTTATTTTGCATTTTCCATATGCAAGCAAGCATGTGATGCGGGAAGCACAGGACAGTACGGCTTCTTAATGATCATAATGTATGTGCAGAAAGAGCAGTTCCCTGAGGACTACTGATTAATCAGGGCAATACTCATCTGTTCTGCCAGGAGTGATGTGCATCGAGGAAGGGCAAATGATGAATCCTAAGTGCACACTGCAGCCATCGGGGGCCAAAAGTTTCCATTCATTTAACTGTTTTCCCCGCAAAGAAGAGAAGCTTCAGCACAGCACTGGGACATAACAGCACTTGTTCTCCATCCGAATTCCTTTAGGGTTTTGTCTCGTTAAGGCATAAAGAGGCCTCACATTCATTTCAGAAACTATAAATGCATGAGAGTCAGCTTCCAAAGTAAGAAATCACTGCTGCTTGCTTAGAGATACTGTTCAGGGGATGACATAAGGTCCCCGCTGCAGAATCTGATTGCAGTGTGAGGGATTTGGGAACAAGTCAGAAGATTTGAAGGACTTTTCATCAGATTTTCAGTACTCAGGAAATCCTCCATGCCCGCTGACTGCAGCCCTTTCTACACTCTTTCAGTCTTATTGATGTTGTGGTCTGGCACAGGTTTTGCCACCTAGAAGTTTGCTACCTGGTATTTGCTGGTAACTCCATGCCACCTCTGTGCACCTCTCTGTATTTCTCTTGTGTTCATTTGCAAATCAACTACAGAAAGAACAAACTAAAAGCAGATGCATTGTGCTTTCATCTGAACATTTGGAAGCTCAATCATGGAAATATCTTTCTCAGATAGATGAATTCCAGGTCACTGGGAAAAATAGATGCAATGAAATACTTGTACGCAGAAGAAGCCCCTATGAAAATGTGATCCAATAACTCTTCAAGGAAATTGGCGTGTAAGAGATCCAACTTTGAGGCTTACCTCAGGCTTTTACATAAGATGACAGTTAGTACTTTAAATTGGAGAAAATGGGATGGGATCTTTCAGCTTTTTTCCACTCGCTTTTTCGATTCTGTGGGATCAGCAGAAAGTGGAGGGAAGCAAAGCTGAACAGAAAAACAACAACAACAAGAAAAGCTTTGCTTGTGGCTTCAGCACTGCCTGGGCACACAGCAGGGATCCTTCGGTGGGGAGAGGAGCACGTGTTCCCCTCCTGAGAGCATCTCAGAACTGCCAGAAAATGTGGATTTTTGAGCTGTTTTCAAAACAGCGTCAGAAAGTGGAAAAACAGAAATAAATGGAAAGGCTGAAACCTGAGTGGAAAACAGCAGTTATTTAGTTTGGCTACCGATTTATTAATGCCTTGTAGCCACGCACTCAGAAATAAAACCTCATTTTAAAATGTTTTTCAGCTCTAGCAGGGATTATTTACAGGAAATAAAAGCAGTTTAAGGGTTGGAATGAAACCCTGGCCATACCCAGCCGTCAGAAGTGTTGCCACTGACCTCGTTAGGCCGGTTTTGCCCCCAGATATCTACAGAGAGAGCCACGATTCTCTTGCAATGTGACGAGCAGATTAACATTCAACAACAGCAGAGGCATTTTAGAAACCACAGAGACAAAGTACTAACAGCTTATCTTCCCCTGCACAATCCTCTGTTTTTCTTTGGCTGGCCTACAAGCTCTGCTCCACAGTTTTGCTTTTTAATGCAAGACAGACACTGATCTGTGCTGCTTTTCAGCCTGTTTGCCTAACGCAGCCATGCCCACTTTGGCTTAAGCACCTTTCAAAATTATTATTATTTTCCCTCTATGTTCCCTATAACATTTTTTCCCACTGAGGTATCTGCTTTTGCAGCAGCAATTTTAAGGCATTTCTGGCTCCTGAAGAACTACAGAATCATCAGTGTGCCCATAGATGCCATTTAGAACATGCTTCTTTAATCCCATCTTTCAAAAACCCATAAGTATTTGCTATTCTTCAATAATTTGCCATATGCTTTTTGCAAGGAACATTTTGCACCTGTCACCATCATACAGGAAAAGCACCAGCTTTGCAGGAAAAAAGCATTAACTAATTTACACAAAGCCTTGGGTGGTCTATTAGCCCCGCATAAAAACGAGAACATACAATTACTAGAACTACAGACAGAAGTACGTTTGATTGACTACAAAGAAGGAAAGAGCGGAGCAATTAACAACAAAACCCAAGAAAACTCCTTTGACTGGGAAACAGCTATCGAGGACTGCTGTGCACTGTGGAAAATACAAATCAATGACCATATTGCAACTGGTCAGACACGAGTGCTTTGTTAAACTTGGGATGGTGAAATCCATCCAAAAGCAAAGCATAGCCATTTTCTACTCCTTGGCCATGCAGTTAATTGCACATATTTTGCCGGTGCCTGCGGTAAGGCAGGGAGCTGGGGTGTTTCTGTCACAACTTCCACCCACGATTTGATTTAAGGCCCCATGTGAGCAATTGCATCTCAGTGCTTGTAATAAGAAAATGTCATAAAGGTACACGCTGCCTGGTCCAACATCTTTCGGCTTTGACAGTTGAAATTTACAGCTTTAATTCAACGTTCTGGAAGCCTGGTATTCTGCACACACTTAGTGAAGGGCTGCGGGAATGATATTTTACCCTTACCTGCGTTCAGTGACCCATGGAGGATCAAAGCCCTCAGCCCTTGTGCCATGCATTGCAGACAAATTCATGGTCCAGATTGCCCAGTGCCAAATTACAAAGTTAACCTCCCACCTGGAGGCCCTGACTCGAATGCATTGCCTTCATACAACTGAAGAGCTGAACGTTTCCTGATTGAACAAGTGCTCGATTGCGTTCCATCAGCCTCTTACATGATCCTCTCGCGCTTGATTTCTCAACTATATATACAACAAGCTCCATTTCAACATCGTTGTCTCCTGTTCTTACATTCCTACCACTTTTTTCCTAGCGAGTTATTTTGCTGAGTATCTGGAGCACACCACTATCAGTAAATCCACCACCACTGAATTGCACTTGCTACTTTTTTTGGACAACTTCACAGCAGGATGGCTGAGCACACAAACCACTCCTTGCTCCTTTCTGCAAAGTCAAATTTGAATCCCGCATCTCTGTTGCTGCTGTGTTCCCAGGGGTGACATTTGGGGCTGTTACAAAATGCAGGCATGCCAGCATTTCAGGTGTCCCCAATCATGCAGCTGTTTAATGAGGCCTGCTGTCATTACAGCAAAATGACTCACAGACTTTCTTAAAAAAGCCCTGTATTTATAGGGTCATAGATTACCTTAATGCCTTTTTACTGGGAGAGGCTTTGAAATACTGTGCAAACATTACAAGATGGCCCTGAAACAATGTGAATTTCAACAGAATCTAACAAGGGAAGCGCAAATACTGGATGGAAGAGAAAGCATTTACTGAAATTTTCTCAAATCTTCAGCAGAGGAATATTTTTATAAAAATAAGCGCTTCTGAGCTGGGGTTTTACAGGACATCTTCCATGTGGGATTCAGGGTGAATGAATTCCTGATGGAGAGATCTGTGTGCTACACGTAAAGATTAGTTTGAATTTTCCCCTACAATCAAAACTGCCTACAAAACATCACAAAGCAATGTTATTATTCAGCCCGAATCTTCCTGCAGTGGATGATTACAGGTGGAATCTTAAATGAAAATGTATTTATCTTCTGCTGTTACCCTTCCTGTCAAAACTCAAACAGCATCAAGGAAATGAAGCCGTAATGAGAGGTTCCATTTAGCCTCCAAATCTTTTTTTCTTAGGTATCCATATTTTAATGAAATTGATATGCTTTTTAATGTAGGAGACATTTTGATGATCTTAAATACAGTCTCTAATTACACATTCTGTAATTAAACTTCTTGCCGAGGAATTAGATCAAGCCTAATGCCTCCAGCTTAAGCCCTACTTGAACTCAAAGACAGCAGGAAGATGGTGTCCAACAGCAGATCTCATCTGATAAGGCAGTCCTGGGAGCAGAAGGATGCCTGTACACCAGGGAGCCCATGCAGCTGCAGTGGGGCAGAGCTCAGGAGAGCTCCCACATTTGCACCAGTTCCAGCTCCCCTGCCACGAGCAGGGCTGCCAGCCACCAGATCAGGCTGCCCAGGGCTCCATCTAAACCATCTCAAATACCTCCAGAGATGGAGCACCCACGACCTCTCTGGGCAGGCAGGCTGTGCCAGTGCCTCACCACCCTGTGAGTAAACAGTTTCTTCCCAACACCTAACCTGAACTCCCCTTTTTTAGTTTAAAGCTTTTCCTCCCTGTCCTATTGCTATTAGACCATGTAAAAAGTCAGTCCTGCTCCTGCTTGTAAGATTCAAGTACTGGAAGGCTGCAACAAGGTCTCCCCGGAGCCTTCCCTTCTCCAAGCTCAGGTCTCAGTGTCTTCATTCTTGCACACCAGGGTGTACTATTTCATCCCCGAAAAATGAATTTAAAATAATCATTTTAATTCATTTGTGGAGGGTCTGTCTCATAGATAGATCCATGCTATATTCACCTTTGTTTGCTTTATCTGTAAAACATCCACCGTTTTTCCACGGTGTGGATGATCTTGTTTCTGTCACTCTACCTGCAGTGCAGCGCTGTGTTCATTCCTCCTTATAAAATTTCTGATGGAGAAGCAATTTGTAAGAATGACAGAAAAATGGCTTCTCATTTGTGTACCCCACAGCAGTCTGACACAGAGGGAGGCTCTGGTGAGACACACAAGCCCTAATTCTTACCGAGTTTCAGGCAGCACAGATTAGAAAAAAATCACGTAACCAATTCGATCATAAAGATTCTAATTCAGCACAGGTTAATTGAGAAGTCAGATTTCCTGCTATCACTTCTGGAGAGGAGGGAGATAAGCGAACACAATGACTCTTTATCAACAATATGGGGACTTCATTTAGGGAGAGAGCATTAGGTTACAGGCTAGAAGATTAGTAGCAATCAGACTGCTCTCAGAAAAGAAAATGCACTGGGTAATAAAGATAGAAGGCACGAAGCTGGATGCATAGAAATGAGGTCTGATGCCAAATATTACAGGTCAAATCTGAGCTATCTATCAAGTTGGCACTGATCATCGCCAATGCACAATTATTATTATTCATCTGTGATCAGATCATTTACCACCATCAAGTCGGTGGCTCCTCCCATGTATTCCATTTGAAAATGACATTTAAATGAAAAAAAAAAAAAGGCCGTCTATTATCTCTTTGCGATCGCAAACCATTGTGTTATAGCATGAAATGCATTTACTTTCTCCCAATCACCCATAAAAAGATATCTGCTGTTATTCTGTTTCTTAGCCATAACCCCATAAATCTGAATGCGGCTTTGCATTTAAAGGTGGCAGGCTTATTTTTCCCTTTTCTTTGTGTGCCATGTGTTTTCCATACCAAAAAGTGCCTGTTTTGTTACAAGTGACAGAAGGAGAATTTAAAGGGATGCTGGAGGATCATAAAGGCTCCCTTCTACTCAATCCCGGGACGCATTCGCCTTATTGTTCTGCTGACTAAAGAATTAGAATCTGTTAATATTGTCTCTGCTGGCAGGTCAGAAAAATACTTGCTCTGTAGTCGAGTAGATTACTCTGAAGGGGGAAATAACCCCACAGAGCTGCAAAAGCTGGCCATCTCACCAATCCATTTTCAAAACCCAGATGTTTTCAATCTGTTAAGTCTTAATCTCATGATATTTCTTTTTATGCCTATGAAACCATTTTATCATGCACTGAGCTGTTAGAGAATCTGTACGATTACTGCAGTTATTGCTTTCTGTAAAGGAGAATCTGAAGGAAACCCTTTCTGTGAGTTTGTCAGTCATTTGTTCCCATTAATTATCGAGCCGTGTTAGGACCTCTTGCCATTAGCATTCTGATGGGCTCTGGCTACCATCCAACTTCAGCTACCCTTTTCAAGGGAACCTTTTTCAAGCAAAGTCAGAGGCAGTGTGACACTAGGTAAGCACAGATTAAACACTGGCATTCTTCCACGATGAGAGCCCGAATGAACTGAGATTTAGGCTTCAAAGAAGATGATTGAAGGGCCTGGTGCAGGGAGGACACCAAGCACTCGTCCCCTCTGCACAACAGAGAATTGTAGATGCTCGTTGCCCTCCCTTAGGGGGTGAGCCAAGAGAAACTACAAAGCAGTTATTACAACACTGTATCTGATGACTAACTGAGGTTCTCGGGCAGATCAGAGCAAGTGGGCAGAGGTTGAAGTCAGAGGTACTGTTCCGCAGAATTCGTGACAAGCATGTAAAGCAGGTTTGCAAATGAAAGCACTGGGATGTAATCTTGAATTTACTCCATCAAAAACTGGGCAACTATGAAATGTAGTTCGCTCTTTTTTCTGAAAATTGCAGAGATTTTTTTCCTTCTTCCACACACTCGTCTTATGTCTTATCTTGGCATGACTTTGGTCTCCTCTGATAAAGGGCTATCTTGAAATAAGACAGCTAAACTGGAAGTTTTAAGCCAAGACCTCTTGTGTGACAGGTGCTGCTGGGCCCTGTTATCTGGGCTCACTGTGTGAAGAATAATGGCTTGTGAAAGGAAGGTTACAAACACGGTCATGAAAGAACTCCAGAAGCCTCGTGTTTCGTGTCAAGGATCTTCGAGGTTAGCGGAGGGCTGCAAAAATTTTCCTCTGGGGCTGCTAACTGACAGACCTGTGTCACGATCATAACCTGGTTTTGATTAATCATGCTGATCTACCATTGGCAGAGGCTTCAGAAGTGTGAGTCATGCATTCTTGTGAAATGAGAGATCCAAATCCATAGGAATAAAAAAGCAGCTCACAATTCCCATGTGTCCCACTGGCATCTATAGAACCATCTGAGAGAGGGGCTTTGCTCCCAGCTGCCCAACCTGCAAGTTATGCACTGGGAGGTTTTCCTCCATTTCCATAGAGGCAGAGCCTCTTCCAGTTTTGTGACCCTCCACTGGCACTCCAGATGTCCTCCTGAACCATTAAGCAATGCCCCTTCACATAGCAGTCAGGCCGTTGATTTTGTCTATGGGAACTGGCCAGTGGAGAACAGATGGGGCTGCAGGCAGCTTTGCTGGCACATGCAGGGTGAGGGGTTCATCACGAGCATTAAGGATGCTTCTTTCATAAGTTTGATGTGAGATGAGGGTGAGGAATCAGTTTAGAAGTAAAACACAAATTTTTCAGCTTGTCTTTAATATTTATAGGGCTTGTTTTGCTTCACAGACAGATCCTTAAAGAGAAGATGGAAAGCTGTTTGTCCTTATTTCTTGTGCCTTTGGTTCAGATTTTCATTGTTTATACCACTCTCAGCAAAATAACCGTTGTGGAAATGCAGTCATTTACAAAATCCAACCTGCTAAGCCTTAAACAGCAGAGACGTGTCCTGCTATGTTTGTTCCTTTGTTGTTGCTATGGCATTACCACACATTTTTCTATGTAGGAAAGGAAATCCCAGGGAGACCAGATAATAAAGGCTTGGATTTCCAGGGCACAGTGTCTGTCTCGCCTCTTGACCTGTTTGACACCCTCTTTCACCAAACCTCCATTCACTGAATCCAGATAAACAGCCAGCCTTCAAAGGAAATGTTCTAAAAGGATTGCTTATGGCTGGCCTTGATGAAATATACATTGGAAAACCTGCATTTGAATCATGTTTGGAGCTCCGCATTTCAAAAATGGTTTTGTTCAACTACATCAGACTTGTCATTCAAGGAAGTTTCCTTCCATCAGATGCCTGCATTTAAAAGTCAAGTTAACCAAACCCAAACAAATTTCCCAGGAGGCTGTAAATTCAGACAAGCATCTCACCCGCTCCGTCTGACCTCTGCGTCACAGCAGGTGTATCTGCCTGCTGCTGCAAGTTTCCGAGTTGCTGTGTGTTTATACACCACCACCAATTCCCAGCAAGGTGCCATGAGGTTTCACTGAAATATCATCACTACCCGTTGCTGGCTTGGACAGCCTTGGCTGAGACCCTTCATTTGGTTTGATGCTACTTTACAAACATTGTTCCTGCGTCCTGACCAAAATTTGCTCTGCCCCCGGTCATTCTAGGTCGCACAGGATCACTGTGCCTTGTTTTATTTTAGAAATAGCTATTTCATGATTTTAGCTGAAATTATCCTTTGCGTATCTCTTGAAATTGATGTGTTAATACAAGTTTATAAAATGGTCTGGGACATTAATCCTATGTAATTTTTTATTTGGACTAATGTACAAGGAAGTTATTGCATCCAGTACCATTGATGCTCATTATATATTGATGCTCAATATATTTTATTATATCTATGGTTATGAATCAAGTGTTCTTTGTCGAAAACAGGGAATGGGAGAACAAACAGTTCACAACTCACTGAAGAGCAAATGCTTCACACTCAAAACTGCTCAGATGCACAATGGCACGGTGTATTTTGCTCTTCAATCCTTGTCTGTCTTGCACTGCTGTCATTTTTGTGTAACAGAACCCAAAGGCACTGGCCTAGCAATCCAGGTACAGTAACAGTGCCCTGTGCTCTCTCAGCTTTTAAAGCCATACGCTCATATTGCACACAGGATATTGTGGCCATAAGGCATATCCAGCCAGCACAGGTTAATTTGCCACAGGCAACATGCAGCTTGTGGCCTTCCAAATTCTTCAGATAGCACAGCGAAACAAAAAGCAGCATTACAGACTTAATGGACTTTTAATGGATTTGATGGATTCTGCATCAGCAGTTTCTAATGGAACATCTAAAGAGGAAAAATTTCCTCCCCATAGAGATTCCTGGGAGAAAGTGAACGGCACTTTGTTGCTGTGCAAAAGAACTCCATGACAAGACCTAAAGCCTTTGGAGAAGCCACTGAATTTTCAGGGGTTAGTGACTGAGCCATGACCGTGCCATAGGCTCGTCAGGTACCACAGCACCACAAAACCCCACAGAGCCCTGAGCTCCTTGATCAGGGCCATTTGACTCAGCCCCCTGTGGCCGGTGAGGAGGGATTGCAGAAACTGAAGCTGGAAGTCTGCAGCCGTTCTGAGAGGGTGGCTGGTGTTAGATGGAGAGTTGTTCTGCAGTGACCAAAAACAAGACAAAGGCTAAAATTCCTTTGTTGGATCCAGGCAGCAGCATTAATCTTTTCCTTCTGGTTATTTATCTATAACCTTGTGATTTCTACAAAATCTCTTAATTTCAACTATTGATAAATTAGTTTACAAATCAGAGAGCAAATCACCATTCACCACTGAGCCTATCATTTGTAAGGTAGCTTTCAGGCTTGCTTTTTAATCAGTTTGTCTTGTCTTGTTTTGTTTTCCTACTATCATCTGTACCTCAGGAATGGATTGCATAAAAGATTTTAAGTCTAGCTGTTGCAATTTCTTGGATGCCCTTGGAGGTGCTTTCTCCAAGTAGAACATTCAGGTATAAATTTTGTTCTCAGTCATGCTGATACAAATTCCACCATCACCCACTGAGATCAAAAGGGCGTTCCTCAGATTTACAACTGTTACGAGCGTTTAGGAAAACATCTGAGCAATACTTTACACTGAGCATGCCAAGGCACATCACTATCCCCCAGCAGCATACTTAAGGGATGGGGTTAACCCACTTATCCTGTTGCCTCAGCTCAGCAACTGAACCTGGTGCTTCTTGTTGCAAGGGATTATCGAGTGCATTCAGCTGTGGTTGGGCTGCTTCAGCCGCAACATGTCAGCAACGCAGCCCTTTGAGCTGGGTGGATTTTCTAACATTCGCTTTCCAAGCTTTCAGATGCACTCAGCCATTTTCAAGCAGCTGTGTTGGATATACTAAAACCTCAGCAACTAATTAAAGCAAGTACATTAGGCCCTTTTGATGGCAGGTGTTAGCTTTTCTTTTTTGTTTTTTCTTGTGAGAGAGCAGGCTACCACTGATGCAGACCTGCAGCTTTTAAGCCTTTGCTTGCAAAAACTGTCTCCACGTGCCAAAAACCTTGCCAGTTATTACTCTCCGTTTCACGGGTTTCTCTGATCTCCCAGCGTCTGACTTCACACCTGAGTTTGGAACAGAGAATGTGTGAGAACAAGAGCTTTGTTGCTAAGGAGCATTTGGTATGTGATTTTACTACTTTTTTTTCCCCTTGTACTAAGAAAAAATTTGTTTCACAGGAAAAAATGCGTGATGTGGCCTGAGGCAGTTGTAGGTGATGTGCAGTGGTCACGGAAAGGAGAGGGAAAGAGCAGTGACTATAATTTTCTGTTTGGCATTGACTTAATTGGGTTATGGCTGCCTGGACTTGGGTCACTTGGTCTGATGCCCAGTTCCTGTGCTTGCACAGTGTCTTTTCAAGGCCAAAACCAGTGCCAGAGCAGCAGCAGAACGGGGGAAGCCTCAGCAGGGAGACTCTGCCACTTACAAGCCAAACAGGTTTCATTTTTCATCTCAGCGCATGGAAATGGTATGGTTAATTTGTATGACATGGTTGTGACAACAGAGAGCTGTGAAGATGACGGATGTCACAAAAGCCCTTACAGGGCAGTTTGTCACAGATGACTACAAACGCAGCACAAGGCAAAATGTGTGTGTAAATGAGGCAATTGCGCCCTGTGTGCCTCTGGTTGTATGGCTGCAAAATTACAGCTCTCCTGTTTGAAGATGCACCCCTCAGCTGTGTTACACAGGGTTTTCCAGACATGCCTGGCTTTGCATTCAGACCAGGAGGTGGGACTGCATTGACTGATGCTGCAGGCCTTGCACCACTTGGCCAACACGTTTTGCCAGTGCTCCCCAGAGCCAGGCACCGCTCCTCCCTGTCTTAACCACAAAGGTCCCAAAGACCAATCCTTCCTGGGGGGCAGGGAGCCATTCTGCACAAGGCCTTCAAGAACAAATTGTCCTTATTTAGAAAAGCACCTTACTCTAATGGTGTACCATGCTAGGCATGATACAGTTTAAATGCTCTTCACTGGTTACAAATGTGACCTTCATTAACTCATCTTCGTGTGCCTAGATCTACAGGAACAGCTCATTGCATTTTCGATTTAATTTAATTTGAATGATAATTTAAAAGTTGTTTGATGCAAATGCGACCATCTGCATCCCTGCAGCTGACACAGTTTTTAAAAATGAGTTTGTTGGTAGGGTGAAGGGGAGTTTTTAATAAAGGATGAGAGCCAGGGGCCATGCAGGCACCCCTTGGAGCCCCCCAGGAGCAAGCTGTGAGTGCTGGGGGTGTGAAGCCACTGAGAGAAGCTGATACAGGTTTCCAGTGCTGTGCACGGCCATAGAGGTACGGAGGCATGACTGCAAGTCACCCAGCAGTGCCAACCACTGAGTTTGTCCTAAAGTAGAATGATAAAAATGGTATCCGTACCTAAATTAAGCTCTTAAAAAGGAGCCAGTGGAGCCTTCTTGCCTCTAATGCTTCCTTGCTTGGCAGAATTACTCACATAGGTTGGTTGGGCAGCTCCTCACGTAGGACAGGAGCACTGCTACCCTGCACCCCAGGAGCCATGCTTAGAGAGCAGCACCCCATATGGGTCCATCAAAGCCTACAGGAACTGCACTGAAAGGGCCAGTAAAGGGGAGGGAGCTGTGGAGGAATTCGAATGAATTGCTTTCTGTGCTGTATTCTGTATTTCAAGTTGTGCCCTTTTTTGGGGGGGAGGGGGGAGATTTGGCACCTGTTTGCAACAGCCACTAAAGTAGTGCTCATGGGAATGTCATTGAAAGCTCTTAAGTACATTTGCATGCATCATCTCCCTTGCCACTGTGAATATGAATGAAGGAAATGAGAAAAATGACCCTTTCTAATAAGGAGTGGTCAGCACAGCACCGTCTGTGGCTCAGGAGATATGGGATTAATTCCAAGCACAGCCCTGTGTTCTGAGAGGCTGAATTCTCCCTTCTGCAACATTACCACTCTTGCACGAGCTGACCATGCCCAGCTCTGCTCTGTTTTAGGGCTAGCACTGTGTGCTGCTGTCTTCTCAAAAGCAAAAAAGGTGCAATACTTCAGATGGTGGAGCTGTAAGTGGGGTCTATGCCAAAGCTCCATCAAGGAAGGCATGGGCCTCTTATTAAAAAGAGCGTGCATGATATGAACAGTAGCTTATTGTCTTGAACCTGGGTACTGGATGAAATATGGCTAGGAAAATAACACATAGGCTTTCTGTGGCAAAGGCTTAACTACTGATGCATTTATGCAGCATTTTTCTTGCCTTTCATTTCAAACCACGTTTTCTGCCATTTCTCTTGTGCTCGCTAAACTGGGACATGAGAAATCACAGCATTTCTGACAGCAAGAGCAATTGCCAAGAGCTCCTCATACAGCTTCGTTTTCTTCTTGCGTTGTTTCAGGTCCCTCTGGGCCGTGTTAGAAGTCACTTGGGAGCAACAGAGCTTGGATGAGCCCGTCTGACTGCGCTTCAGGTAGAAAGGTGCACAAATGACTCTGTTAAAATTGGTCCCACTTACAGTTCACTTTACAAGCAGTCTGTCAATGCCACTGGCTCTCAAACTGGCAGGAAAAAAACTGGAGCAACCTGATTTGGAATGGGTGGCTCTTACTCTGCAAGTTATACTTGAACTATACTTAGAGAATTTAAAAAAAGTTATCTAACTCAGTTTTTGGAAAGAAGTAAGGGATGCCCCTTTTTTTTTTGTGAGAGATCAGACTGCGTGAATAAGGCACAAAGAGTGGCTACAGAGGTTTTTGGGAGCAGAGGCTACGAACTGTGACTGTAGGGCTGATTTCTGATCCTTTTGCTCTGTCAGTATTGCTTCTCACTGAACCCTTAAGAGAAACGCTTAACAGAAAAAGGAGACCCTCTTGGAGAGCTGCTACCTCCTGTCGAGATTTGGAAGAAGGCTCACATCTACCTATTAGAAAAAGTACTTTTAGCTTTCAAGTTCATATTATGGATCCAAACAACATATGCTAGAACTGAACACAGTCTTGCTGGGAGGAGATTTGCCAAATCCAAGGCTGCTCTAGCAATAAATAGTAAACCTAATTAGGCTCTGGAGCATCCAGTTTAGCAGCAGTGATACAACAGGACGTTGGCACCTCTCGTAATAGATATTGAGAACAGCACTGAAGTGTAAAAACGAAGAACAACACAAAACAAAGCAAAATAACCCCATGGTCTTCTTGAGAACAGCCGGTTGTAGGCAGTTGGGTTATTTGTGGTTCTGTTTCCCTGCTATTGTATTAAACAGCAGCTGGTCTGATCATGGTGCATTGCTATGCAGGACAGGGAAGGCAGCTATTTCATGTGAATACTGATTGCAATGTGAGAAAACTATGGATGCCTTATTTTTCTCACAATCCTTAGTTTCCTGGTATCAAACATCTCTTTGATAGAAACCTTATAGTTTGGCTTTCAAGAGGCAAAATCACTTTAACTGGTGTGTTAGAAGGACTGCAGATTTCATCCGTCACTGCAAATCCTTCTGTGCTTTCTCTACCAACACACAAACATCAAATGGTGGAGCTGTTCCAAGGCTGTCAGCTCACAGAGCTTTTCTGGCCTGGAAGATGCTCAAAACGGGGAGCTTCAGTGAGAAACAGATGAGAGGACTCACGTTTCACCACCTTCACTCTTGCTGTGAAAACTTCCACTATGTGCATTGCCCCTTGCTGGTAGTTCTGTTGAAAGAGTGAGAATTCATCTATCTTTTTCCCTTTTCGATCTCCGAGCTTTGGCTCTTCCCTCTGCACAAACCTTGAAACCAGTCAGAGGAAATGAGTGGTGCTTTTCCATTCACAGATCTGCCAAACCCGACCCTGCAGCTTAGTCCTGTGAGCAGCAGTTTTTGCACTGCTGGGGTAGGAACCCCCAACAGCTTTGTAGCTGAGCCCTTTCCCCCTTTGTGTCCTCATAAATTAAACATAACGGCTGTCTCCTGCTCCTGCAGACAGCTATACTCTAATAAATCATGTAAATAGAGTCTCAGAGACTCGCTGCCCTTTATTTCACTCTAGTCCCTTAACTCAGATGTTAATTGGATTTGAGATATTTCACTGCATGATCCCTAAGCAGGATCCTGGAAGGTCCTCTCCAGAGCAATAACCTATAGCGTGGCCCTCTTTGTTTTCTTCTTCTGTCTCAAGGAAGAGAGCAGTGAGGAGCACAGCCAAGCTGAAGACCAATTTCTTCTCCTGCAGCTCTCCTGGGATGCCTTTTTGGGCCACTGGTGCTTTGGTGCCGTTTTGGGGCTGTTTTTTTGCAGCAGGGCTGTTCCTGCCTCCAGTCCCAAAGCAGTGGTTCCCAAGGAGCCTGGCAACATGTAATCCCTTTGGAGCAATTACACCAGGCTGCTGGGGCTGCTCTAACCTCCGAGTGCTTCGAGCTAACAGTGACCCTGTTTTTCAGAAAGAGATTAGAAAGTTCTGGTGGTTTAATTAGCGTAGTACCACTTTTCAGCTGGGAATTGTGGAGATAAAAACAGATGTGGGACGTACAGTCAAAAAGGCATTGGAAGTTTCTTTCTCTGGGGCGAAATGCCACATCTTCTGTAACTTGTCTTCAAGTCTCGTCTAGAAATCTGCCATCTCTCTGGCCACGTCCTGTCAAGTGAGTGGCTACGGCTGGGATGCAGAGCACAGGCAGCACCAAGCACAGGGCAGTGCCTTTAGCTTCCTCATGCCCCCACAGCTCACACCAGCCAGGCTGTAGCAGCTTGGCTGCTGCTCTTCATGTTTGCAACTTGCCCTGAACCAGTTTCTAGGAGCAACGGCAATTTAATTAGCTTTAGCAATTAGCACTGCTTAACTGAAGCTGCTGCAGAGCAAAGGCACTTTTTTAGACTGTAGAAGCAGCAATTAGTGTTTCTTTAAAGTAACGAGCCTAGCTAGACTTCTGAGCCTGCCTGAGTCTGTTCATCTAATTTGGAGATTCATCAATAACTCAGGGGGAATCAAGAGAGATGCACTGGGTTTTTCACCACCATGACTGAAAAACCCAACTGGGAAGCTATGGGAAGACTTTTATTTGTCTTTTCTGGGCTGGTTAATGGTCATGGACATCTTGGTTCATGGGAGGCACTGCTGGAAAGCATTGACTGGAGAAAAAAAACCTGATGGGTGCGATTGGCTCTGTATGATTGGAACTGGGCCGTCTCTGGGAGGCAGAGGTGGCTGAGGGAGGCTCTTCCAGCCCTGGCTTTCAAATCTCATGGTAAAGAAAATATAAGCAATGTCTGGGCTTCTTTGTGAACATCCTTTCCATTCGTTTTCTGAAGGAGACTGACTGCTTTCCCCTTGCAGTTCTCATTCCTGTTTGAAAAATAACGTGTGCACTGGGAAACAAACTCTTCTTTTTTTTTTTCCTTCCCCCTCAAAGCCTTGCCTGCAGCTGCGCCCTGCTGTTTTGTTCACCTGAAAACTGAGGTCAGTTCTGCTGGGAAGGGCAGGAGCTAACACTGCTCAGCTGAGCAGCAGTGCTCAGAGTCACTGCTGTGCCCCTGCTGGGCACCGCGGAGCTCGGATGGCACAGATAGATTATTTGCACTAAGATGCGTACGCAGTGCACGAGTGCCAGGTTTCAAAACCCATTAGCTATAATATGGTGATTCACATCTTGTCAAAACATCTTTTGGATGCTTTCGTTATTTTGCATCTGTGAGATGAGTCAGTGACCTTAAACAATTTGTTAAAGTTGTTCCTGCTCGTGCAGTCTTATTTCTTTAATTGATGGCTGCTCTTCCCTATCTTTCTTGCTTGAAACAGCCAAAACATGAGAAACACAACACAATTTACGGTGATTTTAATGAAAATCATAACGCAGCAGTTTCTGGGGTTTTTCCTGATGAAGTTTTTACTGTCCCACAGGCTTTAAAATGGCATATGTGCCACATAACCTTACCTTGTGATAAACACTCTGTCCTTTGGCTTACTGATAGACTTAAAACTAGGCTGGACAAATGAAAAAACTGCTGCCAAACGTCATGTTTCCTGATAGGTGGATGAGAGAGATTTTTGTAGGTATTTCTGGTTTTGAAGGTCTAGGATAAACACAGTGTACATCCCTCCCCCTTACGATTCTCACATGTTAAGCTCTTGCTAACAACCCAAACAGTATTTAGTGGTTTTGCTAGGAAATGCCATTACAGAATCAGCATAACGTACCTCTTCTGACTTCTCTTTGCCATAACACAAAAATAAAACATTCTGCTCTGAAGCTTTCTTGTGTTTTAAGGGTCAGTTCAGCTGTTTAGATAGCAGGTTGTAAGGAAAAGAGACTAAAAAGTTCTGTGCTTTACTATAACCAGTAAATTCCTGTAACTTGGAGGCTTACTAAAGAGAAATGGGCACAGAGCCATGCTTCCAGCAGCCTTCTGCTAAAGAAATGGATGCAAGTCAGAAACTTTCTAAATAGCAGTCATATTGGGAAAGCGTTCTGGTTGCAGCCAGTAACCAAGAAGGGCTTTGGTGCCTCTCTTCTGATTCGGTGCTTCTGGGGTTCAAAAAAGCCATCCTCTGTGTAATGCACTTAGCGTTCCATAAGGACTTTCTCAAAAGAGCATATTTCTGGATATGTCACAGAACTAGGAATGCTTTTCTGTATACAGAAACTGAAGGAAATGTGCTCCCCTGTTCACTGCTTAATTGCACAAGAGGCTTTTATTTATGGCTCTACATCAGACTTGGGATTTTCAAGGGGGAAGAATAAGCCAAAGGCATCTCCTCTAGCTCACATGAAGTTTCTGCCACTGAGATGAGCAGAAGGAGCTTGGCAATGGATGCCCGTTCTCCATCAGAAGCAGGGTCCCTCCGTGGGACGTTTATTTCAACACTCACTAGAACTCTTTGACCTCAGCACTGGTCACCATCGGCAGTGTTTGTCACAGCTCATTACACAGCAGGCATGCAGAAGCCCAGTGACCTTTCCCAGGAGGACAGGCAGAAAAGCCATGACACAAAAGAGGAGGAAAGGAGTCGTATGCTTTAGAAGAGAAATAATTGAATGTTATCATGATGGAAAACACTGGGCTGACAATAGTCAGATACAAAGATTTTCCTTATAGAGTGTTGGTTTGGTACACGTCGGGGTTTGGACAAATATCCGGGTTCAGTTCCCCTTCCTGACCCCACTTCACTACTGTGGAACTTCAGTCAGGATGGGGAATGATTCCCAGTCCCAGTGGTGTTAGGGCATGGGGGACCCAGCACTTTTGTGTTGCACTGGAGCAAGGATCAGAAGTGGGAAAACTAAAGCCATGTTACATGGCTTCCTTCTGCCAGGCGGAAATAGCAAGAGCCCTAAAAGTGAGATTTCCATACCTATTCAAGGATTTGAGACAAATTTTCAGCCTTTCTCCTCAAAACTCCCCAGCTTCCATGGTGGAGGAACAGAGCCTGAGGGTCCTCCCAGCTGTGCCTCCAGTTTCTTCTTCAAATAGGTCCAGGTTTCCAAACATCTTTTTCCACCCTTCATTTCTCTTCTAGTTTTCATTTAATCTGACTTCTCCAGTCTCCTGAGACAAACTGATTAATTCTTTTCCCCTTCACAGTCCCCTGAGTCCCTTGTTCAATCTTTCCTGCCTCAGTGAGATCTTAATAAATGCTGTCTGTGGCTGGAAGTGAGATTGGGTCTCGGAACTGTAATTAATTCTTTACTTCCTCCATTGCTTCAGTGTGCTATTTGCAGCCATCAGCCCGTGCAGAAGCAGAGGTGTGCAGACAGCCTCCAACTTTTGCTGCTGATTAATATGTTATGTCCACTGTTCTTCCTCCTTCCTCTCTTACACTTCTTGGTTTGCCTTGTAGCCAGTTTGTTCTCGGCTAAAGAAAACACTGATGGGCTTCCAGTGAAAATGTAATCCCAGAGACAATAATTGCCAATGTTCTCTTTGTTCATCCTCTGTTTTTTGAAAATAGCAGTGGATTTCAATCAATGTAGGTAGAACTGTTGAATGTGGGAGTTGCTGGTCATGGGAGCTTCCTCTGGCAGGGCAGCAAGCCCAGCTTTAGCCATGCTTAATACCAAAGCAAGTGTCTGGCCCTCCTGCCCCAAGCCTGCTCAGGATTTCAGCAGTGAACTGGAAAGCTGCATTCAATAAGCCAGAAAGGGAATGAATGCAAATTTCCTTCTCTCTTTTTGGTGAGATTTATGCCACCTCCACACGCACAGCCTCCTGGCAGCAATAAATCACAGAGGGGAAGGGAAAGCAGCGAGGAAACAGTTACCCTGCAGTTTCTGTGAGGGGCTGGGAGATGGGATGTGCGGGGCCAGCCAGCTGCTCCCAGGCACATAGCCCCTATCTCACAAATCTGGTCCAGTGTGTGCTCCTTCTCCTTCCAAACAACCACCACAGAGAGCACCTCCCTGAGCCAGGGAAACAGAGAAGGGATTTGCTTTCCAGTCATCCACCTTCCTTTCCCTCTGCGTGAGCGCAGCACGTGTGCCAAGACACTGGAGGCTGGGACAACCTCAGCTTGGCAGATGGGTTTATTAGAGATGATGAGCACTTTGTCTGCTCTGTGCCAAAGTTCTCTCCAGCATGTGATGAGCTGGGCACTCCCCAGGCTGAGGCTGCATCTCAGACCTACAGCTAGTGCATCAAAAATCATCTCACCCACTGGGACTGACAAAAAAAAAAAACCAAACCTGGAAGATGGAGGTCCTGGTTCTGCCCAGGCCATAGCAGAGCACAGCCCTGGTGCAAGTGGAAAGATGGGAATGCTGCTTTGCCCTGGTGATGGACATTAACCCTGCTCACCCTGCAGGCCTGCATATCCCCTCTCTCTGTGCTGTCTGACAGAGTCGCCTGGGTTCAGCCTGGGGAAAGCTGAAGAGCCACAAGGAGCAGAAAGGGTGTAAAACAAAATAAGTAAATGCACTTGAAGAGTTGCTCTCATTTGGGACTGGAAAAGCTCCAGAGACACCTCTCTTTGGGTTCAGTCAATATTGCTTTCAGGTGTCTTAGCCTCTGCTCTGCAAAGTGGAAATAGAGGTGGGCAAGGCCATGGATATGCTCAAAGCAAGGCAGGTTCTGCAGGAAAGCTCCTGGTACCCATGCAAACCCTGCAAGGCACTGGCTCAGTGCTCTGCTCTATTTTGTAGCTGCCTGGCAAAAAATGCCTAGCTCATTTCTCTTGCCATTCTGTGGTTGTCTCAACCACCTCCCAGCCTTACCTTGCAGCCCCCTGCTCCTGGGACTGGCCGGGCAGCTGTCAGGACTGGAAATACAGGAGATGCTGAGTTCCCTTCACACTGGCCACAAGCAGCAAGAACAAGAAGACACAAAGGGGGCAAGGTCTATCCATCGCATCATGCTGAGCTCAGCACGCTCTGCTGCCCCTTGCCGCTGCTGCTGGGACTGAGGGAGCAAGTCCTGCTCTGCAGGGTCTGGGTTCAACCTCGAGAAAGGCATTTGGCTGCTGTCTGTAAGCACCTGACCGTGGCTTAATCCACTTTTAGAGCAAAGCTCTGATAGGCCCCCAGCAGAACTAGGACAGCTAAAAATACTCAGTGCCTGAAGAAAATAGTCATTTGGGTAGGACCGAATCCAAGTGATTTATCTCCAATCAAAAGGTGCAAAAGGGCCAAAAGATGGTCTCATCAGGTCAAGCATCAGAAATGGAACAAAGACACGAGCCAGTCAAGGGCTAAAGAAAAGCAGTGAGATCACAGCAAGAGCAGCAGAGCCTGCACTAGCGGGGAGCTGAGAGGTGTGTGCCCATTTCCTCACCATATGCTGACTTTACCTTTACTGTCAGTCTAAATTCTGCCAGTTATTAAATTATAACTTGCAGCAGGAATGCAGTTAGATGTGATCCAAATGGTGTCACAACAATTATGGTAATTATCTGAAAACAAGCCAATTACTTCCCTCCTTCGTGCCGGTTGGTACCAAGATAGCAGCTGTTCGAAGCAAATTTGTTATCGCATTACTGTACATTTGTTAAAGGTTGAGGCTATAGATTTTAGTCTTCTTTTATGCTATAAAGTCACAGAGAGTATAACTTACTAGGATTATTTTTTTAAATGTCATGGAGAGAGAAATTTCTTTTGTATGCCAAGAGAACTGATGGGAAAGTGATTTACTAATGGCTCCTAGCTGGAAATGTGTGCTTTGCAATCAGCATACAACCGAGCTATAAATTAACCTGTGTCAGTTTGTTACCTCTGCCTATGCAAAATGAGCCCATAAGTTTTCGTGGGTTCTCTTACACTTCTTCAGTTTTGCCGTTTGGGGCCACTCAGCACACGGGGAGGTGTCTCACAGGGTCGCAGCCTCCACTGGATTTGCTTTCAGCAGCTGGTTTGGCTCGTCGTGTTTGGACTCTTTGGATCACGTGAGAAGCTGCAACGTTCTCTTATGGGGAGTTGCATGCCAAGGATGGCTCAGCCTCACCACAGGGCTGGGACCGGCAGCTCTGCCTCCTGGCACAGCAGATCTTGGAATCTTTGGCTTTGCTGTGTGCAAAACACTCTTTTCAATAAATGTCAAGGGCAGATTAAAGAAAATTAAACAGCGGAAAG
Source organism: Tetrao urogallus (assembly GCF_951394365.1). Lineage (NCBI taxonomy): Eukaryota > Metazoa > Chordata > Aves > Galliformes > Phasianidae > Tetrao > Tetrao urogallus. The sequence goes on from NC_136833.1 coordinate 6,983,715, forward strand.
AAGAGATACTACCACCTTTTGGCTGGAAGAGTATTTTCATGATAACTGAATGAATCATCTGTAAAAAATGTGTTTCCCACTCCGTGCTTCAGGTACATGCCAGTAGGACCTGTTTATATCTGCAGATTTAATGTATGCCTTCACGCACCCATAATTTGCTGTAGCTCATGTGCAGCTATGCAGCCAAAGCACAAGGCAGAGCTTGGTTCGTGGGAGAAGGTTCATGGCACAGGCCTGCTGCTTTGCTTGAGGTAATTAACGTTGGGCTTGCAAGAACCTTCACAAGAAGCCTAAAGGCTGACAGATTTGGGCTACATTGGAGCAACAGAGAAGCGTGTTCCAGATGAAGCCATCCCATCCTCTCACCCAGCTGCCAGTCCCCAGGAGCTGCAGCTGAGTATTGTGGCACCCACCCACTGCAGCAGGGGAATTCCCTGTGTCCTGTGGGAGCCAGGCTCCAGCACACCCCTGGACATCGCTGGGATCTTCATGCTGTGCTTAACTGACACCATCTGCTCTCTATTTTCCTTTCCCAGAACGTCCCCTCTGTTGTGAGAGAGACGTGCCAAGACTCCTTTCTACACTTGGGGTCATTCCTATTAATTTGGCAACATGTGAAATACTGCCTCACACAAGGGAATGTAGGTATGTTGTTCCTTATCACTTGCTGCTCGATTCTAAAGCCTTATCATTTGCCATTCACTTATTGCCTTTGTCCTTCTGCTTCACATGAAGCCAATCCCGTATTTGTTACCCCTTAAAACTGCCCTGTTCAGATTTCCCCGTTAAGCAGCAATGGGACCTTCAGCCCCAAGGATTACATTTGAGAGAGTGCTAAAAAAATAATCCCAGCAGTCCCCTTGCAGCATTAGCTGTGAGCGTGTAAACAGGTTCCTGCTTATCAGTCTTGCTGCTATCTTCTGCACACAAACTGCTCAGCCCACAAAATCCAATTTCCAAGCGGACAGAGGAGGGAAGTGTTTGCAGAAACATGGCAGTACAGATCTCCAAAGCCATGGCCCTCGTTATGCTGATGTTGAAGGGAGAAATGCTGCTTGATGCCTCCTGGCACACAAGGGTGACATTTACTGTTCTGACTTTGGTCAGAGTCAGCTCAAATTTGTCGTAGAATCATTTCCTCATTGTTTTCTTCACAATCATCACCTTCTGTATCCCCCAACCAGCCTGGAAGCAACTTAGAAATGGCAGTCAAGTCACACAGGCAGGAGATGCAGGAACACAGGCTGCTTCTCCCACATGCATTCAACACAGGGCACAGAGTGAGAGGACGAGCTCCCACACTCAAGGCTGAGGTATTTTGCACAGGATCTGTTGGTGGACAGATGCTGCAGCCAGGAGCCAGATGCTGTCCAGGAGGAGCTGAACCCCCTGGCACTTGGGAGGAAGGAATGCAGCACTGGGAGCACTGCGGCTGGACTCCCTGACCCAGGGAGGAATGCAGGCATCACCACCCAGCAGCAGCAGGGCAGCAAGATGCAAAAGGCATGAGATGCAAAAGGCACGAGCTCTTTGTTCGTTTCCAAATTGAGTGATCAGGCAGCAGGCAGGCTGACTCCGCTCCAGCGCTCCTGTGAAGGGCTGTTTGTTGCCCAGAAGTTCACCGCATCACTAAAAATGCAAACTGTAAGCTGATTAGCTATTCATAGTCTTTCTTGATTAGCTCACCATTAATATTTCAATGTCAGAACTGGATGCACAGTGCCTCCCAGCTCTCTTCCTTCCTGCTTAATTAATTTTGACCACCGCCAACAATGGTTTCCGACAGATAGCAGAAATTAAAGTGGGCTGTTCCGTGACTTTGCTTGCTGTAAACAGCTATTTGCAATTCCTTTTCATACATCACCCACCTGCAACAAAGAGATCACGGCAGCAGAAAATGAGTCTTCCTCAATAAGGACTACAGAGCTCCAAAAGAACATTTGCTTATTTGGTAAAAATAATCAAAAAAGACAATGAGGTAGGTGCAACTCAGCAACAAGGTTTGCATCTCACCTAGCAGTCAGCTGGCTGTTATGCCATTTAAAAGAAGAATAAGGAAGGGAGAGAATGGTTAATTTCTCTTTAAACAGTCTTTGATTTTGGGGAGCTCATAAAAGCTGCGGTTTGCCCCAGCTGTGTGGGGATGCACGATTGCTGCAACCTCAACAGTGGGATGAGGAGGTTGCCTCATAAAATGCACAGCACACACAGCTGATGACACAACAAGCTGCTGATAGTTGGTCTGATTTTAGTGTCTTGCTCAAAATGTGCCTGCCTGGGACCACAGCAGCTCACACTTAGACTGAGTTTACAGAAATGGAGTTTTTGCCTCTTTGCTGCTACGTGAGCCGTATATCACTGCTGCAAAATGAGGCCTTCTGCTACAAGACTCGCTCCACATCTCCACCCATTGCTGCAAACCATCCTGCCCCATCCTCCAACCTCTCTCTTCACGTGGAATGCACCATGACAGTGGCCCAAGGCAAGCGGAAAGGCAGGAGCAGCACAGTGCAGCCATGCTCGGCTCCATCCGCTCCACACAGCAGTAACTCAGGCTGTTAAATGCCTGGCCAGAGCTCACCATCTGCTCCCAGTCTTCTAGGAATACTGCTGCGTAATTCAATCAAAAAGGAGAAGGTCCTTGTTTCACTGAATTGTAAGTCACTCTTCAAGTAATTATATTTTTATGCCCCTATCAGGAGGCAACAGGGGCTGTTCATTTTACAGGCTCTGCCAAGGTCACGGCTGGGTGGGGAAACACAATGTCACATTTCCTCAGCCACCAGTAAGGGCCAGCTCCTGCTGCTGTGTCCTGTGCATCCCCTGGGCCAACTGCAGTTCCCAAACCCCAAGGCTTATTTATGTTTTAACTTTCTGGTTAGGCAAACGAACAAAGCCTTGCTGGAGCAGGGCTGTGGTCCAGGAGCAATCTTCCTACAGAGCATCACAAATGTTCTGGCTGGGATGAGAAGAGCTGACCAGCACAGCCAGTCCAATCGCTTTCCAATCGCTAGCCAGAGCCTGGCTCTCCAGTTGGCGTTATCAGGGTGGGAGGTGAAAATCAAAGAAACAAGACTAAACCATCAACATGAAGCTGATCCTCAGTGGCACAGGCGTGCCAATCTTGCCCCTCCAGGGCAATGCGCATAACAGCTTCTGCAGTTCAGCGATTGCTGCCCAACTGGGAGCAAAATCCTGCTTATCCCAGCCACTGGGGGAGTTGCAGGCTTGCATCCCTTACGTGCTGCCTTAGGAAGATCAGATGAGATTAGTTCAGGGCAAAAATCTACCGACTTGTTCCATCTAAAATGCCCAGTATATAACTCGTGAGGGGCACAAAAAAATAAAGGAGACTTTAAAAGATACAAAAGAGTAATCTTGCTGGAGCCTTCTGTGTAATTCCCCCACTACAGACACTTCTGCTATCCTACAGCTTATGCATTTCAGACTGGAAGGCAGAGCAAAATGCTTCCAAACATCACTCACTTGGGAGCTGCGCTACGTGCCCAGCACAGATGGAGACGTCTGCCAGACCTACCTGCATTATCACACTGTGCAAAAAGGAAGCTGGACCTGGCCCACAGCCACCACTCACACATTTGCTCTCAGAGCTGGCTGCCCAGTCACCCAGCAGCCCAGGTCACGGAGCTCAGGATGCTGCAGCCAAATGCTCATCTAGAGCAAGCGAGGCAGCACTGAAACATCTCTTGTCCCACCAAAGGGTCTGACCCACACAGCCAGAACTGTGCTGCAGGCCAGATAGGTCTGTAGCTATTAGACATACCCATTTGCCAGTACTCCCCAGCTCCTTTCTTAGGGAAATCCTATCTCTGTGCATGCCTCCTCTCAAAGCAGGACTGACTGATGCATTAACGCGGCCATTTCGAACTGCCTGGGCAATTTGTGATACAAAGCACATGGAGCAGCTGCAGCTCAGATTTATCACCTTTCTCACCAAGTCTAGCCAGCACTTCTCCGCTGTACAGTAAGAGCTACCAGGGCTGGTAATGACTTCCCAGACAGATCTACAGATAGCATGAGTTTCATCTAATCTCAGGAAAACAGATTTTGAAGCATTTGAGGCCTTCACTCTAATCTGATATCAGCCTTCATGTTTTGGGGCAGCATGTTGCTGCTGGTAAATGCACGTACGTGCTGCTCTCATTGCTACACGCTGTTCTTCTGTACACTGATCTCTGCCCTCCTGTTAAATTACAGCCAGAATCCCACCAGCCCAGCAAACATTTGTCTGACACGAAGACTAGAGACTGTCTTCTGTGGTGCTAATATCAGTTTAGAACACCACACTGAAAGGCCAAACACTTCAACATGGATAGAAAAGGAGAGTTGGATGCCCAGGTTGACAAAGGCTCCCTAAAATTAATGCATTCTTCTCCTGAGCAAACCAAACTGCAAACAGCCCATGCTGTTCTCAAGCATCCTGTTAGCCTCAGAGAGGATGAGAATGGTTTTTTCCTGTTTTACACTTGATGTTCAGTCCAGCAAATGAGTCAAGAAAAATGATGTGGCCTCTACACAATTGGTTTGAGATGCAGGAAACTCAGCTAGGACCTCCATTCATTCAGCAAGGATATTAGGGTGGCCCTGAGGGTCTGTGTCCATCTTCCCAGCAACAGGAGATACAGATGTGAGCCAAACCCAGTGGGAAAAGCAAAAGTCAAATTCCCTCAGAAGCTGAAGCATGGATTTTCCCACCTGAAACATGTCTGGCACGGTGCTCACAGAAGCACTTTTGGAGCCCGTCGGGCTGGTTATTTGTTGTTTCCATTTATTACAAAGCACTGTTATTTTTAACAAAACATACACTTTAAGTACAGTTACTGCATTCAAGTGCAATAACTGGTCTAAGCTCAAATCCCTAGGAGATCTATTGAAAGAGAAGCTATTCTACCACATATTAATATGACAAGCATTTCCCCAGGTTTATGGGAATAGAAAATACATCTTGTACAAGTGAACTAGTCTTTCTTACAGCATGAAACTGCTCTTTTCCAATGATAGCAATGAAAGGATATTGCTTCTGTCACTGATGCCACTGGAAATGTATTGCTCCTCTCCAAGAAACCAATGAAAGGACATGGCTGGTTTATTCTCTAAATGAGGCTATTGAGAAATACGCTGCTCCCAGCACCAGCCCATGCACACTGCTGCTGCTGTATCCCAACCCTAAGGGAGGGCAGAGGCACCGTGTGAGCATCTGTGTGCCAAATGGCAAAACTATACCTTGCAGAAAACCAAACCAGAGTTTGAGATCTAAGCAAAGAAGCTGTCCAGGCATCAGATGGAAATGAAGCCCTGTCTTACCTCACAAGGCTGGGATAGGAACCAACTGCTGTACAGCACAGCCAGGATCTGATCCCTTCTCCTTCAGCAGCTCAGCACCTTGTGTGAATTGAGCATACACCCTGGGGAAGGCCAACCCAGCCTTACCCTGTGGCAGGGAGCCTGGCCATAAGGAAAGCTGCCGGGCCCTCTCTCTTTTACTGCCAAGTTTAATGGCCTGGCTCTGTGCTGGAAATTTCAAGTTTTGAAAGTAAAATAATGAAACAGCTCTCAAACCAAAATGATCTGTCACTTGAGTGCACGCACCGAAGAGAGCGTGGAGAAAGGACTCACAGCAGACACAAATTTCCTTCAGTGAAAAGCCGAAGGCAAGTCAATGTTTGTGGTCCCACTTTCATTGCTCATCGAACTGGAGACCTGGCAAGGTTGTCCTCCTGGGTGGCACCAGTTGGAATGGAGATGGAAGAAAAGCCAATAGTTTATAATGTGGCACTTCACCCCATCTTTAAAAACACAGATTCATGAACCTACATCATCCATGCTTTGGCACCAGTGCCCAGCACTGCTGCAGGGCTCAGTGCTGATCTTGCTCCAGGACCTGCCATCCTCAGGCCCATGATGGTGGGAATATGAGCAAGAAGGTGGAGTCTTAGGCTGACAGAATGGCTTGGGTTGGAAGGGACCTCAAGGATCACCTTGTTCCAACTGCGCTGCTGTGCAGGGGGTTCCTGGGCTTCATAGTCTGCTTTTAGCTAACTGAATGCTGGAGCGACTTGGCAAAAAAAACCCACCAAAAAACAGTAAACTGAAGAATTGCATCAGTGTGAATGAAAATAGATGAGCAGGGCTATGTCAGGTGTGAGTGACACTGGAACCAGAGTGAAGCAGCACATGGCTGCATTGCAGTACTGGGGCTCAGCACAGTAGCATGGGGCCCTGCCCACAGGTTTTATCAGTTGTGTCAGGAATCAGCAGGAGCTTGCTGGCTGAATAATAATGTGCCACAGGCATTTCTTCAACCTCACTAATGTAATTAAAGCAAGCAGGGGGAAAAGCCTTGTGCAGGGAAGGAACCAGCATGTCCAGTGTTTTTGGTTACTGTCACTATCGCAAGGACAAAATGTGAAATGTGGAGAGGGTGAAACTGGCAACGGGGACCTGAGCAATGGCAAGAACCCTGCCATTAATTACTTCCAGTGTCATGGGAGCACTGCTCTTTCCAGAGAAAGACAAGGGAAAACAGAAGTGCTGTCCTTGGGACGCAGGAGCTGGATCTCTCAGTTCAGATTTGAAACTGCTGCCTGGACGATGCCAGGACACTGGGGTGCTGCTCCCCTATGCTGCCACCACCAAGTTCCTCCTCCTAATCCCAGGGCTGTCTGTTGATACACAACCCTCAGTGTCAACAGGATGGGGCTCCCAGGCTGCCACGGATGCCAAAATGTCCATCAGGAAACCAGAGGCGTCAGGCCCGGGCTGGGCTGCGTGGGAGCAGGGTGGGAAAGTCTGTGTGGTTGGTGACTCTTGTCTTCTTGAATATTTTTAGCCCTGAGCATTTTTAGCATTGCTTGCCGCTTTGATCCCCCAGTCCCAACCCATCCCCTGCCTGGACAGCTGCTTGCTCCCTTGATATCTCCTCAAAGAGGTGCTGCTGTGACATTGCTGGCACCCTGGAAGCAGTGGGCATGTTCCCACTGTCCAGTAGCCCCATCAGGCAGTGCTCCAAAAACACTTTGTGTGGTATTGAGGGCAGCAGGGAACGAAGGATCTTTGGTTTTAATAGTAGGTCAGCAATTAGCAGGCAGCCATGTCTCTCTATTTGCTGCCACCCTGGAGATGCTAGCAGAGGTTGGAGTACCCATACAGGACCTTGGTGCTATTGTTATCTAAGTCACTAATTACACATTACCTATATGTCACCAGGCTGATCGATACTAATCTGAGAAATCAATAGGGATGTGGAGGTCGGTGCTGTTTGCCATTCTGCACAAGCTGGGAAAAACAGGGCATCATCGATCCCAAAGGTGCCACTGCTCTGCTTCCATCAGCAAGAGGGACTTCAGCTGCAAATGCAATCAGATTTTGCAGGAAGAAGCTCTCAGCACTGCCATAAAACTTGGGATTTAAATGAGGTTAAGTAAGGGAATTGCATAAGTAGGGGCTTTTGCCTGTCTTGTGAGTCTCATGACTGTCCTGATTCTGTCGTAGCGATGCTGGGAAATGGCTCTTTGAAACTACAAGAGCCTTAGAAAGGCGCAGGCAGGTCAGGATCATCTGCCCTCAGCGTTTGGCTTGTCTTGAGCAGTTAGCTGATGGTGGTGGGATTAGGCAGAGAGCAGCGTGGGGTGAAAGCAAAACTCTCCCCAAAGGCTTTGCTCGTGCTCAATCATGCCTGTGCCCTCACTGAGGTGTGGAGCTCTACAGCCCCCTCCTGCCATGCTGGGCAGGTGTCGTGGCTTCAGGGGTTTACATCAGTACTCCACATCATAACATCTTGTAGTGTGCTGGGAGTTAAAGAGTTCGTGCTGCAGTTCCATAGATTGTCAATAATCCAAGGAACTGCAGCATTAATTGTCGAACTTAATGATTTCTGGTCACCTGTTCTCAGAAGAGAAGAATGAAGTACAGCTCCCAGAAGACTTCATTTTTCTGTTCCCATTTTCCATTTGGAGGGAAAGATAAAACAGGCTGGGAGTCACAAGACTGCCCTCTCTGCTCCCTGGCTGCTCAGCCTACAGCATTAGAGTAAGGACTTCAGTTTCAGAAACTCTCTGTTTCACATTCTATTTGATTTGCTTCTATTTCAATCTTACTGTATTATATTGTATTATCTCACATTCTGCTACTACATTCAGTAAGCTTTTTTTCCTTTAGCTTGTTTGAGGCCCATCTTCCTACCTTTTCCCTTTTTTGCTCCCCTCTGCTTCCCGGGGCATGGATCCATGGGTCCCTTTGGCTCTTCATCATGGAAACCAGGCCAACCCGTGACAGCAGGCAATATTAGAGGTGAGCAGGTGGGGGTGCAGCCAGGCACCAACCCCCAGCAGATCAGCCTCTGCTCACTAGCAAAGCAGGAGATCTTTGCTTGGAAAGCATGGGATGAAGAGTTCCCAAGCAGCAGCAGTCGGGCTCTCATCAAGCTTTTAGGGCAGAGAGTAGCAGAATGAGATCTGGGTAGAGGCTACTGGTCCCCACATTCATCTACAACAACCTGTTGCTTTTCCTAAGCAGCAGATGCTATCTGCTTTGGTCCCAGAGCAGACTGCCAGGAACTTAATCCAGCAGCAGACCCATAATCCTTTCCTTAGTCCCACAAGCCCCAAATGCAGAAAGGTGATGGATTTGCTGTTTCATAGGGTTTATTTGGCCCAGCTTCATTCCCCACAGCACTGGGGAGGTGTGCTTTGGGATTTTCCCCCAGCAATGATGTAGGAATATTTCTGAGGGGGTCTTGAACCACTCTGCAGCTCAAGGACCTGAACTTTTGGCACTGACAACGGGCTGTGTTCAGCAGAGCAAAAACCTGCTTGTGGTGTAGATAGAAATGGAGAACCACAGCCAATGTGCAGTGGCACAGGGCTCTAATCTTCAACCCTGATGTGGCAACGCTGCTGGGAACTGTGTGGATTCTCAGACTGGGAGCTCCCCAGGACATGGCTGATGAAAGAAGCTGGCAGCCCCCAGTCCTTCCCTTACAACTTCATCTTAAGAGACACTTCCCCCTGGAATTAACCTCTACTTTTAAAATACCAGCAAAGAGGCTTTTGCTGATAAGGGACCAGGACAGGATTTCAGCTGTGCACTCATTTGCTCTCCCTCTCTACCAGCAATGATGGGCTGCAGCTGGGGAGTTGGAACCACCCTGCTGACCTCATATATAAATGGGGCCAGGTAGCTACCCAGCTGCTAAGGATGCTGCAATGTGGGCTGGAGATGAAGTGCTACAACAGAAATTTAATTTTAGTGAGATGGCACTATGCTTGGTGAGTAAGCCATGTCTCTAATCTCACATAGGCAGCTTTGTCTTTGCATGAAGGATGAGAGCTGAGCAAATATTCCTCTTTCTGTTGTTCTGCTCCTCGTTTGCTTTTTCATTAAGGTTCATCCTCTTAATATTTGCAAGGATGTGGATTTTTTTGTTGTTGTTCTATTTTGTTTTGTTTTCATGGAGTGCGTACCAAGCATCAGGAGTCATGTGTTCAGTGAATGGTGGCAATTAGCCTCACTTTGACCCTTGATGGCGTGCCTGTGTCTGCAGTTAATGCTCTGCTCTGTGTGCGTGAAGTTTCTATCTTCCTTCCATCTGGGGCTGGCAAACGTGGCTCTCTAAAACTAGCAGGAAAGCACTGAAAATGAAGCCTGAGCCCCACTGCCCTGTGCTGTGGGCTGCTCTCAAGATGTGCTTTGTGCTGCTCTCTGCAGTTGGGTTGATGTGAGCGTGGCTCAGGGTTCTGTGTGATGCAGTGCAGAGGCTGTGGGACTGATTTGGCTCTGCTGGTGCCTCTGCTCAAGCACTCTGTGGCAGATTCTGTGTTCCTGGCCCAATGCATTTAGGAAATTGGATGGAGCTTGTGCCGTTAGTGCTCTGCAGAATTCTCTGAGAAGGGGATACGGGAGCAAAATTCTGATTTCAGGGGGAATAACTAAAGGCAGACAGGATGGCACCTGTGGGGCCTATTGTGCTGAAGGGAAATCTGGGGAGTTGGGAGAAACATGGCCCCATTCTCAGTCCCGCTGCTCTTGGCATCTCACAGGGATTTTACTCCAGCAGAGCCAGCGCTACCAGAAAACTGCTCTTATTCTGCTTTCCTTCTCTGCCATGCAAATTCATATATCTCCAAATAACTGCTGTGCTCTGAGATAATGTGATTTTTGGGGAGGAGCTTCCCTTGCTTGTCACCCAACTGCTTGCTGGGCTGCAGCTGATTTCTAATGAAGAGCTTCCTCCTGGAGAGAGGTGGGGGGAACAGGGAGAAAAATTACAGCAGAGAAGGGGACGGCGTTTCTGAATCCAAATACATTAAACCACTTAATTCTGTTGACTCAGGGCTGCCTCACTCTGAATAGGAATTAATCCGCAGTGAACCAAAATTAAAAAGCACAATACAAAATGCTTAGCAAGGCACCACCAGGGCTTAAAGTAGCCCATTAGCTTGCTCGAACGTACCCAGTAAATTTTCATTTGTCAATAATGCTTAGAGCCTACAATTTATTTACAGCCTGTTCAATACAACCAAACCCCCCCCAGAGTGCCTTATCTGTATTTATCTGACACAGTCAGCTTCCTTTTCAGGGTTGCTTCCTCATCCCTTGTTTTGCCCCTGCTTGTCTCTCCCATTGCAGATCCAATTCCTTTGGGCAAAAGTGGTGTAGGATGACCCCTTCTCTGTCCCACATGGAGATCACCTGCAGGGCCTCTTGAGCCAGCTGCCAGGCGATCAGTATCGTGGCTGGGGCTGAGACCTCCCCCATCCTACACCCAGGGGACAGGGGGAGGTGATGGGAACCCCTACACTGTGGCCTCTAAGGGATGTGTTGGTCACCAGTGATGGGATGATGGGGAGGGGTGTGAGCAGCTGCCTCTGCTTGCCCACAGTGTGGCTGAGCTCCAGCAGCCATCACTGAAGGCCCCTCCATCTGTTCCCCAATCGGCTGCTGGGGGATGAGTCGCGGCAGAGACGGCGCCTAACAGGATTTCCTCCAAAAGCAGCTTGAATGTTGTGGGGCTGATAACGAAGCCTGGCAGGCCCAAGGATTCTCCAAGGAAAGGAGTTATTCTCAGGCACAGACATAAGGCGGGTGCTTTGTATTCCCAGCACGGGTCACATCCAGTTCAGCAGGCGTGAGTAGTGCAGGACATGGCCCATCTTGGGTGAAGGGCTTATGGAAGGAGTTTGTTCAGAGTTTTAACCACGAAGATTTGCACAAGTGGGATGGCAGATGTCCCAGGAGGCACCGATGGGACCCTAGGAGGTGCAGTGGCAGCCTGCTCTCTGCTGCTCATCATGGACTCCTACACAGGAGTCTGTACAGAGGGCAGTGAGCAGGACCTGCAGCCCAGGTTCTCTTACACAGAGGCAATTTCTAATAGACTTTATAAGCACGCATGCAGTAGGCAGTTGGTAAAGAGAAGGTCCGTTTGCTTCCCTCCCAGCACTGACTAGTGTTTGCAGGCACCTCTTGCTGTTGGGGAAACCCTGTCCTTCCACCCCAAAGAGCAAAGCCTCCATCACTTGCCTGCTGCTGTCTGCATGTAGCCGGCCAGAGTGCAGACTTTCCTCTCACAGGCTCCACTGGGCAGCAGGATGGCGACGATGGCCAGCAGCGAGCTGAGGGCCAGCAGGGCACAGCCTCCCGCACACAGCACGGCGCTCGTCTGGAAGGACACACAGGACAGTCAGCAAGGGGGTTCCCTGCCATCCCCACAACACCTCCCCACCAATTCCCTTTCTCCTATCTCGGAGTAAGAAGTGGAGGCTCTGTGTGGGTGCTTCTCCCAGTTCTCCTCCTTCCTGCTGCTCAAATTCACCACTGAATTGTGAGCCCGTGGTTCACTCATCACCTGGTCCCAGTGGTTATTAGCATTCAGATGATGGTGATAACGGCAACTGTGTTACATGCATGAAGGGCTACGTCACTAACAGAAGTGCCACTAGGTGCCTGCAATGCATGTCAGTGCCTCCACTGAGAGCTGAAACAAATCTCATGATGGTGCCTGCCCCTGTGAGCCCAGCAATGAGAAGGTGTTTTGCCAGCTGATGCTCCTTAGTGGGGAACCCATTGTTGCAAAGGTTTAATGGCAGCTGGCCCCACCAGAACATTCTATGGACTTTGATTTAGCTGCTTCTGCAACAGAACTTGGATCTTTAGGGCTGGTATCCAACCCCATTTGTGCTGTGTGGTGTTGCTGATGGCCAGGGGAGCGCCTGGTTAGCAGTGTTCTCTGGATGGGAAAGGGGAGGCAGCATGGCCCACAGCCTGTCCCAGCCACTGCCCAGTTCTGCTATTTCATATTCTGGTTGTTACGTGCAAGTGGCATCAGGACCTAAAACTAGGAAAAGCACTAAATTGCAGCAAAAAAACAAACAAACAAAAAAAAAAAACCTTGCATACAGTTGCTTGATAGCAGCACTGCTGCATTTTCTGCCCCCACTGCAGGTGGCATCTCTGCCTCTGTCACCAGGATGGTGCTGGCAGCAAGGTGGCTCCTGTAGCATCAAGGACACATGTGCCAGCATGGTGTGGTTGGGGTGAGAGGATCCATGGCAGGTGCCTCCAGCATTCAGCTCCTGGTAGTACTGGCTCCTAGCACTGCTGCTGGGACACCAAGTCCTGTTATTTCACAGCCTAGATCAGCTGTGCCATGCCACACAGGCAAGGAGGCTCTGGTAAGGATGCTGCCAGGCATCACCCCACTGAGCGCACTTCCCCCGGTGCTGTGTGGTGATTAAAAATCAGCATCATCTTTATGAGCTATTTTTACATCACAAATGCAATGCAAATGCTGTCCCAGCAATAAATTAATTCCTGTCATTTCCATCACATGACACAGCAGTGCAAGATAGAGCTACTAAAAGAAATGGGGAGGGTGTTTAGGCAGCGGCGGTGCAACCTGCTCCTCTCCAGAGCCTTTGGAGACCCACAGTGACAAAGTGCTGCTTTGGGGACATGTGGCCATAGCTGGCTGCTGGCCCTGCGCTCACCCCAGGAGCACCCAGAGGGCAGCAGAGCTGTGAGGGAATGCAGACTCAACAAAATAGGACTGTTCTGACCGGTGCCTGAATTTCATCCTTCACCCAATAACATGCAAACCACCCTCCTTTGCAGGGACCATTAATTATTTAGAGCGATGAATTTTTCAGCAGAAAGGGGTCTTGTGAAGCAGGCCTGCTTCTCTCCTGTGTGAAGCACGTTGTTTTTAATGATCTAGGTTCATAATTATGTTGGCACAGCTCCCCTAAAAACTTGCAGCTCCTGCTGGAAGCAATCTACGAGCTGCTGTGGCTGCTAATCCGCACAGAAAGGTGCAAAGGCACAAAGTATTTTCCTGTGCCGGCAGAAAAGGCACAAATTGGGTCGGTGCAGGTGTGCTGTACTGAAACAGGAGCCAGGTCTGGTTCAGGTGCTGCCACTGGGGTTTGTACAGGTTGATCACCTGTGTATCCAGTGAGTGGCCGAAAAATCACCCGATCCATCCAATCCCTTTGCAAAAGGGATTAAGGTCATGCTTTGAACGAGCATGTTGAAACTCAAGAGGGCAGGAGGCACGGGTAAATGGTGAGCAGTCTGACACTGAAGGGTGAGGGATGCTGACCTCCTTGGGGCAGAGGGTGTAAAAGAACAGAGTGGTTTTGCAGTGTGGTTCAAGTGATCACAGCGCTGCAGCTGCCCGAAACGGGTGGCAAAAGGGAAAGGCAGAGGGAGTTTCAGGGCAGGTTGTGAGCAGCCCCGCTGCAAGTTGCTGGTGTGTGATATTCAGAGCTGCTGAAACACAGGCTGTGAGCTTCTTTCTCCAACGTGCTGGTGTTATCACCCATAATTCCGGATATGTTCTTGTAAAATAGAATTTCTGCTTTTGTTGTTCCCTTTGCAGGTGCTTGTCTGGGAAAGGAACCCAAGTGCTCCTGCGTGGTGCTGGAATCACACCTGCAGATCAACAGCTGCTTCCTAAGGAAATTCAGCCCTAAGCCGGAAAGAGTTCATGGAGCAAAGGTACCAAAGCATAGCAGCTAAAATGCCTCTCCCCCCTGCTGCACAGCACGCCCTCTCTGCTCTCCGTGTCTGCTGTGTTTTGAGAGGAAAGGAGAGGATGCAGGAAACAGGACGTGAAGGCTGAAAACCAAAAATAGATGGGAAGCAGGGAAAACAAACACCGTGCACCAGGGCCAGCGCAGGCAGCAGCAGGAAAAGCCTATTTGTCACAGCAGAAATCTCAGCTCCCACCACAGGGCTGGCCGTGGAGGAGCAGGGCCTCGTGCTCTGCGGCTGCCTCACCCTGGGCTGAGGGCAGCCCTGCCTGCGCCGTGCCGGGATACATAAAGCCACGTCGGATGTTCTGCTCCCACTCCCAGGGAGATTAATTGTTTATCCCCAAACAAATGAATAGGCCCCTGGTGGGACTGTAAATATGTCATTATGTAGCATAGTAAATTCTGATTAACAGCGATCCCCTACCCGTTATTTTAATATTTTACAGATCTGACGCGTGCTGTAGCTGTGCCGTTCACTGAGCGATAAATCTGCTGAGGACGCCATTTCATTCACCAAAAAAAGTCAAAATTAAAATGTCACACAACAGCCACCCTGGGAGAATCACTTAATGTCCTTAATGAAAAGTTTAAAATACAGTTAGCTCATCTTGTGAAACCAGCATCCGTGATCTTTGCATCTTAAAGTGAAAAGGGCAAAAGGAGAGAACAAATTCCAGTGTGTTGGTGCTGAGAAATGGGATCCAGTCTTTGGCTTGACAGAGATAAACGGCTCTGTCCTTTGCATTGGATCTTTCCTGCTGAGAGGGAAGCTGGGCAGAGCTCCTGCCATCACGCCCTGTGTGCTGGGATATGCAGTGCCATGTGTTTGTTCATTAATGCTATTTATTAATTGCAGCTTGACCATCCTGAGAGCTGTCATCTCCAATGGGGCCACAGTTTGCAGCAGCAGGCTGAAGGTAAGGTCACAGTCCTGTTGAAGTGCTCAAGCATCTTTGAAAGGAGGGCAGAATGTAAGTACAGATAATAATTAGGAAAGGAAGGCAGGGGCTAACCAAGGAAAGGAAAGAAGGATGCTGGGCGGTGGTTGCAAATGTTGGCAGCTGGGCCCAGCTCTACTCTGGGGCTTGAGGTGCTGCTGGGTGGAGGAGGCATCACCACTGCTGTTGGAGAGCAAAGGAAGGAGGTTGGGGGAATCCACTGCAAATGCTCAGGCTGGTGTCTCTCTGCAGGGCAGCAGCAGCAATGGGGCAGCAAAGCAGCCTTCTCTCCATCCTGGAGGGATCTGCATGCTCCTGCATCCTGTAAGAGTCACTGCCATCAGCACCACGTGGCCACGAGGTTTGTCACTTCTCCCAGAAGTTTCTGTGAGTTTTGCTGTGAAATCCCCACTCTCCAGCCAAACCAAAGCAGGTGAGGCTGCCCTGTCCTGAAACAGCAGTGCCTTTACCTTGGGCAAAGGTGTGAGAGGAGATCTTGGTAGGGAACCACGAATGTCCACCTGGGCACAAGGAAGAGACATCTGTCACTGCAGGAAGCTGCGTGCCCAGAGGTGGGAGGATCGAGGCTCACAGCTTGTTCATATTTCCCCCACACGAGTCACAGAAACAAACATCCGCCATCTGGTCGGCATTAAAGTGGCGGCCAGGAAGAGGATCCCACACGTCCTCATCTTCTCCTCCCCAGCAATTACCTTCCTTTTAGCACCATCTGAGAGCTTTCTCCTTCCTATTTGATATTCCGTCTCCATCCCGCTCCTATGCGGATGCTGTTCCCTTCCCAGCAGCACTGGCAGTGCCTGCTGTCATCCAATGGGGGTGTGGGAGCCGGTCCAACCTCCCCAAACCGGCCCTGCATTCGCATGGGGCTCGGGGCAGAATGCTGCTGGGGGTGGCTGGTGTCTAAGAGTGGTCTGTGCTGGGGGGTGTGCTGAGGCACGGGGACAGAGGAAGCAATGAGTCTCCATTCCTCTTTTCTTTCTCTTTGACTGAAGGATTTGGTGGATGGGAGCTGTCTGAACACGGGATTCTGCTCACCAACCCTGACTCAGCTGCTCGCACTCAAAATTCAGCAATAACCCCTGACAGCTACAGCTAAGCCAGTCCTGGCCTTTCAGGTAACCTTCTCACTTGTAAATTAACCAGAGTTTTCAACACAAGCACCAGAAAGTTTAATGCTCAAGCTGACTGAAGAAAAACGAAAAGGAAAAAGAAAAAAAAAAAAAGCACGTTATTTTAATTAGAGAGAGTAAGAGACAGATAGTAAGTCTGATGAATTGTGGCTGTCTCTCTCTTCCAGTGCCATTGCATCTGGGGACACTGGAAAGTAGCTCCTAATGGCACTGCTTTATCTAAGAGGATGATGGATAGTAGTGAAAGAGGGGAAAAAAAGGGGAAAAGTAAGACATTAGCACATCAATGGTGTGCCTGTGACCTCTATCAAGGGATGTGAACCAACTTAATGAAATTTTAATTAGGCAGCAAGCGGTGCACTGTTGCTGGGTACTGAATCAGACCTTCTCACTCTCACTCAGTCATTATCTTTCCTCGGGATAAGCTCTTTTCCAGCACTGGCAGCAAAGCCAAGCTCCTTTTCTGGGGCCAGGAACGCCCTGCAGGTCTCCCAGCTCTCCCATCTGCTTCTCCCTACGAAGTTGTGGGAGAGGAGCCCAAAGGCAGAGGCACTGCAGCCTCAAGGGCGATGGAGGGAATGCCATGCCAACGGTGTCCTGCCATGTCACTGCCATCCTGTACCTGACTCTGCTCTGTGTCTCACAAAGGCCAAGAGCAATGTTTGGCCCAAACACACCCAGTGTGCCCGGGTGAAGCCCTTCCCTAAGTGTGAGGCCCTGGGCCCCCTGGGTTTGTTTGTCCCAAGGGCTGTAGGCAGGTGAGCCAAGATGAGCTGCTCATCATTGTCATGAGAAGCCATTTTTCAGCTGACTACAACCTAAGAGCACATGAGGAATCCAGTGCCTGAGCTGAACAAGAATGTGAATGCACGTTCAGCCTTTCAGCATCTTCTAATAGAAGGGAAAGCAGTTGTTCTGTGCATTTTCAATGGGCTTCCCTGAATCTTTTGGACCCTGCTATGGATGAAAACCCAGGAAACACCCACCCTGAGAACTCACTGGGCTGTGCAAAGCCTTCACCTCATCCTAAGTGGGTTATTTTGTACTGTGCTCCAGCAGGGCGCTCGCTGGCTTCATAAACAAATGGTCAATGTGTTTTCAACTTGAATATCATGGGCTGATCAGCTCCTGTTATTTTAGATTATGTGCTTGGCAAAGCCTGAAAATAATTGGAGACTATCTGGAAAAATAAAAATAGAAATTTGAAAGGAAGCAGCACTGGCTTCTAAAGTGCAGCACTGACAAAGGAGCACATGAGCCAAATGCTCCCACTGAAAGAAAAAAAAAAAAGCTACTCTGCACACTCACATCTGCAGGCGCAGATCTGGCACAAAAAAAGAAACACAGTGAGATTTGGGGAAGCAGCCCAGGGCTCCAAAGCTTGCCTGTTTTCCCTGGCTCTACCAGTTGGGCTGCAGAGAGCAGTCAGCGCTGAACCTCACAGCGTCCAACAGCTCAGAGTGCTCCCACAACAGATCCTCCTTTCCATCAATGGTTTGTGCACATCAGCATTGGTCCCTGCGCTGTGCCACCTCCTTGCCTGGCTCCCACCGGCCCCCCTTCTGGTTTCCATCAGCCCCTGAAAGGTCTCATCCTGTGTGAGCTGCCCCGGTGTCATCAGCAGCATCTCTGGTGTTGGAGTGGGCGCAACAGCCCTGCAGCCTGAGCGCTGAGAGGGTTAATTAAAGGTGCCCAAGACGTTAGAAAGCTGCAAAGTAATTATAAAAGGCAGCAGAAAAAAGCCAGCAACCCTAAGCAGACATGAAGGCCCTCTTAAGAGAAAAAAGGCATGTTAATTAACCTCTAGACATGATTCAAAGCATCATTTGTAGCATGATTACCATAATCCCCCAAGTGCAAACACACAACTGGCATCAACCATCAGTCACAGGGCTGAACGGTCCCCCACCCCTTCATCACATCAGCACATTTGAGCAGGGGATGGTGTGACACAGGAGACAAAAAGAATCTCACCGCCCAGAGATGGACATCACCGAATCACATCCCAGCTGTGAGTTGCTGCCACCCTATGCACTGCAGGTGGCCATGCTCCCAGGTGTGCTCTCAGCATCCCCCCAGGCGTGCCACCAGCTCTGCACTGGAAGCTCCTGAACCCACTGTCAGCTTTGCTTGCTTCACTCCCCATAGCCGCAGCTTCAAACCCTTCCTGCCAGGCTCTGCCACTCCATCAAAGGGCTGGTGGTTGCTATCAAAAGCTCCTAGATTCTCCTCCGCATGAGGATCTTGGCTTTCACTTAAAGGAGCTGCCCGCAGGATTGCTTAAAAGGATGGAAATGGATGTCACAAGTTCTGAAAGCAAAGAAAAAGAGAGCCACAGATTCCCCGAAGAAGAATCTCCTGCTTGATCTCACAGCCAGAGCTCGCAGCTCTGCTGGGCACCGACACGCAGGCGCTCACACGAGGGAGCCAATGCCACAGCCTGCCTGAGCCAAACTGCCAGGGATGTTTTGTTACACCACGCACCACCAAGCAGCCACCACTGGAGGTATTCTCACCCTCACCGTGCCACAAAGCTGGAGGGGGAGCACTTTTCCCTGCAACAGACGGCACTGCTTGTAGTTCATCGATATTTGGGAGGCATTAATAAAAGGCGACAAAGATGCATCACCAAAATCCCCTACAAATTCCACTCGGTACCACAGCATTGCTCGCCCCAACCTGGGGTGCTCGGGGCCCTGTGCTCCATCACAGCCTGGCTGTGAGGCCGTGTGATGGCTGAGGCTGCATGGAGCTGATGCTTATTCCAATGAGTCACTGCTGAGCTCCGTCCTTTATCTTGAAAGTTTGTTATTGCTCGGAAGTGTTTATCTGAATGACGTTTGCAAAAACATCTGAACAAAGGCCAACTTATGGAAACAATGGCATTTTTGCATGTTTTTATATAAGTAGGAGGGATTGTAAGCAGCCGGTTCTTCTCTTCACAATTCATAACATTTGTTTTTAATGACAATTTTAAGGACTGTGACAGGATTTAAGCATCGCACGCAGACCTGGAGTCCTTGGAGGCAGAACAGCACAGCTTCACAACAGCTGAGGAATTCAGCTACTGACACACATTGTGCCACAACCATGGGGATTTCACCCCCACTGTGGGATTTCCACAGCACTGCAAACTGGGGTGAACCAAAGTTGTGTGCTTGGGGCAGCAGCAGCAAAAACGTCTGAGTGAGAAGGTTGGAATAAAAGGAAGGGAAAAGAGGATGAAAGGGCAGAGGGGCAAGCAGCCTGTATCAGCAGCGCTGAGCTTTGTGTGCTGATGGTCCCTGTGCACACAGAAAGGGGCAGGCAGCTCTTTGTCACACCAGGACACCACACGACCCTACAGCCAACGGGGCAAGCGGAGGGACCTTGGCCTCCTTCTCCCAAACCCAGCAGAAGGGGTTGGACAGGCAGAGGAACAGCAGCAGTCCCCACATCCAGAACTGGTTGGTGGATCCGCGTGTTGTGGTTAGCAACCTCGAGCAACAAGCAATGCTCAGAGCCTCAGCAGGAAGCATCAAACCCTGGAAGCACCAAACCCTGTTGTTGTGTCCTGACTCCCTCCCATACGAGATGCAGCAGCTCACCCGGGCAGGTCGGGAGATGAGGGACGCGGCAGCCAGGATACGCCGGGACCGCGGCCGAGATGTGCACCGCGCCGGCACTGCCCCCAACCCGCACCGAGGCGCCCGCAGATTTCCGTGCGCTGCCCCGAGCGCAGCCCAGCATCCCCACCACGGAGAGCATCCTGAGCGTGCTTGGGGACAGGAGACGGGGATGCGGGGGATGGAGGGGTGGTTGGGAGCAGCACGGGAGATGCAGGGATGCACAGGGGAAGCAAAGGGTCTGAAGGTGATGCCGGGATGCTAGTGGCAGCACTGGGATGCTAAGGCAGGTCCGGGGGACAGGATGCTGGGGAGTCTGGGTCAGAACAGAGGATGATCAGATGATGACGGGGGGGAAATTAAAGCGGCGAGGAGAAGGAAAGAGAGATACCGGGGAGCCTGGGGCAAGTCTGGGGGGACGCAGAAAGGATGACGGAGAGGACGCTGGAGAACCCGGGGTTGGGCGGGAGCGTGTCGGGGAGGTGACGGGAGAACACCGGGGAGCCCGGGGAAGGACGGCGGGGTGCGGCGGGGCGGAGGCGCTCACCTGCCAGGAGCCGGAGGGGATGTCTCCGAAGCCGCCGGGACCGGCGGAGCCGTGGCAGCCGCGGGGCGGGCCGGAGCACCGCCACAGCAAGCCGAAGCCGGCGGCGGCTCTCCCGGGCGGCAGCAGCCAGGCCGGGGAGAGGAAGGCGGCGGCGCAGGCGGCCAGGAGCCCCGCGGAGAGCAGCGCCCAGAAGCAGCCGACGCCGCTGCACATGGTGCGTCGGCGGGGCAGGGAGCCCGTGCCCCGCGCCGCCCCCGCGCCCGCCACCGGCACCGGCACCGACAGCATCGGCGGCGCCGCAGCGCGGCCGCGCAGCCGCCGCGGCGCGGAGCGGCCGCCGGGGCCGGGCGCGGGGCCGGCAGCGCTGCCCGCGCCCCCTGCGCGCCGTCTGCGCGTCGCTCCCCCCCCCGAACGGGGCGCGGCTGAGGCCGGGCGCGGTTGCGACACCCGCGGCGGGCGGGGTGGGGAGGGGAGTCCCGCGGGGGGAGCGGCGCCCCGTCACCTGCGCGCACGTTCGGAGGGGTTACGGCGTTTCGTCGCCGCAGCTCGCGGCTCTCCGCGTGCGGAACGGCTCCGCAAAGAGTTGCCGTTTGTGGCGTTCTTTTCAGCGCCGAAAGCGCTGCGGCTCCTGGGCTGCGCCTTCCCGGGGGGCGGGAGGGGGGGTCCCTGCTCCGTGACCCTGCACAGCTCATCTGGGGGCGCATCGTGAAGGGATTCTGGAACGCACGCACGGTGCGCACACCCGATGAGCCTTCCGGACGTCCCCAGCACGGGTCCGGGTCCCGGAGCAGGGACAGCGTTACCATTGCATCGTGTGGCTTTCCCTACAGCGCGTGAAACGCAGAATGATCGCCGGGAATTGGGGCTTTGAATCCAAACGGTGCGCCTCCCAGCGCTGACGGGTTGGTTTTAGCAGTCACCTGAAACTTCACGGATCGGGCAGGTTTGGTTCTGCCCCGCAGTACGCGCTGAGCATCAGTGCTCGCGTCCCGCAGGTCTGACTGCTCTCATCGCCCCAAAGGAGCCCCCAGCTGCCCCCAAAGCGGGCAGAGCCCTTTGTAAACACGGCATAAAATCGTTTATTCTGCCCCAGTATCTTCAAACATGCTTCAGGCAGTTATTGCCCACAGAGATGAAGCAGAGATGAGGGTACCAGGACAGATTTTTGTGGAAATGGGAAGGGAAGGGAAGGGAAGGGAAGGGAAGGGAAGGGAAGGGAAGGGAAGGGAAGGGAAGGGAAGGGAAGGGAAGGGAAGGGAAGGGAAGGGAAGGGAAGGGAAGGGAAGGGAAGGGAAGGGAAGGGAAGGGAAGGGAAGGGAAGGGAAGGGAGAAGAAAAGGAAAAGAAGATCTTTCCCTTCAGATCTGGGCTCGTAGGTTCGGTGCCCGCCGGGCAGCCCGCAGCGCTCCGGTACCGCACGCAGCAGCCGAGGGCCGCGCTCCCTCTAGCGGTGCGCGCTGGCAGCGCCCCGAAGAGGAGCGCGGAACGAGCCGCGCTTCGCTGCCGAGCCCTTGGACGGAGCACCGGGGATGCAGCGCTGCGCTGCTTCTGGGGATGTCTTGCTGCACGGGGATGTGTCCTTTCCTCGCATTGAAAAGCGCTGTGCGCGCTTGTAAGCCTGTAACTTCGAGGAAAGTTCACAAGGGACAAAATCACACCAAGTGTTCTTTTCCCAGGTTCCCAGGTTGGCAGAAACACACGGAGCTCAGATGCCCCAGGTGCAGCCATCCTGCTGGGACTGCCGTGTTGTGTTTCACACAGTTCTGCACTGCGCTCCCACGTTCACGTTTTGCCCCTGACGTGTCAGACAGCCGCCCCCCAGCCCTCACTTGTGCCAGTCCCCCACCTGCAGCAGGCCTTCCTGCTCAGCCACACGCTCAGCGGCAGGAGACGAGGAGGGACTGCAATGTTTGAATGGAATCACTTTGGTTTCCTACGTGGGATAATTGCCTTCCTTTGAAATCCATTCATATCCATTTCTGTTACAGTGTTCCCAAAGTAGTGAGAAATGGACGTATGAGATGGAATCCCAACACCACGTAAATGCGTGCAAGTAAACGAGTGCCTGTTCTGTTCGTTTGGTTCTCATTCATTCTGTTCTCTTGTGAGAACTGGAAAAAGCCCAAAACACGGTTTGTTATACATGTGGTTTTCGAGTGCTGTAATTGAGCTGGGCAGTTCCCTGTGATTAATTATCTGTGAGTCAAAGACACCAAGCTATCAACAAAGTCTTGTTCTGCTTTATTAATTCTGTCCAAACAAGCACATCCCACGTAAATCTTTTCATGTACAAAAGCTTGTTTAGTTTGCAAGCTATAGAGAGGGAAAAATTACCAAGCAACGATACCTTTCTATTTTCCTTTGAATACTTTAATTTAGGGAGGTGTCCTCGAACCGCTCTGATGTTGGCCAACCTATGTCCTGAAGTCATATTTCAACTGATTATTCCGTTAATTAATCTGTCATGTTCTGTTACAAACTCCACAACCTGATGCTTCTCATGTTCCCCGTTCCAATCTCCAGGGTCTGAGGCTGAAAGATGAACCGTGGATTGGAGCTTCAGCCTTTCTGCACATTCCCAAAAGGGGGAGATAATTTCAGTCCAGTAAATGTAATTCATGCCAAACATGCTTGTAGCTCGAGGTTTCATCAATTATCTAGGATCTGATAAAAAGATAATTGAATTATCCCGAGGCCTTTGACAGATTTTGGATTAGTCTGTTGGAAAAGGAGCCGCCGCTTGAAAGTTAATTGCAAAATAAAAGGTCTTCTTCATCAGGTGTGATGGGGGATGCCTACAGTTTACCCTCCCAACAGCACGGTGCCAGCTGGCCGGGTCCCTGCCAGCCCTGCCTTCCTGATGGCAAAACAGCCACCTCACAGCTGGCAGCGCAGCCTCCTGGGACTGCGTGTCCCAGCATGGAAGGGTCCGGGCTGACTGAACAGAAACATCCAAACCAAAGCTGTTTGTTAGAAAGCTTGCTCGCTTCCACCACCGCTCAGCTGTGTTAGTGGTGACCCACGGGCCCGGCAATAGGAGGAAGACGTGTCAAAAAAAGGATCAGGCTTCCATAGGATGTTCACCAGCAGCGGCAGCTCAGCCATCTCGTGACTCTGCAATGCAGCACATCCTGCCTCAACCCCAGCAAACACAGTGAAAACCTCCTGGTGACCCGCAGGCCTGGAGCCCCTCAGCACTGCAGCGCAGGCAGAGCCGGCAGCTGTGCGTTGCCCTGGGGATGCTGGAGGTCAGGCTGGGGCGCAGCTCTGGGTTCCAATGCTGACAGATGTTCATCTCACCTCCCCTCTGCGATTCACCCCGTTCCTTCTGATTGTTCACCTGCTGGATATTTGACTTTATTACCAACCTCTCCGGTTACGCACCAATTAAATAATTCGGCTCATTATGCAAATCACCTTCCTCGAGCTGGCCTCTGGGCACGCACAGAGCCGTATCAAAGAGCACCAGTTAGCAGAAATAACATTCAAAGCAAACAAGCTGCAGAGCGCTGCTGAGCTGTGCCTCCCGCCTGAGAGCCGGCAGCGCCGCGCAGGTCCCCGCACAGCTCTTATGCAATTAATGAGCGTTAATTAGCGAGAGCCGGGCTGGCGGCACCGCAGGACCCACGTGACCCACAGCGCAGCGCCGCACAGCGCCGCACAGCGCCCCCCAGCGTTAGAACCGCCGGTGCAGCTGAGCACAGACGGAGCCCTTCAGCTCAGCGCATGGCGGACAACTCGGGATTTCTATGAAGGACGCGGGCTCCTCCGCCCCGTTCCCCGCGGCCAAAGAGGGCATTCTGAAGCCGCACTTCGGCGATCCCGCCTTTCCGAGTCGCCCGGTTGCATTCCCCGCCCGGCCGGGCCGCGCTCCGCCCTCTCCCAAGATGGCGCTGCGCTTCGACGCCCCGCGCCTTGCCCTCTTCCAAGATGGCCGCCCCGCTCCGTGCCCTCTTCTAAGATGGCCGCCCCGCGCCGCGGATTGGCGGGCCGCCCGAGGGCGGGGGGAGCGGCCGCATCCCGACAGGCTCCGCGCACCGCCGGCCGGAAGAGGGAGCGGGGCGGTTGTTGACAACATGGCGGCCGCTGGCGCCTCCGCGGGAGGAAGAGGCGGAGGGAGAGGCGGCGGCGGGCGGGGGAAGGCGCCTCATTCATAGGGAGCCCGGCTCGCTGCCCGCGTCCCCCCGCCCCTTCCTCCCTCCCTCCCGGCGGCCGCTTTGCCCCCTCCCCGGCACCATGTCCTTCTTCAGGCGGAAAGGTAGGGGAGGGCCGCGGGGGGGCAGGCGGGCGGGCAACCCCGAGTGCCGCTCTCCTGGCCGCGGCCCGGGCACTGCGCACAGCTGAGGGAGCGGCCGGGGTTGGGTCGGGCCGCGCGGGGCTCCCCGAGGTGCGGCTTCGCCATTCCCGGCGCTGCCGGGCGGAGCGCCGCTGGCGCCTCGCTGCTCCGTGCGGCGCTGTTGGGGACGCGGCGCTGCGCGTTGCGGCCGAAGCTCCGGCGGAAAGAGGAACCGAGCTGTGCTGAGGTCTTTGTAACGACGACGGGAATCGGCGCCGGAGGGTCCCGTGAGTCGTTTTGCGGGTGTTACACGGTGCAGGTCGAGCAGGGCTCCAGAAATGCGGGGCTGCAGTAACGCGCTTCGGGTCATTTTAGCAGTTGTGAATCGCTGCGGGTTTTGTGAGTGCCGTCATCCTTTTGGGGCTGTCTGCGTATTGAAGTGGAGCTGCAGATCTAAACGTCTGTGTTGTCCGTAAGCAAACTGCTCCAAGCTGCTTCTGCTGCGCCTGCCGTGTGGGGGGAGCTGATGTGAGGGACTGAAGGTTCCTCCTGTGCTGAACCATCAAACAGCCTCGGTTTCCATGAGAACTTTCTCACCAAAGAAGCGCTGCAGTGCATAACAGTGTCTGCGCCGTGCTTTAGTGGAAGAATCTCTGGCCTCAGAGGCACAACAGGAGCTGAATGACCCAGGGAGGCACTGTTAAAGGCAGGAGATGATTGAGCTTTCATCCAGGTTGTATGTGGATTAATATTGTTTTGTTTATCTGCATTAAAGGTACTTTAGATAAGAGCTCAAACTGCAGCTGGGGGAGCAGCAGCAAATAAATGCTTATGATAAAACTGCAGACCCGCAGGCCAAAACTGGACAAAAGCTCCGCTGTCGTTGTGTTGGACTCCTGTTCTTTAAGAGGATACAGTGTGGGGTATAAATGAAAACAGGTGGTTTTTTTTCTGAATGAAATGATAGCAGCGTGTGCACAGAGAGGTTGGCAGTGTGACCCAGGAGTTTTGTATTAGCAGCAGTGTGTGGGGAATGAGGGAGGAGCCGAGTGCCTGGTGGGAAGGAATGAGCAGAGGAAGGTGGGCACGTGGAGGACTCCTCTGCTGAAATGTGGGAATCATTGTCAGAAGTTAAGGTTCAGTTTGATGAGTGAACTCTTTGTGTCCTTAAAGAGAGAGGAAGTTGGTAACGCTGCATGCGGGTTGCCTTGTCTGTGTTGTGGCTCAGTGTTATTTCAGACATGTGAAATGTGGATTTCTTAGTGATGTCTCTCCCTCACATCAGTACACACGGGGTTATGTAAAAGCTGGTTGTTGTCACTGCTCGTGTCCAGGTTGGATTTGGCTGCAGGAGGTCAGTTTAAAGGAATCCATCTCTTGAGGCTGCAGCTGAAACCTTTTTGTGTCTGGGAATGTGGAAACCACCGACTTAAATCTCCCTGAGGGCTCCATCCTGCCCTGCCCGCCCCCCATGCAGGCTGGCAGTGGTGGTGCGGCCGTGCGGCCCGTTATGTAACCAGAGCTGATGGTTCCCTTTAAAATATTTAAAACACTTCAGTCGAAGTTGGAAGCATTTTTTTAAATGTCTCCTCATGTTTTATAATGTAAATGTTTGATTGGAGTCAGTTAGTACTCACAGATCTGTTTGGGAGGTGTCCAGAATCAGTGCTCCGGGATGAGCTGGGTGTTAACTTGGCCTTTCCCGGCTCTGCACACACTGCTGCTCTCCTTTTCTTTCCAGGCATGACTTGTGGCTCAGAGAGCACCTGCTGGTGCCCTGCTCTTAAAACACATCTGTCCCATCCTTTTCCATCAGTGCTGTTTATTGAAGTAACCTTGAACCTAGCCTTGCTTCAATCACTTGGGCAGCACCTTTCCAGATCATCATCCTAATGTCGTGTGTTTCGTTAGACTTAGTTTATGAATGAGAAGGGTTTGCTTTGGAAATTAAAGCAGCACAACAGCTTTGGAAAGCCATCAGTTCTGAGATGTGCAGATTTAAGATCCGTTTGAACTAGGTGATGGCTTGCATCTTCCTTTGATACTTGCTGAAGTTAGAAATGTCACGTTCGTTCTCTGGTGGATGCCTTTTATCACTCAAAATAGCAGTAACGTTTCCCTTCATGTTTTACAGTGAAAGGCAAAGAACAAGAAAAGACCACAGATGTGAAAGCAATTAAAAGTAAGATCAATATTTATTTCATTTATAGCATCAGATCTGTACTGTCATTTGCCACTTTTGTTTTACTGCTGGGAGGACTTCCTTACAACTGAGCAAAACGTGGCCTAAGCCTTAAACACAGAATGGACCCTACTTGATTCTGTTCTTCAGTGCTCGTAGCTCCACTCTTTCCCAGCCAATCTGCTGAATCTAGCAATATGAAATTATGTCAGATGTGAGCTTCAATGCAGAGTAATCACAAAACTCAGTCACCTTGCAAGGAGTGGCTGCTCCTTGTCTAAGCTGAATTCCTTGTGAAGTTCCCTGCTTATTTGTTGTGTCCTTTGCAATTTTGATGCTTAGATTTTGAACAACCTCTCCTAAAGTGTTTGTAATGGATGTTTTAGTCCTCCTGTTCTGCTGCTTCAAGTGATCTGTCACAGTGCTGTATAAGTGTGAAATCGTCAGCTCCTCTCATCTCACGTCACCAAATGGGGAATAAAAATAAAGTGATGCAGCATGAAAGTCAAGAACACCAACTTCCCTGACACCTTGATGAGGTGCATCACGATGAAGTAGTGCTGAGATAGCGTGTCATCTGACTCGCTTATTTTTAACAGGAGAGGTGTGAGATGTCCTTGCCTGACATGCTAATGAAATGCAGCTTCCCATGAGCTTTTGAAACTGGCCTCGCTGTGCCACGCTGCTTTTTTCCATCTCTGTCACCAAGCAATAATTAGTTGATGCTTTTAATGTGTTTGAGTTTTGTATGAGGGAATTCTTTGTGCTCTTTTGGCTCAAGTAGGCAGCCATGTTTTAAAAGAACCAAGGGATGCTATACTCCTGCAGCCCCTCTGGTTTGTTCCAGGAGTGCTTCACATTGGATGATGCATAGAAATGGTGGTAGGGTCCTTTTCTTTTAATCACTGCTGTCTTAATTCCAGCTCCAGTACCTGTACATTCCCCTCAAAGAAGCACTAGAAATCATGCCTTGCTGGAGGCTGCAGGACCAAGCCATGTGGCAATCAATGCCATCTCTGCCAACATGGACTCTTTTTCTAGCAGTCGGACAGCTGCCCTTAAGAAGCAGCCAAGTCACATGGAAGCTGCTCATTTCGGAGACTTAGGTAAGGCTTCATCTGTTCTGCAGGACTGTCAGCAATTTCTTTTCTTTTTCCTTTTGCACGTTACTGGTGTGCTCCTTATCTCTTGGTCAAGCAGAGTAGGTAACTGAAACATTTCTCTGCCATTTCAGTGGTGTCTGTGTTAGCCTGGAAGGATTTTGAGCAGGCAGTAAGTTCATTGACTGTTTGGTTTCTCTTACAAGAGATGCCTTTGCCTTGTGGACCATCAGATAGAATCATCTCTTTGCTGCCTGTGTTTTTCTATTGAATACAAACGTCTGTGGCACAGTATGGAGTCATTCCTGTGCTGTTTTTCTTTAGGCAGATCGTGTCTGAATTATCAGGCCCAAGAGACCAAATCAAGCCTTTCGAAGACCCTTGAACAAGTTCTGCAGGACAGTGTAGCCCTCCCTTATTTTATCCAGTTTATGGAACTGCGCAGGATGGAACACTTGGTTAAGTTTTGGTTAGAGGCTGAGAGCTTTCACTCCACGACGTGGTCCCGTATAAGAGCACACAGCCTGAACACAGTTAAGCAGAGTTCGCTGGCAGAGCCGGTGTCGCCCTCAAAGCAGCAGGAAATTGCATCTTCTTCTCCCCCTGGGTTGCTTGAGGAGAGACTGGAGGATGCTAGCACTGTCCATCTGCTCAGGACCAGATCAGTGACTCCAGACAAGAACGACAGAACTCGCAACAGCCGGAACCACGTGCTCTCAGGTCAGGAGAGCGACGATACCAGCGTCCTTTGTCTAAGAAAATCCGAGACAGGGACACATTCTGTTCCAGCTGACCATCAAGAATCTTCCAAGCTTACAGTATCAAATAGAAACAGTCCCTCATCTGCACTGAAAGACTTGTCAGGAAAACTAATGAAAAGTAAGTGGTGTGTGTTCTCTGTTTTGAAAAAGGTGGGGAATGTGCAAGATGAGCTGTCTGGGTGCTCATCTCGTCTTAATAAGCGTGGTGTGATGCTGTGAGGAGGGAAATCATTTTGTATGTCAGTAAGTCGCTGTGTAAGCTGATAGTCAATGTAAGCGCTGTGTATTTTTACTGGTTGTTTAAAAATAAATGTGCTGCTGATGAAAAGTCATTACATACTCTGATCCTCTGCGTGTGGCCATAAGAAACAAAGATGAACGTTGCACTGTCTGGTGTTTCCTCACTCATCCCACTCCACGACTTAAGAGAATTGTAGGAAATTTGGGAGAGTGGGGCTGAGAACTGATGATGAACTTTCCATGGAAGGTAAATATCCTGTGTAACATAAAATTGGTTACAAAAGCATTAGTACCTACGTGTTCGTTAGAAAAGACTTGTAGGAATGTTGTATGGAACGTACTGTTCTTATTCTTGGATTTATTTGATAGAGTTCCTTCCCTTGTAACTGATTATTCTCATTTGGAGTCCACCTCTTCAGAGGCTACTGGAAGTAAGGATGCCCTTGAAATACTTGTTTTTCATAGTAAGCTACATGCACAATAACCTGTTTCTTTACTCTGCATCTACTCAGTCCTCCTTCATTTTATGCAAGTCTGCAGTCAAAAAGGAAACACTCCTTTCTTCATAGTGGTTCCTTTTGTTTGCTCAACTGTTTCCTTGTGTTGCATCCCTTTCTCTTACTGTTTGCCATTCTCACGTAGTTATTTGTCATATCCCTTCAGAATACATAACCTCAGCCCCAAAGCATCTTAAGCAAACAGTGATGCTCTAGAAAGCAGAGGTGTGACTGCTGGGGCTGAGGGGAGCAGCTGAGGATAAGGGCCCTCTTCTGTTTGGTGGTAGGGAATTTGGAGCTACGCTGCTGCGGTCCTCCTCACTAGAAAGTCTGTGCTAGCTTTGTTGTGGCCTGGCTGGAGACAGCACAGCCACAGCAGCTTGCTGATAGCAAAGTGTGGAGTAAGGAGCTGAAAGCTTCGTGGGAAGGAGGCTGTCACTGCTGGTCAGATGCTCGCTTTTCTGAAGAGCAGGTGTTTGTTTGTCGTTCACTCCTTTTTAGACGTGTGCTGGTAATGCAGAGTTTGATCCTGTGTTTCTTTCTTGTAGGTATAGAACGGGATGCAGTTAGTACTTTTACCAAATATATTTCTCCAGATGCTGCTAAACCAATACCTGTTACAGAAGCGATGAGAAATGACATAGTTGGTAAGACTGCATTCTGCTTATTAATTTTAGAGCTTCCACGTAATGATCTATTTCTGGAATCTTCAGAAAGTAGAGCCAGTGTCTCTTGAAAGGCCTTTTTGCATGGTCAGGGCCAGCTGATTCCAGCAGGTTTGAAGTGCAGTATTTCATGAACTAGCCATTGCTCATCTTTCAAGCCAGTAAACCAACTGTGCGTTACAACTAAGCTGTTCTTTCTTTACAGCAAAAATCTGTGGGGAAGATGGACAAGTGGATCCTAACTGCTTTGTTACAGCACAGTCCATAGTGTTTAATGCAATGGAACAAGAGTAAGTGGTGTGCGTTGTCCTTTGCAAAAGGTGGTCCCATTAAAAATGCTTATGAAGACTTAAAACATTGTATGGTGTCTTCTGCACTTGTAACTGTGTTCAGATCTCTGCCTGCAAATCTGCTCTTGGGATTGCTTGCTGAAGTTGTGTTTGTGTGATATTACTGCACTCTGTGTGTTGTTCTCACGTTGTTTGTGTACCCTGTGCTGTTTCTGTCTGACTGAAGGCTTCTGGGGCAAGAGGGAACTGGTTCACAAAGTGCATTTAATGCTGTTGACCCTTAATAACAAATTGTTGCTCTGCCTGCAGGCACTTTAGTGAGTTCCTGCGAAGTCATCATTTCTGTAAATACCAGATCGAGGTGCTGACCAGTGGGACTGTTTATCTGGCTGACATACTTTTCTGTGAATCAGCTCTGTTCTACTTCTCTGAGGTGGGTGTTAGGTTTTGGGCTTGTATTTCTTGTCCCTTTCTATTTGATAGAGAATAACTTGTTCCTTGAAAGCTCCAATACAGACTGGGCTGAAGTGGTAGGTTGAATGATTGTTGTGTGGTCCTGCACCAGCATAGCATGAAAACAGATTCTTGTCTGTCTGTCATGCAGTGCAAATAAGCAGTGGGATGGGATGGGTTTGTGTTAATTGTAGTTGCTTGCTGAAACTTTGTTTTTTTAATTTTCCCTTCTAGTACATGGAGAAGGAAGATGCAGTCAATGTATTGCAGTTCTGGTTGGCAGCAGATAACTTCCAGTCTCAACTTGCTGCCAAAAAAGGCCAGTATGATGGGCAAGAAGCACAGAATGACGCCATGATTTTATATGACAAGTGAGGGAGTTCAACAGTTACCTTTCTGAAGCTCTGATTTTGTCCTTATACTTCTGTGTTGCACAGTGAGAGAGGAGCTTTTAATTTGCAGACGGTGCTCTGCAGCTGTGCACTGCTTTGCTGAAATGTTATTTAGATGGCCTCTGTGCGTGTGCACAAAAACACAGAGTTTTCCTCACATGTAAGGAGAAAATCCTTATAAAGACTTTGTTCTTTAAACAAAAAACCAGAATTCTAAGGACTTGATTGCTAAAGCAGATGTGTAAGTGCAGAAGAATCTAACTTTCCGATTCTCTTAGCCATTACACGTGGACTACGAGTGCTTTCACCATACATAGTAAAAGCAACACAGAGCTTGTTTTTAATGTTTCAAAAGATTTTTTTTTTAAGGAAATGTCCAGACTTCAGTAGTGTTACTTCTTTATTTTGGGTTTCAGCTTAGTGCTGCTGGAGGATGGACATAAGAACTGCTTCTGGAAGCCTAATTGTGAGGCTTGTTATCAGAAGCTTGCTGGCAACCTATTCTAATATGAAGTAAAAGTTGAAGAAGGAAAGAACTTGCTTGTGTTGGTTCCACCCCTTCCCCCTCCCCCCTTCATTAACAAACTCAGTTTTTAATGAGCAAATGCTGCTTCACAGTTATGGATATTTTCTGCTTCATTCCTGTTTCTCTGTTACAGAGCTGTGTGTCAGGCTCTGCTCACTGATGATCACACTGTGCTTTGTTTGTTCTATCCCTACCTTCAGGGAAAGGCTTTATCAAAGCTGTTTCTATGAACTGGAGACTTTTTTCCTCCTTGCCCTTAGTTGATAGGAGCTGTGCATGCGTTTTGAAGCCAGCACCATCTAGTGGCTGCAGTGGCGTTAAAGGCCTCTGGTGGAAAAGGGGCAGGTATTCAGCAGTGGCAAAACTTTGCAAAACCTTTCGTGTTGTCTTCTCCTGTCTGGTGCTGCAGGTACTTCTCCCTTCAAGCCACGCATCCTCTTGGGTTTGATGACTCTGTGAGGTTAGAGATTGAATCCAACATCTGCAGGGAAGGTGGGCCTCTCCCTAACTGTTTCACTACTCCCCTACGGCAGGCCTGGACTACCATGGAGACGGTGAGACACCTCCTTCAGACAGGTTTTGGCAGTTAGTAGAGATGATGGGGAGATTTCTGCAGTGTCAGGCATTTCTTTTAGCATCTTTGCCTCGTCCTGTTGTTTTAATGACTTCCTGTTTGCATAGGTAATACAGCAGTATTAGTGAAGTTCGCTAGCATGTTTTCCCCAGCCTGACTTGAAAAGATGGCATGGTGTGGTTTTGAGCATTGTAGCAAAATGGCTGTGAGCCTGCTGGGTGCTCAGGCCTTTCCTGAGGGGGAAAAAAAAGTCTGAGTTTCAGTTCCTGGTTGTGGGGCTCTGGTTACTGTCTAGCAATTTGTTTCATTTTGCAGCAGAACTGAAAGTAATGCATAGCTAATCCAGCTTAATTCCTTGTGGGAACGCGTGTGCCACCCACACAAGGGCTGAGGTGTTCGTGTGTCCCTTCTGTTCTACAAGAGACCTATGGGAATTGTGCAGGACAGCCTTGATTAAAGAGGACTTCTTCTGTCTCTCAGGTTTTTTTGCCTGGTTTCTTGTCCAGCAACCTTTATTACAAATACTTGAATGATCTTATCCATTCAGTTCGAGGAGATGAATTTCCAGGAGGAAACATTGCACTGAGTATTCAAGGGCCTGGTGGCTCTCCGGACAGTGATTCCATAGGGGGCTCGGATGGCTCTGCCTCCCAGGTAGGAGCTGTTTTGATTCCTTTCTGGTGAATGCTGCAGTCATGTTGGCATTGCTGGGCAGGGCACCCTGATAGTTGATCAGCCCTAACTGGAGCTGTGTGCTTCTCCCTTTGCAGCACTGTGTAGAAACAAGAATGTGACTTGGTTTCTGTTGGCTTTACGCAGTGCACATCTCAGTGACACAGGAAAGGTATCTGCCCTGTGCAGTGCCCTGGTTGTGGGTCAGCATCTTTTGGTATTACCTTTTTGGGTGCTGCTTCCTGAGAACCATGTTCCTCCATGGGCCTGACTTAAGACACAGGCAGTGGAGCACATCCCATTCTGCAACCATCCAAATAACATCAGGGAAACCCTTCAACCAAGGGTTGTCTGTTCCAAAAATTCTAGCTTTTTGTAATTCAAATGTGGGCAAGGGAAAAGATGAGCAGATTCTAGTTTATCTGTAACCAGGCCAGCTTGCAAGTGCAGGCCCAGCTGAGAGCAGAAAAGCCAAGCAGGATCTGCTTCTGCTGAATTGCTTTTAGTGAATGCTGCAGTGCTACCAGGGGGCTTAATCTGGTATGTGGACCAGCAATCCTGACATGCTGTGTTTCCAGCAACCTGGAAGCAGCACTTCTGCTTTCACTAATTTTGTCCTTCCTGGTGAAATGGGAGCAAAATCTGTGTTCTGACCATCTTGAATTATCCTGCTGCCTGATAGAAAGAGGAGGAGAAACTGCTTGCAACTGACTTGCTTGGAGGATTTAGGAAATGCTGTGCTTTGTGCTGTACGTTCTTACTTATCTGAGTAGGAGAATCTCCAGTGCTCTGCATGTTTCTGCATAACGAACAGCACTTACACAGACCAGCAGGAAAGGAGATTGCCAGGCAGCTGCTGTAGTGTTTGTTCTGAGCTGAGGTGCTTGTAGATTGCTGTGCATTTGTGTTCTCCCTGCTGGTGCTCAAATGTTTCCTTATTTTTTTTTTCATAATCTCATATAAGTGCTCCAGACCAAAAGATAAATATTGTTCTCTGTTTCTGGGGGAAGCACAGTGTTGGGGAGTTGCTCACCAAGGACGTGTGAGGGATGAGTGAGGCAAACAAATAATGGCCATGCACACGCAGATCTGTTGGGCTGATAATGCTTAGCTAGCAGCCTGCTATCTGTATGTGTGTGCTGACCTGCACGTTGTGCCTGGTGGCTCTGTTTGTGTAACTATCATCCTCTGTTTATAAACAGTGTTGTGCTGCATGAGGAGCTCACCTTAGTGGAGATGCTCTCTAATTCTCTTGTGCTTGTATAGAGATGTCTGGAGGTTTACCTCAGTGTAAAAGCTCTGAAGTAGTAATTAAGTGTTAAGAAGCTACTAGTTGTTTGCACTGGGCACTAATACTGAGAATTCTTGTTTCTAGTCCAATGTCAAAAAGGCTAATGTTAAAATCCTGAAAAATTTTGATGAAGCAATAATTGTAGATGCTGCGAGTCTGGATCCAGAATCTTTATATCAACGCACGTATGCAGGGTAAGGTTCAGTGTCTCGTTCTTCCTAGCACGTGTTTCATGTTGTTCTCATTTTTGCCATGTCCTTCTGCACTGAGAATGCACAAAGATACAAAATGTTGCAGTCTTAGTGTATCTTAGTGTCTGAAAGTAAATTTCTGTAGTTAGTGTGTTCGAACACCAGTGTTGTAGTGAACATTGCTCTGGCCAGAATGGCAGCCAGAAATACTTGCATTAGGATTTCCTCCAGCTGTTACTCCTCTTGGAGTCAAAATACAGCAAAGCAGCTCCTATTTGGATTTCAACAGAAAAAAAAAATGCATTTGATGCTGTAATGTAGAGCTTTGATTTCTCCCTGCTTCCATAAAGGAGAAAGGCTTGTGCTTCATTAGTAGGTTGCGCTGCTGTTTTTCTGTTTAAGCTGTCATTATAAATCTCTTTTGCCCTGTGGGTCTCATGCAGAAATTTGTTTCTGTAGCTACTTTGCTTTTCTATTCCTTACCACTCTTCTGTTCCCTTAAGTACTGTAAGCTGTTTTCTCCTTAGTAATGGTTTATAATTCTGTAGAGCACTTGCTGGTGCTGCCTGCTGATAGGATTGAGTCACAGAAGTATTTGCCTACTTCAAGTTTCTAGAATAATTTTAAATATAAACTCTTATGTTCAGATATACAGGAAGGGAGATTTTTTTTTCCCCCAGTGTATCAATTTTAGGTGGAAATGGTAACTGGTAAAATGCCAAATTTTCTGACACGGGTCTGTATAGTACTGATCTCTTGTTTTCCTGATGGGTGACTTTCCCTGTGCTGAAGTTGTCTTGGAAACTCTGTGGTTCCATTCTTCCTTCTCTCTTCAGGAAGATGACATTTGGACGAGTCAGTGACCTGGGGCAGTTTATCAGAGAATCTGAGCCGGAGCCTGATGTCAAAAAATCAAAAGGTTTGCTTTCAGTGTCAGTAAACATCCACAGAACTTTTCCTTACTTCAGTCAAGATGATTCTCGACTCTGTCCAGCTCTGTTTAGTGCCAAACGGAGATGCTTAGGGAATTGTCCTGTTCTGAGGCAAAGCCCATCTCCAGCTATGTTCTCTAGCCAAGTGCTGCTTCTCTCGTCCAGCTGGGAGTAGAGCAGCCCGGTGGAGCTGGAGCTCTCCATGGAACGTGGCAGGGCTGAAAGCCTCTTGCAGCTGAGCTGATCAAACCTTCAGAGGTTTGGTCTCAAAATGAAAAAGAGCCTCAGCTCACCGCGTGCTTCCCTTCCACTTTAGGATCTGCTGTTAATTCTGCTTTTCAACTCTGCTTTCTGGTAAAAAGGAATGATTTGGACTTGCTGCCAAGAGAACCATGGCTCCCTCTGTTCCCCTGTCTTTCATGCCTCTCTGGT
This sequence comes from Tetrao urogallus, assembly GCF_951394365.1. Classification (NCBI taxonomy): domain Eukaryota; kingdom Metazoa; phylum Chordata; class Aves; order Galliformes; family Phasianidae; genus Tetrao; species Tetrao urogallus. The sequence goes on from NC_136833.1 coordinate 7,019,483, forward strand.
GTTCTCTGCCACCAGCAGCGCAGGCCGTTCAGAAATGTAGGGGGAAGTAGCTCCAATAAGGATGTGCCACAGAGCTTGCTAATACAGCTCTTTTTTTTGTCTCAACTAGGGTCCATGTTTTCACAAGCAATGAAGAAGTGGGTTCAAGGAAACACGGATGAGGTGTGTCCTCTTCTATCTGCTCCTCGTGGCACACTTCACAGTCCAGATTAGGGAAGTGAAGTGTTCAGGTTCTTAATCCTGGCTGTTTCTCTGTCTCTGATAACAGCAGTCAGAACTCTCAGGCTGTGTACCAAATACCTCACACCTGTGAGATGGTGTGGGGTTCTTTTTGTCCCCCCCACCAGTGCTTGATGGTTTAACTGATAACATCAACAATGTGCTTACAGTCAACAGGGTTTTATTACAGTATCTTTATGAAGAGTGGCAGCGCTCATGTTTTATGCTTTTTGCTGTGATCGCTGTACATGGGTTACAGGCTGCATTTCTCCCCTCTGGAGGGGTTTGGAGAAGTATAAAAAATTCACCAAATTGTATTAAGCAGTAAATATTCCTATTAGTTGGATTGAATGCAGTGTGTGGAAGCCAAGTCCATTTGCATCAAGGGAAGATCTGCTTACAAGTCACTGTGTTGTGAATGTTAACTGCGTGTCTGAGGCTGAGAATGGGAATGATGCTGAGAATGCTGCGTTCTCATTTAACAATTCCATGTGTTGGGGATGTTTTTCCCACGGCAGGCTCAAGAAGAGATGGCCTGGCGGATAGCGAAGATGATAGTCAATGATGTCATGCAGCAGGCACACTGCGAGCAGCGCTCAGAGAAGGGCACGAAGGTAAGAGGTGGAAGGATGCACGCCTCCGACTGGCCTGAGCCAAGGTGTGGGAGGAGCAGAGCTCTTGCTTGCTTTCCTGGTGCCTCTGAATGCACGCTGCCAGCAGTTCAGACTTGTATGGTGTGAAGAACCGAGTGCTGGACTCCTTTCAGCCTGCGTACAGTGCTGTAGGAGTTTTGTAACATATCTTCAGCGGCTCTGTGTGAGTGCAGCCATGTTGATAAGCAGTTTAGTGTTGCATGTTGGTGTTTGATGCATGTTGGTGCCTACAGACTGGGCTCCAATCGCTGGCCCATAGTTTTACTATGTGACTTTTGATTTTTCTGCAGCAGTTCTGTTTAAATGACTTGCCACAGTAATTTCACCTGACAGCTTGGCTACAAATCACGTAATTCCAGTCTGACCAGATGAAAAGGTCACTCAGCACAATACTGGGAAATGTCAAGTGGCTGCACATGTTCTCGATTCAGTTAAGCATGTTTCTGTAAGCTGAAGACTGAGAGTAGCTTTTCTTTCTTTCCCAAACTCGTAAGCATACCTGGCTTTAACATCTGTGAGCACGAAATGTCTCTCTATTGAGTGACTGCTGTGTGTGTTTTAGGGTATGATGAACTCTAACCCTGCTCTTCCTTTTCCAGCTATGATTTTAGGAATGCCAGAACAGGAAATCTGGTTTTCTGCTTTGAGAATGAGTGAACTTTCCCATTTGGTGGATTCTTTAACACAGCCAATAAAAACAAAGCACTGTTACTCCAACTGCTGATAACTCCCTCGTTTATAAGGAAGAATTAAAAAGAAGCAATCCCATACCTCCACTGTAGAGCGTGAAGAAACACTTTTTCCTGTTGTATGTGGCATTTAGCATGATGGTTTTTAGAGATGAAGAGATCATTGCTGAACGTGTCACTGAAAAACTGTGATCAGCTTCACAACTACTTGACCCTGTCTCAAAAAGACTCCTAAGCAAAATATCTGGAAGGGGACACAAGCCGCAACAAGGAGGGGAGAGTTTTGCTGTAGTTTCTGGTTCTGCAGCCAGTGATTTTGTGACACGTAACTGCAGAGGCCATGGAAAGTGTCCCTGACGTTGGCCATTGGAGGAGCAAACCTGAAATGGTGAATTCATTTGGCAGTGAATGACCTAAAAATCTCTAAGTTTTTAATTTTCCTTACTTGAAATAGATGAGTATTCAACTGTAAGATAAATGTATTTTACTTCATAACTGCATTAACTTTGAAGGCAGCGTAGAATGAGGAGGAGCAAAGCCTGGACGGTGTAACTCTTCTTGTCAAGCTCTGACAATGGCACACTTACATTCATCTCCTGCTTCTAACACAGCAGACTCGAGCAGACTTAAATCTCCTGCTTGCGCACCCTTCTGCTCTGAGCCTCGGCTGTGAATGCACACCATGTTTTGAGGAGATTCTACCCGCTAGACTGCTCCTTTTTTTTTTTCTTTCCATCCCCTGAGCGAGGAAAAAAGTAATTGCTGCCATGTGTTACTGCCATTCTGCATAGCTTGTTGTCCTCAAACAACATAGTATCTAATTCCAGATGTTTGGTTTACAAAGGAAAATAACTTCAATGACCTCCGACTGCCTTTTTCCTCACACTGTCAATACTTGCAACATACAAAACCTTTAAGTAAAGCCACAGCTTGAGGCAGCACCTCCATTTCTCCCAGCGAATTGATTTTTACAGAGTATCAAAGGCACTGTGTGTAACTCTGTTACATCGCTGCACTTTTAGCATACAACACTTCTACTTTGGGTTTCTTATTTTACTCATGATTGCTTTGAACTTGTGCAAAAAATCACTTTGCAAAAGAACTCAAATCATCTCCAGTGTTCCAAATATTTTGATTGACTAGCAAGTGTTATTCTGTTGCAATATTTGATTGTATAGAGAGACACTGTATTGTCTATATAAAAAAAAAAAAAGGCAAAAAGGCTGTGTATAGGTTTTTGGTACTATGTACCACCACTTATTTCTCTCATGCCCAAGTATTCATGTACTTAAAGCATACTCTATTTAATTGTGTTTTGATTTAAAATATATAAATATTGAAATTTGTGTCAATTTTCTGTTTTGATGGGATTTGAATTTAGATGTTGTTTTTTTTTTAATGTAGGTCGTGGAGGTTCATCAAAGGGGTAAAATGTTGTCATGTTTGCCCTTTACGTTTGCAAACATTTCTTAATCTTGTAATGGATGGCACCGAATTAGGGATGATGCCTATAAATCTTAAACAAGTTTCTGAATTGAGGAGGGGGGAGGAGGGCTGTGTTGGGTGTCTCACTGCTGCCATGCCTGATATCTCTGATGTATGGAGAGCTGATGGAGAAAACCCAAGTCTGGGAAGGCCGAGTTCTGGCTGCTCTGTGCCTTAGGGAGCACTGGTAGCTCTGCACCCGCTGTAGTGTGAAGTACTGAAGGATTCCTTCCTTAGCTTAAGGTGCGATTTGTGCAACGGGAACTGAGGTTGCTCACAAGGCTGGGCTGTGTGATCACAGATGTAGGGAAAGGTGCAGATGGACATCGTGCAGCGCTGAACTACACGTGCATAGCTCTGGCTTGTGCAGAAACCTGAACAGCGACCTGCTTTGTGTTCACCACCGTTATTTCTTTTTCCTACTTTGGCCACATTCAGACCTCAGCAGCTACTTTGCTTTCCTAGCAGAGCAGGTTACAGGCCCCAAGTTTGGGCCCTGATCACGCATTCTTTCAGCAGCTGCACTGCAGACGAGACGAGCAACGCGGAATTTATTGCTCGCTTCATGACGGGTTTGCATAGCAGGGTTGAGTCTTTCTCCAGCCCAGCTAAACAGCATTTCGGTGGAACGCTCCCGGCAGTCCCGAACTCGCGGTTCCCACCGCCAGCCACGAGGGGGCAGCAGCGCCGCGCCCAGCGCCTCCCGCACTCCCCGCCCCGCGCAGAGCGGCCGCTTCCGGCCACGTGGGTCGCACGGGCACATGGCCGCGGTGAGCGGGGCCGGCAGCGGTACCCGGCGGGGGGAGGGACGGGACCGGAGCTGGGTCGGAGGGGCTGCGTCCGCGCGCAGAGCCTGGAGTGGGGCGGGGCTGTACGGGATGGCAGGGGCTGAGGCGTCCCGCGGTCTCCTGACTGCTATGGAGTCTCCTGCGGGGCTCCTCCGGCCTCCTGCGTGGGTCTCTGCCGGTGCCTCCACCGCGAGGCTCCCCCGCAGCGGCTCACCTCCCCGCCGGGGGCCGTCACTGCCTGGGGCTGAGCGCTGCGGGGCCGCTCCTACCCCGTACCGGCCCTGAATCCGCTGTCCCGCAGAGCATGGAGCCTACAGAGGACGTGGAGCGGCTCCTGATCCAGTTCCGCGATGAGGCCGGCGAGCCGCTGGGCTCCCCATTCGACGTGCCCGTCAGCATCACCCCGGATAAGCTGCAGCTGGTGTGCAACGCCCTCCTGCAGCAGGTGAGGCTGCCGGGTCCGGGGCGAACTTTGCTCCTGGTGCCCGGAGCCGCCCCCTGCCACTCTCCTGCAATTTCACCTCCAGGATGAGCCGGTGCCTTTGGCTTTCTTCTTCCACGATGCCGAGATCGTCGTTTCGCTGGAGAAGACCTTGGCAGGGCAAGCAGTGGAGACAGAGAAGGTTCTCGACATCATCTACCAGCCGCAGGCCGTGTTCAGGGTGCGGGCGGTGACACGCTGCACCAGCTCCCTGGAGGGACACACCGAGGCCGTCATCTCCGTCGCCTTCAGCCCCACGGGAAAGTACGAGGCTCCGGCTGTGGGTGGGACACGTCTCCATGGAGCAGCCATCGGGGCCCCGTGCTGATCCTGCTGTCCCTCCTGTCCCAGGTACCTGGCGAGCGGCTCTGGGGATACAACAGTCCGCTTCTGGGACCTCAGCACAGAGACGCCGCAGTTCACAGCCAAAGGTGGGTGCAGGGTGTCCTGGGAGGGCAGCTTCCCCCCATCCCACTCGAACACAGGCCTCATGTGCTGTGTGGGCTGGGACTGCCTTCTGGGGAATGGAGCAGCTCTTTTGCACTGAGTTGAGGAAAAAGAGGAAGAAGGTCTGGCCAGGAGCAACGTAAAGGGTTTGCCCCGCTCTCGTCCCACTGCTGTGGCTGCTGCATCCCGGGATGTTGGGGACAGGTGGGTGCAGCTGTCTGCTCACACTTGCTTGTGCTCTTTCTCCCAGGTCACAGGCACTGGGTGCTCAGCATCGCCTGGTCACCTGATGGCAAGAAGCTGGCCTCAGGCTGCAAAAACAGCCAGGTAGGTCCGTTAGTACCCTGGCAGAGGGTCTGGATTGGTCAGCTCAGGAGACCCTCCACAGCTATACAACCTATTAAGTGGGCTCCAGGGTATTAGCAATGAAGACTTGTTTTCTCTAGCAGCTGGGACAAGCAGGTGTCTAGTTGTTCAGGGCAGGATTCCCAGTGTCCTGGAGAAGCTTTGCATGTTGGCACGTCACAGTGGTAGCATGTGGTGTCTTTGAACTGGCCTGTGACTCAGCTGTGCCAGGCAGCACTCTGTTGCCTTTGCAGAAGTCTCGCTGCAAGAGCCCTGCTGTCTTGTGGCAGACACTTTTCCCTCTGTATAGGAAAGCATCCAGGATCTAGACCTTGGCAGACAGTTCCATCACGAGGGAGATGTCTGGAGCAAGAAGGGGTATCGCTTGGTCAAGCCAGTATGGTTTTGTGTGTGACCCAGACAGGCAGCAGCAGCTTGTTTCACAGTACTCCTGTTCAGACACAGCCAAATTCCCTCTTACAGGAATGCTGGGGGAGCCCTGCCCCAGTTATTGGGCAAAACTTGTGTGCTAGACATGCTTCCAGAAATGTCTTGGGAAGCAGGAGCAAGAGGGCACAATTAAAAGCAAGTCAGTAACTTGCTAATCTGCAGCAGGACGTTGGCTTGCTCTGACTTCTGAACAGCCTGGGAGCGAGGACAGCGGCCGCAGAGCTGCTGAGTGCTGCTGACCTGGGCTCCGTGTCTGAGCAGCTGCCCTGTGAGGCCGCTGTGATATGAGCCCAAAGAAACAAGCAGGTTCTGGCTTTAATCTAACCCAGGGAGCTGCTTGTTCTGTTTTCATTGTTTCTCCAAGTTTCTTGCAGCATATGACTAATGCCTTGGCTCTTTTGATGAGCATTTACAGAGAGAGCGAAAAAGCACCAGAAAACCAGCATGTGTCCCACCCACAGAATCCGATAATAAGTAGCATTTAGCCCGCTCTGGCTTTCATCATGCTCTGCAAACATTCACCGACTCTCTGGCACAGGCTGTAAGGCTCAGGCTGGCTTTCTGGAGAGCTGGATTGCTTTTGGGCTGGGGCAGATATTTTTGCAGCGGCAGCATCTGAAGTGAAGAGGAAGGCAACCAGGTCTCGTGCTTTGAGATGTCAGCTGATTGCAGCTGGGATCAGCAATGGCATCCAGCTCTCCTGCTCGCCGCCCTTTCTGCTCTGTAAACCCCCACAAGACTGAGGATACCTATCGTTTCTAAATGGAGCCCAGACCATCCCTGGGATTCACGTGACGCGTGGCCTGACACAACCCTCTTGCTTCCTCTCTTGGGCAGATATTTCTCTGGGACCCAGCCACAGGCAGTCAGATTGGCCGCGTTCTCACTGGCCATTCCAAATGGATCACGTGTCTGTGCTGGGAGCCGCTCCACATGTAAGTGAGGGGCCAGCCCGGCCTTCCTTCCTTCCCCTTTACTTTTAAGGCAAAGATGAGCTTGATCTTTAGGGCATTCCTCTTTGTCCTGTTTGGTGTGCAGAGAGAGTGTGTTCAGAAGAAGTGGCTCACAAGGTGGGGCAGGAAAAATGCATCCAGCTCTGGAGTCCCAGCTGCTGCTTGCTGTTGAGTTGTGCTTTGGATTTCCTCACCCTCCTATAAAAGTGAGACCTGTTGATGGAAACTGCTTGATGTTTTCATGGTGCTACAGAAACTGCCCACTGGAAGCAGGAAAGCCTGTGGACGTGGAGCCTGAGCTAAGCTTTTGCAAAGCGTTCTCTTTCTGACGTCCTGCATCCTGATTCATCTGTTTGTCATGGGTGCTGATTAACTGTGCAAGCTCCTTATCCCAATCAGCTAAAGCTTTGTCTGGGAGGGATGAGTGGAGGGGGATAGTTGTAGCCAATAATCCAAGAAATTATAGCAATGAAGGGGGAAAAAAAAAGGGTGGGGAGGAAGGGGAGAAGGGTCCTGGTAGAGCAGAGTCCTGTAAATTGAATTTGCCAGTAGGAAATTCCAGCAAACAATTGGATTTGCAAAAACTGATTATGAAGGAGGATCAGGAAATGGAAATGAAGGAGATGCCCCTGCCGGGGCTTGACTTCCCTGTCTCCAGCTGGCTGTACTCTGTGCTCAGTTCCTGCACAAAAGGATGGGTTGTGTCCTTCCTCAGCCCCTCATGCCATTGATGCAGTGGTGCTATCACTTGTTACTGCATCTCCTGACTGCTTGGCATAGTGCTGTGCTGTTCAGTTTTGCTTCTGCTTTGGGGACAGTTTGTTGTCAGCAGCCAGCTAAGGAAAAACAAAGCTGGTGCTCTGGCAGCTCCCACTCCTGAGGCTGTGATGCAGCAGGAGGCAGTGAGTGTCTTTTTCCTACTGGGGCCAAAGTGCCGGTGATTATAGGAGTCACTGCCCCAAGGAGGTGTGGGAACTGTTGCTGGTTTTGGAGCGAGTCGTTAAAAAGGTGTTGATAAAAATGCTGTGCAAAGGACTGGGGACCATTTGTTCCCCTGTTCTCACTGGGTGCTGGCCAGCAGCTCCCAGCAGTGTCCAGCTTGCTCTTCCTGAACTGTGAGGATGGTCTTTTCAGCTCTGCATCACTTGGATTGCAGGCCAGCACATCTCCTGCCAGACACAAAGTATGGGGTAGACAGGGGATGTTATACATGGCTTTGTTTCTGGTGGTCTGTGCTGCTGAAGGAAGTCTCCTTGCGCAGGAAGGGTACCAGTTTGTGGTTCCCTCATAAGTCAATGGGCTAAAGCTGCCTCCTGTAATAACAGAGCAATTACTCAAGACACAGGAGCTGGGTTTATACTGGATCAGTGCTTCCTGAGTGCAGCCCAACAGTTGGTTTGGAAGAATGCATCTGCCTGCTGTTCCTCTACCTGTGGAATCTGGCTGTCTGTAGCCCACTTCCTGGCCTCCCTCTGGTTTTAACCCAAAAGAGAAAGTTGTCTTTTATTGACTTCTGGGGCTGATGCTGGGGATCTTGTGGAGGAGATACGTGCACTGTGCGAATGCGTTTTGTCTTCTTTTTGCTCAGAAACCCAGAGTGCCGCTACCTGGCCAGTGCTTCCAAGGATGGCAGCATCCGCATCTGGGACACGCAGATGGGCAGATGTGACAAAATCCTCACGGGCCACACGCAGTCGGTGACTTGTGTGAAGTGGGGCGGCGATGGCTTGCTCTATTCCTCCTCCCAGGACAGAACTATCAAAGTGTGGAGAAGCCAGGATGTAAGTGGGGCAGGTAGCCCGACAACCTGCCAACAAAGGGGGCTGGATGCAACTTTGCCTGCTCTTCCTGTTTATAGTTGTCTGTCTGTCTGTCTTGCCTTTCCCTCTCTAAGTGGGGTGGTTTTGTTTCTAGGGCATCCTGTGCCGCACCTTGCAAGGCCACGCTCATTGGGTGAACACCATGGCCCTTAGCACTGATTATGTTCTTCGCACTGGTGCCTTTGAACCTGCTGAAGCCACCATTAACCCACAGGATATGAGTGGCTCCTGTAAGTGCAGCCTTACTTGGAATGTGTTGGAATGTGGAGGAGATGACGGGGAAACCTGATGTCTCTTCTTAGTGCTGCCATGAGCTGAACTTGCTTTTCCTGAAAGCTGAAGTTGCTTTTCCTCCAACAGTTTCCAGTCTCTCTTCTTACCCTCCTCCCTTTTCCTTTTCCAGTGGCAGAACTGAAGGACAAGGCACAGCAGAGGTATGATAAAGTCAGGGTAAGTCCCATTACAAAGTTTATCCTTGCTGTGGTTTATAACACTGGTGCTGGTGGAAGCAGTAAACATGCACAGTTGGCTGTTGACCCCAACACTGGGTGTGTTTCTAAACATTCCACAGCTGGCTTGTACAAAATTTGAGTTCTTTCATCCCTTTCTCAGGGCCAGGGACCAGAAAGGCTCGTCTCAGGTTCAGATGATTTCACACTGTTTCTTTGGAGGCCAGCAGAAGATAAGAAGCCACTGGAGAGAATGACAGGTCACCAGGCATTGATTAACCAAGTCCTCTTCTCACCAGACACCCGGATAATAGCCAGTGCTTCCTTTGACAAATCAATAAAGCTCTGGGAGGGCAGGACAGGAAAGTGAGTTTTTTTTTTGTTCTGTTACAAAGGTGGTGTTTGGGTCTGTGTGTGATGCACAGGTTATGCAGAGATCAGCAGCACCCCATTGTCACTGTCAGCAGCTCCCTGGTGTATTCAGCATGTCAAAGATATTCTGCCTCTTTGCTCTACTGCTATCACTCTCTGCCTTTGATAGATCCCTTGTCTGCCTCCTCATGTTTTGCACGGTCTTGCTTGCTGGATGTATGTGGCGCTGCTTTTACCCAGCCACAGCACTGCACCCAAGTGGCACAGGGTACTGCAGGGATGGTTCTCTGGGGCAGGCATGGCTGTATTGGGGTGGGATGTTCCACTTGACTGCTCTCCTGAAGACATGTGCACATTGCACACTGTAGAGTGACCCAGTTTAAACAGTGCCTGTGCCAGGGAACAGCTTGTTCTGGATGATGGAAATTTGTGTAGCTATGAGTGATGCTGTTGGTGTTTGGATGCCCCTGCAATCCAGCTTTTAAGCTCCTGATGGAGTATTGGTTAGCTTTATGGGGCGGCAGTCCTTCCATCGTTCTGTCTTTGTACCTGTGATCTCTGGTTTTGTGTCAGTGATTTAGTGGTCTTTCTAAGCCTAGACATGTTCCTGTTGAGCTTGAGAGAGGAAGGACACACCTGTACAGTGAGGCTGCAGCATTGCCTGCTGGTGGTGAAGGAACTGAAGTGAAGAGCCTGTCCCCTAGAAGGGTCTGAACCAATCTGGGAGGGATTTAAGACATACTGAGTGGATTCTGTATTGGCTGCTGTGTGTGTGCAGGAATGGAGCGTGCTAGATATCCTATGGCAGGGCTGGACTGCAGGTACAAAACGATGAATCTATGATGAAAAAGCACAAAGGCAGCACAAGAGTGGGTTTGAGACAAACGTGGGTGCCTGCTCCTCTGACTGCCTGGTCGTGCCACCTCTGCCTCAGGTACCTGACATCACTGAGAGGACACGTCTCAGCCGTGTATCAGATCGCCTGGTCAGCCGACAGCCGCTTGCTGGTGAGTGGGAGCAGCGACAGCACGCTGAAGGTCTGGAATGCTGAGACAAAGAAACTGGCCATTGATCTTCCCGGCCATGCAGATGAGGTGAGTGTTCAGTCAAGCTGTGGTATTGGAAGTGGGGATGGCTGTTCTTTCCAGGAAGCAGGACTAACTGGGTGTCTCTTTACGCTAGGTTTTTGCAACAGATTGGAGCCCAGACGGACAGAGGGTAGCGAGTGGAGGGAAGGATAAGTGTTTACGGATGTAAGTAACCTTTGGTCCCTCTATAGAGGAACTCACAGCCACTCCATGTGTTCTTCAAAGCTGCAGAGACTTGACAACTCTTTCTGTCTGCAGATGGCGCAGATAGCAGCGACATGAAGCCACCAGTCCTGTCCTAAGCTGGCCTGCCCATCCACTCAATCTGCCTGGGAGATCTGCAAGGCGATGGACGCTGGGGGCTGACCTGGGCATGTCTGATTGTTCCTGTCAGCTGCTATCCCTCATGGATTCTTTCCTTATATTTATTTAAGGAAATTTTAATTTCTGTTCTTAGTAAGAGCTGTGCTTTGCAGGATCCTTTTCCTCTGAGCATTACAAGAAGGAAATCTCATCTGCCTCCATCTCAGCCTCCTTTTTATTGAAATTTCAGCCTTGTAGTGGCCTCACCCTTTGAAAAGGAAAAGCATAGGGGTGGGGACTTGTCACGCTCTTCCTTCCCATGTGAAGAATCCTGCATGCAAGAAGGCTTTTAGTGGGAACAGAAAGAGTTGTCCTTGTGTGACCTTTGGAGAGGGAGAAGAGGAGAAAAATACACCACATCATTACAGTGCAGAATTGTGCTCGGCTGCATGCCTGGGACAAAGATCTGCTGAGAACATGGTCTCAGGGCTTCTCGTTATTCCAGTAAGGTTTTGCCTTTTCACACGGCCCATTTACTCGTGAGCTGTGCCAAGCATTATCTGACAGTGATTCTCCACATCCACTGCAGCTAACTCATTTGCCCATCCGTTCAGGCCTGAGTGCAACAGGCATCAGCTTCAAACTGCTACAAGAGCTGCATAGAGTTTTCAGGTCTCAATGGCTCCTGAAAATGCAAAAATGAATCGCTTGTGCTTTTGAATAGGGCGCTCATTTCCCTTCCACTTCTGATTTGAGGAAGTAAAGAAGGGGAGGGGAGTGGGAAAGGTGGAGCAGCATGTTGAGTTTTGTATGGCCCTTGTCCTGGATACGAGCTTGATGGCAGGGCTGGGGCTGTCTCAGTAAATGACAAAACTTATGTTGCACGGAGTTGGCTCTCTGGAATTTCTCAAGTGTATTTATTTGCCCAATGGGTGAAAGGAATTCACACTATCGGTAATATATTTGTAAGCTTGTTTGTGAGCCTTTTTATAAGTCAATTCAGTGAAAATTGGGATATGATTAATAGAGAGTAGAGAATATATTAGAGAATATACTGTCAGATTTCATTGCAGCAAGTTAGCGTGAAGACCAAAACATTCTGCATAGCTCTCATACTGTGGTTGATACCCAGCGATTATGCGGCTCAGGAGTTTGTTTCCCAGTTGTAGAAAATGCATTTTAGAACTTTATTCCTGCTGACAGGATTGCTTTGGATAATTAAGAGAGGATTTTGCAGTCATGACTGTTTACATCTCTGCAAGTGTTCAGGTCAGCAAAAGGCTGGAACAAAATGCTACATCTTTAGTATGAGTGAAAACATGAGTTGTGGTTCCTTTTGTTGTATCATTTGGCTCTATCTTATGGAAGAACTCAATATTCTGTACCTGTTCTTTCACTCATGCTTCCTCTAGCAGATTCTCACTGGAAATGAAGGCCATGTTGTGTCCATCTGTGTAAACAAAACCCTTCAGAACTTGCTAAGGTAAAGGTTAAGGCAGAGGGTGATGTAAAACTGTAGCTGACAACTCTGCCCCATCCGGACCTAATGTGCCCTTTGGAAGGAGGGGAGCATGCTTGTGGCTGGCAGAGCTCCTATCACTGCCAAGAAGTCTGTTATGCAGTTTCATAGGGGAAACAACTCTTCTTTTTGAGGTCAGCTCTGTCTTTGTCCCCTGTGTTGACTTGCTGAAAGTGGTACCTTCTGCTACTCATTCTGTGGAAAGAGCATTGTTCTCTGCCTCCTCTTGCAAGGAGCTGTACAAGGTTGCTATGCCCCACAGATCCACAATGTGTTTTGTGTTAGAAGTGGTGATTTATCCAACTTGGGGAAGATGTTTCTGCCTGCAGGGAGAGGCTTGGTTGTGTTTGACTGCTCCCTTGTCCTCCCTTCCAAACCAAAGCCATTGCTTTGCCCCCTGGCCATGCTCCTGACCTAGGTTAGTTCCTGCCATCCTTTCAGAGTCCAGTTCTATGATATTTGGCACAAAACAGAGCCTGACTAAAATTCACCTCCTCAGTGGTACCGCAAAAAGCTTTTCCAAAGCAAAATGAGAACTCTTGAAAAAAGAGAGGGCCTGCAAGTTTACACCAAAATATGCTATATCTAAACTGTTTTTTGACCTAATAGTGGGTAGATTTTGAATAATACCATGTGATGAATTCACATGTAGACCAAACGGTATTTTCCTATCTAAGCAGCTGCTCCTATTTCTATCATTTATACAGTACCAGCCTTCATGCATTCTAAGTGCTGGCCCATTTCCAGCTGCATTCCCAAGCAATCCCATAACACTCCTCCCAGTTTTGTTTGAAAGCAAGATTTCCTGGCCTTTGCTCTGCAGTTTACTGACTTCTCTTACGTGCTGGGAAACAGCTGCTGCCTTTCCCTTCAGGGCAGCTCCTTTCTGGCAGGTCACAAAGTAGCACTTGGTCACTCTTGCTCCTTTGATGACTAGAGCTTTAATTAGCTAATTTTTAGAATTGCAGTTGCAGGTTTGTGTTGGCAGTGTTGTTAATGGGGAAGACGTTACTTTTTGTTGAAGGACAAATCTAGAATGTAGGCTTGAGCTCTTTGCTTTGTATCTGCTCAGAGATCCACCTCGTTACACTTAGAAAAAACATACTGTAATACCTGAAGCTTTCAAACACCGTATGATAGTGGCACATACTGAATTTCCTGTACTTCGCTGCAGTTTTGCCCAGGTTTCTTGTTAATTGTACCACCCACATGTGCTTACCAGAAGGACATTATTTTTCACTGATACTGTAAGAATAGTTTCAAGCACATCTAGCTGACACAGTGCTTCTTCCCACAGAGCCCTCTGACACTTTCTCCTTTAAAAGCTGTGATAGCTCAGCTTATGCCACCGTTAATATTGTTTGAAATCCCCAACAGGAGGACAGTGGTGATAAGGAGTGGGAAGCATGCCAGTCCTCTGAGAAAGATTTACCTGTTTTGATTGACGTCCTACGTGTGTTGGAGGGAAGGAAGGAGAGAAGAAAACAGCGAGGCACCTGGAGTGAAGTAGGCTGCCTGGGTTAGAGCTGTGTGGAGCAGGATGGGCAATGGGATCCTATCTCTTGGATGTAGATTTAGATAAGTGGGGCCTTGAACATCCTTCTGAAAGTTGTTTTCAGGGCAGTGTGTTCTGCTTACCCAGGCAGGAACGCTGGTGTGCAAGTTGTGCTCCTCAGTTCCTGGTTCCTCCCGACTACATGTTCATGTTCTCCTCGACTCAGCTGATATCTTGATTATTGTTCCAGATCAGTAATTTAATTTCCATGTGGCATCATGTGCATAATGATTGCCTGGGGAGAGATGCAAAATAAATAAATAATCTTTTGAACAGGAAGAAAATCAGCATCATCTTTATCATATGTTAGGAAAGGCAGTCCTCTGCTTCTTGTTGGGACAGCCTGGGCACCATTCAGGTAGTGTTTCTCTCTCAGAAATGGCTGTTTTTGATGTGTGTCAGAAAAGGGCTTACAGTAAAGATCATAAGTGCTTTTAAAGGTAAAAGGAGGTATGGAAACTCAGAACAGTGATTTCTGGATAGTGCTTTCATCTGGCAGGAGTTCCTCACGTTTCCCTTGTGTATTCAGGCAAGCAACTTGGAAGGTGCTATCTCCCTCCCAGATCTTTGCCACTTGTGAAGTCCCAGCCCACATCTGAGGGGCTAATTTGGTCAAATCAATGTATTGCAGCCAGGGAAGAGCTGCAAATGCATGTCCAGCAATGTTATTTAATATTTTCTTTTCCTTGACCCTGTAAGCTGGTTGTCCTTGCTGAGCTGCAGCAAGCTGGTGGGCTGTATAATTGTGCTCCTGCTATCACACAGTACGATATTAAAGAAATAAACTCAGCATGCAGCTCTTTGTGCTTTTGAAGAATCGCTGTGGTCTGTCTGACCACAGTGCTGGTGCCCATTGCCTGGCCATGCTTTTTGAGCGCAGCGGATAATTTATTGTCCTGCTGCATGGCTTGTCAGAGCAGAACAGTGCATCCCTCTGAGTGCTGCAGGGCTGCTGCCGCCTGTTAGTGCTAAATGGTGAATATCTGTGTGTATTCCATGGGGGAGGGAGGAGCAGTGCGATCCCTGCGGGTTATTGTGCACTGCTCTCCCAGCATCTCCAGTAATTAAGCTCCCTTTAGGAGAGGTGAGCAACTACAGTTGGCTCCACGTCCTCTTTCAGCAGCAAAAGCAAGTGAAGGTGCTGTTTGTAAATAGGTTTGCTGTAGTCTGATAGCACCAGAGATGTTGACACCTAGAAACTCTCCCAGAGACTAATCGAAGATCCAGTTCAAATGAGTGACCTGTATGCAAATCTCACAGCCCTTCAGATCCTGTTCAAATCTCAATGCTACGCCAATGTAGTTAGTTATTCCAGTCAAACCTCCTTGCTGCTCCTCGCTGTTTTGTCCTTGCTGTGCTAAAACAAACCTGCTCCAGGGCTCCAGCCTGATTATGAGGACAAAAGGATGGCAGACATGCTGCTATCAAAGGGAGATGTGCCTCATTTTTGAAATGTAATGCAGAGTGGGTGGCTTAGAAATTCCTACAGTGGCTTTCTCAGGTCAAAAGGGGTCTTTCTAAAATTTTTGTAATATTTCATAAAAAACGCAGGTGAAGACGTGTGCTGATACTGGGAGAACTGATACTGAATGTGAGAATCAGTGAATGGCAGAGAACAGCCAGTTCTGAAGGAAATCATTTTCTGAGTCAGGATATTTAACACATTGAGACTTGTGGGGGTTTTTTTTACTGGTTTTAAAGGGGAATTGTGAATACATGCTAGAAAGCGTTTGTGTTACTACCAACAACTTAATTTATGATTAACTTGGAATATTTTTACATCTCATTTATTCCTTCCACAGTGATGTTCTGAGCAGCTGAAATTACTTGGTCAGCTTCACTTTTTGTTTATTTGTTTGTTAGGTTAGTGCCACAAAGGAATCTTGCTGAGAACTTCAGAAAATTAAAGTGGGATTTGGTCTTGAGGGTTTGTTAAAGCCCTTTACTTCTCTATGGCAAAAATAGAGTCTTATGATCCCTCTGATGCCTCTATATAACATTTAGAGCTCAAAATGTCCTTCATAAAGCTGTCAATATTCCCTTAAGTATCTTTTGCTCAATATTTTTTTTATTCAGGTCCGTTGCGTCTAAAGAAGTCTTTAACTGTGGAGATTTTGACACCACTCCCATAGTTCTTGGTTTTGAGTTACAGTAAGCAAAGTCAGATACAAAGAATAATGAGAGAAATGGATGCCCCATCCCTGGAGGCATTCAAGGCCAGGCTGGATGTGGCTCTGGGCAGCCTGGTCTGGTGGTCGGCAATCCTGCACATAGCAGGGGGTTGAAACCAGATGATCACTGCGGTCCTTTTCAAAATAGGCCATTCTATGATTCTATGAAATAACTGCATAACTCTGCTCGGTCACTATTTCCATCTAGCAGCACTGAGCATGGACTTTATGTCATGGGAATGCTGAGCTCTGACCCTGCAGGATCACAAAGTGCACTGTGCGGTGCCTGTAACCGAGTGCAGCCAAATGTACCACAGCAAAACCCAAGGCACTGCATGTGGCCAGGAGGGTTAATCATTGCATAGAGACCAGAGTGCCAGCAGGATCGGGGCAGGTGGGGATATCTGGGAGGCCTGAAACGGCTCATACTTGTGAAAGCTGGATGCTGAGGTGGCACAGAGGACAACAGAGGGAAAGGAAGTGAAAGCAGAGAGGAATGGAAGCAAAGGAGCATAGTTACATGGAGATGGAGGTGAAGGTCAAAGGTTCCGTGTGACTGGTGTGTGCTGGTGGTGGTTTTTAATATTTGAACGTGTTTCTCTAAGCGGCCCAAGGCTAAAAGTGCTGTGAGGAAAACCTGCGGCTGTAAAAGGAGCAAGCAACCTGAGGAGTATCTCTGCCTGACAGCATTTACGTTTATTAGCATTTTTCCTGCACGTTCCCTCTCCGTTTAAGCTCCCTGGGTTAGGCCTGGCCCGAGGCAGCAGGGCCGTGCTCCTAACTGCTGTCCTCCCTCACAGAACCCCGCTCCTCTCCCGCCGGCCCCTCAGCTTCATCCTGCCGCAGGTGGGGCTGAAGCGGCCGAAGGAAAACGTAAGCGGTATTAAAAGCCGTTTCCGTGCTCGGGGAGGGGGTTGGAACTCGAGTTTGGCCTCCACCCGGGCTACCGCAGGAGCCGGTGTAAGGATAGAGGTGCGCGATCCCCCGGAGCCGTGAGGCGATGGCGGCGGAAAGCTTCCCGCCGGGTTACGCGGGGTGAGGCACTCTTTGCCGTCGGCGGAAGGAGCCAAGCGCCCGAGCCTGCGCGATGCGGTCTAGAAAAGGCGCGCGGCGGCGCGGAGGTGCGGGCAGTCGGAGTCGGGGCCTCTAGGCGCCGCGAGAAGGAGACGGCGGCCTGAGAGACTCCGATCGGCAGCTTCCCTTCCGCGGGGGCGAGGCGGCGACAGCCCCGGAGCCGCGAGCCGCGCCTGCCCCCGCCCCGCTGCATGCTGCCGGGCTCGCTCCCTGAGGGGACCCGCAGCCCTGATCGGGGCGATGGGGGCGGGCGGCGGCAGGGCGCGGGGCGGCTGAGCGGGCCCTGAGACGGCAGGCGTGCCTCACCTCGCGGCCCCGAGAGCCTCCCTCCCTTCATCTCCGCCCTCCCCATGCCAGACGGAGCCCCTCGCCTCGGAGACGCCCCGCAGCGGCCCCTTCGGCACGGGGGTGCGCGGCCGCCCCCGCGCGATGAGAGGAGCTGCCCCGCTGTCCGGGGGCCGCCAGGAGCCGGGCGGGCTCCCACCGCTTCGCCCGCTGCCCTGAGGAGGCGGCCGTAGTGCCTCTGCCGGAGGAAAAAGCCGATCCCTTTTGTTTCCCCTTCCCATCCCGGGGCTTCATGCCCACCCCCGAGGGAGGATGGAGGTGGTGGGGGATTTTGAGTACAGCAAGAAGGACCTGATAGGACACGGAGCCTTCGCTGTGGTCTTCAAAGGTCGCCACCGTAAGGTAAACGGCGATGGGGCGGTTACACAACCCTGTGGGAGCAGTCACGGGCCTCGGTGTGCTGCTGGGGGATGCGGTGGGGCCGGGCCTGCGGAGAGCTGCTCTGTGAGCACGGTTATGTGTATTCATAAGGAGATAGGGCAGCCTGGCTGTGTGCTCAGCTGTTGGGCCGCTCCTCGGACGAGCAGAGAGGTGCAGCTGCGGGGAGGCTGAGCCCTTTGTTTGTCAGGAGGTCGTGTTTATATAAGGAAGGGATCTGATGGGAAAGTGTCTCCTTTGGGTTGGGCTGAGGATCCCTGGAATTCAGATGGGTCCGGTTTCCTGCTGGATATTCATAGATAGGTGGTGGTTTCTTGGTGCTGTGTGAGTTTACGCTGGGCTTGGCGCCTCAAACGCTGTGCTTCCACAAAGCAAACCTCCACTTGGAGCCTTTGGGAGCATTGGGAGAGTGCTTGCAGCTCCTATGGACACAGCATGAACAGAAAACATGAGAAACTTCGAAGCTTAACAGAGATGGTTATACCTTACACATAAATAAGCATTACAAATAAGTTCAGGTTGGATATTAGGAAACATTTCTACTTAGAAAGAGTGGTCAGGCACTGGAATGTGCTGCCCAGAGAGGTGGAGAACTCGCTGTCCCTGCGGGTGGTCATGAGATGTGTAGATGTGGTACATGGCAGCATGGTTCAGGGCACAATTTTGGTGCCCTGACAGTTGGAGTGGATCTTAGAGGTCTTTTCTAACCTTAATGATTCTGTTAATAGGCAGTAAGCAGGCAGTATTTCTGCTCAAAAACCAAGTGCTTGTGTAGTTTTCAGCTGTGGAGATCAAGAAGGATGAAGCTGGGAAGTCCTTAAAGAATAGAAGAAACTTCGTCATTGGGAGGGGACTGAAGGACAAACGGGATGTGATTATTTATATTGTAATCTTTTTTTTTTTTATAAGTGCTTTTGAACTCATGAAAATGCAGTCTGGCAGCAGCTGGATCTTAATAGCTGCCTGAACTACTGTGGAATGAAATAGTTCTTGGTGATGTCATGTGATGGAGTGATCAGTGGTGGGTAGGGTAGGGATGATCTTGCTGTTTCTTGAGTGCTTTGCTAGCTTCTTGTTAGTGGATAAAGTAAAAAATGAAAGCTGATAATACTTTTCTGTTTGTTTACTTGCAGAAAACTGATTGGGAAGTAGCCATAAAGAGCATTAACAAAAAGAACTTGTCAAAATCACAAATCCTACTTGGAAAAGAAATTAAAATCTTAAAGGTATGTTAATTGCAGTGATTTTTAAAGCCGCTTTGCTTGAAAAGGAAAAGAGACTTCTGATGCAGTTCATTTTGGGTCAGGAGTGGTATCACTGTAATTGCTGCTTTACCTTTTGCATCTTTTATTTGCTTCAGACAAAATCCAGAATTAAAAGGGCCAAGAAAAAAAGTTCTTTAGTTTTGGAAATGGCCTCACGTTGAGGGCATGTTTTTATTACAAGGGGAAGATTGCTGTACAATCAGCATCTGTGCTCCACTTATTGCACATACAGAAAGGTTTGTCCTTCAGGATGGGTAGTGTCACATCTTTCCCTGTAACAAACGTTATAGCTGAGGTCTTCTATCATTCTTTATCTTTTATTTACAATTAGAGATGCCTTGAGAACTGAAAGCGGTGTACTGAATGTGATTCCTGGGGCAGCCTTCCCATTCTGAGTTAACTGACTTAAAAGTTCAGTGTGGCACTAATGAAGAAAATAAAACAGAACATCACTTAGTTCTAAAATTCTGTTTCATGGAAACATCTCCTTAGGTGTTCTTCTGTCATTTTTCATTCTCTGAACTTCACTACATCTCATTTTACATAGCTTTGCAGCAATAATCAGTGCTGATTTCAACGTTTGTGCTGTTTCTAAGCTTCTTGAGGTTCATTCTGTTCTATATGCTAGTATGTATGTTCTAGTTCATATGTTATATGCTAGAAATAGTAGTTGGGTGTATTCATATGCTGCAAGTGCTTAGCAAGGAGACATACTTTTGTTTTAAGCAGTTTCAAATAATCACATGCAAGTTGTATTCAGTGTTATTGGGCTTGAATTTCATTTTATTGTAAAATAAGAGGTTGGCTTGAAAATAACATAGTTGGTTACTCCCATAGGGAAGAAATGTGTTAGACTATAAATTCAGCAGTCATTGAAGGATTTAGTGCTGTATTACTTTCTATAACAACACAGAGAAAATGAATTTGGTAAAGAAAATGGTATTTGACCTGTGAATATATAGTGTGACTTCCTATTGCTGTGAGTACAGTCTAAAGATTTCGATCATCAGATGTAAAAGTCTTTGAGCATTACCTGGCATCTTACGTTTAAAACAAGAGCAGGCTATTTCCATAATACAAATACTTTTTTCTACAGGAACTTCAGCACGAGAACATTGTAGCTCTCTATGATGTCCAGGTAAAATACGTCTTGATGTTTTTTTCTTCATTAATTTTATTTATGCAAATACAAAGCATGTATATAGTAAGATATTTTTAAGTGGTCATGTATTTTCTTGTGACTGTTGTCACTTTGATATTTAGAAAAGGAAATCCAGTTCCCTAGCAGTGGCAGGGGGGGCTCTGTCGTATTGGGCACATTACATGCTTGTTTTATATTGACTCTGCTTATCCATTGGGATAGCTGTGAGAAATCTGGTTTGCTTCCAGGCAGCAGGGGCAAGTGGGAGCCTGCTTATCTCTGCAGAGGGCTGTTTGTGTAGTCTGGTCCTGTGTGCAGAGAAAAAGCATCAGCTGCCTGGGCAGGGAGCTGGATCAGTGGCTGTGGCTGTTCTCCTGAATTAGCATTGTTTGCTTGGTTCTATAACTTAACTGGGAAGGAGGTGTTCATGGCTGGCGACTGAACGCACCCGAAGGAAAGTGTGCTAGTAGGAGCTGATCTGAAAAGATGAGGCAAGTGACATTGAGAAGTCAACATAGCTTATGAGACTGTTGTAGAAAACCATCTCTACTGCTGTGGAGATGTCTCAAAGATAAAGAGATGTATTTTATAGCCCTTTGTCATGGTGAGGGGAAGCTTAAGGAAGCAGGAGATCATTACTATGCACGTATACATTGCTGTTACTGAAACTGTGTTCAAATGGATGGCACAAAGTGTAAAAGTCAAGCAGATATTTGAATCTTTTCAAGTAGGTGAAATAAGAATGAGGTGACTGCTGGATGTTGTGTTGAGGGACATGGTTTAGTGGGAGCTATTGGGAATAGGTGAATGGTTGGACTGGATGATCTTTTAGGTCTTTTCCAACCTTGGTGATTCTATGATTCTATGACTTTGCACCATCTTTTTATTCCCAGGTTCTGTCTGACGAGGTGAAGGAGTTACTTTTCTAGCCTGCACAGGGCAGTGTATTCTATTAGCAGGAAGTACATTTCTCATATTGTGAGGCTTGCGAGCGCTGAGTAAAGCTAAATATGAGATGATGTGAGGTGTGCAGCTCTTTGTTCTGTTTGAACCATACGTTTATCTCCTGGGCTTGATTCTCATCTTAAATACAGAAATACATTTATGAATAAAATTATTAAGAACCACCCTCGGGGCACTGCACAGTTAAAGCAATGCAAAATAGACACTTCCATATTCTTCACCATTTTCTGTCCTTACATGTTTGCATCCTAAAAGATTTTCAGCTTATATGTAGATAAGTGTCTTGTGTAGCTGCAGAAAACTGTGTTTGTGGGATATATGCTTGGCATTGTCAGGTTTTACTGTGCACAGTGCTGTAGGACATGAATTAACTTCTGCTGACCTGTGATTCAAAGAAGTGGATTCACGTGGTTGCAGACTGCTTCAGAACTTCCCATTTGGACTCTTTTCTGAGTCTTGACTTCAGAACTCTGCCTTTGGAATGACACAGCTGAGGGGAAAGTGGCTCTTGAAGAGACCCGGCCTTCCTGAGTAATGCTAAATGGAAACAGTGTCTCAGCACCCTAAATTTAGTACATCTGAACATCTTCAAAGAAACTGGAATTGTTGACTGAGAGTGGTGGTGTGTGAGTAAGCAGCTGAATTTTGGATTTATCATTTATGGTTGTTTATATGTGAAGAATGCTTATTAAGCTTTGCAGCTCAATCTGAAGGTAGTTGGTTAGATACATTGTGTTTTGATGATTTAACATTGTTCATCTTCTAGCTCTGCAGAAGCTCTTGCTAATTTTGATTTCCATACACGACACCCACAAGGGAAGAGAAGATAAATCTATGTTTTTGTTTATTTACCTAAAAGTGTTTTAGAAACAACTTTCATGCTTCTACTGCTCTGCCACAGGAAACGATGCCCTCAGAGTGACACTCCCTTGTGAGTGTTTGGCCCTGCATTCTCCTGTTGAGAAGGGGATGTTCCTGCTTGTCACTGACCATTGCACTTCAATAAAAACAACAGTTACAGCAAAATGAAAGGAAGAACTCTCGTATCTTGGATATATTTTGAATAGATTCATGGCAAACATAAAGCAGTATGATGCTACTTCTATAGAAGAAATTACTTTGCAAAACATGGTCAAGAGAGTGTGACGCTTGCACAAATAAGTCTTTCTGCACGAGGCTTGGTTTGTGAAATATTATACATCGTTAACTTATATGATTACATTGACTTATAACACAGCAAGAACGAGCACTGTGCAAGGCATTCACATGGCTGGTGGGTTGTTACACCTACAAATTTTCCTCAGTGTTCCATGTCCTAGCATGTGCTGCCCTTTTTGTTTGTCGTAGTGTTGTGAACGTGGACAAAATACAATAAGGTAAGACTTGAGGTATTCAGGCAACTGTTACAGTCTTTCAGACAACAGCACGTGAACATTTTATGCTGCTGTTGCTTCATCCTAGGTATGAACACCACTCTGATACATCCCTTAGTATGTATGGAGCCATTTCCATTACTGGAAATAACCATTCATCTGGAGCCACCCCCAGATGAATTAGTACACCATTAGTGTTGTATATATATTGGTCAGCATTAAAATCTTTTGTTCTGGTGCCAGCACAGTAATTGTCCTTGATTTCCCTAAGGTGGGTACATGCAGTGCTGATAGGTTTGACCTGCAGTTAAGCATTTTATGTAAGCAGAGCATATTGCAGTTCGTGCCATGGCAGAAATCTGGGGATCTGCACGAGGCAGTCTGGAGATGCGTGGTTCTAAGGCTGAGAGTGTTGGTGCAGATACTTAAGTATGAGCTTTCCACTTATGAGAGGCAGATATGTTGCTGTAGTAGATCTTTGAAAAATAAACACATGCAGCTCACCGCTAAAGGTGGAATTACTTCTTTTGTGAAGCGCAGTGCTCATGCAGTAAATGCATTGCAAGACAGAAGCTCTTGAGACATTTTTTACTTATCTTTTTGGGCAAGAGTTGGTATTCTTTCTTTGAAGAAAAAACCTCCAGAATTGCTGAAGTGGTATAAAAATGGCATTAAAATGAAGTTCTTTTTCCTATGAGAAATTCATTCATCCTGCAGAAGAAGAACAAAGAACATTGGATCATATTAATTGGGGAAATGGAGCCCTGTTTCTCAAAAACAAAAAGAGTCTAAAATAACCTTTAACTCACCGGTATGAAGTGCATTGAGATCCATGGATAAAGTATTATACAGCAGCAGGAAGGTGTCAGTAAGTTATTTGGAATGTGCTATATTTAGCCATGAATTTATGGGCTTTTTTTGCAGTTCATGATCCCGAGTGCATGCTGAGTAGAGCTAATCTCACATGGTGCCAGACAGTGCCTGTTTTAGCAAATAATTTAATTCAGAACTCTTTAGAATGTCAGCCATCAGAGTGAAAGCCTGTGATGTATCTCAGGGATAGTTTTTTAGAAGAATGAATTAATCTTCACTGTATGGAGTCTGAAGTTTGCTATTTGAACAGTAGTGTAGCAAGAGCTAATTTCTGGTTTGTTATTGGAAACAGTGTCTGAACAGAGATTGTTTCTTGTCTCAGTTTGTTGGCGCAGAGCGGACAAAACAGCTGCAGCTGCTTCTGTCTCTGAAGGCAGTGAAAGCAAGTGGGAGCCAAGCCAGCAATGCCTTGGTACCTATAGCTCAGCCTTTCCCCACATACAGGTGCCCACAATTTCTTACCAGGGATGCTGGTGGATGGAACGGTGCCGATCTCCACCTGCTCTTTATCGGTGTTGTTAAGGACTCCTGTTTGCTCAACGGCTCCAGCTGATCTGGTGGTATCATTGCGTGGTTCCTGAGGCAGCTGCTTCAAATGTTGTGGAGCATCTTCTTGATCTTGGTGTGCCACAACTCGTATTGCCTGTCAGCAGAGCTGGTTCTGAACTATCATTACTTATGCCTCAATTTTATTTTTTTTTCTTAGTTTTTTTTTTATTTATCAGTATCCATCCTTAACTGCATATGAAAAAAAAATACAAAATGTTATCCCAACCATTTTTCTGTGTTTATTCTTCCCTGCCAGGTGACAAATGTTTTCAGACTTAAAGGCCAAATATGTCCTTTAGAAAATGTAAAGGTTTTGAAATACTTTTCCATACCTTTCACTTAGCAAGTGGTGCAAAGTGATAGGCTGACAATAAGATCATTGGGTGGCCAGGAACAACAGTAGCACGGGTGCTGAAGGTTAGGGATAGCCATCAGCATTTGCTTTGACCAAACACGATTTACTTTCACCATCTCCCTTACTTGTTAGTGAGGTACAGCATTTCACATACCAGGAAATGAGTGACACTGCCATTGTGGTACATTTCCTGTGGCTGATTGCTCTTTTATGTGAACAATTGGCAGCATGCAAACTGTGTGAATCCTACAGGTGCACGTCATGTAGTCTGAGATTACACATTTAGTCAGAAGCAACAACATGTTCAGTTGTAGGAGCAGAACATGTTAGAAGCTGCTGCTGCAGCGTACTTGCAGAGCAGCATGAGAGTATCTGTAACACAGTGAAATAGTCTTAAGGATCTGGACCAGTCCATTTTCACTAAATCATTAGAACCTTTGCCAATTGTATCTAATGCTCCAAAAAATGAGGAGTGTCTCCCTGACCAATAAATAAATAAAGCAACTACAGCACAAGATAATGTCAGGAAATCAGGTAGCAGCAGTGCACGAGCTGTCAGGTGAACTCTCGCTCCCTTGGGACTGGGATCATAAACTGCAATTAAATGGAATCCACAACCTTGGAGCAAAACCACAGTAACTGTCCTAGCACAGCTCCTCCTGCAGCTCACTAAACGCTCATTGCAGACTTTTATCTTCTTCTAGAGGAGGGCTTTCTAACCAAAAAGCAATTGAGGGTATGTTTCTGCCAGTGTGCTGGAGTTCTAGCAGCAGCTGTCACAAGTAACCATGAATGTTTTGACTTCTCTTTCAATTAATGTCTTTTAAGTGGAACTACTGCACTGAACCTGTGATTTGGGTTGGAACTTCACATCCCCTGAGAGAACTGTGGGAAGTGTGGGATTAAAACACAGCAACTTTTGGCAAATATGTTGCCTCTTCATTTTTTTTCTAGTAGGCTTACCTGTTGTTTCCTATTAAGCTTCTCTATCTTTTACTTGCAAGTTGAAATAAAATCTGGATTCAGAATAAGAGGGAGCAAAAGTAGTTTTTTGTCATGAAAAATTTAAATAAATAAAGCAAGATATGCTGAGGAAAAAAATGTTCCATCATTGTTTCAACACAACATACGTTTGTTTTACTTGATTATTTTTCTAGGTAGAAGTATTGGCCAGAGCAGCTCCAGTTGCAGTAATTTTATGATCTGTATATAAATGTAAATTTTTGAAAGCTTTGCTATCTGTTTCAAGAAACAGTTTAAAATAGCTTGCTAGGTCAGCTCTATTCCTGAATGTTACATCTGAAATGTGGTGGTTTGCAAATCTTTTCCTTTTTGAGCACTTTTCTTTGCTTAGCAAGTCAACAGAAATTGTTCTTCTGGAGAATGATGATAGTGTGAGCTTTATTTTTCAGCAAAGTAATTCAGAGGAGAAAAATGCATCTGCAGAATTGCCCTGTGAGAATGGAGACCACGTTCCCAGTCAGGCTGGCCAGCAGCAGTAATCTGAAATGGGAGCAACTGTGAAGGGATAAACAACTTCAGCCATTTTGAACAAAAGCTTCATTGGTGGGATATTGAAAAGTATGTGTGGGTAAGAGTTAGTGCTGGAGAGGAAGGGGAGGTGAGGGCTGCTGTGACAGCTCATCAGCTCCTTGTTTCTTAAGGGAGCAGCTTTGTCTGAAAGGACTTTGTTTCCAAGAGAGTCCAGAAAACACATTCTCTTAGTTCTGAGATGAATAAACGTCTGTCATGAGCTGAGCATTACATACTGCTTTAAGCTGTTGGTTTTGTGCAGTGTGTTGTGTAGCTGAAGCACTGACGCTGTGGAACATCTATTTCTGATTCATGGCATTGCTATGTTTGGGTGGAAATCCAATAGCTGAGCTTTCTTCTTGTCACTGGAGAGCAGACAATTTCCATGCTTCTTAGCCGTGTTATTCTTTTACACATCACAGTTGCCCTTTAAGTGAAGTGGTCCTCAGCTTGCCAGAATTTTTGGTTTGGTGAATTAGGATCTCAGAGTATCAGCAGTGATCAGTTAGGAGGGAGGTTAATGAGTGGTGATGGCCTTCTGTTTTCTTGGTATCAGCTCTGTGTCAGAGATTTCAGAGCATCTGCAAATGGTGAATTTCTTCTCATGATGTCTGTGTGTCAAGCTTAGAGCAGTAGCAGTATGTTGGAGATGGCAGTGCATGCAGGTGTCCTGGCTTCTTCCTTTTTTCTTCAACTCAAGACCAGCCTTTGCTGGACAAAGTAATGAAAATCATTTGGAATTGGTTTAAATAATGCTAGTAATGCTAGCAGACAATTTGGAAGCTGCGATTCCAGATGTGGATTGCTTTTTGGAATCCTTGGAGTTCCTGAAAGATTGTGGGCTTCTGTCTTGGAAGAAATTGTTGCATAGGATGAATGTATTTTCAGTAATTTACAGGGTGGGTAGGGTTTTTTGTGGTGGGTGTTGGCTTTTGGTTTTTTTTTTCCCACTAAAATATGACCTTCCTGACAAAATGCACTTAGGTTTTGAGGCTTTTATAGGATTTCAAATTATAGTTCATGTTGGCCACGGCTGTTAGAGAAACATTGAAAAATTAGGAATTGATGAAATGTGATCTGCTGCTGCTTTAGTATTCTATATTAGTTGGAGCTCACCCTTCATTCCCACCAGATTTGCCTAACATTCCTAGAAACTTGCTTTCTTTGAAGCTAATTTCAAAATGTAAACAAATCTGCAAAGTGCTTGAATGTTCTGAGCTGGGAAAATCCTCCAGAGGCTTTCTCCAACGCAGATGAGAATGGCTGAACTAAATGCTTCCAGAAATGAGGCAGTCTCCTATAATCTCAAATTAACCTTAAAATGTCTGATTCATCTCAAACTGCTTAAACTCGTTAGCTCCGAAGAGGGGAGAAATGGTTTTACTTTATCTAAGATCTCTGAACGTCTCCAGCTTTGTAGGCACAACGAAATGACATGAGAAACTGGAAACCATCATGTTTATTATTGACAAAAGCTTTTCACACAAAATAATGCTTGTTTAAGAAAAGGATTATTCTAGTTACAGTCAGACCTCGATACAGAGAATCTTACTGCGTTCTGTGGAGTGTGTAATTTGCAATAGAAGTTAGTTCCTTTGTCTTTTAGTAACTCTTCCTCAGTTATGAGAGGGAATTCAGGTTGCAGATGGGTCAAAGGAGGTCAGTGCTTTGGAAAATCTCAATAGGACTGCTATATCAAATCACAGCTTTCCATAAAGCATTTAGGTCTGTGACATGGGCATGCTTCTGCCTGTGACTCATCGAGGGAGATATTTTACAGAGCATGCATGAATCCTGGTAGAAGCATCCTACAGAATAGCAATTGGGAATCACTCTATGCCAGGCACAACTGTGCTGTGATTTCTGCATGACCTTCAGCTGTTCAGATGGCAGAGCTTGTTTTACCCAGAAGGAGGGGACGTAACCCTGGAAGTCCTCCTGTAGAAAAGCGGTTTTTGCAGCTGTTTGTCTTGCTCACACTGCATCACAAACATATTCAGAAATATTACTGCCCCGTTACGGATTGGTTTCAGTGATGTATGACAATAAAGGTATACTCACTTGTTGGGGCTTTTCATATAGAAGACGCCTTGATAGAGAAAGCACAAAGCAGATGAAATCGAAGGGAAATGTGAAAGGTTATTTTACTTTATGATGCTCTTATGCTTGGTTAATGCAGGCATTGAGGGCTCTGTCTTGTCACGTTCTTAAATGGCCTTTCTTCTGTTTTAGGAAATGCCCAGCTCTGTCTTTTTGGTAATGGAGGTATGTGTTTGTATACGTGGTTCTTTCTGGTTAATTTTTAAATATTTTTGGGGGGAAGAAAAAATAATAATCCTTTGCACAGCTTCAAAATAACAGGTAATTCTGAAAACAAGCTTATTAATTTTCTGGGCAGTGCTGAGCTTATCAGCAGTGTTTGTACCATAAATTATTCTTTTATGTTCTATGATACTGTAAGCATTGATGAAGGCTTACGCCTCAAACTGGTAATTACAAATAGTTGAGAAAACAAAATTAAATGGCTGGGAAGGGTCTTCTAACTGCAGAGGAAAGATTACAAAGTAGAAATTAACACAGAGGATTTCAGAGCTTGTGTTTTGAGTAAAAATCTTTCTTTTTAACAGTACTGCAATGGTGGGGATCTGGCAGATTACTTACAAGGTAATTGTTTTCTGTGTTACCTTATTAGGAAGCTCTTGCATTACGTGTTTACATTCTGTATTTGTGTGATCTGCTGATACTTCTCTGAGTTCTTTGCTTGTGATTTCAATATTTTCCTGTTTATGAAATGTCTGTAATTCCACAATGCCTGTTCTCCCTACTGTGATTTATTATTTTTTTTAGAGTACCCTCTTTATTAGATTAACTGAATGCACTAATCAGTTCCATATTAGCTGCTTGTAGGACTGGTTTGGAACCAATGCTGGGAATGTTGCATTCAGAGATTATTTTTTTTTAAGATAGAATGTGGATTTCTAGAAATTTTGGGGCTGTCCTTCCTGCTTTTCCTCTCTCCTCAGAAACATAATTGGAAAGAAAGTACAGCTCCTGTATATTACAACTTTCTGGTTGATCTTCAAGGTACTTGAACGCATTTTGTGATGCCTGCTTGGTCTTAGCTCTTATGGAGGTAGGAAGACAAGTGCTTCAGAATAGCAAAGCTCCAATCATGCGTGTTAAACCAGAATTGCAAACTGCGGTTGCTTTGTCCTTTTTGTCACTCATAATTTAAAATAAACACCATTAAACTTGCAATGAAAGCGAGTAAAATAATGCACAAACAAAAAATGCTTCTTGCTGCTATTTATGAACTGAATGTGACATTCCCATATTTGTAAATGAGAGAGATCCATATAAGCAACATGCTGAGAAAATGTGACGAGTCTGTTTCTGGAATCACATTTTGGAGACTGGTCCCTGCGTTTGGTTCCACCTGCTTTCTTTCTCACCCTTCAAACTAATCCTTATTACAAAGAAAATTTTAAGCAGCTATGTTAATCTCCAGATTTTTTTCTGACAAAAATATTCTTCTGCTTGCCTCATATCTGCAGTATGGTGAAGGAATCTTTTTGTGAACAGCCATTGTTATGGTAACTGTGTATATTAAAAGCTTAATTCACTTCCCATTAAAATCCTTGGAAAGACTCATCCAGCTCCTGCATCCAGTGCTTTCTCATACTGCAGCTTGAGCTAAAACCTTCTGAAGAGACTTACTTTGAAAAGTGCATCCTAGCTTTTCCCCTCAAAACAAATTTTGTCATGGATTAAATTTGTGAGTGGACTGCTTTCTGCATCCCCATAACAATTTGTTGAAGGAAAAACTGGGTTTTCAGCTTCAGGCTGTGATGTGATTTCAGATAAACTTAATGTTGCAAACTGGAAGAGTTCTTTAATGTTCCTGACTCCTTTGGTTCTTTGCCTTCTAGAGAGTTTAGGATTTAATAGTGGTGAAGATATTGTAGAACTATTATGCTACTGGGTTGAATAAACTACTGTAAAAGCAGGTAATCCAGAGTACAGTAACTGATGTGAAACTATGGAGATGGATGTGTTATGTAGAACACAAGTCTTTGTAGAAAAATACTGGAAATTGGATTATTTTGAATAAAATCCACTGTAATGTGATCATCTGAATTGTTTTCACAGCTGATCACTATGAAGTTTGTTTTTTTATTGACCAAATACTTCTTTTGTCATTTGCTCTTGTTTCTGCTCTTTTCAGCTAAAGGAACTCTCAGTGAAGACACCATCCGAGTGTTCCTCCAGCAGATTGCAGCTGCTATGCGTATCCTGCACAGTAAAGGAATCATTCACAGGGATCTTAAACCACAGAACATTTTATTGTCTTATGCCAGCCGTAGGAAGTCAAGTGTCAGTGGCATACGCATCAAAATAGGTAAGTACACTTTACTCTGGTGTGAAGGTAAATCATCACTATTTGGTGGTTTCCTTGCTCAGAGAGCCTCTTTGTGCTTAAAACACAGAGGCTGTATTGGCTGTGTTGTATGTTAAATTGATGTTAATCAGGACATAGCCCAGAACGATCAGCTTAATGCTGTGATGTGGATTTCCAGTGTAAAAAAAAAAAATAATCTTGAGTCATAAAGTCCTTCTGGATCAGCAGAAAAAGGCTGTTGCTGAAAAGCTGATGTTTCTGGTACTAACTGTATTAACTAGGCACATTTGTCAACTTTGAAATGCTGAGTAGGAGTAGCCTTTAGTCCATTTCAAAACTGCTTGCAAGGCTCTAAGCACAGTTCTACCTGGGCTTTCCTGTTGTAGACCTTCCCAAGAGTTTTTGAGAAGTTTTAGACATGTAGCTTATAAACTATTTTGTGACAGGAGGAGGTTCAGCATTGTAACTGAGAGCTGTTAGTTTTAAAGATGCTGCCAAGCTGCAATTTATGAGGAACTTGGGAGTTTCAGTCTCTCATTGCTCTCTCTGTTATGTGTCCATATAAAAAGACTTTGGTTTTGGCATGTTTCTTCTTATGCTTCTTTTTTTTTTAACCAAAGTCTGAGGTCTGTTCCAACTCAGTCCATCTTCTGAACACCACAAAAGAAACAGAATTTATTTTACTGCTCTTACTTAATAACTTCAGATACTGTTCTCTATGTAGAAAATTCAGGCATCTGAAGCTTAATTTCTAGAACTTCTTCCTGCTGTGATGTCACTGAAGCATACAGTATGCTCATCAGTCTTAATGAACCATTTATCTTTAGAAACTGACTTTAATCCTTTCTTACTGATGCCAGACAGCATGTTCTGCAGCTGGGGAGATGGCTGAGCAGTAATTTCTACAAATGATGCCACTGCTGCTTTCTTCTCTTGCTATTTGGAAGATAGTACGTTATTCTTTCAGTGTTTAACATAGCTTTTGCTGTTCCATGAAGATGGATTGTACCTGTTTTTAGCCCTCTCACTGATAATTGTAGCAGATTTCAATAAAAGATGATCTCTAGATTACAAAAATTTGAAAATTGTCTTTCTTTTTGTTGACAAATGTGTTTCTTTCCACAGCTGACTTTGGTTTTGCTCGTTATCTGCACAGCAACATGATGGCTGCAACTCTGTGTGGTTCCCCAATGTATATGGTGAGCGACTGCATTTCTCAATTTGAAGCTTAAGCCTTCTACTACCAGAACAAAATAGTTGACTGCTGGCAGATTGGCAAATGCCTGAGGTTACTTGGAATCGTTAAGGACAGCATTGTAGCTTTCCATTCCATACTTTTACTAGTTCCCCTTTTTCCTGTGGTTTAGAGATCATGATTGTTAAAATGAAAAGAAATGAGGGAGACACTGAGTGTTTTTAGTGCTGTTCCCTTTTCTCTTAATGTGTTCTCTATGCTTCTCCCACCCCCTTTTTCCTTTCTAATAAACAATTTGGAGTTGCTTGCCATTATTTTTTGCTAAGTGGTGGTATTTATTTCAGCACTAAGATATCTGTCTTTGCACTGCCACTCCTATATTATGTGGTCACGGGAAAATCACTTTGTTTTCGCTTGTCTTGTTTTTTATGTGTGAAATGGTGATGATGGTATTCCTTGTGAAATCCTTGCTTATTTATCTACAAGAAGGACTGCATCAACCAAGTAAATACTGCTTACTTTGTGTTCCCATACATGCAGATCATTAGCTTCTTTCTTTAGAACATCAGCGTTCCTAGTTTTATGTTTCTGATACGTAACTTTCATCTTAGGTAGTGTAATATAATTACCTTTCAAGTAATGATGCAGACTAAAATCCTTTCATTTCCTATTAAATATTTTAAATTAAATATTTTACTCTTTACAAAAAGCTGATCTCTTAATACCACTCTGACAGAAGTATTGTGTAATTCATATTGTGGTTTTGTCTTTTGCTTTGCCTTCTGAGATCTTCCTGTACTTTCCAGGCCCCTGAAGTGATTATGTCTCAACACTACGATGCTAAAGCAGATCTGTGGAGTATAGGGACTGTGATTTATCAGTGTCTTGTTGGAAAACCACCTTTTCAGGTAACACTTTTATTTCTGTTTCCCTCTTTCTATTACTCTTTACAGTATCATGGAAATTCCCAGAGCTTTTCCTTCCAGGCATGAAAGGAAAACAGAGTTAAATAGGGATGTTTGAATGCTGATGCTTGAAAGGCCAGATAGCCTGAGGATACCAAAGGGAGAAATTGCTTGTACTTGTATTTTGTGTTCAATCTAGGGCAAATGCAGGACACTCAGTACTGAAGTCAGTGCTGTGCTTGGTGTATGTGTGCATAGGTACAGAAGCTACTTTCTCTGCTAAACTGAACTATAACTAATATGCATTTTTATTTGACAGGCCAATAGTCCTCAAGATCTGAGAATGTTTTATGAAAAGAACAGGAATTTGATTCCTAGGTATGTCACCCTGATCTTTCCTGTCGCTTATGTTTGTTGATTGAACACTTTTTCCTCTTTGAGAATGCCTGGGATGCATACAAATATGCTGTGTTGCTGTCTTGATAAGGAAGCAGTATGATAGCAGTGACTCTCATTGTGTCTTACCTTCACTACATTGCTGAGTTGAGTATCCTGTACTAAGGTTATGTAGTGAAAATTTGGGGACGTGGTAGAATGCTTCCAGACGTTTTTAATGCATTATACATTATGTAATATATGTGTGAAAGTTAATGCATGGTTAAATTCCTTTTGTATGCAGCATACCTCGAGAAACATCAACTTACTTGGCTGACCTGCTGTTGGGTTTGCTTCAGAGAAACCAAAAAGACAGGATGGACTTTGGTATGTAACTTTTCCTTTTGCCCTCTTGTTTTGACATGTTAGTTGTATACATGTGACCAAAGCAATTGTCCTCACCTTTTGTCTACAGGCTGTAACATGAAAAAATGAAGTGTATTTTTCTTCCGTGTTACCGTAAAAGGGGGCTGTAATAAAAGAAACAAATAAAAAGCCTCAACAACAACAAATAAACATTGTTAGTTAACGACTGTCAGTATTAAATGAAGCATATAAATTATTACTTTGTTGTTGAGAAGTGAATTACAGTTGTGGCCTCCCTTCCTTCCGTTTACTGATATATCTTAAATTTTGGTGTCAGTCATTTTTGCTGCTTTTATTATTTTATCCAAAATCAGACAGGTGCTATATGTTATGTTTTTCATGGTAATTGTTTAATTTGCACAACTTTTTAATTGCAGTTTTATCCCAAATCCCAGGAAATGTTAATCTTAAACATTTAGCTGAATAAAATTAACTTGATATAAAACAATGTGTTTTGTATGAAGATTTGTTTTAGCAACAAGGTAGAAGATGCTTCACATTTAATCCGTGGGATGGTGAGAGGGAGCCTAAACTTCAAATCTCTTCAGGCTCTTTGTAGATGAGGCAGACTTCTCTCCTTCCCTTTACTATTAGGTCTCATGATGCTGAGATCCTTGGGTGAATTACAACCCTGAGACGTGCTCAGTTTCATTTCTGCTCACAGAGGTTCACATTGCTGTTTAGTTAAGCATGCAAGCTTAGTTTTGTTGCAGTGCTGAAATGCACAAAGTGTCTCGTTCACTCGTGATCCTTGTGTAGTTGTGAGAAGACTATGTTCAATAGGCTGAGGAGAAAGGAGGGTTTGAAAGGTATCTGGGATGTCTACTTCAAGCCTTTCCTGATTGCATTGTTTTAAACTTGCCAATTGCTGATATGTTTTGCTCTAAAAATGTCAAACTTTGACAAATAATTTGAAATTAAAAGCACCGATTCTGGAGTAATGAAGATGTTGCTGCTTTTTGATAATCAGGCGTGGTTTTTTGTGTAGATGTAACTTAAGTAACATGATATAAATGCTGTATGTTAGAAATTAGGTATAGGAAAAAAACTCAAGAGTATTTGGTCAAGATATCCCGGATGACTCTGACAGTATTCAGATGTCAACTTTTAAATTTGGAAAGAAGAATTAATATGTCACAAATGTGGATTTTGAGTGATGGATTCCACCTGCGCTCTCGGCGTGCTGATCTCCACAGTTTCTTCAAACCTGGGAAATTCACTGTAACATTATGGCAGTATGAGAACGTGTTTGTGCTAAGAAAGAAAAACAGAAAGCAGAATGGTAGTGAGGAAAGTCGTGTTTCCCTTGGCTGAGTCGCTTGAAGGGCCTCAAAGGGGCTGCTCTGGAATGTGCTTAGCAAGGGGAGTGAAAGGGAGAGCGTATAACTGAGCCCTGTTGCCTCTTGTTCAAGTGAAAAATAGCATTGGAAATCTTGCTTATCTTTTAGTGATATCAAGAAGAACAGCAGGTGTTGTAGAAAAGCTCAGAACACCTGATCCTCGTGTTAATCATTACACTGTTCTGGTGTTACTGCTAGCCTCTCTCCTCTATCAGTTTGTGGAAGAAAGTGTTGCTGAAGGGAGGAGAGTGCAGACCAAAGGGTTTTCTTTGAGGTGTTGGCTTGTTTTTTTTCTTTCTTTCTTTCTCTCCCTTGTTATTTGCTTAGGTCTAATGAACAGTGTTGTTTTTCCTCAGCTTTTAGAACATTAAAGCTCACAAAGATCAGCAGTTAGGTTCCGCTCACCATCAATTCTCCCTCACTAAGGTCTCATGTTTTAGAAGTTTCCGTGTGAACTGTTGGTCAACTGGTTATGCTAACTCATCCATCTCAGAGTATCCATTTACAGCAAAAGCAAGCATTTCTATTGTTAGAACAATAACAAGTTAGCTAATGAAATTGTTCAAGAAAATGGTGTTTACCTCTGCTTTAAAATGAGCCAACTGCACAGGTTTCTGTTCTTCCATAGGGAATTTGGAAGGAGAATGGCTGCTGGTCTGTTGTGATCTTCAGCCATTGAAGGAGTAGCATTAAATAATTTCAAAAATAAGCATCATTTTTTGGGAAAGGCAGAAGTGAAAATACTTTCAATGTTTGATGTGAAAGATGGTCTTCATTTTGAAGAGCAAATCAAAACCAAATTTGTGCCATATTGTACATAGCAAACATAATTTGTTATGAGTGTTGGAATTCCTCTTGTGTACATGAACCTTACGTTCAGTTACAAAATGTCCTTTAGTGATTGTATCTGATTTGTCCTGCTGGCTGTTATTGGAAGTTATTAAATTAATTTCATTTCCTTTCCAAATGCTATACCAACATGTAACATGGAAGGCTTTAATCTGTTGCAAGCTTTTCATCCTCTGGCTATGAAATATTGATTCTGGGAAGGCAACCATTTACCACTATCCGCATTACAGTCTAAAAATTGTGTCATTTGTACATGAATTCTCAATGGTGGTTGTTTCTTGTTCTACAGAAGCATTTTTCAACCACCCTTTCCTAGATCAGATTTCAACAGTCAAAAAATGTAAGTAGTTTTGGTTTTTCATTTATTTTTGTAAATGAATGTTGGGGCCTAGAGGGGAGTTAAAATCTGCCATATTCCTGAGATGTTTTCTCAAGTCTGACTTTTACGTTCTACTGTGAGCCTCAGAGTTGAATCTTTTTCAGTACTGTGCTGTGCTGACACACGACTCTCATTCCTTTCACATTTCAACTTAACTTAAAGCCCATGTGTGTTTAAGGATACGTGGTGTTTATACATTCATATAAAAGTTTATGGATGAAAAGTAGTGAGGAAATGAGTTTGTTTGCAATTCAGGCTTTCAGAATGCTAAACCCACATTTTTGTTTGGGTTTTCCTCTTTTAGCCTGTCCCGTACCAGTGCCCACATATGCAGGCTCAGTCTCCGGCAGTTCCTGTGGCAGCTCACCTTCCTGCCGTTTTGCTTCTCCTCCAGTAAGTTCCCCCTTTTACAAAACAATCTCTAGAAAATATTTTCTGTAATGTTTGGCCAAGAATTAGCTCTGTAAATTCTTGGACACAGAATAGCTCTCAAGTAAGCCACTACCTTTTTCTAGAAAAATTGTTAATGTTTTGGTTCTGTCTTGTTTCTTGTGTTGTACTTTATGGGTGGGTTTTTTTTGTTGTTTGTTGTTCTAAAGACTTAAAACGTGATCCAGAATGTGAACTTCTTTTGTTTATTTGGCCTATGGTGGTGATAATTCCTACTTCAGAGGCTTTATTCCGAAAAGAGCAATTTTACCTTATGAATCAATAGATTTGTAGCAGAGGTTTCTTACTCCTCCCTCCCTGCTTCAGTCTCTTCCAGACATGCAGCATATTCAAGAAGAAAACTTGTCTTCCCCTCCATTGGGTCCTCCAAACTACCTTCAAGTGTCTAAGGACTCTGCCAGTACCAGTAGCAAGAACTCTTCCTGTGACACAGATGACTTTGTTCTTGTCCCACACAACATCTCTTCAGACCACTCATGTAAGAACCTTCCCTATTTTTACATTTTAAAACGTTTTTCACTGATAACATATCTTCGTCTTGCTATTGTTTGTCTCTCTTTTCTCTAAATATGTCTCAGTTCACATTGGATCTAATTTATTCACTTTTGTTTACTTTTTGAAGGAAGGCTATTTGGTATTTGTCCATGTCCATATGGGACATTTTTATCTGCAACTGAGTGACCAGATATGCCAAGATTTTAAGTTGTGGCCGTTTTAAGTCATGGGCAGTGTTGGACTTCGGCAGTAGAGCATTTGTTATAGGTCACATCTGAGGCATTTTCTTATGCAAAGCAACTTGTAGAAAACTTGTATGTGTTCACAGAAGTTTGTCAGAGGTTTTTATTCTTATATCAGTAATACTGGAGAGTTTTGTTGGTTTTTTTTTTTTAAGATTCTGCCTCATGATGTGGGTTTTCAGTGTGTTCTTCTTTTTGCTGTAGATGATATGCCATTGGGAGCAGCTGGCAGGCGGGCTTCGAGCGAGTTCTTGATGTGTGGAGGGTAGGTGTGCTGAGCTTCATCCAAAAAAAGTCTCATGTTCTAAAACGGGTACTGTAGCTGTAGAAGATGTTGCTGGGCTTTTTGGCATTTGATGGATTTACATAGCTGTGAGTGAACTTTCTTGAAGATTAATACAGCAAGTTGAATTTAATATGAATGTGTCAACAGCTTAAATCCAGAAAGCTTTGCTGCAAAGCAGGTAGTTTCTCTGATGTGAAGAACAGCCTGTTTGACAGCGTTTCTTGTTTTCACAGGCAGTCACCATTAACTATTTCTGGAAGCTCAGGAACTGTACAGAAACCATCCTCAACCTCTTCTCGAAGTACTGCTTCTGGTACAACTAACAGGTGTGTGATGGAGGCTTAGTATTTCCTTTTTTAAAAAAAAGGTTCTTTGTTGTATTTTTGTTTGATTAGTTTGTTTTTATTGTGGATTACTATAGGAAACTGAATTGAAATGGCTACACTTAATGCAATGTAGTGGCTGATGGCTGCAAAGCTGACTTCTGGTTCAGATTCACCCCAAAAAGATTTCCTTGAGGAAAGTGAGCTTTATTCTGGCTGATTGTAGCTTGAACTGTCTAAAGAGAAACTTCAGAAACAGAATTAATTTGTTCTTTTTGTGTGATGAAGCACGACATGTTCCTTGTTTACTGAGTCACGATGTTCAATGTAGTTTCCTTTTCGAGAAGTAGTTGTGAGAAAAGAGGAATTTAAAGCCCATTTTGCAATGGGTTTGTGTCTCCTGCATAGACTGTCTTGTGTCTTCTAATTGCTTACAGAGATATGGCTTCTGTGAAAGCAGTTATTGTGAATTTCACATTTGTGGCTTGCAAGATACCAAAGAAGCTACATGTAACATGTATTGCAGCTTTTTAATCAGCAGGGCTATTAACAAGGGCCTTTTCTGCCTCACTGCAGACCAAGTTTCTAATAGTTCAAAATGAATTTTATCAGTAGTGCTTGATATCTTTCATGGATTATATTGGAAACTTGATTCTGATCTTTAGCTATTTACGTAAAGGTAAACAATAAACTGAAGGTGTAGATTTGTCATTTGACCAGGTAATAAATTTCATGTTTTCAGTATAAAATAGAGAGTGAGTGACTAAATGGGGAATAAAGCTCTTATGCTGGGTGTATTTTTGGCTTACACTGGAACTACGGAGCTGCAAGTCAGCATTATTTGTTTAGAAATGCTTGTCACAAGAAAAGTTTGCTACTTTGTGCTGATCTTTTTGCAGTTTGTGAAAAAGCTGCTGACAGGGGTTGTCAATGAAGCTGTGGTCTTGCGTTGTGTGTTTAAGGGCAAAAAGTCTGAACTGTTTGGTTGTGAAGATCTGTTTGCTCTGGATTGACCGTTTACAAAAAATGCATTGTAATTTTTTATTTTAAGTTGTTACTCATCACAGTTTCTAGAATTACAGCTTTTATGAAAATATGCAAGTTTTATTTTCTGTATGTTACTAAGTAAAGAGCTAAATGGTTTGTGGTTAGAGAACAGGTGCCTACTGGTCACATTTTCAGTGGTTGTACTACAACAGTTTGATTGAGTTATTGGTTGAATAAATGCAGACTGACTGCTTGGGGCGTCATCTCAAGGCAGCAGTGTGTGCATCTTGTATCTACCAGATGCTTTGGGTTTTGGTTATTTTTTGCTGTGAAACGTTCTTTCTTAGTGTGTCATTGTTTTCAGAATGTTGTTATGCCCTGTGAAACAGTGAATTTTTCTGATTAGCTGATCAAACTATATGAATTGCACCCATAATTAAGCTGCTTTGTGGCAAGTGGAGGAAGCTGTGATGCTTCTCAGGCTCCAGGCAGGATAAGTGGAGGCTGTTCATTCCTCTGTGGTTAATTCCTACTTTTATTCTCTATGCTGAGACACTCAGTGAGCATGGATTTAAAATCAGTGATACTTGTGAGGCTGCAAAAAATGTTGGTACAGATTTATTCAGATCTGACTTTCAGATAACTCAATACCTGGGAACTGGGTGGCAATAAAAGGACAAATTGTGTTCTTTTGCTAAGGGAGAGCTGTGTGTATGAGGAAGTTGTATTTCATTTTCAGAGGTTGCAAAGGGAGTGTGACGGAGTCATAAATCCACAGTTCTGTTCAGCTGTATCCATGTAGTGGTGTAACTGCTTGTTTTCTAAAGCTCGTGGTAGAACTTTTTTCACATCTCCTCTGAGAATCTCTAATCTTTGCCTTTCTCTTCTCTGAAGTGTTGATCAATAAAGGGCCAGACACCAAGCTGATTATCTTCCAAAAAGTCCTTGAGTTTGAAATCCTTTTTGTCTAGCTCTTTTAAAAGTGTTGGTAACTGATTACACTGTGGTGGTTTCATTCCCTTATCTGGCAGTACACTGAGGTGAGCCAGGTCACTGACACATAGTTGAACTTGGGTAATGCTAATCTGCAGTTTGCGTCTGTGGATTAATGTTCAGGTGTGTGGTTTTGGTCGTTTTGTCAGGGGTT
Source organism: Tetrao urogallus (assembly GCF_951394365.1). Taxonomy (NCBI): domain Eukaryota; kingdom Metazoa; phylum Chordata; class Aves; order Galliformes; family Phasianidae; genus Tetrao; species Tetrao urogallus. The sequence continues at coordinate 7,058,917 of NC_136833.1, forward strand.
GGTTACATAACATGTTTTCCTTTTGCAAGTTCACTCTGTCTCATGGGATATCTCGGCGCTTTAGTGGCTTTTATACACATTCCAGCCCTGCTGCTGAACTTCCTGTTCTTAGTGCAGTGGGTTTTCCTAGAACGCTATTTTGAAGCGTTGTAAACAGAGCAGGAGGATTGGCAGGAAGGTGAAGGGATCTGTAGATTGCTGTGATGCATAACGAAGTGTACAGCACTTCAGCCTGTGTAAGAGAGGCAGTTAGTAACAAACAGATCTCAGCCTTCTGCAGAGTGCCAGAGCTAGACCAGGACAGGCGAAGATATGCTGCGTGCACGGAGCATGGGCTCAGATTTTCCACTTCCCAGATTTTCTTGAAATTTTGAGGATGGTACAATTCAGTGAAAGATCTGCCTACCTCTGTTCATCTCCTCTCTTTGCACCTTCCAACTTCAGGCATTGCCAGCCTTCTGTATCCCCTCGCAGCGAAACAGCACCTATCCCAGTTCCTACTCAGCTACGGAATTACCAGCGTATAGAACAGAACCTCTCCTCTACTGCCAGCCCCGTGTCAAACCCCCACGGATCACCAAGGTGAGTTTTCAGACTCCTTTTTCTTGGTTCTGGTAGTATTTGTACCCTAACAGATATCTGTGCTTTCTTATTGATGTCTTTTTACTTTTTTGACACAGCCCCATAATAGAGAGGCATTTTAATGAGAAATAATAGTCCTTCACAATCTCAAGATTGTTGAATGGGCAGTTGACATTTTTCAGTAAAACAAGATGATCTTGTTCCTTTGCTCAAATGCAATGCAGGAGAATAAAAAGATGAAGCTTTGCTCTTTTTGATTTCTCTTTGTGTAATATGCAGTGTTACATCATAAACTAGAAAGTCAGTAATAAGTTAGGTTCTGTTTTCACACATGCAGTGATGAGTTGGATGCATTGTTTTGTCAAATATCAAGGAATCAATTTTTTTTGCATGCTAATTAACTAGCTTGTCTTAATACAAAGCTCCAGTGTGCTGGATTTATTCTGTGCCTTGCAATCAACAGGATTGGGGTGGTAAAGGTCAAAGACTCAGAAACAGACTGCTTAGAACTCTGGAGTTCTTTACAAAAACACAGTTCCTTCCTTTTATTAATTTTTGTCTTCAAGATCTGATTTTGCAGTTGTTTCTGCACTTGAAAAAGTGCCTTTCTGTAAAATATTTGTTGTCAGTGGCTGAGCTTTATTCCAAGTCTAATACTTAAACATTATGGTAATTTTTATTCTAAATTCCTTCCTTTTCCTACCATAAAAACAAACGTGTATGTCAATGTGTTTCACTCAGTAGTAAAATTCATGTAATGTCTGAACAGCAGGAATCCATTTACTAAGAACTATTTAAAATTTCTACAGTTAACAGACAGGCTGCTGTGACTTAAGTTTCCTTAGGTTCCAAAACCCTCAGTGTGGACAAAGGGAATTGTATCTTGTTTTCAAAATGAGAGACTTTTTAGTTTAATAAGCCTCAACTTCACAATTCTGTTTAAATATCAGAGTTGTTTGTTGGTTTTTGTTTTTTTTAATTGATCATTGTACTCCTATGGGAATTCAGAATCTTAACTCAAGAAACCACAGTTGCATGGTTACTGTAACTGGTAACTGTAGTGTGTTAAACAACTATTTTCTTTTCTTTCTCTTTTTTTTTCTTTTTCTTTTTCCAGAGCTGGGGTTGTCAGACGCTCAAATACCAGCCCAATGGGCTTCATGAAGATGGGCTCCTGTTCTCCAATACCAGCTGATGCTGTGCAGGGTGTTGGGCGCAGGTTATCCACGGGATCTTCGAGGCCATATTCTCCTTCACCACTAGGTAAGCTCCAGTTCTAATTCTTACTCATTCTCAGTAATTAGCAAGGATTTAGCTGAAGCAGTAATTCAGAAAACAAATTCCTGTTTAAAACTTCAACTGAAATTTGTCCAAATAGATCATAGAATCACGTAGATTGGGAAAGACTTTCATGATAGTAGAATCCAACATCGGCCTGACCTACCAGATCACATCCCTTACGTTCACATCCACGTCTCTTAAACATCTCCACGGCTGGGGCTCTGCCACTTCCCTATGCAGCCCATTCCCATGTTTGATCACCCACTCCTTGAAGAAATAAGTAGGTGAAGAGTAAAGCATAAATTCACATTTTGATTTTATTTACTTAGTTGGAACTATACCTGAGCAGCTCAGCCACTGTTGTTGCGGACAGCTTCAAGGTCATGAGTCCAGGAGCAGAAACTTCTCAGGTGAGAGACTTTGGACAATAACACAACCAGTACAGTTTTGATTAAACCTTCCACAGAGTTTCATGAAAGAGGAGGGGCAGCATTACATTAGTGTGGGTTAATGGGAAGCATTTGGTAAGCTGTGCACTGAAATTCTGTAGAAACTTAGCCTGGGTTTGGCTGTGTCAGGACTCGTTTCTCTGTATTTAATTGCCTACACAATCAGAAGTTTGTTGTTTTGTTTTTTACCCAAGTTGAACAGCAACTCTAACACCTGTCTTTAACAAGGGATGAAATGGGATAGATGAGATTATAATGAATGGTCTGAACACGTTTCTCAGAATCTGACTTTGACAGACCAGCATTTTCATGCCAGCACTCAAAAAAGGGAAGAACTACCAGTGTGCAGTGTGTGGCATGTTCTCATCACTCTCTTAGGGAATTGCCAGGAATCTGATGTTAATATTGCTAAGCTTTCAGTAAGCTTTGCAAGTCATAAATTGTTCCAGTGCACCAGGAGGCGGCAGCAGGGGTGGGAGAGTGTTTTTTACTGTACACACAACTTAGATGCAAGCTCTTCTTTGTCCAGAATACCAGCTACACTCTTTATTTTGACCTTTTAGGGAAGTGTTTAAACTACAATGTGTGTTATTTTTCCTGCTTTAATGCTTCCCAAAATTCTCTGGAGGTAATAACCTTCATTTCTTGGAGTTTATATTTCAGATATCTGGACATTAAATAAGTTTTATGAGGTCTTAAAAATGTCCCTCATAAGTGTTACGCTGCTGGCAATCTCAACAAAAGACTAGGAATGAGTAAAGCCTCAGATTTGAAATAGTCTCTTGTATTTTAAAAGAAAAATAAAAAAGCTGAGGAGAAAATGAAGGGAAAACAAAGCTGTGTGAGCTCCTCTTTTGTTCCATCTTTTTGGGATAGCACTGTTTTGTGGCTCTAGGAGTATTTAATGTTTCATTTCTCTGTCTGTTTCCTGCAATCTATTCCTATTTGATTTTATTGTTTCTTAATTTCCAGTGACTGCAGTGTTATTTCTGCTTGTAAAATACCACAAATGGCAGCATGTCTGCTTTTCAGCATTTAAATGGGTAAATTGACTTTGCTTCAGGGTGAAGTGAGATCATCTGTACAGAGATTTTCTAGGGACTGAAGATGTCTGTCTTAATGCAGCTTCTGAACTAATTGAGTTACCCTTTGCTGCTGCCAGTGGCAGCAGAGGAGAGTTTGAATTCAGAAGCCTGCCCAGTGGTGGGAATGACACTAGAACAGCAACCAGGGAAATTTAAGGCTGCTTTTTGAGATAAAGCTGAATTTAGTGCTGTGGGACAGACAAGCAGGCTGATTTCAATGGAGTTGAAATTTCATGAGTATAGAATTTAGGGGATTTAGTGAGGAGTAGACTGGAATACTCTGCTGGAGCTTCAGGCAGAAGGTCTGTTCTAAAGCACATTGTTTAAATGGAGAGGAATGGAATCAAAATGAAATGGCTTATATTCAAAATCTAACTACCAAGAGCATAAGCTTAAGAAGGTTGCAGAATGTGGCTTAGCAGCTGGGCACTTTACTGAGCAAACTGCAAGAAGCTGGACATTGGCTCCACTTCACAAATATATGCTTGAAGAACAATCTTGGAAAATTGCCTTGGCCAGCTGCTGAGAATTTTGCATACTAAGACATGGTACAGCCTAGGAACAAATAGTTAGAATAGTGTAAGCTTTGCCATTTCTTTTTAAGGCAAATGGGATTTTTATCACTTTGTTCTTTGGGGTTACAGTGGTATACATTTTATCTGGAAAGCTGTGGCCACAGGGCTGAAGTCTTATGTATTGTTTGAAACTGCACCGTTCCTCTTCTTGAAGCTTAAAAATACCACATGGAAGATGCAATTTTAATCAAATATTGGATTTTTTTATATTGAAAGTGGAAGAGAACCTTTTGGGTAGGTGAGATGTTCATAGGAGTGTTTCCTTACAGTCCTCTGCTTGCAGATTACAGCTCTTCCATTTCAATTTGCTTTACGAGAAACTTTGCATTCATACTGAAGTGTGGACTTTCTTTGTACATGGTGAGCTTTTGAAAAACATCTGACAACCTAAAAATAAATGGCTGCCCTAATAATGATCCTAAAATGTTTCATTTGAATAACTTGTTTATTAAGGTTTTTGTTTTTTAATACCTACTTTTCTCACAGAAAATGTGAGGGGAGCAGCCTTTTGTGTCTGCAGATGAAATTATTACAAACAAAAAAAGTCATTAACACACAACTTTGTATTCACGTGCTGTTTACAAGAATGCAATTCCAATACTTGGAAACCTCTTTTCAGTTTAGAGTCCTGGTGGCTGTGCTTGAAATTTTAGCATTGGTTATGCCATTCCTGCTGAATCCAACCACTTTATATGTCTTGGAGTAGGTTGCCAGAAGTAATGCAGCTGCCAGTACAGCTGTCACCCTGCAATCTTGCCTCTTTGGCAGCTTGAATGTGAGTGTCATCTCATCAAGTGTATGTAGCCTCAGCCCGTATAGTCAACAGGATAAATCCATCCTGTTTGCCATTTAGTGAGCTGATAATCAAACACGTATCTCAGTAGTGCATCCTTATCTCCTTTCAGATTAATGATGCTCTCTAGTGTTTTGAGTTTCGTTGATACATTTCCAAGCACTGCACGTAGAAATCTTTTTCACTGCTTTTCATCCCTACAGGTTCTCCAATACCACCATCTCAGTCTCCACAGTCACTTCTGATGGGAGCTAGGTTGCAAAGTGCACCTACTCTCACGGATATTTACCAGAACAAGCAGAAGCTCAGAAAGCAACATTCAGACCCAGTGTGCCCATCCTATGCTGGGTATGGATACAGTCATTCTCCACAACCAAGTAGGCCAGGTAGCCTGGGAACATCACCCACCAAGCACATGGGGTCATCACCGAGGAGTTCAGACTGGCTGTTCAAAACTCCTTTACCAACAATCATTGGTTCTCCTACTAAGGTAGGTTGAGTTTACCACTGTTTGCAAAATATGAAGTGGTAACACGTTGTCTGAAACCATTCCCAAGAATATCTTGAGGTGCGAATCTTGTGTTTCTTGTTGTTGGTTTTGTTTATTTCTAATATATTCTTTTCTTTTTTTTTTTTTTTTTTTATTCTTTAAGGCAACAGCTCCCTTCAAAATACCTAAAACACAAGCATCCTCAAATTTGCTGGCCCTGGCAAATCGCCAGGGATCTGTAGATGCTCCTTTGCAGCCTAAAGACATCACTGAACCAAGGGACTTTGCACACTTTCACTCGACACAAGGAAGTGACAAGCATGCAGGAGAGCAGCACAGTAAAGCTACGTTTGGCAGGTAGGCATTGCAGTATTTATGACCTGGAAAGTTGAGTAAATAATATGATAGAAGAATGTATGTTGCACACAGCCATTTGGAGGGGTGGAGCATGCAAAAAATGAGCTGTGAGGAGATGCTGATGTTTAGTATATACAACAAGCTTTTTGTACTGCGTATAAACGTTGCAGAGACTTCCTGAAGCACTTTGTGTTGTTGTCTGGTGTTGTTATCTAGTTCCTTTTTGTTTTGATTATCTGACTGTGCAGTCTCACTGACTCTCTGAAGCCTGTTTGATTTTGCTTCGAACATCTAGATGGCAAAATTGGCAGTATTCATTTTTAAGATGAAAGGGTTCATCTATAGTTAGCTCTGTCTCAATATGTCCATGATGAACAGTGAGGTTTCCAGTCATTTTGTACTTGTGTTGAAAGCTTCTCTGTAACAAATATTAAGAATCTGCTGCAAATTAGGAACATTTTACCCTAAATTTTTATTGAATGTGTGTGTTTTTTTTCTGTCTAGATCTGTTAGTACTGGGAAGCTCTCAGATCAACAGGTAAAGACTGCCCTCGGTGGCCAGTTATACCAAGGCAGTACAGACAGCCTGAATACAGAGCGACCAATGGATACAGGTAAGGAACAGATGGATGTGTTTAAGTGGTCCATATATACTATAGCTTTTTTCAGCCAACCAGATAGAGTTCTGCTTCCAACTTCAGTTGTTGGTTGAGACACTTAAGCTTTTTTTATTATTATTTTCCTTAAGGAGATATGTTCTTTAATATAACTTTTAAAATAAGTAAGACAAAAAAGCATCAATTTCTGTGATAAATAAGAAATACTGCTGCTTCCTGGAGTGGCTAGAGGTTTTGTTTTTTCAGTACATTTGTGGCTGTTTCACTTCCTAATTCCAACTTGTTTTCATCTGAAAGTCAGCTTATGTAATTCTGGTTCTTTTTTCTTTACTTTTTTTACCTTCTTCTTTCTCCCCACAAACAGCTAATACCTTGTCACAAATGGCCAACAGGAGATCTGGGTTTGATGTGAGAAGTTCTGCGGACAGGGCTAGTCTTTAGGCCAGCCAAACCTGTCTTTAGAATTTTTCTGTTGCAGCTTTTGCTGCAGGACTGATGTCACTCAGCTTGTTTTATTTGCTGTCAGAACTCCTTACTAGTACAAGTCTTGGTACATCAACATATGTTGTCTTGCAGAACTCCAGTTTTCTGTATATAATTGCTAACCTATGTGATTGCATACAATAGGGGCTAATTTCTGGAAATTTTCTCTTCCAGCCCCAGCAGGGGCCTATGGCATCGCAGTGGCACCTCCTTCCATGGGAAGTGGGGCAAGTTCTCGGGCTGTCATGTTTACTGTTGGGTCCCCTCCAAGCAGTGCCACCCCTCCTACCTGCACCCATATGGTCCTCAGAACAAGAACCACCTCAGGTAAGTCCTCCTGCTGATGGCTGTTGTCAAACAGTGTTCAGACTTGCCCATCCCCTGGGGGCAGTAACCTGCTTACTGCCTTGTGCAGTGGGTCCTCTGGGCCAGGCAAAAAAACAAAAAGCACTCTGCAAAAGCTGAGATGCACCTTAGATTTCTTCTGCCTTTTGTCTCCTAAAAAGAGGGCCAGAGGCACCAGTTTACCATGCAGCAGTGCGTAACGTCTTGAGTGCGCTGTTTTGCTCCCCTATAGGGGTTTTAACCGCATTTATGGCAAAAGTGGAGAGAAATTATTAGACTTCTGATTCTGCATTTTGCCTGCTGCAGTATGTTATAGTAGAAGCAAGGTGAAAGATGTGTGAGCTGACTTCATCTCAGCATGTTGGCTATATTGTCAAATAGCAAAGATCTCAAGGTAGAGGCCAGAATCCGCTCAGGATGAGCAGGACTCTATATTTGCAGCAGTGTGCTTTCATAAATTGTAAGAAAACCTTTGTACTATCGGACTGCCTGCCTTGGAATCCTTGACAGCTGATATTCCAGAATCCATTTTATAAATCATCGCTGTACGTTATAAAGCGTAGCCCTTGCATTCTCTACAGAGTGATGCGAGGAACAACGAAGAGAGCCTCCGAAGAGCGAATCTGTGATGCCTACTGATTTGTCATTTGCTATCATCTGCAGCCTCAGAGCTGCAAGGTGGAGCAACCTATTGGACTGAATGTGTGTGTGTTATTTTTCCTTGTAGTTGGATCAAACAGTTCTGGAGGGTCTCTCTGCTCTACTAGTGGCCGTGTATATATGGGCTCGCCTCCTGGTATTTATATGGGTTCTTCTCCTCCGGGAGCCGAGGCAGCTCCAAGTCTGAAGTACATGCCTTATGGTACTTCGCCTCCCAGCTTAGAGGGCTTTATCACTTTTGAAGCTCCTGAATTGCCTGAGGAAACTTTAATGGAGGTATAGAAAAACAATTTAATGTTTTATAATATAAAATGCTGATAAAACAGAGACGTGGTAAAAACACGACTGCTCAGTGTGCTTGGTAGCTGCTGCTTCTCTATCTCAGATACTCCTCTTTAAAATCTGGAAAATACTCCTGTGTCAATTGTGACTATTTCTCTTTGGTAGTTATTCCTGACATTTCTTGTATTTTAATAGGTAACCAAAGGAACATGACTGCTTTTGTTCACCAGAGCCTTCCAAAGAGGCAGAGCTCTGTTTTAATGCCAAGTCTCTGGATGTGGGTGCTGACAGAAGCAATGTCCCTCTGGGCGTTGTTCCTAACTGCTTCCTCACAGTCAGTAGATGACGTTGCATCCTACTTGTGGGAAGAGTGTTCTGTTTTTCATTTTTATTTTTTTTATGAGTGGTGGAATGTTGCTTTGAAAACACACTTTGGTGTGGTGTTTCACCAGGATGCTCTCCTTGATCTATAAATTTCTTAGGGCAGGTCGCTGTTCTATTTTCTCATTCACATCTTGCTGGAAAGTGTTTGGGTTCTTACCACATCCGTATTTTATAATATGAATGTTTGACAATGCACTGTATTCTTCCCACAGACTGAGTTTAAAATGTATTTAGAGCTGCACTGCTCATGAAAAGATGATAAATATTGCCGAGATGCGTTTGTTTTGTTTTGCAGGTTGATTTTTTTTTAAACAATGTAGTTTCTGTTTTAGATGTCAGTAAACAGTGAGCTGTTGGCTCCAATTTGTTTGGTTTAAGTGGAAAATTTGGCAACAGACACTTTTCAGTACAATATAATTCTAGATCTAACTGTAGAGTGAAGCAGATAAGTAAGAAGCTGCAGCTCAGTTCTCTTATAGGTATCAAGTCTGTTGTTTAATAAAAGCCAAATGTTCCTTCTGGCTTCTCACACAAATGCTGAGCATACTTCTGGGCTGCTGATAATATAATAACAAGTAATACATCCCACTTGTGATTTTCTTAGTTGCTCAAGTTTCAAGAAACACAGAACTCCACGTCCCAGTTTCTCTGGCTTTTTTTGAAAGACTCTGAAGTATAAGCTCCAGTGTCTTGAAATCATTAACAAAGAAAGAACAAATTAGTATCTGTTTTGGACTCATTTGATTCTGAAATCTCTACTGCTGACTGTTATTTCTGCATAGAATTAACATACCAAAAGAACCACAAGTGGTTAAAAAGAGTTCTAAGTGTACTTACTTGCCTTATGACTTAGAATGGTTAAACTGCTGTCTTGTTTCCTTTTGACAGAGAGAACATACAGATACCCTGCGTCATCTAAACATGATGCTGACATTCACAGAATGTGTTCTGGATCTGACAGCGTTACGGGGAGGAAACCCAGACCTGTGTACTTCTGCAGTGTCACTGTACCAAATCCAAGAGAGCGTAGTTGTTGATCAGATCAGCCAGCTAAGCAAAGAGTGGGGGTAAGTGTGTGATCAAAAAGTAGCAGAAGAATTAGTGAATATCAGATAGACAAAAAATGCATTTGGACAAACTGTGCCTTCTTTTTCATTGGAGCTATTGATTTTGTAGGAATGCACTTTTAGCAACTGAAAGCACATTAGAAGTATATAGCAAAGGATACATTTGCTAGCATATAATTAAGAAAACTCTGTTTTCTGATCTACCACAAAGCTGGGGGAAGTGATGAGGATTTGCAGGTTTGTGGTGCAGTGTAGTTCACTTCTGAATCTGGAAATACAAGTACCATCTCATTTGAAGATCTGAGCCCTCTGTGGTCCTGCTGACCAGGCTGAAACAGCTGCACTGAAGTGAAGGCTGAAAAGAGGAAAGTCGTGTTCAACCTTGACCTTAAATCAGTGTAGCCAGTCAGCCCTAAAGCAAACTCAAAAACAAGGAGAGACAGGAGAAATTTGAAGTGGTCAGAAAGGGCAGTTCCACTTCCTGCCTTCTTCCTGGAAAAATAAAAAAGGTATGTAGTATGTACACCCTGCAAAGTGTGTTTGCTTTTCACAGCTGTGAGAATTCCATGGGCATAGGAAATGACACTGCAAGAAAAATATACCCAGTTGTTTGTGGTACAGCATTGACTTCAAGCAGTCGGCCACTGCAGAGAAGTGTTCCTTTTAAAAATGCCTACATTAAAGCAGATGTACTCTCAACCAGTGACAGGGGGTTTGTGGAGGGGAAGGAGAGGTGGAGATGCATTTTCAACGTCTTCCTTTTCTGCTGCTGCTGAGTCCTGTGTAGGATAAAGATAAAGAATGGAGACTGCCTGAAGTTTGAATGTGTTCAAGGAAGGGTTTTTTTAATACATAATTATTCTTATTTCCCTCCAGACAAGTAGAGCAGCTTGTGTTATATATGAAAGCAGCCCAGTTACTGGCATCTTCTCTGCATCTTGCCAAAGCACAGGTCAAATCGGGGAAACTGAACCCATCCACTGCTGTTAAGCAAGGTTGGTGCAGCATAACCTCGTGTGCTTTGCTTGAGAATTTTCTTCAGTGATACATCACTCAAAAAGCTTAAGTTGCATCATTTCTGTTTTTCTTCTATACAAGAGAACTGTGGGATATGTACAGTTGCACAATTCTGGTAGTAAACAAAGACACAGCTTGCAACTGTTAAGAAATGGACAGTTATTAACTTGAAAAGGAAATGGTTTGATATATTCTTCATTAATAGAAATGGCAGACTAAATAAATATTGTGATAAGTTTAAACAGATGAACTTTGCCTAGTGCTTAAACGAGCTGAACTCAAACTATGCTTTTGGCTTGGGCATTTCTTTTATTAATTTCTTTCAATTTTTTTTTCCCAGTTGTGAAAAGCCTCAATGAGAGATACAAATTCTGTATTGGTATGTGCAAGAAACTGACTGAAAAGCTGAATCGTTTCTTTTCGGACAAGCAAAGGTTCATTGATGAAATCAACAGTGTAACTGCAGAGAAACTCATCTACAGTTGTGCTGTAGAAATGGTAAGTGACTCCTTTTACCTAAAGAATAGGATGTTGAGATTAATAGTGCATTGCTTCCTTTTCTCACATGCTGCTCTGACGTAATCAGAAAATAGAATGCATGTTTCCAGATTGCTCTTTGTGGTTATTTTTGTTAGTCTTTCACTTTCCTTCTTGCCCTCCCCTTAACTGTGGCTAAAGTTCCTGGCAGATTCTGTTCCTCAGGGACCTTTCCTCTACATCAGCACATTTGGTACATAAACACTAGGAAACAAAGCCACGCAGTCCCTAAAAGCGTACCCTCTGTGGATGCATCATCCAGTGAGGCTTACTGAAGCACAGAAACAACAGGAGTAGCTTCCTCAATCTACCAAGTCAGTTTAAGGAACGTTTGTCTTGTCCCTACAAAGCAAAAACAGTAGCAAACATGTAAAAGGATTTGTGTGTGTGTGTGTGTGTGTGTGTGTGTGTGTGTGTGTTTGTGATCAAGAAACTTTCTACCTGCCATGAAGCAGATGCAGTGAGTTTAGAGAATACTTCATCTAAAAAAGGAGTTAAGTCTTTTTTTAATACAGACATCACACAAAAAGTACTGGCAAATGTTGTGCTTAACCCTGACAATGGTGTGATCTTGCACAATTTGTCTTCTTTACAAGAGAATGTAGGTAATACAACAAGCACAGCTATTCATATGCTGTCACAATTTCAAAGTATGTTCTAACATATAAACCACAAGATCAAGAAGTACTTTCACAACTTTGCAGAATCTCCTTTGCTAATACTGCATGTGGGCTCTGTTCTCTCAGGTTTTGTTGTCTTACTGTCATAAAAGCAGATCATCTTATTTAAGGCTTAAAAATAGTCTGTGATGACACTGTAATGTGATCCGTTTTGAATTTATCATTTCAGTATTTGCCTAAAGCAATTTATGTAACAATCTTCTGAATGATTCTAGGTTCAGTCGGCAGCTCTAGATGAGATGTTTCAGCAAACTGAAGATATCACATATCGATACCACAAGGCAGCCTTGCTGCTGGAAGGACTGACTAAAATACTGCAAGACCCTGCAGATATAGAAAATGTGCACAAGTGTAAGTTTAAGCTGAATTATTGAAAATGAAATGGAATTATGAAATAACACTGAATTTGTGATTTATTTTTTTTATCATTCTGTTTTCAGATAAATCTAGCATTGAGCGAAGGCTTTCTGCTCTCTGCTACAGCACAGTGGCTGTATACGAGCAGTAGAAATATCCCAAGGACCAGATGGTGTGAGCATAAGGGACCACATCAGTGATAATGCACTTTTTTCACTACGGTTTAATTGTTGTCCTCGTTCTGCCCCACGTGGAAAGTGATTCTTACATTTCTGTGGTGACTACCAAAGAAGCAGCAGCTTATTCAAAGAGGAGAAATTCCAAAAGTACATTTGTAGAAAACCTGCCTTACAGATCCAGCAGCTCCTTTTTTCTTCCTAGCAACAGGATGAAAAAGAATCCATCTTCACATTTCAAACTGATCCTTGTACACGTGCTTTGACTTGAATGATCAGGGTTTTTTTTTCCTCATGAGGTCTGCAGAGAGTGGATCCTTCTGCATCAGGTACATACAGATGTTTCCCTCAGAAGGCTCCAGCAAACGTTTGTCAAAATGTTTTTAAGTTGTCAGTATGATGTGGCCAAGTGAATTTGGGAAACCTTAACCATGTGCAAGAGCTGGTTGAAGCTTTTGGGGCTGAGCTGGCTTGTAGCTGAGCTGGCGTGTTGGCTCAGCTTGTCATATGAAGGGATGATGAGAAAGCTCTTTTACATGGGGGAAAACGGTAATGGAAGAAACTGAGCTCCATCTGTGCAAAATCCCCAGTGGGTTTTCAGCTGATGTGGATACGATTTGAAGATCTTCTTCCAAAACACTTTATTTTGCACTAATTTACTAAAGCAACTGTATATTCATTTTTGAAGAACTATACTAAAAAAAAATAAAAGAGAGAAGGCACAATGGACTTGGCTGAATTTCGTGTACATAAAATTCTTTTCAGAATTTCAAATGTAGCTTCTAGAAGACTTTCAAACAAACTGTAAAAACTTGTATTCATGTGAACCTTTCCATTTTATACCTATTTGTCTAATACTTGAGTAACTACTGCTCTGAACTTTTACAGTAATAGCAATGTTGAGTTGCTGGTTGTTTGCTTTTTATATAGATTTGGTTGCATCTTTTGTGCATGCAATTATGTGCATTAATGCCTGCAGTCTCTAGGGGTGTAACGACTCTCTAGTTTTGTTTCTTGGGCAGTATTACAATAAATACTGTAAACTGGGAGGTTCTGCGAGGAACCACACGAAAACAAAGTAATGTTGGAGTTTGAGATGCTGATTAATTGATGTAGAGTATCTACATTGTGTGTGTGTGTGAAAAATCAGGATTACTTTGTGTGCATTTTGAGGGAGAGGTGGGAAGCTTCATTTAGCCTTATAGGCATTATCATTTCAAGCATCCCATGAGATTATCAGGACAGTGATTTGCAAAGCATTTAGGCAGATCAGCTTCTCTGGAAATGGTTCCTGTAATTCATTTCTGGGACTTTTTTGTTACTCAACTGCTCGAATACTTGAATAAACCATTCTCCAGGACAAAATCATTTTAATCCTCTTAAATACAGTGGTCTGAACTATTTGACAAAGTTGTACAGGGCTTACACATCAAAATATTCTTTCAGTGTTCGGATAACCATGTGTTTCCTTTTCTTTGACAGAGTAATGTACTTTTTACCTTATTTATCTGTATGAAATTCCAACAGTTAATTTGAAAGTGTTTGTTTATATAATGTTTGTATTTTTAGGTCTTTAATACAGTGTTTCTACCTCTCCTTTGTAATTGCATGCATTATTCTTGAAATTAGGTAATAACTCACTGAACTGTTGTGTAATAGCCTTTTTATTATGGCCTGTATAAATGTATATTAAGGTAAAATAAATACTGACACTAGAAGTGTTTCTATGGTAAAAATGAGTTTGTGTTTCTCTGTGACAAAGATCAGTGGTGTTAAATCAATCACTGAATCTTCTCTTGCCTCAGCAGTTGGATGTACCATCGGGGCTGGATGGAGCAATGTGTTTCATTATGTCTGGAGAGCTCTGGGACAAGGTGTCCCCAGTTCTGTTTTCGGTTGCTTTAGGAAAACAGCAGGGAATGCTAATGATATGTCTGAACGTGAATTGAGGAACAAAGCAAAGTCATGCCTGGGAGATAGGCTGCTTGTCCCAAAAACTCAGTCTTCTGTTGGTGTTCTTTCTACCCTCAGGATTCAAGCTTCGTTCTTCCATTCCTGCCAGTAAGACTACAGGTGCACAGGATGAGACTACAGGATGAGAAGGGCTGTGTTCTCTTGCTGCCTTCATGGGGAGACCAATGCTCACAGCCTGTCTTTCTGCATAAACTCATTCCACCAAGATCCTGAAGCTGCCCTCTGTCTTCAGCTCTCCATACTGAACAGCAAGTGCTTTTTTTTCTACCAAGTATTTTTCTTTCAGCCTCTTGGAAGCTAGAATTAGAAAGGAGATACTTGGTGCAGTGCCTTCCTTGTTCAACCTTAGCATCTACACAGGAGCACCATATTCTTCTGTACTTCCACATATTCACTTTCTCCATAGTGTATAATGTCAACTTAGGGATCTAAAATGTATTTGGATTCTGACATTTACTGCTTTTCATATGGAAGCAGTTGAATTTCTCAGCCCTTCTTCTGAGAGAGAGGATAAAATCCAGTTAATTTAACTTGCAGCTAATACATTACTTTAAGAAATGTTTTTCATGTGAGCTGTTGGTCCTGAGGCTCACATTGCTCTTGCTGCTCTTGTACAGCATCATCAAGGTATTTCCATTGTCACCTATGGGCCCAGAGTCAGTCATTGTTGTGATCCTGATGTCACAACACTGTGCAGTGTGCAGCCCAACTGCACTGAAAGGAGAAGTAGATCAAGGAAAGCTGATTGCAGCTGCTTGCATCATGCTGTGGCTTTAAAATTCAGCCAGGCTGGCCTGTGACTTGTCTTTTTTGACTCCTGCTTCCTCTCCTGTTTTTGTTTGTTTGTTTGTTTGTTTTTTCTTAACTGTGATCCTTTGACTTTTTCTTTCATCTGCTCTGAACCCTGCTTGCTGCTGCCTTTTTTCACTGCCCATGATGCCCTGCACTTCCCTGCCCAACTCGAGCCACAGCCTTGACTCTGGCTCTTTAATAGGTGCACTCTTAGCTCCTCCTTTCTGCAGATCAGTGAAGTATATCTTAGTAACACCTTGGAATCACTTGGAGCCCAGTCTGACGAACTATTGGCAATGCTGCTTTGGACAAACACCTTTTGAAAAGCCTTTTGTATGTTGCTGGCTCCCCCCTCCTCTCCGGCTGAAAGCAAACTAAATGCCAGTGGTGTTGAGTCCTGTTGCAGTCTTTGTGCCAATCAGTTTCATTGTTTCTTTGTGTCCCTTTCACATTTTCCACGCCCCAGCTATGTCTACAATGCAGCCCACAGACCATGGCTTTGTACTAGAAAGTATCTTGTTCTTGCAACTGTGAGATCAGCAACAGCTTACACAAACAAGCAATGCCATAAATGAACTGAGCTGCGTTTATTCTCGTAGGTTGCTTAAAGCTACTCCCTGTTGTTAATCTTCTGTAGCTGCTTTTTCTGATGGAGTGCTGTTTGGGTTTCTATGTCTGCCTGTCTTGTGCCTCTGGCTGAGGATTTTGTCACTTTCTGTACAACACTTGGAGCTGTGCGTGGACTAGGCAGATATTTGAGCAGAAGTTGAGCATTGCCAGCTTTGCTTGGTTGTGTCAGCACGCTTGCATGAGCTAATGAAACGTTTATTGATTAGCTGTGTCATTCTGTGGACTCTTGAAACGAGATACTGCATAGCTTATCTTCTAAACGAAATTCCTTCTTCACCAGGCTCCGCTGAGTGCTTTGTGAGCAGGGCAAGGAGCAGCACAAAGACATGTTGTCCAAGCCTAGTGCGGGTAGAAGTCTATCACCGTGGTGCCTTGCTATAATTGACTCCAGGAGAGAAGAAGGAGCAGGAGGCTGCTGCAGTGCAGGGAGGAAGGGGAGGGGGGGAGGGTCTGAAGCTTCGGTTTCTCAGTAAAATGTCTTCTGCTGCTTTACATAAAGCCCTACGGATTAGACAGCCCCCAGCACTGCTTACCTTCTGATTCTTCTGGAGTTAATTACTTTCTCCATAAATAGTTCCCTCCTTTATTGTTTCTTAGTGACTGAATAAAAATAGAAGATGCTGTCAGCTCCAAGGCGTGAGGAGCGCGCTGCAGACCACGCGTTGCGCTGGGTGCTGCCTGCAGGGTTTCTTCCATCTCGCTCCAGACCTCAGGCTTCTCTGAAATCCATGCATCTCACCCAGCTGCTCCAGGGAGGCTCGACTGATATTTTGCAACGCTGAGAGAACGCTCTCAGCTTGTCTTCTGACCATAACTGGCTAAATGATGGCCCTGGCAAGGACTAAAGAATGGCATCACACTTCTGCTCTTTCCTGCCAATACAGAGGAGCCTTAAGACCAAGTTTCTGCAAAAGCATGGCACAAGACAAACCTGGATGAGATGAGAAGAGGGACGTTTGCCTGCTACGGCTGATGCCAAGTGGAATGGAAATGCTCAGGCTGGAGGGTGAGAATTCTACATGCAGAAGAGCAGACTGGAATACGGCCATGGTGGAAAAGAGAGGTAGGTAACAGCCTCCCTGATCTTGCAAGCATCCCCCTGGGGGTGTGCTGATTGCAGAGGGTGAGTTGCGTCAGTGCTTCCCAGGGCACAATGTATTACCCCACTCTGAGAGTTCAAAGACTTTTACCCGAGTTGCAGCAGCATTAACTCCTTATCTCATTTTTGTTGGACTTTCAGACAGTGTGGCATGTGGCAGAGTTTGTCTCACCTCTGTGCAGGGATGCTAACAGGAGCAAGGCAAGCATGTTTCCATCAGGTGATTCTCCTATAGGGAAAGTTCCCACTTTCCCTGCTTGTGTCCTTGTGAGTGCAAACCCAGCTCCTTTACATGTATCAGTGCGAGGGCTCCATGGAGCTCAGCCTGTTTTTCTCCCACATAATGCCTCCTGCACGCAAGTATTGCCAGATGCTCTTGTCATTCCTTTCCCCGGCAGACTGTTTACAGCTGAGATTTGTGCAATAGCTTGTGCAACGTCCCCGTGCTGGATGGGCTACAGCAGCGCTGTTTGCGGAGCCAACCGGCATCGGGGGAGGCTGCAGAAGGGAGCGGCTGCGGGTTCAGCTGGGCATGGGTTTGGCTGAGCAGCATTTGCACTGTGGCCCCTGTAGGCGTGTCAGATACGCGGCTTGTGGAGCTGCTGGGTCTGAAATGGGAACATCATTTCCAAATAAATCCCCTTGCGTTTCTCAGAGGAACAAGTTGAGGCAGGACCAATTAACTGGAATAAACCCAGCCTCGTCTCAATTCCCTTCCCTTTCTGCCTCGCGTTTCCCACACGAGTGCTGTACTGGGCTTAACCTGGCTGTCCGCGTCACCGTGCGCTGTTCTACACCAGGGCAGCAGAGCAGGGAGGTGAAGGCCGCCCCGCGGCGCTGCCCTGCTCCGATAAGGGAGCGCGGTTGGAATTTGCCCCCCGGTCCGGCGCACCGAGAGCTCAGTCCGCACCCCAAGCACAGCCGGCTGCGCTGCTGCTGCCGGACAGAAGCGAAGGCAGCAAACCCTCACGGTGAGACCCGAGGTACGGCGCCGGCATCGCTCTGCTCCGTTCGTCTTTTTCGGGTCCGGTTCGTTCCTATTTTCGCTCTTCTTTCTCCTTTCCCCCGCGCGCCCCCCGCTCCATCAGCTGGGAGGTGGTGCGTGGCGCTGTCACGTGACCGGAAGGCGGAAGCGGCCGCGCTGAGGTGAGCGGGGCGCGGACGGGCCGGGGTCGGTGGGGCGGGAAACCCCCCGGTCCTGAGGGGCCGTCCGGGCCCTGCACGGCCCGCTGCTCCCCGCTGTGCGCCGCGCGTTTCTCTTCGGAACTTTTCCGTATATCGAGCGTGGCAAATTCTCTAAACTTTCGCCAAGACTCCTGACTGAGCGCTGAGCGGTGATGGGGAGGATGGCGGAGGTCGTGGGCCGGGCGAGAGCCGCCTTCAGCTCGGGTCGGAGCCGGCCGCTGGAGTTCAGGCTGCAGCAGCTGAGGAACCTGCAGCGGATGGTGCAGGAGAAGGAGCGGGAGATCCTGGCGGCCATCGGGGCGGATCTGCACAAGGTTTGGGGTTCGGGACCGTCGCTTGTCCCTCACGGGGCGGGGAGGCCCAGAGCTGTGCGAGCCCCGAGGGACACGGAGCTCGTGCTGGGGGCAGGGTTGGGGCCGGGCGGGCTTTAAGGTTCCCTCCGACCCAGGTTTCCCCCATCGGGGGAGGGAGCTGGGCGCCTTTCCAGCCGTCCCCGTTCCGTGCCGTTGCAGTGCGGTCACAACGCCTACAGCCACGAGATCATGGGGGTGCTGGGGGAGCTGGCCCTGACTGTGGAGAAGCTGCCGTCGTGGGCGGCTCCTCGACCGGTGAAAAAGAACCTCCTGACGCTCCGGGACGAGGCGTATGTCAACCCCGAGCCGCTGGGGGTGGTGCTGGTGATCGGAGCCTGGAATTACCCCTTCGTGCTGATCATGCAGCCGCTGATCGGGGCCATCGCCGCAGGTGGGAACCGCCGCGGCCCGCATCCCTCACGGGGGTCTGCGTGGGGGCACGAGAGGAGCACGAGGGCTGTGTGTGTCTCCTAGGCAATGCGGTGGTGGTGAAGCCGTCGGAGATCAGTGAGCACACGTCCCAGCTGATCGCCGACATCCTCCCTCAGTACCTGGACCCGGTGAGTACACTTGGTGCCTGGTGTTTGTATGCCTCGAGGAAATATCTGCCTTGGTTTCATGTGGCTGCTGTGGGTTAGAGTTGAATTATTTGCCTCTTATCACCAAAAGGACATAGGTAGGAGAGAGAGGAATATTTGAACTGGTTGTAGAGGATGCAGGCAGCACACTGCTATATTCTTCCTGCTTTCATGTAACTTATTGTGCCTTCACAGTCGTGCTACAATATGGCCCTCTTTTTGATGCTCATCATAGCATTAAGGGCTGTGCAGGTGTTTCTCTCTGCAATACCTTCTTTTTGGGACCTGGCCTGTAGGCACGGGTTTGTGCTGTTCCTGTGAATCGGACTGCTTACTTAGCATTCATGTCCTGCTGTGCTGGTAGTCCGATGTGTTTTCCCTTCTTCTTGTTTGGTATCTGTTGCACTGTTTCACCCAGAGTTTTCCTCTTGACAGCACAGCTCCAGCATGTGTGTTTTTTCTAGGCAGTGAGCGTTTTCTCTAGGTGGGGAGTGAGAGCTGAGGAAAGGGAGTGCCTGCTGGTCATTTATGCTCCAAGTCTTAAAGTGTGGAAGCAGCTCCTCAGCCTCACTCAGCCCTGGTCTTGAGCTCTGTTTTTTTTTTTCTCGTTTCTTTGGGACAGTGTAGTAAATAAAATTTCATTTAATTGGAAGAAGCGGAGGGCATGGCCTTATGGACAGCTGCTCACTTGATTTAATTGCTTTAAATCGAGGTACATGCAGGGCTCTTGTTTGTATGTACAGGAGCTGTACCCGGTGGTCACCGGGGGAGTGCCTGAGACCACAGAACTGCTGACACAGAGGTTTGATCACATCCTTTACACCGGGAACTCTGCTGTGGGCAAAATCGTGATGGCAGCGGCTGCCAAGCACCTGACACCTGTCACCCTGGAGCTGGGTGGGAAGAGCCCCTGCTACATCGACACGGACTGCGACCTGGCCGTCGCCTGCAGGTCAGCCTGCTGTGGGGCTGAGCAGTGGGGTGGAGGGATGTGTGTGGGGTCTGAGGGACCGCAGGTTCCCGAGTGGTGCTGCTGACAGGGCGGTGGGAGTAGAAAAGACGATGCAGAGAACCCCTCTCTGTTTTTTTGCAGGCGGATTACGTGGGGGAAGTACATGAACTGTGGGCAAACCTGCATTGCCCCAGACTACATCCTGTGCCACCCGTCCATCCAGAGCCAGGTGGTGGAGAACATTAAGGCGACGCTGCAGGTGAGCGTGGCAGCTCTCGTGCTGTGGCAGTTGTTCCTCTCACCACAGAGGTGTCATTTCCTATCCTGGCAGCCCCGATGTTGCTGCTAAGCTGGTTGTGCTGTGTGCTATGGCAGGAGTTCTATGGGGAGGATGTGAAGAAGTGTCCAGATTATGAAAGGATCATCAACAAGCATCACTTCAAGAGGATCATGGGCCTGCTGGAAGGGCAGAAGATTGCTCATGGGGGAGAGACCGATGAGGCCTCCTGCTTCATAGGTACCTGTGCCAGGTGTTGGGCAGGGGAGGGTGGGGGGCTGGCAAGCGGGCAGCAGCCCCCAGTCCCGTGTTGGCCCCATCTGTGCTCAGCACATTTCCTGCCCTCCTCAGCACCCACCATCCTCACGGACGTTTCTGCGGAGTCCAAGGTGATGGAAGAGGAGATCTTTGGGCCGGTCCTGCCCATTGTGTCTGTGAAGAACGTAGACGAAGCCATTGAGTTCATCAACCGTCGGGAGAAGCCGCTTGCCCTCTATGTCTTCTCCAATGACAAGAAGGTGGATTGGGGCCCTGCTCCTCCGCAATGCTGGCTCTGCACACTTGGGTTCTTTGTGCAGCAGCCCCAGGCACAGCTCCCCACAGGACCTGCATTGGCTCCTGTTTTGTGTGGATTGCAATATTTGTCTCACGTTCCCAGAGCTGCCTGGTGCATGCCAAAGGGCTCTGGATTTGCATGACATTATGAAGCAGAAGGATAACAGCTGAATTTCCTGTTTGGTGATTAGCATGTCATGTAGCTGTTCGTGATTTTGGTATTTTTAGTATCTTGCTGTAGAGAAGAGCTCTAGTCTTTTCAACTTTTCAGTTAGCATTGCATGGAGAGGGCTTGGTTGTCAGCGAGAGAAGATTAATATTATGGCCTGGCAGCCCATGCTCCCCTCTCAGTCCTGCTTGTCTCTTCTGGGCCTTTGTAATTTTTTGCTGTTGTTTTCTCTTCTTTCAGTTAATCAAGAGAGTTATCTCAGAAACCTCCAGCGGGGGCGTTACTGGAAATGATGTCATCATGCATTTCTTCCTCGCCACCTTGCCCTTTGGTGGTGTTGGTAAGTTACCTGAGCTCCTCTTTAAGCACTTTGACTTGCTGCTTGTTAGAACAGCAGTGGCTGGTTTGCTGTTGGCCACAAGTGTGACCAGCTGAGGTCACAGTGTGGTCTGGCCATGCTCTGTGTCTCAGGGAACAGCGGGATGGGCGCCTACCACGGCAAACACAGCTTTGACACCTTCTCCCACCACCGCTCCTGCTTGATCAAGGATCTGAAGATGGAGGGCACAAACAGGGTCCGGTACCCTCCCAGCAGCCAGAAGAAGTTGGATTGGGCCAAATTCTTTATTCTGAAGCGATTTAACAAGGGCCGTGTGGGACTGATCGTGTTGGCCCTGTTGGGTGTTGTGGCAGCATTGGTGATAAAGGTGAGCTGTGGCTCTTTGCTTTCTACTTGAGTGCATGAGCAATTTGTTTTACCTTCTGCACGTCCTCTCTTTGCAATTTCAGACCTTTCTTAGAGCCTGGTCTGCTTTTTTTGTCTCCTGACACTTATGCTTGGCCCACCTCAAATGATCAGCATCTATTTCTCACTCTTGCCAATGACACCTAGAACAGAAATATCCTCAGAGAAATCTCCCTGCCTTCTGTACTGTTTCTTTCTCTGTCCTGGATGGTGACACCTGTGTGAAGCTCCCTGCAGAGGCAGATGGGGGTGGTCCATTTTTTCAGACAGCTGTGATCAGAAGCACAGGAGCCCAACAAGCAGGAGGAAATAATCAGCCTGCATAGCTGAGTCCAGGAGGAGGTAGAAAAGCCAATGACTGGCCTTGAAGTAACAGCTAGGGAAGCAAGCCCTGTTTAGGTGAACACCTGAGTGAAGGGGGGAGCTCACAGCATCTCGAAATCATTTGGGTTTTCTCAGAATCACCAGTCTGTGCTGAAGAGAAAAGCTCTCTTGGTTGTGCTGGCTGTTCAGAGGCTGGGCTGGCTCAGTGTGTGTTAAGGAGGAGCAGGTTTCAGAGCACTGCTGTTGCTGTTACAGTGAGGTAGGAGCCTTTCTCTTTTCCTGTGTGCAGACCTGGTTGAGGTTGGGTGAAGCATTGTTAGAGCAGTGGACGTGGGGCGTGGGGGGCTCCTGGCACTGGGAAGCAGCGCCTTCCCCTGCAGCTCACACAGTGTCTGAGATAACCAGCATGCCCAGGGGTGGAGGCAGACGAGCTGGATGTGGTGGCACCCTGGGGACATCAAGGGAAGCAAGGAGAGTTGCTTCAGATTGGTCTAGGAAGGAAGTTGGTCTCATTTCAGCAAAACCCTTACAGGAGGGTGGTGTTGTGTTTTGCTTTCACAGATGGCTTTCTGCTGAAAAGAGGAGAAGGTGCCATAACCTGTGTGCAAGTCATATTTTGGGCGCTCACTTCATGTCTGATTCTTTACTTCAGTCCTGTTTTTCTTTTGAGCTGGGTTATTTCTGTGAGCTGTTGAGCACGCAGAGCAGCCTTGGGAAGGCACTAATCATGAGGAGGCCTGGACTCCTGCTTACTAACAAACCACACTGAAACAGAGGGACCAGTGGATACGAGCTCTCAAAAGGAGAACTGAAGAGCAAGAAATACAGCACCTGACACCACCCTGTGCCCTGCCAGAGCACTGCTTCCAGGAACACAGGAACACCCCGTCTTACACCAAACTGCCTGGCTTCATCCACTGATAAACAGGAGCTCGTGTTTCGGCTGTAATTGGCCTGGCAGTGTTTTCCCTGCAGTTCTGGGGTCAGTCTCTTCTGTTGTGCTCCAGCCAGCATTATTCTTGGTGACAGGTATGAGACAGGCTGTGCTGCTGCTGTGCTGGCTCATGCTTTGTTCTGACAGTGTCGGTTATGAATAAATGGGGTGAGATTCCCACTTGCCATCTACTTGGGGTGGAATATTCCTGGATCCCTGTGAGCCAGAATCATCCACAGCTGTTGGGTGGTGCAGGCTGACTCCTTTTGGGGGCAGTGGGGCACATTGTAGCAGTTATGTGATAGACTACAAAGAAGATAAGTGCCATGTCTGTATTTTACAATGACAAGAGACCCCTGAACAGGAGAAAGCAATTACTGGGACTGTGTACCCCAATGTGTTCGAGCTTCTGGGTCTGCTATGGTCTTGCACTGGGTTATGACATGGGACCTGTTCTAATCAGGGGAGATGGTGGTGGGGAAATTGAAGGTGGGAGGGCCCTGTAAATGTTCTTCAAAGGAAATCTGGAAGTGATGACTGGCTGCATTTCTTAGCAAATTGTGATCACTACGCAGTAGCGGGGATTTCTTCGCGTCTGGTGAAAATCCACATGCTAAGGCTTTGTAATGAATTATTTTGCAAATATAAAATAAATACTAAGAATTTACATAAGAAAGCAGGTGTGGTAAGTCACTGCAATCTCCTGTGGAATCCTGCCTGTCCTGTGCCACCCCAGCTCTGGCTGAACTTGGCACATGTGTGCAGGTGGCAGCTGCTTCACGTGTGCCTCCACCCCAGCACAGCAGCACAGATCACAGCGCGGTGATCTGCTGTCAGGGGAGGATCACTGAGTGGCTGGGTTGCTTCTGCCCCTATTCTGTGCCAATCCATCCCATAAGTGTGTCCCACCTGCACTCGGTCTGCCCTCCTGGGACAAGTGGGATCACTTTCACGCCTTCAGCAGCAAGTAGTGGTTCGGCTGTGAATGGTGTTGGAGGGTCCCCAGTGCCTGAGCAGCACTGCAGTGAAGGAGCAGCACTTCCCTCCCGTCACACAGAGCAGCAAGCTGGGATCTGATGCTTGTGAGCTCACAGCACCAGGGAATGGCTGGGTGAAGGGCAGGTTGCATTGGGCCAGGGCCAAACATCCTCTCGTGGGAGGAGAGCGCTGTGTAGGAGCAGGGCTTGTGCTTGCTTGCTCTGCCTGGGAGACAGCTGGCAGACAACTGCCTTGAGGTAACTTGCTTTGCACTGGGCTGATGGTGTTGGCTGTGTTGGGCGTTGCGGTGGCGGTGGTGATACAGCTGAGTGGTGCTCTGTGTTTCCTGAGCCCCACCTGACTCCCCACCATCACCCCATTGCTTTGTGGGGCTCTGCTCCCCCTGGGGACACCCAGCCTGTCTGTCCTTCTGCAGGTAGTGGCCCTATGATAAGGATTCCCTGCACCCAGCAGAGCCATAACCCATCATTTTCATCCTGAATTCCTATTGCTGAACTTCTTTGCTACAATTTCTTCTCTACCGACTGACCCAGTAAAAGCAAAGGAGTCCCAGAAAACTCAGTCTGCTGCTGAGCTGTTGCAGCCTCAAACCTTTGGCCACGTCCCAGGCAGAAAGGAGCAGTCCCTGCTCCACACTGCAGAGAGGAGCCCATGGAGCAGCTATTGGGCTTGGGGGAATCATGCTGGAGGAAGGTCACTCATTGCTGAGCCTGGCTGTGTAACACGTCTCGCGTGATCCCTGCATAAAGCTGCCTCATGCCAGCAGTGAGCCCAACAGCGTGTGCTATGGATGGGAGCCTGGGCTGAGCAGCTGGCAATCTCACCTGTAATGGGGTTTCTATGTTCTGTTGGTGCACTGGTCGTCTTTCACCTCATAGTGCTGAACGGGGAGCCTGACCCTTGCTGGATAAAGCCTTGTTTCACCGCAGAAGCCATCTGGGTGTCCCAAGGGCAGTGCCTAAAGGACGAGCCCGGTTGAGTTCATTCTTTATTTGGCATTGTCAGAGCAGTGATGTGAGCTCAGCTCCGATCGGCGGCTGAGAGCTGCAGCAGGGCAGGAAGGGGACGCCTGCATTGCTCGGTGCAGCAGCCCAGAACCGTGCTCCTGGAGTCGGAGCAGCTGCGGGGCCGTTCCCAAGCAGAAGCCGATGAGATGCTGCCAAAGGCTTGAACTCTACGGGACGTCCAGGTGCAGCCCGGTCTGTACTTTGCGCATCCATCCGCCAGGAGGGGCCTCGGTCCCCAAAGCAAGTCCCTGAGCCCCGCCGCAGGTCAGTGTTTGCCGGTCACGAGCTTTATCACAACGCCGAGTGCGAGCACTGCGATGGCCGCGGCCGCCGCCAATCCCCGCCGCAGGATCAGCCCCCAGGTGGGCGCAGCGCCCGGCAGCGCACCGCGCGGCTCCTCCTGGAAGTTGGCACCATCCGTCCTGGTGATGCCCGTGAGCACCACGCCGTTCTGAGCATCCACTCCCGCTGCAATGAGATGAGGAGAGGTCGCCGTGAGCCTCTGCCAGAGATCTGCGCGCTGCAGGCACGTAGCCGTCATCCCCAGCCCCGGCCGTACCTACGCAGCCCCGCACCGCTGCAGCAGGGAGGTCGGTGTGGGGCATCAGGGTTGGCCCCTTGCTGTGGGGTGCGGCGTTCTGCTGCTGCTGTTCCTCCTCCGGCGGCTGCGGGGTCACTCCTGCGCGGCGCTGAGCCTGGGGGAGCAATGAGACTCAGCCAGGGAGGGGGATCCCCACCTGCAGTGCCTATGTGTGTTTTGTGCGTCCAGAAATGGCGCAGTGAAGGATGCCCCCAGTTCCCCAAAGCTAGTGGGAACCTCAGAGCTGTTAGCACGGAGGGGCACCTCGAGGTGCTGGGAGGAAGCAGAACACAAAGGAGCATCGTGGTCCCAAACACGGAGCCCTGGGTTTTGCCATCCCATCCCAGTGGATGGGTGCACACACGGTTACCTCCTCAGCTGCCTTCCTCCAGTCCATGCGGCAGATGTAGATGAGGAAGCAGGTGCAGAGCATGGAGACGCAGACGAGCATGCTGAGCCACAGCCCTGCCGGGGGTGTGCTGGTGTCAGCTGGGCAACATCACCAGGCAGACCCAACTGAGAAGGGCCAGCGAGCCAAGAATGGGGACATCAGCAGGGAAGTGGGAATGGGGCTGCCCAGCAGAGCTGCAGCAGTGGCTTTCCCAGGGTGATTTAGGGCACTCAGCAGTGCACTGACTGTTCCAGTGTGCCCCAGTGCTTGCAGTCCCCAGCAGCACTGCAGAGCCAGGCAGAAGAAGCAGTAGGGAGCTGCATCCATCTATGGGGGCTGGGGGAGGCAGTACCTATGACGCCAATCCTGGCCACAAAGAGCAGCACGGCTCCCAAGGGCAGTCCCACACCATAGTAGCTCACAGCGTTGAGGATGGCACCGAATTTCTGCTTGCCTGTGCCTCTGAGCACCCCACCACAGGCACACTGCGGGGAGAGGGAGCAGGATGGGGCCGAATTTGGGGCTGTGAACCAGCTCTGAATACAAGACTTGCTCTGCCTCCCTTCATAGAATCATTAAGGTTGGAATACACCTCTAAGGTCATCCACTCCAACCGTTAGCCATTCACCATGCCCACCAAATCATGTCCCAGTGCTCATTTCTCTTTGCCCCATCCTGCAGGTTCAGCGCTTCTTGTGCATTCAACACCAAGATCCCCTCCTAAAAGTAGCAGCACTCCCAGGGACTTACACACATGGCTTCAAACAAGTGGAAGACGACGTAGACAGGCATGACCCAGGCCACCAAGTCGATGATCTCCCTGCAGACAAAGAGCCAGCAGTCTCTTTTTGGGAACAAGCATCCATGGCGGGAGCTGGGGGCGCTCACTTTTCATTGGTGAAGATGTATCCCAGCACATCCTTTGTGGCAGCTAAAATGGCCCCTACAGCAACGCAAAAACCCCCTGGAAAGGAAAGCAAGGAGGTGAGTGCATCCTGATGGCAATGGGGGGCCTGGGGCAGAGAGAGAATGGGGCAGAGCACTGCTGCTGACCTGTGCAGAGCATGCTGGTGGAGGAGGACCTCTTGGCCACCTCGATGTCACCGGCGCCCAGAGCGTTCCCCACCTGCACACTGGCCGCTGTGCCGAGCCCCAGGGGGATCTGCAGCAACAGGGGGTAAAGACAGTGGCAGGAGGGACAATGGAGCATCAGCTTAATTTTGGTCATCTACTCCGTAGGAAGGGGAGGGAGAAGCAAGGAAGGACTTGAGCACGGAGAGGGGAGATGTAGAGAATGGAACTGAGTGAAGCTGAGCTTTGGCTGTATCTGAGCTGGGACTGACTCTAGGGAGCCCGATCTGAACCCAAAACCCACATCACTTACCATGAAGGCAACGACAGACACCTCATAGATCACAGACTGTGCTGACAGCTCCACGACACTCAGCAGCCCTGGGGGCAGGAGGTTCAGGTGCTCAGCCCCTGTGATAACCACAGTGCCCCCATCTCACCCTGGCAGTCCCCCTCCTTCTGCTGACCTATCAAGAAGCTGCCGATTTCATAGGTCCACCACTCGATGCACATCATGAGCATGCTGGGGATGGCTAGGGAGGTGAAGCTGTCCCACTCCAGCAGGCACTCTCTGGACCAGCCTATAGAGAGGAGAGGGTTTGGAGGTTGGATATTAGGTTGGATATTAGGAAAGGTTTCTTCTTGGAAGGTGTGTTGATGCCTTTGGAACGGGCTGCCCAGGGAAGTGATGGAGTCACTGTCTGTAGAGGTGTTCAAGAAAAGATGTCACACTGAGTGACGTGGTCTAGAGCAGTCACAGGCATGGGTTGGTAGTTGGATGTGATCTTGTTGGTCTTTCCAACCTTAATGATTCTATGGAGGAGATGGTCCGTCCTGATGGAAGCCAGACTGGCCAAATATCACCCCAGGAGCTATTAGCAGAGCCCCCGGCATAATTCTCATGGGCTCCATGTGACCTCTAGCTGCGAAGCATGCACATACAAGCTGAGCTGCAACGCTCAGCTCATCCTTCCCAGATGAGTGCACCTGAGGACAACCTCATGCCTACGCCTGCGCTCATCCGGCTTCGGGGCCAAACCCTAAAACGCCTTGACAAAGGGCTTCCTTCCTCCCCAATTAATGGTTACTGCGCGGCGCTCTGCCAACGCCTGCATGCCAGGCTGCCACTGGAGCAGCACAGCATCCCCAGGCTGGGGTTAATGTTTCCCCTCCAGCACTAACAGAGCTCACTCAGAAGAAGCAGTAGAAGATTGACGAATGCATGCGTCAAGCAGGAACTGGAGGGAGATGCCTTACCTCCCCACGTCTTCACGTGGAGCTTCTTGCCTACAATGTACAGGAACAAGAAAATGGTTTGAGAATACTGAGCAATGGTGTTGGCCCAGGCAGAACCCCTGCAAAGGAAATGAGAAAGGCTGTTGGCATCGTGCTCACATCTCCCCGGGTTTGGGGTGCTGGAACCTGATGTTCCTGGGAGCACCGGCTGTGGCTGCTGGTGTGGTGTCCCCAAAAATGACTTTTGGGTTTCATTTTTCCCTCTGCAGGCATTACTCACACAATTCCCAGGTGGAACACATAGAGGAAGACGGAGTTGGCGATCACATTGACAATGTTGCCAATAAGCCCGCTCAGCACCACGGGCCACATGATCATCTGCAACAAGGGGTGAACGGGGGCTGCCATCTGCCATGGCCGTGGGAAGACCCCACCAGCCCCCACCTCCCCACAGCTTTAAGAACAACAGAGGAAACTTCTGGCATTGGAGGTATAGCTCTGAGATGGGGACATTGGATGGAAGTCCACTGGGTAGAGGGATTTATCTCTCTGGAAGAGCTCTCCATGATGTTGTATGGGTGTGGGGTTGGGGGAGCCCTGAGCTGAGAGGAGCCTGGGTGGTTATGGGGTGTGGGACCCACCTGGTTCTGCAGGTACCTGGTCTCCAAGTTATACAGAAACACCGCCTGGAAAGCAAACAAGTGCGTGAGCTGGGGCCAGTGCTGGGACGGAAAGGTGCAAAACACATGGCCAGCAGCCAGGGCTTACCGGCAGAGCAGGGACAAATGCCATCACATAGAGCTGGGTTAACCTGGGGGACACGAGAGGCACGGTCAGCGAGGGACACGGCCACCAGCACCCCACCAAAGCAGACCACCCAACCTGGAGACTTCGGGGTCCTGGCGGATGAGCAGCAGGAGCTGCTCGATGTTGATGAGCACAGCGCAGCAGGGGAAGCAGCAGAGCAGGAGGATGATGATGGCACGCTGCAGGATCACCCCCACGCGCAGCAGGTTCCTGCTGCCGTAAGTCTGAGGGCGAGAGCACGGCATGAGCTCTGCTCCTGGGGAGGGCTCGGTGTTTCCTCTGGACTTTAGTGCTCCTGGTTATGGGATGGCTGCTGGAGCTCGGCAGCACCGGGTGATGCTTGAAACCCTGGTGGGTGGCCCCAGGGCAATGTCACCCACCTGCGATATCAAGGTATCACATGCTGAAGACAGACCGTATCCTACAGAGATGGCAGTGACATTTATAACCTGGAAATGGGAATACAAACTGAGAGAAGTGAGTACTTAAGGCTTTTAAGTGAAAACAGTTCAAAGGAGGCTGAAGTCTCCTCTGTCCCCTCTGCCTGCAGGTCTCAGCCACCCATCCCCATATCCCAGCCCCACAGCATGCTCACCGCGATGGCCAGCGTGACAGAAGCCAGCTCGACCTTGCCCAGGTGGCCGCAGAAGATGGAGCTGACCAGGTGTATCAGGAAAATCAGCAGCTGGATCAGGATCTGAGCATGAGGAGAGGAGATGCAGAGGTTGGAGATGGGTGTGAGGGACACCTCCGGGTTCGGACAGGAGGGCAGCATGTTTGGCAGCCCTTGGTTGCTCCCCTCTCTGGGTCCTTACCAGCGGCCCTGCCAGCACCAGCAGCTTCTTAGCATCCTCCCAGAAGCTGTCTGGGATCAGGCGCTGCATCCAGCGAGGTTTCTTGCTGCGGCCATCAGCTGCCCCCTCGCTGATGCCATTCTCCTCGGGCCGCTTCATTCTGCCGCTCTGCCAGGAGTGAAACGTTCCCTTTTCTCCGCGCTCTGTTAAAGCTGCCGGGTGCCACAGCCCCGATAGGGTGAGCAATGTGTAACCTGGGGCTGAACTTCAGCCTGGCTGTCTTGGCTGCGTGCGGCCAGCAGCGATGGGCAGGGCAGGGAGCGGGGTTTTGGGCGGCGCAGATCCTGCGTCCCACTGCAGAGGAGCCCAGGAGCTCAGCGCAAAGTGATGGAGGAGCTGAGCCTTCCCAAATCGTCCCTGTGAGCCCTCATACCCTGCTCTGCTGTGTCCGGTGGGCAAGAAGGTCGTCCTCCTCTTCCAGCAGAGATGGAGCGTCCGTGGGTCCGTCTGCTGCTGGCAGCTGGCTGTGAGTGTTCTGGGCCGTTCTCATCTCAGTGCGGTGTTGGCCAACACAAGCCAGCCCCATTGGCTCCAGCTGTCTGCCCCGCACAGCGCGGCCGCGTCGGGTTTCAGCAGCACTGCTGTGCCAGGCCAAATATAGCATCCCTCCTGGGCCCAGCACAAGGTGCTGGCAACGGCTGGGAGCTGCTGCCCTGGGAGCAGCCCCTGTTTTGCACAGAGCAGACAGTGGCTCCATGCCTGTCCTACTCTTCCTGGGCTGTGGTGCCAAAACAACAGTGACTGCAAGCAGGGCACAGCCTGTCGTGTCCTCCCACGCCTGGGGACGGCCCGCTGGGGCTGTGCTTAATGCCTGCTGTTAGCTCCTGTAGGAACCATCTCACCCACAGGCACCCATTGCTACATGCCAGGAGATGCCTTGCACCACTGGAGGTGATAATTGCGTCTGAGGGCTGAGCACACAGCCTGCAGCATCACTGCTGCCACACTGCTGGAGGTAGGAGAGCTCGTACAGGGGGCAGGCAGTGCTGTTAGCACACGTGGCATCCCCTTGGCAGCACCACAGCACCCTCCCCAGTGAGAACCAGCAGCAGCTGAGGTGCACAGATCCCTGACTGCTTCTGCAGCCTCCAACCCTAAGGCCAGGAGTTAGAGGCCATGTTTAAGGTTATTCCTATGAGGCTTGGTCATCTACACAAACCAGCACACGCCTCCCCTCACCCAGTTCGGTTGTGCCAATGACCGGGGTCATGTTCACACCCTGTTAACAGCACAACATTTACTCAGAAAACTTTTATTGTATCAAAATTCCACCTTACAAAAGTGCAAAGAAGAGTTGCTCTAGGCCCTGTGCCTGTCATGCAGGGCCGGCGCCCAGTGCCCTGGCAGAGCAGTCAGCCCTTTTCCAACACAGTGGCCCTTGCACAGCAGTGGATTTCAACACCTTGAGGTGCTGGTGTGCAAGGGACCACAGTGAGCAGGCAGTCTGGGCCTCTGCCATTAGCAAATGATTTGGACAAGTGCTCCCAGCAAGGAGGAAGCAGGATGGCAGCACGAGGTCCCTGTCTCCAGCCCTGGCCACGCCAAAGGTAAGTTCCAGCTTCCCAAAGTGACATCCCCCAGGCAGCGCTGGAGAAGTGACCAGATCTCAAGCTCAACCCCTTTAAGAACCATGTGTGTGGGACAAGGTATTATAACCAGAAATGGAGCAAAGTGAACTCAGTGAGGGGCTGAGGGAGGATTACTTCCTGCATCATCCTCCTGGGGCATCACCGTGTGCCCTCCTGCACAGTTCCCTGGTGGCACGCTGGCATTGCCTCTAGCTGTGGGCTGTCAGGAGCCGGACCAGCACGCCCACCAGCAGCACAGCAAGGGCAGCAGCAGCAGCCAGCACCCGGCAGACAATCAGGGCCCTCCATGCCACAGCAGGAGGAGCAGGGACATCCGCTGGCTCTTCCTGAGTGATGAGCTGGTGATCTGGGAGCCTCTCGCCTCTTCCCACCATGCTGTCAGGCAGCACCACGGTCTCCACGTTGTCTGTGTCTACAGAGATGTAATCTGTGCAAGAGAGGTGAGTGCTGTAGGGAAGCTGAGCTGCAAAGCCTGCAGCCCCCATCTGCCCCTTGTCCAGTCCTGAGGGTCCTCTCCCGAGGCTCAGGGCTGAGGGGAGATGCAGGTGTGCTCTGGCTCTCCCTTGGAGCAGCCAGGGTGGTGACAAGGGTAACGGCCACCAGCACAGACACTGTGCTCTTTCCAGATATCAAAGCTGGAAGGACAGACACCACAGCCGTGGCTGTGAAGGAGAGGAAGGGCTGGGTGGAGGATTTGTGCTCCCTCCCTGTTGTAAGGCATGGTTACGTACCTATAGCAGATGTTTTATTAGCAGCTGTGCCATTGGAGTTCACATCTTCCAGCTGTTTTTTCAGACCAGCTCGGACTTGAGCCTAAAAGCACACACAAGAGTTGTTCTCAGAGCAGAGATGTGCTGCCCAGCCAAGCAAACTAGAGCCTCCTCCCTGACCCTCCCAAAGCAAGCATGCTTAGCCCAAACTGCTCCAGTACTACAGAGAGGACAGAGCTGGTGTCACTTTAGCTCCCCACAGATATCTTTACTGCTATTCTGGAGCAAAAGCTGGCATGACACCTACTCAGAGTTACTGCAGGGAAGCACAAGTCTTACCTCTTCTGCAGCTTTCTTCCAATCCATGCGCATGACAAAAGCGGAAAAGGAGAGGGATTGCAAAGAGATGCAAACGATCATCCCTACCCACAGACCTGCCAGAATGGAAATGAACTTCATTGAGTGCTGATGGAAACCTCACTGCTTTCACGGTCAAAGTCACGGTCAAAATGCCAAACACAGCCAGAGCTGCAGAGCTGAGCAGAGGATGCACGTACCCAGCACCCCCATTTTGGCTGCAAACATCAGTGAGATGCCGATGGGCAAACCGACGGCGTAATAACCGACAGCGTTGGCGATGGCACCCAGCTTCTGCTTCCCTGTGCCTCTCAGCACACCACCACAGGTTGCCTAAGGAAAGCAGCAGGGAAGAGGGAGAACTTGAGAGCTACAGAAGAGTTGTTTTGCAGCAGTGCCAAGCACAGGGGATGCTGAGGTGCTATGGGTGATGCAAGCTGCTGCTGTGACAGTTTTTTCAGTTTGCTTTTCTGTATCGTTGTAATAGATCAAGAAAGACCTAAAGGCAGCTTTGCACTCCCCACTGTACCTCTACTTGCAGGGAGGAATTGCTCCCCACTCTGGGTTACTCACTGCTGCTGCATCAAACAAGTGGAATGGAGCAAAGATGATCATCACTTTGGACACCAGCATAACGATCTCCCTGTGAGAAAGACATATGTACTGATCAGGAAAAGCAGCACAGCTTGGGCTCAGGGCACTCTGGTTCCGATGCATCTCCTGGGCCAGCTGCAAACCCTGATCCCAGCTGCTCCTGGGCAGATCGTGTTACCCAAAACGGTAACAAAACCCCAAAGAAAGCTGCCAACCCACTTGTCATTGGTGAAGATGTAGCCCACCACGTCTTTGAGGGTTCCCAGTAACGTTGCAACCACCACAGCAAAAACTCCTGAAAGAAAAAGAAATGAATGAACCTCAAAGGCTGCATGTGCTGCTCTTGAGCAGATCCAGACCTCAGGGGCTCCATGTGATGGGGATGGGGCTTGGCAGACCTCCAGGTATTACTGCAGAACAGGACAAGGCTGCTGTCCTTACTTTTCCCCTCGATGCTCTATCCACCATCTGGAGGTGGAAGACAGAATGCTAAACTGTGCTTTAACTATCAAAGCCTTTGCACTAGGTTCCTTCTTCTCTGGCAGAAGAGCCAGGGTCTCACAATGTCCAAACAGAGTAATCTGAACAAGTGGGCTTGGGTTGCTGGGAATGGTTCACCAGCCCTGTGAGAGGTGAACTGAACCTATTGCTGATAATTCTTTTATTCCCCTCTGCAGGGACCTGGGCTGACCTGCGCACAGCAGAGCAGTGATGCAGGACGTCTTGGCTTGCACTACATCCCCTGATCCCAAGGCATTGCCCACTCTGACGCTCACGGCCACACTGAAGCCCAGAGGCACCTGAGAAGCAACAGACAAAGAAGAGGTGAGTGCCAACAGCTTGCAGCAATTGTCTTCTTCCCCAGTAGGGAATCTGCAGCTGATCCCAGTTTCATGCATCCAGTCCTTACCATGTATGCTGCAGAGGAGAGCTCGTAGATGACAGACTGAGCACCCAGTTCCACCACACTGAGCAGCCCTGGAAAAGATTCACCGCTTTGTTAATTAGGTCAAAATTAGCTTTAATTAGCATTAACTTTTCCTTTGCTGACAAGAAGGCAGTGACTACAGGGTTCCCATCTAACACATGCAGCAAACTGCAGAACCAGCCGTGCAGAGGAGGCTGCTGGCAGGAGATGCTCAGAGGCACACTCAAGAGGCAGCCACCAGAGCAGGCATGGCTGCAAGATGCTCTGCAGAGCCATGGAAAGAGAATTTGGACTCACCTGCCAAGAAGCTCCCGATCTCAAAGGTCCACCACTCAATGCACATCATGAGCATGCTGGGCAGCGCCAGCTGGATGTAGGAGCCCCAGTCCAGGAGGCAGTCTCTGGTCCAACCTGCAACGTAGGGATGAAGCATCATGAGCGCATGATCCTCCTTTTCCTTGCTGAAGGGGAGCCATGAGGTTATGTGGGCATTCTAAAGACAGCAACCCATGGGATGTTGTAGGACACCAGCCTAGAGCTGCTGTACCACAGAGCATCCCAGAGGTGGGGGGATCAGGAATGGGCTTGGGGCTACAGTAAGGGACCACAGGCCATGGCTACAGCTTCTCCCACAGTGAGGAGGTGGTCATCCCTTTATCAGACCTACAACCCAGGTGCTGATGTCAGTGCCAAATCCCCACGGCCAGGCATTGTTCTGTTGAAGGGTTAAGCTCTGAAGAATACCTCCCCATGTCTGCACGTGGATCTTCTTCCACCACACAAAAAGGAAGAGAAGAATGGCCTGAGTGTACTGAGAAGCAGTGTTGGCCCAGGCTGAGCCCCTGGGGAGAGAAACAGGCAGATTATAAACAACACCCTCACTCATTTTTCAGCCCCAGCAGACCTGGTGGCAAGCACCTATCCCTTGCTGCAGGTATGGACCAGCCCCTTCTCCCCACACATGGCACCCAAGATAAACCCTCACAGCCCTAAGCCAACCCCTGCACCCAGGCAGAGGCTGTCACCACCTTTGCTCACACTTACACCATGCCCAGCTTCAGTGCATATAGGAAGAAGGCATTCATGGCCACATTGAGGATGTTGGCTGCAACTCCTGTCACAACCTGAGGCAAAATGATCGCCTGGAAGACAAGGAGAGACTTTAGAGTTTTCTTTTCCAGCACTGCCCAAGCTCCCAAGCCTGCAGC
Source organism: Tetrao urogallus (assembly GCF_951394365.1). Taxonomy (NCBI): domain Eukaryota; kingdom Metazoa; phylum Chordata; class Aves; order Galliformes; family Phasianidae; genus Tetrao; species Tetrao urogallus. Next base: position 7,094,032 of record NC_136833.1, read on the forward strand.
CAAGACCCAAGCTACCATCCAGCAAACACCAGGAAGACCTTCAGCAGTGTTTGAGGAGAAAGCCAAGAAGGTGGCTCCTGTTTCAGGTAAGATCAGATTGCATTAGACATGCAGAGGACAGCATGCAGGGCTCAGCAGCTGGTACAATCAGCTCAGTGCAGAGCTCAGAGGTAGCAGCAGGAGAACGGAGCGACCCGAAGGTGATTCCCACGAGCTCCTCCTGTCCCACAGAGCCAGCTGGAGGCTGTGGATCACACATTCCTCAGCCCAGCTCTCCCCAGGACAGGATGAACTTAGATCTCCAACCTTATCCACATTTGTAGGAACTGGCCCAGAGCCCGGTTACACAATACCTGACTTAGTAAATATCTTGTCTGCAGCTGGTACAGAAACGCCGCCTGCAAGAGTCAGAATTCATTTGGTCAGCACTGCTGTACTATGGTTCAGTGGCCAGCTACAGTTTAACACCTACAGCAAGGTACTTCCCACAGCTCTTGCACGGCTGTGTCAGGGTGCTACAACATGGCACACTGCCCGCAGTCCCGTGCCTATGCTTGATTTTAACCTTGGAGCACAGCCTCAGCTTAGAGGAGCTTCTCCAGGGAGGCAGATAACAGCTGAGAGTCCAGTGGCTGCATGTGTGTGAGCTGCAGCCTTTATCACAGAGCTGAGTGAGCTCTGCAGCACTCGGTTCCAATGTCCAGAGCTTGTAACTTGTTGTGCAGAGACGTGGCCTGCAGTAAAAGCCTCTGCACACTAACATGAAAGAATTCATGTTTGCTGGTCCAGCAGCTGCTGGCCAGTGCTCATCCATTAAGGCTTAAGAGGCACATTGCAAAACTCAAAATCATGCTGCCTTGTGACCTACAGAGCAAGGACCCTTCCTCATTTCCCCATGCAGAGCTTCTAAGAGCTTTAGCAACAACTTACAGGAAGAGCTGGGATAAAGATCATCACGTAGACCTGCGTTAATCTGGAAAGAGAGATGTTTACCCAGTTAATGAGGCAGAAAAGCAAGAGCCAAACCAAGCAGAGTTGTATTTGAGCTCCACAGAGCCTTGATTTGAACACTATGCAGTACAAACACCCAGCCAAACACTCAGCACATATGGGCCTGACCAAGGGGCTTCAAGGCCTGCAGGGCTGAGACCTGATGTGCTGCTGATCAGAGAGGAGTCACACTCAATCTCACTCTGACCTGGAGACCTCGGGGTCCTGCCGGAGGAGCAGGAGGATCTGCTCGGTGTTGATGAAGATCGCCCAGCAAGGAAAGCAAAACAGCAGCAGGATGAGGATCCCTCGCTGCAGGATGGTGCCCACTTGCTTCAGGTTTTTGCTGCCATATGTCTACGTGAGGACAGAGGACCAAAGTAAGATTTGTGGGGAGCCAAAGGGTCTGGGCAAATGCTCAAGGCTGGGGCAGCGATGTAATTTTCCTTCTTGCTCCCAGCAGCGGCCACCACCAGACTGGTTGGGTTTAACTGGCTCTCGGGTAGATTGTGCTTCCCTCTGCTATCCATCCTCCCACCTTTTGTGCCCCAAACCACACCACACAGGAGGTGAGACAACCCCACCAGTAACAAGGAAGAGGGAGCTGCCACCAACCTGGGACATCAGCGTGTCACATGCCGAGGCCAGACCAGAACCAACGGAGATGCCGATCACATTGATGACCTGGAGGAGATACGAGTGACTTGGGTAAGTGAGAATCACAGGGAACGTGGCCCAAAGCACCATATCTCTCCCTGTTGGGAAGGGAGATCGTTCTGCTGTGAGTTTTTTGGGAAGTTTCCAGACTTCCTCTGTTTTTCACAATAACACATTGATATTACCTAAACACCTATTCCTTGTTATGACGTGAAAAGGAACATCTAGCAAGGGATGAGCAGCTAAAGGACTGCAAACAGTGCAGCTCCCCACCACACACACACACAGCTAGGTCTTGCTGCCCAGCTGCTGGCCTTGCACAGTCACTGCTGTTCAGCTCGCATCTCCTGCCTCTGCTCAGGAGGCAGGAACAATTTGGAAGGATGCAATCTTTGTGCTGCAACAGGCTGTGCTCAAAGAATCCTCAGATAAGCATTCCTCCAGGGCTTTTCTTTTGCCCCTTCTTTTCTATTCCCCTTTTTTGATGTCTCACCATTTTCATGTCTCAAATCAGAGGGTAAGCAGGGCAATACATACAGACACGGCCAGCGTCACAGCATCCAGCTCAGCTTTCCCCAGATGGCCGCAGAATATAGAGCTGACCACGCTGATCAGGAACCCCAGCAGCTGGGCTACAAACTAGAATGGGAAGAGGAGATGGAGAAGTGAGCACCACTGGGACAGAGGAGCACCGCCCTTCCCCTGCAGCTGGGCCATGGCCAGTTGGGTTTGAACCAACAGCGAGCTTCCCCAGGTTGCTGGTGGCTTTGTCCTTAGACCCAGTAGTGTTTTGGTGTTACAAAGCCGATCTGCTTGTTTAGCTGATGTCCTTGTTTAGCTGAGGCTTAATGGTTCCCTCCTTGGGATGGAAAGCCTCTTTTCCATCATGAAAGCTGAATAGAGAAAGAAAACTCCCAGTGCTTTTTTGCACTTCTATGCATCTGGGGAAAGCTCAGCTCCCCAAAACACAGTGTCCTCTCCTCTAAGTCTGGCCTGCACGTTCCTCTCCAGCAAGGATTGGTGATGCTGTCACAGACAGTGAGCTCAGGACCTCATTTTTCCATGGCAAGAGGTCAATGCCGATGCAGCATGGAACTGCTGGAAGAGAATGGTATGAGCAAGAGATCCCATGGCAGGTGGGTACAGCTGGGGAGCCATGCCTGGGGGCTGCTCACAGTCCTGTCTTCCTTACAGGCTCCAGAGCTGCTGGAGAACTGGCTCCTGCGAGGTCTGAGGAAGAACCAAACCAAACCTCCCACTGCTGCCTGCGGATGCTGCACTGTCTCAGGCCCGTCTCAGCACGTCCAAGCAGCTGTGAGTAATCCCTACAGGAGAGCTCTGTACCTCTGTGACTGCTCTAGCACAGAGAGCTAAACTTGGCAAGCAGCACTAGGTTTGCTTTGAGGTTGTCTGTGCCCACCAAGCAGGGGATAGAAGCGTTGAGGGGCTGATGGGCACTGCTACGGAACAGAAACCACCGTGACTTCCTCTGCTGCACCGCGGCATTGGGGCCACGTGAGTGTCAGTGAGGACATCGCCCAAAGCTGCTCCGCTTGGTCCTCGTCCACCAGGAGGGGCGGAGGGCTCAGGACACAGAGCATCCAGTTAGACGGATTTTCAGCCCAAGCCAGCACCAAAGCCCGGGCTCCCAACGCACCGCCGGGGGAAGGAGACGGCTGGAAGGGAATCTGCCGCGCTAGGTGACAGCTAAAGGATGAACCACAGCGGTTTGACTCCAGCCGAGCCTCATCCGCATCGGCAGGCGGGTGCAGGCGGCACCGAAGCGCCTCGGAGCAACGCCGGCTCCGCGGAAAGCTCAGCCGAAAGCTCCGTTCAGGCCCCCCCGCGCCCCGCGCCGCTCCCGTCCCCGCATCCCCGGCTCTCACCACCGGCCCCGCCAGCCGGGCCAGCTCCCCGCTCTCCCGCCGGACCCCCGCGGGCAGGAGGCGCCGCGCAGCCCGCAGGCACCGCGCCGTCAGCCCGCCCGTCTCCGCCATGGGGCCGCACCGCCGCTCCGCCGGGGCCGCCCGCCCGCCCTATGAGCACGGCCTCCCCGCCCCCGGGCCGTGGGGCTGCCGGCTGGGGGCGGTGCGGGTCGGAGCGCCGCGAGGAGCGGGGCTGCCGTACGGGAGGATCCGCGTGTGTGTGCCCAGCGCGGGAGGATGCGGGTTTGGTGGTCAGGGTTTGCCCATGGAAGACAAAGGGATTTCTCAGCGCGTACTCCGGGCACGTCTCCCCTGCCATCAGCACCCTGTGGATTCCCCATCAGTAGGGGCACTCGGGGCTTGTAGTAGAATCACAGAACCGTTCAGGGTTGGAAAAGACCTCTGAGAACCCTAATTCCATCCCCACCACCACCGTGCCCGCTGACCGCGTCCCTCAGTGCCACATCTCCATGGTTCCTGAGCACCTCCAGGGACTCCCCCACCTCTCTGGGCAGCTGTGCCACTGCCTGACCGTTCTTGCAGAGAAGAAATATTAAGTTCTTTACAGAGAGAGTGGTGAGGTGCTGGAACAGCTGCTCAGAGAGGCTGTGGATGCCCCGTTCCTTGAGGTGTTCAAGGCCAGATTGGATGGGGCCCTGGGCAGCCTGGGCTGGTCTGAAATGTGGAGGTTGGTGGCCTTGCATGTGGCAGGGGGGATGGAGATTCGTGATCCTTGAGGTCCCTTCCAACCCTGGCCATTCTGTGATTCTGTGAAACGTTTGCTGCTATCCAACCCTGAACAACCCTTGGCACAACTTAAGGCCTTCACCTCTCATCCTCCAAACCAGGGATCTCCCATCCAGCTGGCCGGTGCTGCCAATGGTGGGACCACACCTCGGCTGGGATGCCCATAAAGGACCATATTTTGAGTGGGAGTTCAGGTTGTTACGAGGGAATGTGGAGTCACCATCCCTAGAACAGTTTTCAAGAGCAGGGGAGATGTGGCACAGAGGGATGTAGTTTAGTGGGCAGGGTGGGCATGGGTTGACAGTTAGAGTAGATGATCTTTTCCAACCTTAATGATTCTGTGTTCCTACAAAGGTGAAATTCTACCTGTGTGCAGGTGCTTGGAACCAAGCAGCTGTCCCCAGATCTGTTTCCACCATATGGAAAATTACAGTGGAAAGGGAGGATTGCTTATACATAGAAGCTGTAACTGCTTATACCCTGTCTCAGTGACTTGCAGCTGTGATGTCACCTCCCAGAAATGTAAAGCCTCGTTAATGTTTCACCTTCCCCTTTGCTCCTTTGGCTCAGATATGACATCATGCAGTGCTGTGCAGCAGTGGTGAATCATAGCCTTTGATAAGTGCCATGATAGAATCTGGGCATCACAAGTCACCACAGTGTCTGATCCCACTGTGAGCTGATCCTCGAGGCTGCAGGAGTCCGAGCTGCCTGCAAATCTGCACCTTTGGGGCAGCTGTGAAGAAATAGAAGTTGTCAGCAGTGGATGATGAACGTCCCTCCTGGCAGTCACAAGTCCACTGCCTGAGGACAGAGGGGTTCCTGTGGTGCCTGGAGGCAGGAGGGGACAGATAATGCTCTGATGGTGCCATTCAGCCCTGGACAAACTGAGTGTGTGAGTCCCTTTCAAGTTTGCTGTGATCCTGATGGGACAAAAAAAGAATAAATCCCTTGCTGGCAAAGAGAACCTACAGAAACCTGGGGAAAAGAATAAAACCTTGCTTCTTCGGGCTTAGGGGGTACCTAAAATTGTTGGACTAGATGACCTTGGAGGTCTTTTCCAATTTTAATGGTTCTGTGATTCTTTACAGTGGTACCTGCAGGCTCTGGGCTAATGGAGTGCCTGACATGCATAGAGGAGTTGTGATGAGGCAAGCTGAGCCTCGCGCTGGCACATTTGCTCCATCCCTTTCCATAGCAGGGATAGGGACGGTTCCAGCTGCCCCGTGGCATCTGTGGAGCCCATCTGCTGGAGCCTCAGCCAGATGGTGAGGGTCAAAGGTAGGCTAGCCTTGAACCCAGCTCTCCCAGCAGCCCGGATGTGTTGCAACACCAGGGAGAAGAATTTGAAGGGTCAAATTCCTCCAGAGTGTAACATCATTGAGTTGGGTCAGTTCAGACCTCCAGCGATGTGCTCAGGCAGCCTGGTACCCTAACATGGATGTGTTTAAAGGAATTAATGTGTGACTGGTGAGGAACCGGCTGGAGCACACAGCTGGGCTGCCCTCTGTGAGCTGCTTCCAACAGCTGGGATCTTCTCAGCACTGCTGATGTAAATCCAGAATGGAGGAAATTCCCAGCAGTGTGCAGCACTGGGAGAGCAGCAGCAGGCTTTTCCTCTGCAGATTTCCAGCAGAGTTTTCTTTCCCCGAGTTTTCTCCAGATACGTGCATCCATATTCTGAAATGCAGCCAACATCCTGCTACTAAAATAAACCTCACAAATGCACCGTGTCTGGAACCATTAAGATTAAGAGCTGCCATATAAGAAAAATGTCAGAACACAACAGATTTGTGTCAGACACTCATCTGTTTGAAGAAAGCCCCTTTCTTTTAAGGGACCTTGCTGCTGGCTGATGTCCAGAGACCGTGGAAAATCCACTCCCCCCTGAGTTCAAAATACAGCTAAATTAGAAACTAAAGAGCCTTTTGCAATGAAGTTGAGTTTTATTTAAGCATCAGACCCTAGGAGAGCATGATCAGAGCTGCTGTCTGGCCAGGGATGGATGGAGCACACAGTTTTGGGACTGTTGCACAGGGGACATCCCAGAGCAGCCATCTTCAGACAGCTCCTCATGTGTAACCATCTGACTGCTGAGAAAGTTGCTGTTTGTATGTACTTATATAGCAAACAGTGCTAATGATTTCAGGCTACAGTGACCCCAGCTGCAGGGCAGCCTCTCTATTGGGTATGCAGGGACAGATTTCCTGTCTAAACTCACACAAGTGTTCTCAAGTTTCCCCATGTGCTCAGCACTGAGGCTGCACCTTGAGTTGTGCGTTCACTGCAAGAAAGACATTGAGGCCCTGGGATGCTTGCAGAGAAGGGCTGTGAGCACAAGGCTTATGGGGATTGGCTGAGAGAGCTGGGATTGTTCGATGGGGAGAAGAGGAGGCTCAGGGGGGACCTCATTGCTCACTACAGCTCCCAGAGAGGAGGATGTGGTGAGGTGGGAGTCCTCTGCTCCCAAGTAACTGCAATGGGATGAGAGGAGATGGTCTCGCGTTGCGCCAGGGGAAGTGCGGGTTGGATGCAGACTCCATAAGTTCATCCTGCAGGTCGCCTGGCTTCTTTGTACCCGTGTGAACTGGTGTTCCGCTGCTGTTTGCACCGCCAGCTGTAGAATAACAGGGCATCCGACAGCGCAGCGCCCGGTAAGGCTCCGCGGGCAGCGGGAGGTCCCGGCTGCAGTTCCGCCTTCAGCCGCGCGGTGGCGCCAGAGGATCGGGGAGCGCGCTCCGTGCGCAGCCGGTGGGTCGGGCGGAGGAAGCGGGGTCCGATCCGCAGGGTTCCGCTCTCCGACACCGCATCTCCTTACCCTATGGGGCTGCAGGTGGGCTGCCAGCCCTTTCCCCGTTTGATCTGGTTGCTCTTTAAGAGCAAGCAATGCTTTTTAGTTGCTCTGCGTCTCTTCTACTTGGTTCGACGAGCACAGGTCAGGCCCATTGACTGCAGCCGTAATTTTTACAGCTGCTACATAGGTTCATTGAGTTCAGGGCCACAGGCTCAAAACCAGCTCCCCTGCCCTAATGAGCCCCAGTACTTAATTAATGTAGATAAGGCGGGACAAATAAAAACAAGGCAAAACTCCTCTGGCTTTGAACCACCCCGAGGGAGCAGGTCTTGGCACAGGAAAAGAGAGATTGTAATGCTGTAATAACAGTGATAATTAATTGTATTTATAAAGCATCCCCTGATGGTTCTGGATGCTATACAATGTTAAGCATCTTTGGAAGCAGCAATAACAAGAGGTCCAATAAGGAAGGGCTGCAGAAATCAGTGTCTGCACAGCGGCCATTGGGAGAATCTGCAGGGCTGACCAAGGAAAGTGAATGGGGATAAATGGGGATAAGGGGAGCACATTTGGGTCGTGAGGAGCAAATCTGTTCCAGTTCCTGGTTTGTGTGTCACGACCCAGGCGTTATTTCCTCTCTGTATTGCAGCCAGGTGGAATAAAGGCTGGAAAAGACCTCTAAGATAATCTTACCACACGAGTTAAAGCTGTAGTTTCACAGAATCCAGTCCACCAGTGCCCCCACCACAAATTCTGCCCACTAACCGTGTCCCTAAGCAGCACATCTGCATGGACCTGGAACACTTCCAGGGATGGGGACCTTCCCAACTCTCTGAGCAGCCTCTGCTACAGCATCACGGCTGTTTTGGAAGAGAAATGTTTCCTAAAACCCAACCAGATCCTTTTCCTCCACGCAACCTTCCGGCCCACACATGAGGCTGTTATCGCCATCCAAAATCCGGGAAGAAAACCCTCTTTAACTCGGGCGTGCTGTCAGAACCACAGCCCGGCACTTGGGGATGCAGCCCATCGATCCCGTGCACTTCAGGATTCCCTTTCGGTTCCCTCGCTCCGCGGATGGAGCTACGCCGCAACTCGTGTCGCTTTGTGAAAAACAACGAGCACTTTCCAGGCTTCCCGAAAGCTCTTCCCGTCCGCTCCGACCCACCGGGCCGAGCACGGCTCACCGCCATCAACCACCCCCCCCCCCCCCTCGCATCAGCACCACCCCGGTGCCGCCGGGGGTCGGGCCGGGCGCGGCGGGGGCGGGCCTGACCGCACAACAGCGCCCCCTGGCGGGCCGGGCGGAGCGGAGCGGAGCAGAGCGGGATCGGGGAGCGGAGCGGAGCGGCGCGGGATGGCGGGCGCCCTGGCGGAGGTGCTGGGCGAGGTGTTGGTGTCGGCGGACGGCGAGGAGGTGGCGGTGTCGGCGTTGGCCGCCCGCGGGGTTTCGTTGGTTGGGCTGTATTTCGGTTGCAGCCTCAGCGGCCCCTGCGCGCAGCTCGGCGCCAGCCTGGCCGCCTTTTACGGGCGCTTTAGGGGGGAGGCGGCGGCGGCGAGCGGAGCTCAGCGCCTCGAGATCGTCTTCGTGTCGGCGGAGCAGGAGCAGCAGCAGTGGCAGGAGGCCGTGCGGGCCATGCCTTGGCTGGCGCTGCCCTTCGCCGAGAAACACCGCAAGGTGAGAATCGAAGCCGCGGGGAGGCAGAGGGGCTTTGTCCGGGGGGCGGCGGGCCGGAACGCAGCGCGGGGGGGAGCGGAGCTTCCGGAAAGTTCCGAGACCCCGGGGCGGGCGGTGGGGAGCGGGCGTGAAGCCGGGGCTGAGAGGGGGGGGGCTTGGGTTTCTATGGGCTGTTAGAGGGGGTCGGGTGGTTGGGAGGCTCGGAGCCGAGCTTTGGTTGCTGGTCGAGGTGGCGGAGCTGAGCCGGCGCTGCTCGGTCGCGGTGTTTGCATAGCAGCTGATCGCTGCGCTGCGCTACAAGTTACGGCCCCTCATCGGCGGCGTTTCGGCTGAAAGACGGAGAAATGGCAGACGGAAAGAGCTCCGTAAAGCACGCAGAGCCGGGCTGCGAAGGAAAGAGCAGATTTTCAGATTTCGACGAGTTCCCGGCTTTGGTATTTAAAAGAAAGAAAAAAGTCTCTACAAATCCAGTCTTCCCTGAAACCATTGAGCAATAACGAGAAAGATGGAGCCCCGCCGTGCCATTTCTCAGCGTCTTGCTGGAGCGTAATTGCAGCTCCTGGCTGAGTGCTGGGAGCTTCACCCCACAGCTTTGGGGCTGAGCTCTGTAAGGTGCGGCTGTGCCTGAGCATCCCTGGTGCAGAGGAGGCTCCTCCATCCCCAGCGGGCTCTGAGCCCTCTGTCTGCATCAGCACGGACATCTTTAAGACGTTCGCTGCCATCTGGGCTCGCTGTTGGGTGTCCCCTATCCTGAGCAGCGTCAGTGGTGACATTTCAGCTCGTTCTGCTCAGTGCAGGGTTGGTGTTTGGGTGCTGCGCTGAAGGCTCCGATTTCCCTTGGAAGCCAAAGCGCTGCTGTGCGAGCGCTGGGGTCGGTTTGTTCAGTGAGGAACTTGCTTCGTCCCTCAGAGGAATTGCATCCAAAGCTGCTGTCTTGAGAGCCAAAAGCTCTCAGTGCAGGGGCACGGGAGGGTTGTGGTTCCAATTAGAAGCTGGCAGTTTCCCTGCAGAACGTTGCAGATTGTTTAGATGGGGGACTTTTCTGCCTCCCGTATTTGCTTTGAAGATTCCACTTCAACAGAGTTAAACTGTTGGGATGTAGTTAAAGTGGAAGGTGGCATTAATTTCATATTCTGGTCAGTGCTTCCATCTATTAGATTGCGAGAAAACGTGAAATTAAAAGATTATAGGGTCTTAAATTCTTATTCCAAGAAACCCTGAGTTAAATTCAGGATTATTTTTGTGCGGAGTGTAAAGTAATCGAAGCTTGTGCTGTATATTTTCAAAACTAAGCAGATGTGATGTGGCTTTGGAGGAAGTTTAATCTGCGGATAACAGAGAACCTATTTGTAAGTTATAAGGGCAATTATGTCAGGATATCAGGTTTCTAAACAGGAGATTTATAATCTGCAGCTCAGGCAGCTCCAAGACTCCTCGTATAATGGGCTGATTTTTAAATAGTCGGGCTAACGACCCGGCTGTCTAGAAAAGCACAAACTTTCTATTTTTCAAACATGTGCCAGCAGGAGCCGGGGGTGTGCAGCATATGTTCAGTACCTTGCAGGCTTAATTTGTTTTGAAACAAAAGCATTAAAAAAAAACGCAGGCCGTCTTGTTGAGTTATGGCTCTTTTGCTCTGAAGGCTCTTTTTGAGCTCGGTGTGAGCCAAGCCCTGGAGAATTGTGTAGATTTAGTGGCAAAAAGGCATCGTGTGGATACAGAACAGGGATGAGAGAGAGGGAGAGGTGTGGGAGATTTGGGCAGGGAGCTGAACCTCATCCCTGAGCACTCGGCCTCAGTGCATTGCGCAGCCTGGAGGTTTGGGAGAACCACTGCGTGTTGGTTTGTTGGAGGCTGTGACAGCGTTGGCTGGAGATGAGTTATTGTCCATGTTGCTGCTGCTCGGAATTATTGAACATCATGGCTCTTACGGTGCTGGTTTCCTGCCTGTCAGACTGCTGAAATATTTATCAGTGCAGGCGTTGCCTATCTGTGGTGCACATTTGTGGCTCTGGGCAGCCTGGCCCTGGTGGTTGGTGACCCTGCACATAGCAAGGGGTTGAAACTAGATGATCGTTGTGATCCTTTTCAACCCAGGCCATTCTGTGATACTCTGTGTTGGTTTTTGTTCTTTATATTTCTCCCTCTTTCCAAGCTCAGGCGCTGGATTGAAGGAGCAGCTTCCTTTTGGGGCTGGCAGTAAAATTCCCACAGTCCTCAGAGGAAAACAGCATCTTGCTCTTATGGTAATTGGAGCAAGCAGTATGGGCTGTCAAAGGAAACAGCCACTCCTCGTGGAATTCCTCAGTAACTCAATAATGCCAGGCTGCAGATAGCAAGGGCGGAACAGTCCGCAGAGACCAGCTGAAGTGGGGAAACTTCAGCATCTAGCAATTTCTGTTTCCAAACGAGTAATAAAAGAGAGCAGCAGAAGTCAGCAAACGTGGACGTGGGGAAAGCCTTTGATTAATGAGGAGGATGGCACCGTGCCTCTGTCTGAGCCACAGACAGCCATGTTATTGGCTTTTTTCAAGAGCACCGAATGAGATCGGAGGCCTTGGGCTCTTCGTGCACATCCCTCAATGAAGCAGTTTGTGTTTGGCTTCGGGGACAGATAACGCAGCTGTGGGTAATTGATTTATCTTCTGGTAGTGCCCGGAGTTGCTGAGCAGAGCATGAGAGAGAGATGGCGATCCGTGCCTTTGTTTTTTTGGGGGTTTTGGTTTAGCATCACCCTGTCATTATCTGCTTGCACAAACAGCTGCTCAAGTTTTGGAGAATTGGGTTAATGATGGCAGTAATTGCTGACTGCTGCCCCAGCTCAGTAATGTCAGCAGCCCCATCTGCCTTCATGCCCTGGCCCAGGATGGGATGAGATGGGACAGCAGCCCCACCACCTCCTGGGATCATCTCCAGGGTCTCCTGTCACCTGTGTTGGGTGAATTTAGGAGCCTGTGGGATGTTTATGGCACAGAGCCTTCTGCAGGAGCATGCCATGGGTATCAGGAAAAGGAAAGAGTGGTGCTGCAGTGGCACAGCTGCCCAGGGAGCTGGAGGATTCCAGAGCGTGATTCTGTCCCCCCAGCTGTGTGTCCTCTTAGTGGTCTTTGCTACAGAAGTGCCCCATTTTGGTGTCAGCTACGTGCTGTCCCACATCCCCATTTCTCCTCCACTCTACTGACCCTTCTGCCATAGAAGGGTCAGTAGAGTGGAGGAGAAATAGTGCTGCTGGGTCTGCACTGATATCCTGAGCTGGAGGAGACTGCCAAGGGACCATCAGAGATCGTCCCTGGGAGAGAAGCACTGCATTTTTTGCTGTTGTTATTTTGCCCTTGCTTTTGTTTTTACTCGTTACTTATTTGGCGCAGTCATCTCTCTCTTTTTAATCCTGCTTTTCCTAATTGCACTGTCTTGGTGCAGCCATTCTGAGCACAGCGGTGTCTGTTCTGTGCTCTGCCTCCCAATCTCTGTTTTCTTTCTACTGTATTTCTGTGTCTGCTTGAATGTTGCCCATATGTGTCCTGGCAAGGCAGAACTGCTTCCAGTGGGGCTGAAAAAGTTCTTTTCTGCTTTTAAACAAATGCAGAGCACATTTATTACATTTCTGTGATTGCTCTGTGAAGTCTCTGAAAACAATTTGAAGATCTTTCTGCTCGTGCTGGTAAATATGTTTTGCTTGGTTTTCCTTTATCCTAAGGCTGGATTTGTGTATGCTGGTCTGCGTGTTATCTCCCACCCTAATACAAAATGTGAGTTCTGTGACAGAGAGGCGTGTAGTCTGTCTCTGTATGAGAGAAAAGCCTCTTTGTTTTGCCCTCAGGAGGTGGAAGGAGGTGGCTCTCCCTTTGGATGCTATTTTAGTGTCTAGTCAAATGCAATGGGTGAACCTGACTGGACAGGCTTGGGAGAGCCTGCATTGTGAGTGCATCTCCATCTCTGCAGGTAAAAGGTTGGTCGTGAGATGGAGGCTAAAATGTGACCACGTCTCATGAAGTCTTTTACAACAAATATTCATTTCTCATTATTAGTAGATTTTTTAGCGTTTTCTGTCCTTTGTCCCCAAGAAAAAGGCTCTGTCTTTCTCTCTGCTTAAGAACACCTCCAGCTCTGCTAATGAGACTGCACTGAGAATGATCTGGGATGCACTGCAGCACCAACTGGGCTGCAGTTATTGAGGTGAAGATGCCATTAAATTACACTGTCTGCTTGTTTTCTGGGGAGGTGGGGAGGCTCCAACCTTTGCATACAGCTTAAGATATACCCTGGTTTTCAGGGACTTTCCTCTTTGCAGTCACCATCTGCTGAGGCCTGGGAGGCAAAGTGGTCAGCACAGATGTGGGATTTGTCTGACAGAAGATTTGGTAAATCACTTGAAGCAGCTTTTGAGTTTCATCATATAAAACTATCCAGTTAATAACTTTCAGCTGTATCCCTGACTTTGTGTTTTCGGGGTGGGAATGTGTATGAAATTGTTGGCTCGCAGAGACATGGATTTGAAAAATATGGACTTTTCATGACATCAGGCTATTGAGTAAGAAGCAAGGCATTAACAGCACCAACTGATGCCTTTGTTTGCTTTGAAACTCACTGGTTCTGGAGCACGGGGATGGGAGATCTGTGGGAGCAGCAGTGAGGAGCCCGTGTGCTGTTTTTCATTGTGGCATTCTTAATCCAGATGTTGAAAATGAAAGATGTTTAAAAATGCAAGCCTGACAGTTTTGTTTGTTGCTTTTGGGTTGCAGAGGCAGCTTTACTCTTTAAACTAATCAGCCCAATTCCAACAGTGCATTTTTTTGGAAGCTGAACTGCTTTCCAGGACAAGGTACAGAATTAAGATCAATTCTGAGAAGTACAGCAGTGAACTTTTAAATATGACTCAGGAATGGCAATTCAGTGTTTCCACATGGTGAGGACAGCACCAAAGCCAAAACATTCTCTAATTCTTGTTGATGACGCTTTTGCAAATTAATTCTAAGCATGTTTCAGACAGCTTTGCAGCTCTGCACTGACCCTCTGTGCAGCTCACAGTTGTGCAAAGCCCCTGATCTTTCAGCGGAATCCCAGCCAGCGTTCACAGGCTGTGGATAAAATCCAGGCCCTACAATACCACTGCTGACGTCCTTGGAGGTTGGGTTTTGCATCCAAAATGTGGCTCAGTGAGCACTTGCTCAGGGGAAAATCCGTGTTGTGCATGTCTTGCTGATGTGTCATCTGCTGTGCTGTTCATTGCATCCTTCAGTTGATAAGAGCAGATAGTCGAGGTGCTGCTCTGATGCCTTTGGCATCATTCCCCAGACCTCAGGGGTCTCTGGATAAGGCCCACGCTCTGCTCAGTTCCTCCCAGCTCTGCTGGCTTGCAGCTGGGTCTCGTGCTGGCATTTCCTTTGGGTTGTGACCCATCCCCACTGCCCTGGGCTTTTCAAGCAGCTTGATGAGCATTTCCAACCTAAATGTTATTTTTCAGTACTGAAAACGCTCCCTTTTGTACCATCACCTGTAGTTTTCTGTAGGTACTTCCTAGTGCTATAGAAGGTCTGTGTGAAATGTTCATTGTTAGCAGATAAAAGTTTTGAGAGTGTCGAGGGATTTGGGGAGTTTTTTGATCCTTTCTCACGGACATGTTTGTCATGTTTCAAAGCAGCTCATGGTGAGGTTAGCTCATGCTGGCCAGGATAAGGTTTCACTTCTGTGTTTTACATTCTTGCCTTTTCAGCAACGTTCCCAGCATAGAAGTTGGGGTATGGTTTTAATCTAAGCATAGTCAAAAGATACTGCACTTCACAGCAAGCAGGCCAGCCCTGCTGCCCAGCAAAGCAGATGGAACAAAGCCATCATCTGCTCTGCATTGTGCTGGCAGATGGAGGGGTGCAGGTGAAGTGGGGTGCTGCTGGGGCTGCAGTGCGCCCAGCTGAGCCCAGGGCAGCAATTTTGGGCAACCTCTGCATGCTGAGAAGCTGCTGGCTGTGCTGGTCTGCGTGAGTTGCTTCCTCCTCCTTTTTCTCCTTCCCCTCCCATTTTTATCGGGGAAACAAGTTCCAAGCAAAATATTCCAAAGTGATACTTAATTACTCTTTAAAATGCAACTATTTGTCTTATCAGCCATGTGGATTTCTGTTTGCTGCTTTGATTTGACAGTGAGTAGTTTGTCATTTTTAAAAAGCTTACACACTCCAGGAATCTGTGATTTTTATGCTTTTGAAAGGAGAGATGTTGAATTAACTGCTGCTTTGAACTATTCACGGATAATTTCAGGCCCCCTGCTTTCAGCAACTAACAAGCTGACTCCTGAGCTTTCAGGCTGGGTTGAATACTGAATAATCATGACTTTGTAGCTGTATGTGTTCTTTAAACCAGTTCCATAACACATCACAGCGTAGTACGCCGTGCTTGAGATGCTCTCCAGACAGATTACTTTGTGCTAATGCCATCTCCATGCACGAACAATTAGGGAAGAGAAGAGTAACGCAAACGTGGTGAGGGTGTTTGGATTCCTTGTGACTTGTGCTTTGTATACATTAATTTCCTTTAGTTTCCTTCCCCCCGGCCCTTTCTGGTCTTTATGCCTTCACTCTCCGCGTTGGGTTTTATTTTAGCTTTCAGCAGGGGACATCTGATTTGTTTGAATTCCAGCCATGCCATGCAGCCCTGCTATGGGATGTGCTTTCAGAGCCATTTCTGAGATGAGCAGCTGCAGTTGTAGGCACTTGAGGGACCTGTCCATCCATGGCTGCAGAAAGCAAATCTGTGCTGCTGGGACCATTAAACCCCTCCACCTGGGTGAGTCTGTATTTCAAGTAGGCAACACGGGCAAAAGGCATGGGGAGATGAACAGCCCAGAGAAGTCGTACAGGAAATCCGTTCCAAAGGAGGGCATTTAATCTGGATGCATTCCAGACCTGTGCCTTCAGCCCAGCATCGTCCCCTTCCCTTGGTTCCTTTTCAGGGGAGCTGGGGGCTTTGTCCCATTGGGCTGCAGCAGTGCTGGGAAGGAGATGAGGAGTTGATGAATAAGCAAAAAGGCCAGTAGAGCGGCTCTCTTTCCCCCTAGAGAATTTAAACAAGTATGCAGATTAAAGCATGAGCATCCTGTGCATATGTTCTGCTGTGCGGCAGCTCAGCACATCATCATCTTCAGTTTTCTGAAGAAAATGCAGTGTCTTGTTGTTTGGGTTTAGAGTACACGGAATTAATGGAAGGGTGGAACTAAACAGATGCAGTTTTCAGCGTATTCTCACGCCTGACTTTCAACACCATGAACAATTGAAATCAGCAATTAATATGTAAAGAATTTGTGGTCTTTATTTAGTTTGACTGCCTGCCTGCTGCTGTTGCGTCAGGGCATTGCATGTTGCAATATGATCAGCCCCCTGCCCGGAGCACAGCAAGCCCTTCTGCTCTCAAAACAAAGACGAGTTCCTGCTCCCTGTGCTACCATGGTGAGAACTTGGTCTGTGGAGTGAAATCCCAAGGGCTGCACTTCAGGTGAGCTGTGCCAGGCCCCAGGAGCGTGAGTGTGGGAGCCCCTGCACTGCAAAAGCAAACTCAAGGCACAGCAAATCTTGCAGTGCTTGCTCAAAGCCCACGGAGTCCTTGGAAGGAGGAATGCAGCAGGGTGAGCAGAGCCAGAGACCTCCTTGCTGCCTGGGGCAAGGGCAGAGATGAGTTTCCCAGGCAGAGAAGTGCAGCAGGAGGGCAGTTTATGAGGCTGTGCTTTGTGATTTCCACCCTTGCAGGGCTGGAGCTTGTGCTGCCCAACCAAGAGGAGAGAGTTTGGAGTCCTCTGGAAGCATTTTGTCCATCTTTACGACTGTGGCTAAATGAAATTTGAGTTTAAAATATGTTAATGGAGGAACGGTGCAAAGGTCCCTAGTTAAAATCAGTTTGCCAAAGTTACCAGCTTTTTATTTTGTGGCTGAGGTATTAAAAAGAACTGGCTAGTGGCATCCAGGGATGCCCAGGTGTGCTGGCTGGGGGCAGCTCAGTGACCCCATAGGCTGCTGAGAAAGGAGCCTTGTTTTATGTCTCAGTGCAAGGATTCAGGAATCTGGGTGAGAATTAGGTAATATTTGCGGAGGAGAGTAAAGTACAACTGGAACTAATTGCAACTGTGTGAGTGAGCTGCTGAGAGAAATTCTACTTCTGCCATGTTCCCAAGGGACTTCCAGTGGAGAGATGAAGTCATAGCCATTACTTCACGAGCATTAACTCAGGATGCTGACAAATGAGCGCTGGCGATTAGTGCCTGACCAGTCGGGGAGAATGTTGCCCCTGGCTTTTCCCCCTGCCTCTGCTTGGAGGCTGCTGCCCTCGGCGCAGGGCTGGCAGAAGCAAGTGCTGACGCCCATGGTGCGCTAATTGCCAGCTCAGCGTATTCTTCTGAGCTGTCGGTGCTTTGGCAGGCATGCCAGCTCTCAACCGGGCAGCTCCAGAGCCAAGTCACAGTAGCTTCCAGAAATCGTACAAGGCAGATGGAGCCTTGGATGGACGGGTGGGCAGGCAGGCAGGCATGAGCAGCTCTCCTTGTAATCGCCCGAGTGCGACTTGCCAGGACGTCTCCTTCAACACCAGAGCCTGTGCCCTGTGCAGTGGGTGTTAATTGTACCCGATGGTCTGAGCCCTGCTT
The DNA here is from genome assembly GCF_951394365.1 of Tetrao urogallus. Taxonomy (NCBI): domain Eukaryota; kingdom Metazoa; phylum Chordata; class Aves; order Galliformes; family Phasianidae; genus Tetrao; species Tetrao urogallus. The sequence goes on from NC_136833.1 coordinate 7,111,446, forward strand.
CCAGAGCAAACAAATGGGTTCAGGATCTCACCCCTGCAACTTGCAGCATCGCTACGAGAGTCCCTTTTGGAAAAAGCGTGAAATTTATGGTAATATGTGCTGAGGATCTTATGGCAGGTCTGAGCTGCTAAGTCCTCTAAACCTGAGCCCACGGCTTCATTGACAGGGCCTCTCACTTTGCTCTGCTCCAAGCTTATGGTTTCACTGCTCCAATATTTTTCCATACATGGAAGCATTCCTGCCCCAGCCTGGGCTAATCCTGACATGCCACTGTATCTGGATGTTAGCTCATTTCTTGCAGCTGACACTGTACAAAGGCTGATCTCTGAACTGGCTTTTGTTTAAATAGATTTAAGTCAACCAGCAGAAGTCTCACCCCATAGGTAAGCAGGAAAAAAAAGAAAGCGTGGTTATCTGGTTTACCTACCTTGCAGGGCTGCTGGGTGGATGAACTGGTCCACAGTAACGCTGCGCTGTGGAAATGCGTGGTATGTAAATGCCAAAGGGAACGTGGCTTGTTTTATCCGGATCTGTTTTGGTTTCCTGGCACGAGCCCCCCAGTTTTACTGCAGCAGCTTTGCTTGCCTCTTCTCTGCTCTGAGCCCTTTCCCCACTGGGGCCATCCCCTGTCCCCACCAGGAGACGTGGAGGCAGAAGAACAGAATCCAAAGGTTCGCCCCCACCCTCTGTGGTGGTTCAGAAGGACTATTCTGACTCTTCCAAAGTGTCAGTCTGATGGTCTGAGCTGTGGAACAACCTAAACCATCCCTGCTTGGTTGTTTCAGCCCTAGAGAAGTGCACCAGGAGGAGTTTGTGGGCATGGCTTCTCCTTTACCTCAGTGTGCACAGTGTGGCTGGATGATGTGTGGGACAGCAGCACTCCTGTGTTCGTGCAGGAAGGGGCTGTGGGACTGTTCTTGATATTGAATTATTATTTGTTTTCTTCATCAGGTTTTTCTGGATACTGCTCTGGTGCTCTTAGAGCAAATTGAAGGGCACCAGGCTGCAAATCCTGCCATACAAGTAATGCCTGGGTGCATAGCTTACAGGAGTGCACTTCTTTTATCAACTGATAGCTACTGTTTAACAGGGCAAGGAGCTAGGCTGATTTCACTCTAAGCTGATGACTGTACGAGCTTATTTTTAAGGGTGCTCCCTCTTTAATTCTGGTTTGTGGCTGTAGGGCAGAGATTGCATTGCTGCCACATTACAAGCTGCTTATAACTACCTCTTGCCTGTAATCTTTGTGCTCTGGGAGCTCTCTTGGTGCCAGGGGCTTTTCCAATGCTTCTGTGGCTTCTCTACTGCATGCAATGTGAGCCTGGCCAGCGCTGCCTGCTGCCCCCCGCTGCTGCGCTGCACGCTCCCCAAATCGCTTCGTTCCAGGGTTAGAAAAGACCCATTTTTGTGTCCTAAGCACTGGATTTCACAGATACATAAGGGGAGAGGCCTTAATGCCTTGTGCTTGATCGGCTAATCGGAAAGCATGGGAAGTTTTTCATAGGAAGATTTGCTGCCTGGCTTTGCGGTGCAGGTTAGCACAAGCATGTTTTATTCCTGTAATGCAGCGGAGCAGCTGGATGCCTCCCACCATCGCTGCTGATTATTTCTTTGATTTTGGTGGAGACACACAGAAATAAATTAAATGAGGTGGGGGGTTCCTGAGAGCAATGCAGATGGCTGGAAATGAAGGGCAGAGATTACTTAAGTGATAATGGCGTATTTTGGACTCCTTAAAGGAATGGAAGAAGCTGTGTGCTGCTGACCAGCAGCTTTCCTTGCGCTGATCCTCAGAGCTTTGCAGGCCACCTCTCTTGCAGTGCTTTCTTGACTCTCACGCTTCCTGGCTGCAGGTTTAATTATTTGATGTGACAGGAGCACGCAGGACCCCATTTCGCACAAGGAGCCTGCACACAGCAGCCTGCTCCCAGGACAGGTTTTTGCCTAGAGAGGCAGTTTCCAAGCCAGTTAATTGCCAGGTTGTGAAGCAGAAGGGGATGGGGCTGTCCCTGCCTTTCCCTGCAGGCCAATTCCTGGCGGCTGCGTGGTGACAGTGGCTCTGGAAGAGCCTTGTCCCAGTGCCAGGGCAGGCTGGGGAGAGATTTTGCCCAGGGGACAGGCAGCAGCAGGAGGAGGGTGGCAGCGATGCCTTGGCTGGGATGTCAGCCTGATTCTGAACTGCAGGAAGGTTCCAGATTTTAGTCTAAGAACAGAATGCCCCATGAGCAGCGTGTGCTGTGTGTTGCTGTTTGGCTTTGGCTGTCCGACCCTGTTCTGGGCCCCATCCAACATCTTCTTTTTGATGTTTGTGTCTGTGAGGTTTACTGCAACCTTCACAGCTGAAACAGCGAAGTCTCTGGCGTAAAAACTTTGCTAGGATAAAACTTGATAGGGTGAGAAGCCATCGAATGGCACCTCCATCTGTGGCCTTCCTGCTAATTACTGAATTAACGCCCCCAGGCATTTTTGTTACCTTTTCTTCTTGCTGGTTAAAACTGGAGATCTGATTTAGAGCTCTGGGATATGTTTGGGGAAAATAAGTGCCATAAAAACTGCTTACCTATGAGAGATGTATGGCTAATGGCACAAAACCACGTTACAACAAGAAGCAAGGGGACTTCATAGCTGCTGTCTGGGCAAATGCATCCCGAGCTGCGTGTGGCCATTGGGTCCTGGAGTGGAGATTGTCTGCAGCCAGTCCTGCAGCAAGCCACAGACCCCTGGGGTGGGCACCCACCGTGTCACTGAGTGACATGGAGCAAAGAGCAGAGCCCAGCATGACACAGCCATGCTGCTGTTTGCAGAGGATGCCATGGGTAAAGATTAGGAGTTTTTAGGTTTTCTTTGCCAGGATGTAGCAGTGCTCATTACCAGGCTTAATAATGAAGAATCTAAAAATGTGATTCATCCATGAAGTATGTGATGGTAGAGTTGGGAAAATGTGTGCATGTGTTGGATGCTTCCTCTTAGGCGGTTGAGAAACCCTTGAGTGTAGCATTTGTTGTTTTACTAAGCTGGGATTGAAATACTGAATGCTCAGAACATGCTAGCTCATGTCTGCTGTAGGAAGAAGAGCTCAATTGCTCAATAGAAGTGGCTTTTCATCCGGCCGCATTAAAGAGAAAATAAGCTCAAATCTATTGAGAAGATTATTGATATGTTTTTTTGTCATCTGCTCAGATTGCTGTTAGGAACCGTGGGAATGGCCTTGCAGGTACAGCTTGTGGTGAGGGAAGTCCTGCGTGAGAGACAGCAAGGCAGTTCTGTGCTGATGCTCACGCCTCTGGTATTTAGCCTGGTCTTTTGCTTTTTAATTATTACAGCAATTAGCGCAGTTACAGAGTGTGCCTTGCTGTTGGTGTTCTGCGCACTGCTAGCAGTGTTTGCCAGCCATGGGGAGACACCCAGCAGAAGGCCATTTCCACTTGGAAAAGGTACCACAAATGACTCACTGTCCACATCGTATGTGCTCACAGCCTGGCAGCCCCGGATCCGAGAGGGATGCTGACAACTCGTGCTCTGTGCAACAACATGGAGCTCTGGGAACTGAGCGCTGCCAGAGAGGTGGCAAGAGGCAGCCAGGCGTGGGCTTGGGCAGTCACTTCTCTTGCTGTCCTGTTTGTTTTCCCTTATCATTATCAAAGGTGTTTGCTTTTGTCCGGAGCTTCCAGCCGCACCAAGTGTTGTGCAGGGTGCAGACGCAGCGCTGCACCATTCCCATTGAGGTCACGTCATGCTGTGCAGAGCTGCCAGACAACTGATTTGGGAGTTGTCACTTATTGCACTTTTCCAGTGCCTTGCTTCTACCTTTGAAAGCACCTACCAGCAGAGAGATGGGTGTTTATGTGCTAAGCACCAGCTGCAGCACAGAGCTTGTTGTTCAGCACATCCTGCACTTACAGCTCTTGTGCGAATGAATGATTGTGCTGCAGCTTTCCCTGTTAAGAGCCATTGAAGGGCACAGCAGGTTCTTTCACCTTGCTGAACTGAACGTTACTAAAGAAAATAAGTTTAATCAAGTCCAGACCTTTTTGCTGGAGTTGCTGTGCTCTTCCCACTGCGCCGTGCTGTCCCAGGCAGCGCTCCCCTGTTGTGCCAGTCGAGCCCTGCCTGTTTTTGGGGCTCAGAGCCCTCAGAAGAAAGGAGCAAAGCCCCGGTGGTCTGGCTTCCAACCCCCTGTCCCCCTGCCTGTCCAGGACCAGGCTGGCATACCCCAGCCGAGCTTTGTTTTTGTTCAGGTATGAGCTCTTTTCTGTTCTGTTTACGCTCCACTTACCTAAAGAGCTTGGAGCCAGATGGTTTTCCTGTGGAGGATATAATTTCATTGGAGAGAAGCGGGGGTTTGTAAAACAATCCGTGGAATTAGTGGCACCTCAGCTCCTGCAGGGTCTCCCTGCCCCCTTTCTGGAATCTTATTTCTGTTCTTTGAAAGCTGAAATTTCCATTGCTGTTGATGCCCTGCCAGGCACTCTAGCAGGGTTACTTTCCCTTGGATGCAGTTCAAGAAACCATTGTTCCTTTTCTTTATCATTTGTCATCAAAGCGAGAGGAGCTTTCCCTGCACTTCCCTGCTGCCTCCAAGCACTGGGGAGAGCAGACGGCGTGTCCGCTCCTCAGACCTCTGACCAGAAACACCCATTTGAAAAGATTTTGGTGACAAAGGAGTCAAAGCCTTCATATCCTCAAGAAAATATACTTCAGTAATTTAAAAAATATGATACTGGATCTGCTCAGGGTATTGGCAGAGGTCTTGCTGAAAGCCCTCCTCCACAGATGTGAGCATCTGAAGGTGAAGACTTCATTCAGCACTGGGGTGTGTGTGTCAGTTTTATTGTATTTCCCTTGGGTTTAGGATTCGGGTGAACCCTTTCACATGATCATAGCGTGTAGATTGTAAAAATAAAAAAAAAGAGAAGTACATTTAGGAAGGAGAAGAAAGGCTACAGTTTGCTTTTTGCTGCATGTAAGAGTTGGCTACAGGACATGCTGTTTTCTAGCTTTCATCTTGGTAATGTGTATGATTTAAATATGCTGCCCTGGTTGAATGCATCTGCTGGTGTCTGCTGCTTCATGTCCACGTGGGTATCCCTGGCATCTCCAGATGCCATTTGACCTTGGCATAATGAAACTACAGCAGTGGTGTTGGGTGGAGGAAGAGTTTTCCTAGAGAGAATATAAAGGTTCTCTGGGTGCTCGGAGGAAATGTATGAGCGTTACTGACAGGAGAACTGGCTGAGCAAGTTAGCAGTGGGTTTGAGATAATAGCTCTGTGGCTTTTGTCTACCAGAGCCTGAGCAGTATTTGATGTGCAGACATGTTTTCAGACATTTCTCATAGAGAAGGTGTTGGCAGGTCTGTTGTTAACACTCCTGCCTTTAGGCCAAACTATTGAAATTTCAAGTTCAGCTTGAATCTTATTTCAATGGCTTGGAAGGCTGCAATCTGATGGGCCAAAACATCTTGTCCAACTCCAGCCCTTATTAGGAGCTTAATCTGAAGCGTGGCCAAAGCCAAATAAGGGGGAGGGCAGAAAAAGCAGTAGAATGGAACCAGAAATGTGCATCCAATTTACAGTATTCCTCTGCAGCCTTAATTCAGCCCCCTGCATGCGTTACAATTCAGTTTCTAATTATGGGATCCCGTCCTGCTTTTTCCATGGCACCCCTGCCCTTGCTGCTCACGCAGGGTTGACAGAGCTTGGGAAAGGAAATGGAAGCAACCCAGAAGGGGATGCGACCATGAGCGTGGGACCTCTGCCCTGGATGGTGCAGCATTTGGGGTGAGTTGTGGGAAGCAAGGAGGGATAAAGCCATGGTAAAGGAGCCTGGAGCCCTGCTGGGCTTCTGCCGCAGGGTTTGTGTGCAGTGTGGGGCTCTTCAGGCACAATCAATGCCTTTATTTCATGGGTCCCAATCCCAGGGCTGCTTTAGGAGTGCTGCGTGCTCCTGTTGCAGATGATCTCATGGGAAGCCGTACGTCAGACATTTAAGGCACTGCTCACTGCTGTTTATTTTTTAAAAAGTGAGCTGGAGGCTGCTTCTGGAACTGCGTCTGTGCCTCTTTTCTTCAGCTATAAAACAGAGGTGTTAGGAATGTAGCTCTCTAGGTTTTACTGAAAATAAATGTACGGTCCTTTGAGAAGTATCCCAGCTCTGCAGTAGCAAAACGCCTTCATTTTTGCCTCGGAGCAGCGCATGGAAAACCTGAAGTGAAGAGAGCTGAGCACCACGCAGTGAACGACTGGAAGCAGCTTTTGTTTTCTCAAAGCGAATGTGAGTGGTTCCTCACTTCTGAGCTCAGTACCAACTGCATCAGGACTTCATGCACACGTGGTATGCATCCGTGCTGTAAAGACCATGCACAAGTGGATCAAAGTGAAGCTATAGAGAAAACTTACTTCCAGCGTATCCTGGCTGTTTAAGGCTTGGCAACCTTAATGCAGCCCTACAGATATAATATGGTATAAATTACAGGGCTGGGTGAGTAAGAAGTTGTGTGTGGAGGGTACAGGCATAGCTGTGGCATACCTTACAGGGAAGCTTGATCCTGAGGGTGGTAATTCATTTGCTTTTCTGACCTGTAGCAGAAAGCAGGATGGTTTGGGACCCTCCAGGAAGGATCCTGTGTGCAGTTGATGCCAGATGTCTGCTTTTGGCTTACCGGCCGTGGCTTTTGTTTCATCTTTAGGCTGGGCCACTGCTGCATGTTGGAGCCTCACTTGCAAAGCAGCTCATGTGTCCATCGAAGTCAGAGGTTGAGGAAGTTATTTTTTCTGTGGTTTTCTGGAACTTCATACTGTCGTCTGTCTCTAAGGAAGATGTGACGCACGATGGCTTTACAACTATGCAGCTCGATGGAGAGGCACGCAGCTGCCTATGCTGTCATAGGGATACTCTGGTGAGAGGCTTGCTAAGCTGAGGGGCAGCGTGTGTTTCTTCTCTTTCAACCCAATCTCCTTCTCTCATAGCGTGGGTTAGGAGCTGCAAGCGCTGTACAGGAGAGGCAGCACTGGCCATGCTGCTGGTTGAAGGGTGGCACTCAGCTGTGCTGCTCCAGGGCTACACGAGGTTCTGGGCTCAGCGCTCTTAAATCAGCAGATGTTGTCAGGCATGCACAGGCAAAACCTTGCTCTCATTCACTAATTACGAAAATTCCTGGCAGAAGCTCGGTGTGAGTCAGCTGCAGAAAAATTACTTAGGAAAAAGAAAAGTTGATGGTATGAGGCTGAATTTAGCGCACAAAACGGGAAGTCGGGGCTTTCTGTAAATGCCAGTCAGCCCACCATGCACGTGTGTGGAGGGAGAGGTGATGGGAGAAGCTGGGAGGGGACAGCCTGAGAGTTTGTCCTGCGCCCTGCAGCTGGTGGTGTGCAGGGATGGATGGATGGATGGATGGATGGATGGATGGATGGATGGATGGATGGATGGATGGATGGAATGTCCTTCCCATGGCCACAGAAGAGCTGGTGTTGCCTGATGAACAAGGCAGGCTCTAAACTGCAAGCTTTGGGGTTAAGCAGGAGGCTGTTGCCCACTTGGGGTTCTGTGTTTGCTTTCAGCTCCTGAACAGCTCGCCCAGAGCTCTGTGGGGGCCAGAGGAATCCTCAGAGCTTGACAGGTCTTGAATGATCTGCAAACAGTGCAGTGCATTTGCAGCACTGTCTGCTAGAGAAGTTGCTTTTTTTCTTCCCCCCCTCTGTAGAACTTTGGATTTTATTTTTGTTATGAAAACCACACAACTAATTTCCCTTGGAATCTTTTGCAGGCGTCTGCTCTGAGTGTGTTTTGGCCTCACTGTCCATTGCTGGGTTTGAATCCCAGTCCAGCGGTGAGAAGTTTTAGAATTAATGCCAGTTGTATTTTTTTTTTTTAGTAGAATCCTAGTGTCCGCCTGTGGGGTTTAAACAAATATCCTTCACTTTGCATTTTTCCTGCAAGTAGACAGGATCCAAAGTACATGCAGCCAACAACAGTGCTTTGGCAAGGATGCAGCATTTCCCCTTTGTCAGAAGTGGCTTTGTGTGTCTTTCTGTAATCTAGCATGCACTGCCCGGGTCCTGCTGCTGTACCTGGCTGCTGCAGTCCCTGCAGGATCAAGGAAGGAGGTGTGTGCAGTCCCCATGGGGGGATGATTGAAGGTTAGCCCTGGGGAGCACAGGGTGGTCCTGGTGGGGTGTGGTGGCCGCAGAAACATTCAATGGTTGCAGTTGGTGTTCGTGTGGAGGAAGGTGGGGGTATAAAAATGCTCACATTTGGAGTGGGAGAGGGAAGCAGAATTCCTGCAGGCAGTTTTTTAGCTTCTTGAGGCTTCTGAACCCGAAAAGCCATCTGTATCCTGGAGGAGGCTTGCATTTATTCCTTGGAATCCAGAATTTGCAGAGCATGTGCTGGCTATGCAGAATCTCAGCTTTGCCATAAATCTGTTTTTTGGCAGCGCTTGTCAAAATGCCATATTATCCAGATAGGAATAGATAGGGGATTAAAACAGAATCCTTCCACTATTTATGGACTGCCTTTGGGAATATGCTGTATTATTCTTTTGAATTGAATAAAAGGTAACCACAACAACCTGCTGCACATGCTAAATCTTTTCTGCGACCCTCCTTAGAGCTGTGGAGGGGGGAGGGGGATGCTGTGAGAGATTCCAGCCTGCAGCCCTGCAGCCCTGCAGCCATGTGCTTGGTTCAGACCTCAGCAATATGCCACCTGCTGAGTGCCTGGGAAGCACGAGGTGAAAAGCCTAATTCAGAGCAGAGTTTGGGACGGGTGCTTGGTTTCTGCACAAACTGGTTTAAATCTCTATTGTAAGTAAGTCTGAGCTTAGAGGAAATTAATTATTTGGTTTTGAGGGAGAGGTGTGTGGTTGGACCAGGTGTGGCTGCTGGCTCCCATGGCCTGTAGGAACTGACCCCAGAAGTCCCTTCTCCTCCTTGTATTGGAAACCGTAGGTGTAGGAGATCAGTGTTGCACAGCAGATGGCCCCGTGTGGGTTTCTCAGGGTGTTTGCACGATGTGCTGAACCCATAGGAGCCCCTAGGGCAAGCATCTGCCTGCTGCAGGGCAGGTGGGAGCACTGCAGCGGAATGCTGCTGAATGCTGCTTTCCCTTACCAAGCACTTTTTGTTTGTATTCAGGAGCAGCAGGTTTACCCGTGTGGGGAGCACACCTCACTTCCCTCGTGGTCCTTTTACCTGTGCATGCTGAGAGACAGTAAAACCTGGAGTACCCGCTTGGCCAGCGCTCTCTTTCTCCTTCACATGCCTGGTAAATTGGATAATCTGCTTGGCCTTGCCTTTCTGTTTACCTTAGCGTTTGTTATGACAAAGAAGATGGATTTTTCCTGGCTCTTGCATGTACTGTATGTAAACCAACAAGATGCAGTACATGGGTCAGCATGCAGTCTGCTGCCAGCAGGGAACTGGGGCGCTCGGTGCTGCGCAGTGCTGTCAGTGTTTACTCACTGCCTTGTGCCTGTGGTTTGCATTACACCTCCGCAGCTCGGCTCCTCCAATTCCCCAGCCACTCACTAGCACACACAGGGCTGTTCCAGACAGTTTTTTCCATGGAAATAGAGGAATCTAGGAGAAGAGTTACAACTAAACCTTCAGTGTCCGCCAAACCCCTTAGACCTGGTGAATTCTTGGAAGTGAGAAGGAATTTGTCTTTATCTTCAGCTGTGTTCATTCTCCACTTTTAGTCCAATCAAATTGGCCTTGAATCTCAGGACAGTTTTTGCACAGATTTTCCTTGTTGTCTTCTTGAATCCCAAGTTTCTCGGCTCTTACAACCCATCTAGGGAATTCCTTTTCTTTTTCCCATTCCTCTTCATTACTGGTGGCAGTTGTAATTTATCGGCGCTAGCTTGTCAATAGAAGGTTGGAATAAAAGGCTTTGTGGTGTGCTGCTCAGCTGGCTGTATAAACATGAAAGCACTGGGTTTTTAACCAGCTGGATCACATGGCTTTTCCCTGCAAAGCTTTTGCCAAAACACTTTGCTAGATAAAAGGGCTGCTGAGAAAGACCAGGTCACTAACAGATTGTCTGCAGAGGAGGATAACATTGATCTTTGTTTTAGTTTTACTTTTGTTTCTTGTAACTTTTCAGTAAGAGCAGGGACTGAGTATGAATCATTTTTATCTCTTGGTCGGAAATGAAGCTGGACAGGGTGCTGGGCTGCCTGGCAAGAGCTGCTAAAGGGGGAGCCCAGCTGCATCCCTGCCTCCTCAGACCCTGGTGTCCTCCTGGCAGCCTTTTCCCAGCTGTGGGGCAGCAGGGCACAGGGGGATGGAGGCTCGATGGAGGCCTTGAGCTGCTCCCTATTCGAGTTTTGGGGTAGGTCAGGCAGAGCAGGATACACCGGTGCTGTGCTCCTCTAATACGGGGGCCTCTCAGACAGCCAGAGACAATTTATGCCTGGCCCTGTGCTTACTGCAGTGAAAATGAGGCAAGTCTTGTTTCCTCGATGTTTAAATTGTGATGGCAGTGCATTGCAGGAGGGCACAGCAGAAACTGATGTTCCCAAGCCTTTCTTCCAGGCATGTACCCTCTCAGGCTGAAATAACACAACCATTTCTATTGCAAACCATGCCACCAGCAAAGCTAAATCTTTCGTGCCTCTTCAGCATTTACCAGGGAGAGAGAAGTTTGCACAGCTGTCGGGTAGCTGTTAGGAAGAAGTTGCAACTCAGCATCTCTTTGATCTGGCTTCTCGCAGCGTGCCAGCTCTGCCTGTCCCTGCCAGTCCCTGTCACAGCCATCTCTTGGTGCCACCAGGCTGCAGGACCAGAGCACAACCTTGCCCAGGAGGTATGCATGGACCTGGATACTGCTGGTGCTGCAGGCTGAACTCCAGTTCTGCTCAATTGCTTTTGATGGGCTGAGCACAGTTGTTGCAGAGCCCTGCCAAAAAAGCACGATGCTGCTTAATAGCAAAGTAGCTCCAGGCCCAAACAAGTTTTGTGCTTCCTGCTTCCCTTCCCCAAACTCCTCTTTAAATATCTGAGCTGGTGACTTATTGCCTTGAGTTTGCTGAGCTCTTTGAACTGAAATAAATGACAGGCTCCGGGAATGAGGCCTTTGATCAGGCGCTCACCTCTCACCTCTTCGGGCAAGGCTTTGAGTCAGGTGTGGGATTAAATGCATGAGGTTTGGTGCCCCCCAGGTCATGTCCTGAGCAGGCTGCAGAAGCTGGCTCAGATCTGGGAAACCCGAGTTTTAGATCCCAGCACCGTTCTGTAGAGTTTGAAGGTAAACAAAGGGCAAAGCAGGCTTTGAGTAAGAGGCAATGCTGTGTTCGTGTTTAGACTTTAGGATTCCAGGGTCTTAATTTGCTCTTTTTTAATGCAAGATTTCACAGAACAGGGAAATATTTCTGCATCCTGTGTCATGATGAAGCAGAGAGGGATGGGAGCAGGCTGGCTCTCACCTGCCTCATGTCCATCAGCAGTGCTTATCACTGCTCTGGGTAAGTTGTTCTGCTACTTGTGCAAGCAGGTCCACCCTGTCCTGCCTCCTGGATAAGCCTCTTGTAGATGATTGAGAGATTCCTGGCACCGATCTCTTTGCGTAACGCTCTCTTAATGTTGTTATTTTGTTAATGAGTGTCTGAAGATGCTTTATTGGAAGGCACTGGCTCTGTCGGTGCAGGCTGGGGAAGATGCAGGTCGCTCTTGTTTGGCCCAGCAAGCCTGGGCAGGGATCCTGGGGGAAGTGCCTTTCCCATCCCAGGATGATGCTCAGCACCCAATGCATGGGGCTGCCTGGGGAGGCTGTCATGGCAAGACTTGGACTGAGAAGCGTCAGGAGAATTCCCTATAGAAACACATTACTGCTTTTTACTGTTGTTGCCACTGTTGGAATAGCCTCTGGCTGCCTGCCTTTGTAGTGTCCCTGAGAGGACAGATGAAGCCACGTGGCAAAATAGGGCACCCTGGGACATCTTGGTGGTGTTTATTTTCTGAAAATCAGAGTTGAAATCAGAGTTTGAGCCTTGGCAGGACAGAGACCTTTCTGACTGTCTCACTGATGGCGGGGTTACCAGTGAGAGTACATAAATCCCAGTGTCAGGTTGTTCCCAAATGCCTGACCTGTACTTCTCTGTTTCGTAGTCCCTGTTGGTTACAGATTGGTGTTTTATGACCATGGGGTCCCAACCCCATTTAATCTTCTGACTGCACTGCTGTGATGATGGTTGGCATTAGGGCAGATTTAACAGTGATGCATCCAGAGCACTTTGTCCTCAGGGTTCCCAGTGGGACTGCAGAGGGCTGGAGCTCGATCCGAAGCTATACAAGATCTGGGGGTCTCCTGCTGAGCTCCCTCTGCAGCCATGCCAGTGCTTGGAGGTGAAAATTGAGCAGCAGCTGCTGGATAATGAGCCCTTGGGTTTGAGAATTTCTTCTTCCTCAAAGGGCCAGTGCAGGGCTATTGCACAGTGCAGCTTTGGGCAACTCCAGCAGGATGTGTGCTGGTGTGCATGGCGGGACGACTGTCCTAAACTTCCTGGCCTTTGATGTGCTGTGTGTGTAATGAGCATCTGCCCTCTAAGAGAAAACAGATTGGAGTTATAAATTTGAAAAAAGAGGGAGCAGTTTTGCTTAATCATTTTCACACAGATCCACAGGCATTTCTATGAGAGTGAGCAGCATCTGGTTCAGGAGTTTGGACTGCTTTGAACTCTCGTGTAGCTTCTGCAGTCTCAGGCAGAGAGTGATGTTCCAGATGCTGTTCCCAGCAATCAGATCAATGACATCCCTATTCAGACTTTTCATTTCTTAAAGAAGGAAAGAAGTAGTTTGCACTAAGGTCATCTGAAGTGTCAGGGATCTGCAAGCATTTCTTCCCTCTCTTATTGGGGTAGAGCGCTGCAAATTATTTCCCCATTTATAAGCACCATTTAGGAAGCAGGAAGAAGTAAGCTGCCTCTCTTTGTAGGTTCCTGTTCCCTTCAGGTTCTTGTCACTGCAAGAAATACAGAAATTTTTGAATTTAACTCAAAGATTTCATTTCAGGGAGGAAAGGTGTAATGCAGCAGTCCCCCTCCATGCAGCTTGCCAAGCAGGCTGTATTTGTGTGCAGGCATTTGTGTGTGTGGGAAAATCACTGAGAGGCAGGGAAAGTGCAGGAAGGCTTTTGGGATTTAAGTCCATGAACAGCCTTTGTGGTCAGCTGCTGGTGCAGGAACGCAGCTGCCAAGGCTGCTCTGTGCCACTTTGCCAATGGGATTTGCCAGAGGCAGGTTGACTGTATCCCCGCTTCCCATCTGTAGCAGTGCTGCCAGCCTTGTGGTGTCCAGTGCATTATTTCTCAGATGGGGACATCCTCAGGGTCACCAAGACCCCAGATTTGGATGTAGCTCCCCTGGCATCTCTACAGTGGATCTGTAAGGGTTTCCATCACCCCCTGGACCTGCTCTTTCGTCTCCCGCCTTGGCTGAGAAGTGTCAGTGGCTGAGATCACAGCTGCAGGACTTTCCTTGGGATGTCCTGGAGGGAAGGCTTCTGATTTTCTGCCTGTAAAAGCCATTGGGCAAGAGAAGGACCCACACCTTGTCCCTCACGGAATTGGTGCTTGCACAAGGTCTGATTGCTGCACAAGATACAGACAGAACAAAATTCCACAAAATAAGCCAAAGATTTTGTTCTCATTAGTGTAAAATCATAAAATCTGATGTTTCCGATGTCGCTAGAGAGAGAAGGAGAATTAACTCCTGGAGAATGTAACCAGAGGATACTTAAAAGGCAAATTGCTCACATACTTTCTTTAAAATTTGCATGAGTGTAGTAAAAGGTCATCGTAAGTGCTGAATCTGCTCCTCAGATCCTCGCCTGCTGGCGGCTGATTGCAAGAGCCTGTTGCTAAGTGTTCCTGGAAACAGAATAAAGATGAAGCAAGATAATTGAACAAGAAGGAGGGAGAGGGGAAAAAGCTTGGAGCTAACAGTCAAACTGTGGAGCTGCCAAATGAGATGAATATGTCAAAGTTTGACTCTGTGGCTGCATCTAATCAGCTCTGACTGAGGGCTGGATGGGAATGCCCAGCCTGGAACTTCATGGCAGAGCCCTGGTAGGAGCTGCTCGGATGCCAGCAGCAGATTTGCTGCATTTTCCAAAGCTCATCCAACTCCAAGCACGCTGCTTTCTAACGTTTAGTTTAGAGCAGAGGACGAGAAAGCAAAACACGCTGTGAAGATGGTTTGTGTTATTTCTGTGTATAAATACGCTGTTCCTGCGGTGTGCATTTTGTTAACCTGGGATCTTTATCTGGACAATCAGTAATCGCAAAAACCAACAGAAGAAAGCAAAAATACAAACAAATCTGGAGCTTGGCTGAGCAGACAGCTGCAGCTCCAGGTGACCTCGGAGGGGTTTTTCCTGCTGCTTTTGCAGCAGGCTGCCTTTTGCTATGTGAAATGTGGGTCAGGCTCCTGGAAAAGCACACCCTCCAGGGAGTGCCCAGTTTGTCCCAAGGCTTCAGCTTGTCTCATGTCAGTGGTTTGCATTTTCTGAGTCAAACCCTTGTGCAGCTCCTGTTTGTTGCCGAAAAGACAAGGAAGCTAAACTTCCTTTAGCTGCGATAATTTCTCCCGTTGAAGCTTTTGTGAAAGTGCAGAACTTTCTCTTTCACTGTCTCTACGGATCGATTTCCTGGAAATAGTTTTAGTAACTGTTTCTGGAGTGATTTTTATCATCCCAAAGCATTTTACAACCTCTGAATTTAGTAACAGCTGAAAGACAGCCACATCTGAGGAAGGCTGCTGCCAGTGCACAGCAGCATTAGGCATTCCATAAAGGAACACACACTTGGCTCTTTCTTCATACAGAATCCTCCTGATTGTGCCAAAAAGACAAGGCTGTGCTCTACCATTCATCCCCTTTGGGTTCAGAGCTCAGCGGCGTCGCGGCACACCGAGCAGGCTGAAATCTTTCCTTCCAGTTTCCAGCTGGGTCTGGCTGTCGGAGGAGGTAATGAATACGCTGCATCTTATCTGACATTTCAACTGCCCCTGTGGGATTCGTGGTGTCATCGGTTTCTGACAGCGGCGTCTCGTTCCTGGCAGGTTCCCTTTGCACCGTGCTCAGTCTCTGTTTAAAATAGCAGCCTGGGGAGAAGGAGGCTGCTCAGTGGAGTCGGCGGTGGGGGATTGGTGTCCTAAATGCCATGTTGTGTCTGCACACTGACTGATGGACTCGCTTCTCCAAGAAGCCATTTATCTCGTGACTTCATGACTCGAGCCAGGATGGAGCTGGAGCTTCTGACCTTGCAACTGATTTATCACCGCTCCTTTTCTTCTTTTCGATTGGTTCAGCAATCTCAAAGCATCACTTAAGGCTGAAAATGAAGGTTTTCAGCCCCGAGGGCAGCCCTGACCTCTTGTCAATGGATGTGAGATCGTGGTCCCAACCACACTGCTGAGTGTTGCAAAGCAAAGCTGCACTCCCGCCCCATTCTGCATTGCTTTCTACTTAGCTAATTCTGTGAAGAGTTTGAATAGAGAGTTTAATGGGCAAGCCTGTCCTGTAGAGGTGCAGTCAGGTGAGGAAAGGGTTTCTCTTTCTGCTGTACGCTGGCTTTTGCTGCTGTTTTGGTATTAGTTTAGCCAGAGCTGTGTTTAGGGTTATTCTAGTCTGGTTTTTAACATGTGCAGTTGATTAATTACTAATGCTGGCCTCGCGGTTGCATTTTCGTATTTAGACGTCACTGGCTTGGCTCCTGTTGGGTTTACATTTCCAACCTGCAGCCTTTCTGAGGAAGGATTGGGTTTCAGCTTGGGACAGAGGAGGAAGAGGGGAGTGCAGCAAGCCTGCACGGTGCATCCTGCAGCAGCTGCTGCCTTCAGGTGATGGCTGAGCCCCAGGTAGCCCCATGCTGTCACTGGAGGGGATCACTTCCAGCACATGGGGCTGGCTGACTCAAGAACACTGAGATCAGAGTCGTTGCAAAGTGAATTACTTGGGGAGGCTGCAGTGAATGCAACTGCAGTGGCTCGACCCGGCGTGCTGTAATCATTCACTCCCAGAACCACTGGAGCTCCTGCAGGAACCTGTTTGCTTTCAATAGTGTGTACATTTGCAGCGATGCAAATACTTTGTTTAGTGCAGCTTTGTGCAATGAAGTGTCACCAGTGATGCTGTGGATGAGCTATTTCATTCCAAAAGGTGCTGCATATTGAGCAGGTTTCCCATCTTCTGGTTGTTCTTCATACGTCAGCAACAGTAGGTAGATGCCTTCGTAATTTTACAGTGCTGTTTCTTAACATAACTGTGAGCTGTTCATTTGTACCCAGTTCAACGCTGCAGAGCTTCTGACTTTCTAGATGCTGTTAATTAGAGAGGCAGAAACTGATACATTTGGGCAAAGCGGCAGCAAGTTGGGTCACCAGCACTTTGTGTGAGTGCATGCCAGCTCCAAGCTGCAGTAAACTTTCTCCTTTCTTTTTGAGATCTGAAGAGTTGGCTGTATACGCTGTATTTCAGGCACTGTATCATTTTCCTGTGATATACATATACTGCTAAGACTCTTGGTATGACACTTCTTGGATAAAAGCTAAATTAGGTATATTTTTAAATGCAAACAAGTATAAAAATGACTTATCTGTTGTCCCTTTGGCTAGATATTAGCGTAGGTGAAGATGCTACAGCTGGACAACTTGATCTTATTGTAGCTGTCCCTGTTCATTGCAGGGGTCTAGATGACCTTTAAGAGTCCCTTGCAGCTCAGATGATTCTGTTATTCTATGCCAGCAAAATACTCCTCCCTTGCTTTGGTAGCACCTTCATTCTTCGGAGGCCATGCGAGCGTGGGAGCAGCGCGGTGGAGGCTGCCAGTCTGTGGGGTGTCCTGGGGCAGCTCGTGGCATCCTGAGGCTGTGGCTGCCCCGGGTTCCTTACAGCACCAACAAATGCTCTATTGTCTTCTCAGCAATGGTGTTGGTTTTTGTTTTTATCTGATTGTGTAAAGTTCCCTTTCGGATTAAGTGCTGAAAACAAAACAGAAACCACACCAATACCTCATTGTGTTCATTAAACAACGGCAAAAAATCCCTGTGTCCCTGCCGATTTAAAAGGCTTTTGTGTTTGGTGGGAACTCTATCTAAACTTTGGGCTTTTCAAAAGTGTTTTCTTTCTTGGTGATCTGGGATTGCAGGGCATTTGACCTCACGATGACTATCTGCGCTGGATACCAGCTGCCTTCAAGTGAACGGTAGCAGCAAAAGTGAACGTGACCGATAGGAAATCCATGCTGCAGTGTTGAGGTAACCCTGGCAGCCAGCCTGCTCCGGATGACAGATGAGACCTGGGACCAGGAGAGACTCTGAACTTGTATTTGATGTCCCAAACCGACCACCCCACCCCTTCCCTTTCCTACAGACGGATGGAAAAATATCCCTTCCCCACAGAGAGAGAGAAATTATTATTTTTTCTTATTACCTTTATGTTTACATAGCTGTTTCTTACTTAGTGCTAGTCATCTGGGGGCACAATTTATAGGGGCCGTGTATGATACACTTCTACGTGTGTCTTGACTTTTTCTCACAAAGCATTTGAGCTCTCTCCATCCTTACTGCTGTTTGCGTGCATGTCCTGCTGCCTTACTGCCAGAGCTCTGCAAATGGGATGACAGAGAGCTGGCAGAACAGAGCTCAACCAGAAAGGTTGAGATCAGAGCCTTCAGCAACCAGTCCTGGCACGTGGCTGTCTGCTGGGTGTGCTGGACCGTGAGTAAATGTGTGTGAGGGTTTCAGATGCTGACAGACCTCCTGGGTCCTGCACCCGTCAGCGCTGTGAGTTTCTCGGTGAGCTCTGAGCCTCTGTTTTCCTGTGGATAAAGAAAGAACGCGTGATCTCTGGAAAGTAAAACATGGCTTACAAAATACCTGGAGGTACTTCAGTACAGATCTCCTGTTAAACAAAGTAAACAAAGTCATGCTCGTGAAGAAAAAAGCCATTTTGGAGGAATGCTTGTAGGAATATCTCCTGGTGTATGAAGTACGAGGAGCAGCCTGTCTCACAGCATCCTCCCTAAGTGAGCTGCTGGGTTGTTGTGTGGGCATTCAGGCAGGCGCTGCTTTGCTCTGCTCTCCCTGAGTGCAGCCGCTCGTTGAAGCCTGCGCACAGGGCAGGCCGCGGCTGCAGGCCCTGAGGCTTTGCTTGCCATAGATCATGTTAACCTCTCTTAAGTCCTGCTCAAATTAAATGTTTTCATATCAGATGTGGGTTGTGGAAGATCCAGTCTGTCAGCCTGAATGTGTGTCAGGAGGAAATGAGGCAGCTTGCGCTCGGAGTCTGGTGTGCGCGCCAGGGCCTGGCAGCCATATGCTGCTCTGCCCTAACAGCAAATGCTCAGATCTCAGCCGCCAGGGCTGCTTAATCCGGGAATTACTGCAGTATGTGGGACGCTTCATTGGGAGCGCAGACATATTTTCTCACCTTGATGAAGGACAGCAGGGTGACAGAGGGTCCACCTGGACCCTCCGTGCAAATCCTGATGGGATTTAACAAAGCTTGGTTGCACGTGGCCGTGGGATGGGGCTGGTGGTGGGGGCAGCTGCCATGTGCAGAACCCTGTGATGGTGGTGCTGGGGCAGTGACTGGAAACCAAGAGTGGTCAGAGAGAGGAAAATGGAGGAAATGATGCAATGGGAAGCATAGGGTTGTGCTGGCTGAGCCCCTCCTTGGTCAAGAACTTTGACCACTGTGCTCCTCGGAAATCCATAAAGACCAGTCCTCTGCTGGCAGGGGCTTGGTCAAAAAACCCTAACAAAAGGGGTTCCTTCTGCTTTATCTTGGAAGCTTTTGGCCTTGTGTGCAGCAGGGAGGAACGAAAGCTGCAGGCATGCAGCGGTGCCAGTCTCAGATGTGAGACAGCCCCACAGCTTGCAGAGGGGCAGCTCTGACATTCAGCCTTTGGGGCTTTGGTTTTGGTTTTTGCTTGCACGGCTCATGCAGTTGGGCTGCAGCCAGCGGGGGGAAGCGCAGACAATTGCATTTACAGCAATCTTGTTGACTGCAATTCCAAATCCTCTCTCCTTGTTTTATTAATGGAGGAGACAACATCTCTCTCACCATTGTGTTTTGTAATTAGATTTTAATTTCCTTTTAGAGAGAAGCAGCAGCACCACAGCCATGAATTTATCTCAAGCCCACTTGTTTGGTCTCCTGTATGACAAGATCAGACCCTGGCAGACACCATCTGCCCCAAAACTCTCCCTTCTGTACACAGCTGAGTTTTGTTCCCTCACCATGCCCCCTTCCTACAGATTGGAAGGGAAGGGGAAGCCTTCTCCTGAGCTCAGCCTGAATCGCTGGGACAGGCGTTAAGTGGATTTAAATCCACGGGGTGAGGGAGCTGCCTGTTGTTCTGCAGTCTGTTGCTCTTCGCAGAGCCTGGGTGGCCCCTGGTGCTTGTAAACCCTTTAAGGCACGCTGTAAAAGCTGTGATTTAACATGGAGAGCGAGCCAGGACTGAAGGGTCCCTGCAGCGCGGGGCAGTGGGGAATGAGGGTGCAGTGGGTTCTGAGGTGCTGCAGCCTCCTCACTGTCCCTCTGCCATTGCAGGTTTCCTAGTTGTTATTCTCATTTGCCACGGGAACTTTAGTCACCTTGAATGGCGTGTGTTGGTCAGCTTGTCCTCCTGCTTCACGTGTTTGTGAACTGATGTGCTTTGGAGTGAGGTCTGGGGAGGAGAGGAGGAAATCCAAACAGGATTAGTTATGGTATCTTCGAGAAATGACGAGAGCTGTAAGAGCTGCAAAACACACAGAATTAATCTTTCCGTGCCTTCTGGCACAGGCAGGTATCGCTGACAGCTCCCACTTCTGGCTGGAGGCAGCTCTTTAAGCTATGGAGGATGGAAGTGCAGCATCTGTTGCAGTCCCAGTTTGCACAACAGTGGAAAAATGCAGCTACCAGGGGATTGGTGAGCAAACCTCCTGCGAAAGCAGGGCTGCATCCCAGTCCCCCCATGTTGCAGAGCTAACAGTTGTGTTTTATCTTTGCCAGTGTTAACCACTACAGCTCACAATTTATGTTCGTAAGTTAATGTGACCAGGGCTGATAAATCAATCAGCAGAACCAGAAATAGCGACCTGCAGCTGTTAGGAGAAGGAGTTCCCTTTTCCAGCAGTGTGTACTGAGCAGGAGGAGATTTCATCTGCCCCGGCCAGATTCCAGCCATTTTGCTGTGAACAAAAAACAGCCGTTTGCTAGCGGGGAGACCTCTGGTTTGACACCTTTATTGGGAAAAATTACTCCAGCATGCCTCAAGGTGAGACGTTTCCAAGTCCTCCAGGGATGAGGGATGTGGCACTAGTGTGGAGAGCTGCTCGTGACCAACGTGGGTACTTTGTGCTGCTCTAGTGCCTGCGGTCTGGGATCACTGTCACCTGCCAGAGGGTAACAGGAGCTGGTTACAGCATTGCTGGTTACGTCCCTCCTCAGGTCCCAGATGGTTAGGACCCTCAAACCTCAAGTAATAAGTGGTGGTTTTAAAGTCTCTTGCAGCTGGTTGTGGATGGAGGCACGGAGAAGCCCCAGGACTGTGGTTTCCAGCTCCTCCAGCATGGCGTGGTGATGCTTTGCATTATGGATAAGGTTACTGGTGGAATCCAGTGACTCTGTTTTTTCCGCTGGACTGCTTGACTTAACCACCTGCACAGGAGCCAGATTGGGTTCTGTAAAGCCAATCAGCCTACATGGCATCTTAAGAGAGGCTCCTTTTCCAGCAGGAATTTGGGGTTGAGTGTTGAATTCAGCAGGCGTGCACAGTGATCGGGAGTGAGGAGCGCTCGGAGAGGATCAGCTGATTTCAGGCTGAGCAGTCTGTAGATTATTTCCACATCTGTGTTAGCTTTGGCTTGATCCCACAGATTTGCAACAGCTGTTGGGAAGCGGAGCAGAGATCCCCTCTTTAAATGGATGATCAAATCCTCCGAGTGTGGAGTGTGTTATTTCTATGTCATCCTCTTCAAGACAGGAAAAACAGCTTTTAAATGTTGCTGAGGCAGCACTCAGCTCTGCTGCCTGAGCTATCATCCGATCTTCCTGCGGTTTCAGAGCCAGTCGTAATTTGCATTCTGCATCCCACGCCTCGCCCGACACGTGGCCTTTGGAGAGCTGCACATCTGCCTGTCTTTGCCCAGATACCTGCACAGCAGCTGCCTCTTTCCTCTTGGGCTCACCTTTCTGCACATCACCGACATCCCGTGTTGTGCCTGGGGAGTGACCGGCTCCCTGGATTTTCGTTGTTTAAGATATCTAACCAGTGCCAGGGTGCCTCTGGTGTCTCCCTGTATTTTAGTTATCCTGTGAGGGTATTGACTGCTACCAACAGAATGTTTAACATTCTGATTCAAGGGCAGAAGCAGAGGTGGCAGCAGGTGCCTCAGATGTAACACAGAGTGGTCTCCTCCATGAAGTGTGTGTGCAGGGGTAGAATTAGAGGGTATTTGAATTCCAGCATTAAATACATGAGAAAATGATTGAGCCCGTTTCCCATCCAGGCTGCATCGCTTCAGGTCTGACTTGCAGTACAAGGAGCCATTGGGCTCCGGAAGGCTGAGCCTGTGGGAAGGGCCACCTCCATGGGGATGGTGATAAATCTTGGTGGTCATCCTTCAGAGCATGCAGTTCTCGATTCCATTCAGCTTTCCTAATGCACAGCAGGGACATCAAATTGAACTGCTCCAGTGTTAACGGTGTGCTCGTGTGCTTTCTGACACAGGCACCAAAATTAATATGGTTAATGCTTTGGGACCATTAATTTGCAATTCAAAGCTTTTATAACTGGCCTTAAAATGGCAACGTGATTCAGGTCATCCTACAGGCAGTGATGTGTTTGTTCATCCGTGCCAAGCAGTGGTATGAATGACAGCTCTGGCAGTGTCAATAGCTGAGCAGCCTTTCTTCAAGGGGTGGTTTGGGCCCCAGCTGCTGCTGCTGCACCCTCAGAAACCCCATATGGTTGCTTGGTAAGAGCTGCCAGGTCAGCTGGAGACCAGGGACCAACAGCCAGGTGTGTGTGCTCTGTCCATGCCAGCCAGAGTGGGTTTGGTTTGCTTTTACCCCGTGCTCTGGCTGCCCCTGCCCCCTTCCTTGGAGGCATTGAGCTGATTCTGCCTGCTGGGCTCCTTCAGCCAAGCCAAACTGCTACAACACACTGCAGTGCCCTAAGGGAGCTGCTTTCCATATACAAAAGGCTTGGCGAAATGAAGTGAAATGTAAGCAACTCTTTGAGGAGAACTATCCAATTGCTAGTTGTAATTTCCTCGTTGTTTGCAGCACCCTATTATGTGCTTGTGATCCTTATAAAGAGCTCTCCCCCACCCTTTAAACTTCACAGAATTGGATTTTACCTTCTGTGGTTTGACCACACTCACTGCAGGGGGCTGGTTTGCATTTAGTATCTTTTTTTTTCCCCTTCTATGTGCCCAAAGCTATTTGGTTTGTGAATGAGCATTATGAATGAGTTGGCTTATCCCAGGAAATGTGTCTATTTGAAATTCAGGGCTGGTGGGCCAAGCACAGTACCATATATTTCTCTAGATCCTGGTAAATGGAAATCAGTAGTGTCTTCTTTGATTGTGTTAACACTTTCCTTCAGAGCCAAGAGGATTTTGAATACACTGAAAGCGTGTTAGTTCTTGTAACTCTCTCAGATAGCTTTTATGTTGGAAAAACCATTAAGTACAGTGACAGTGAAACCTAAATGTGCTGCATAGACCCAAATGCTGTGGGAAGCAGCTGCAAAGCAAACTGGCCAGGAGACAGCAAAATCTGCATTGGGACATGCAGTGTGCGGCCGTTCCAGCCTGCAGGGCTTTTGTTTGGGGTGGGCAGAGGACTGCAGCCAGGCTGGCAGCGTGCAGTGCAGCCCCCAGGCTGATGCCAAACCCATTCAGTGGGAACAAAACTGGGAAGCCCCAGTTAGAGCAGAATCGTGTTTCTGTGTGTTGGCCTTGTTTTCAGCATGGCTGTGTCTTGGCAGAGGTTATTAAATTTATTTAATGAACGTCGAAATTGGAGAAGAGGAAGCAGCCAGGAAAGCATTACAAATTGCTTTAGAGCAGTGGCATTAAAAGTATTTGTGCTTACCGTATCTTCTAAGCAAAGCCCTCAAAGCACAGTACAGGGCTGGTAAGTGTTATCCCCTTTGACTTGCAGAGAGGCAGATGTGTTTGAAGGAGAAGCCTGTGCCTACATCCCTGTTCAAGCCTGCAGCAGGAGGCAGACAGCATGCAGTGGCTCCAGCATCGTCCTGCATCAACTCCATTTCTTTGCTTATCTCCGAGCCCTTGTCTAAAAGATGGTAGTGCCCCACAGTCTTCCTGGTCACGCTGCCAAGCTTATCTCTCTTTTCTCTTCTTCTCCCCTCCCTCTGTGTTACAGCTGAAACTGTGGAACAAGTACAGAGTCTCCAACATTCCTTCCCTGATATTTATCGATGCCTCTACTGGGAAAGTGGTTTGCAGGAACGGCCTCCTGGTAATCCGTGATGACCCAGAAGGTAAGACCTGTCGTCCTGTGCCCTAGATGCATGGCTATGCAATGCCTTGTTATTTTAGCACGCTCCAAATTGCCTTGGAGGTTTAAAAAAAAACCCAACAAAACAACAAAAAGAGGAAACAAACAGCTATTGTCATACTTGACTAATCAAGGCACTGTATTATTTTCAGTATAACGTTTTCTGCATCATTCCTGCCAGATCTTGTGTTTTGGTTTTCTTGTTCAGAAGAACAAAGACTTCCCCTCCAGGATTTTTGTCTGAAGTGCTAATGAGGAAAAAGACTAAGTGAAACACAAAGTTTAGATTTTCTGTGATGGAGGCACACAGAGAGAACCTGACTTTCTGTACCTCGGGAGCAGAATCTTTCCTAAATAGTGAGTGGGTGCTTATCACTGGCATCACAGCCTGTTAGGATGAGTTCTCCATTATTTGTAAATGAGACAGAAAAATGCTATTGTTCTCGATTCCCAAAGTTGTGTTGGGAGTTAATTTTAAATCCTTCTTAATTAAATTTGTAAAAACTTAAATGTGCAGAATGCACGCCCTCACTCACGTTCTGCAGACCTGATGTTCAGCTGTTAAACTGCCCATGCAAACATTCCTCCACGCAGTAGATACTGAAAATGGTGGCTGCTGGCAGGAACTGTGCAGCAAATACCAGTTATGGCCTGGGCCATCTGTGTTGCTTCCTCATCTCTGGCTGAATATCTCAGATCAATTTCTGTAGGAGCTGGCAGCAGATGATTCTGAGCATGTGTTTGCATGTATGCAGACATGCTTTATTTGGGGTGCAGAGGATTAGTGCAAGTTCTAGGAGTTTGTGTGCGTTCAACATGAGGAAAAAAAAATCAGTCCAGTGATATGGTTAATTGCTATGGTTAAAGCTTTAAATTTAGAGGAATTAGAGCTGTGATGATGTGTCCTGCACCATCTGCTTCTCTGTTTGTGTAGAATGGCAGCTGGTTGGGAGGCAGGGTGGGTGCAAGGACTGCAATCAGCAAAGTGGCTTTAATCTGTAAGTGGCAAACAGTCTGCCTGTGTTCCTGAGCACGTACCACCTTGCCCCTGTTGTTTAAACAAACACTGTGGATAAGGAAAAGATGCATTATCAGGCACAAAACCAGAGCAGAAGTTGCTCTGACTTGGGCACGGATGCAGATACCTGTGGAGCTGAGGTCACTCTGGGTGCTCAAGGCAACACTGTGGTGGTGCCAGGGCAGTTGAGTAATTCTACATCCCCCTTTAATGGGGTGAGCCTCAATAGGGTCCCTCAAATAGCACCCCCCCATATCTTTTCAAATGGCAGGATGGCTTTTTAGTGGAGCTTTTGAAGCTGTAAATGCTCCATATGCTTCCTATTTTGTATTTTTTTTTTTCTACTCCCATCCCAACCCTCTCTAGGACTGGAGTTCCCGTGGGGGCCAAAACCCTTCAGTGAAGTTGTTGCTGGACCTCTGCTAAGGAACAACGGCCAGACACTAGACAGCAGTGCTCTGGAGGGCTCTCATGTCGGGGTCTACTTCTCTGCACACTGGGTGAGTGGTGGGTGCTCTGCAGAGCAATTGCAGTGAGCTCTGGGCAGCCCTTGGGCGAGGTGAGGAATCACTGCCAACCTCTGCAGAACCTCTGCAAGAGGCTGAAGACCTCAGGGCGGTTGGTGCATGAGCAGTTAAGATGCCCTGGTCCTTTTGGTAGAAGCCAGCAGCATTACAATTGCGTGACATCCTCATCTGACTCTTCAGAAGGGGAAGAATTTTCAAAGTGGGAGAGATTTTGGCAGCAATTTCAGGAGTTGGTGACCTCCTACCGTTAACACCAGCCACATCCAAAGCTGTTTCCTGGCTCTCCAGAAGAGAAGAGATCACGTTTGGCTTTTGGCGATGGCTCCATCATCTAGACAGTGTGCCCATGTGTGTGTTGTTTTGCAGTGCCCTCCCTGCCGAAGCCTCACACGGGTCCTGGTGGAGTCGTACCGGAAGATCAAGGAGGCTGGCCAGAAATTTGAGATCCTCTTCGTTAGTGCAGACAGGTAATGAAGCGGTGCCTCTTGGTGCAGGCAGAGCTGATTGCCACACAGCAATCGGTCTTGGAGGTATTTTATCGCAGAAAGCGTGCTGCAGACCCTTTCTGGAGAAATTTGGGCTTGAAATTTAGTGCAGCTCGCCCCAGGTTTGTGTTTCCCAGAGGCAGTTGCTGGTGGGCTTAGTGCAACGGGGAAAGGTCTTTGTAGGCCAGGTTTTCTATGAGGATGAGGGGTGTGTCAGGTAGTGGGGCAGCACTGAGGATCCTGCACTGTTCTGTTGCACAGGTCGGAGGATTCCTTCAAGCAGTATTTCAGCGAGATGCCCTGGGTAGCTGTGCCGTATGCGGATGAAGCCAGACGGTCACGCCTGAATCGACTCTATGGCATACAAGGTAGGAAAGGCCCTTCTGAGGTGCAGCTCTCCTTTCTGCTGCTTTTGTTGAACGTTTGCGGTGTCTCCTCTTGTTTAACTAAAACAAGAAAATGGCAAAGCAAAGCGCAGTGCCCCCAGGCAGAGCTGCTTCATGTTTCTGCTCTCCACAAACTCACATTCCTACCACCTGCCAAGCAGGCTGTTAATCGAAACAGGACTTCCATAAACAACCTAATTCTTCCTGGAAACTTGGAAGCTTTTTTTGGCTTGGATGTTTTTTACCTAATTACTGATTTATTTATTTTGTCTTTTCTTGAAGGTTTAAATTTCATTTTCTTGCTGTTTTATGTAATGCAAAGGCAGGCGATCATTCTCTGCAGAGGCTGAGGAAGATGGCATCTGGTTTATGTTAGCAGCATGAATTACAGAAGAGTGCATGTTTGATGTAAACCATGGCTTTGCCTTTACTGTATGCGTCTGTGCCAGAATCCAGCAGCCTCAGCTGCTCAGAGGGCAGGGAGAGGCTCTCTCTGTCTGGGTGTTTTGAGAGTGTCCCAGAGATGATAGAAGTTCCCAGCAGCCCTCCTGGGAACTGGTATGTTGTTGGTGCAGGGGATGAGGTGCGCTGCAGAGATGTGAAAGGTAAATAGCTTGCAAGGAAGCTTCCATGTATACATAGAATTTCTCCTTGTACATAAGGAATTAGGAGATAAAGAGCCACCAGTCTTGCTGTAAACTGCGTGTTTCTCATTGTTTCAGTGCAACATCAACCAGGTGGGTGCAGGCTGAGGCAGGCAGAGAAACAGGAATGTTGCCAAAGGTGCCTGGGGACGTCAGTGAGGGTCCATGGACCATCCTGGTGATCACGTTTTGCCCTCCTGTATTTGCCTGCATCGCTTTTGCAAAGCGTCAGCAGCAGCAGGGTCCCAGAGTGGCCAAAGCTCTGAGTGCGTTCATTTCAGCTTATTCATCCATGTTGACTTTAGTGGGATAGTTTTGCTGATAAGAGCATTTGGCAGAAACCCAGCGAGCAGGAGAAGCGATCCCTCTTCAGAATCCTCCCTGAACACCCCTTTGGGGGTGAGCTCAGGTGCCAACGCTGTGCTCTGTTCTCTGACCTCAAGTCAAGAATAACTGTTAGCCTGCTTTAAATAGCCATCATTTTGCTTTTTAATTACCTTCCCACGAGGCAAAAGCTTTCCATGTTCATCTGTCTTTTCCCCAGCCTGCTCAAAACCTTCTCCAGCGCTGGTTTCGGTGGAGCCCTGCAGGCCTGCTGCCAGTTTCGCTGGGACTTTCTGTAAATAAGGTGTCCAGACATGGATACTCAGCACTGAGCATGCTGTAGCCAGGGAAACAGTAACAACAGCCTTCCCTTTAACTTCAGCCGCTGTCTCCTTAAATGTCTCTCTTGGTTGTGTGCTGACCTGAAAATGTAAACATTTGCTGTTCCCATGTGCCCTGACCCTTCCCTCACTGACATAGCTCCCATTTTACCCCTCGTATTCCCACGTGACAGGGATGCTTTACTGGGGATGCTGACGCTGGGATTTGGGCATATTTGACTGCAAACCCTACTTGTTCGCAGTTTTTTCATAAAGTAGGAACCTCCCTGCAAGGATGAAATGTGATGGGCAGTCATGCTGAAATGTAGAGGAGGACTGGTTTATATGTTTTGGGGGGAACCTCCTCTGCTCCCAGCGGTTGCTGGGTTGTCACTTATTCCTGCACAGGCAATGACTCCTCATCCTCACAGAGCATTCGAGCAGTTTTGCTCTGTGAATGCCTGCTTGGCTTCCCACGTTTCCTGCCAAACTTGGACAACGCTGTGCTGCTCCAGCAGCTGCCTTTGTTCTCAGTCCTCACAGCACTGTGCAGGGAGCAGCATCCATGCAGCCCTGTGCAGCCCTGCTGGCCTCTGACACCAGGCATCCCTTGTGTAGGAGCACGTGCCTCGGGTTGTGTCTGCAGGGTGGCTTTTCCTCTGATTTTTCTCAGGCCAGCAGAGCCCTTCCTGGAGCTGGAACAACAAAAGAACTTGTCTTCCTGAACAGCTCTGGGCTGCTGGAAAGCAGCAAGACAGTCAGACCTCATGTTGTTTTAGTCCTGTGTTGGCCCCTACAGCATTCAAAAAAGTCAGTGTAAAATGTAAGTTGAGTTATTGGCCTTTATTTGGGTTGACTTGAATGCTTCTATTCATAACCCACGTGCAGTCAGTGGGCTGTACCATACCCACCTATATTAAATTGCTTCTGGGTGCAGCACTGTCTTGAGAGAGAGTTGTTTCTCGTATCGCAGCTTCTTATAAAGAATTCTCCATTGTGTGCTTCTGTGTGGCTGTCACAGATGAAGTCTCCTAACTCTCCTTTTTGGGCAGGGACTGGTAATGAATGCTGTACTTAGATGGGAATTGTCCTTTATTGCCATGTCCTAGGAGAGATTTTGTGATCCTGGAAGTTTCCTGCGGGATGCATTGCAGCACTGTGGGATTTGCAGTTACCTGGGGGAGCTTCAGAGACCTGTTGTTTCAGCCCTGGGCTCTGTTCCAGACACCCTCTGGTCACTCCACAGCCCAGCTGGGAAGTCATGGCCAAGAGAGGTTTCCTGTGCTGGGTTTCTGAAGCTTTCTTCTAAAGAGGTCAAAAAAAAAACCCCAGCAATAAAACCCCAGTGTTGTGTTCTCCGAGCGTTTTATTCACGGTGATTTTGATTGCTCAGCCAGCAGACTTAATGCAGATGAGATTTCCATGTCGGATATGGGTTTTAATATATAAATAAATGCATTGCCAGGTTCAGTAACAAATCATTTGGCCCCCATGTTTTCGCAAAATGCTCGCCTCGTGGGAACTGAATCCATTTTCTAATGCGTAGAGTCAAACTGAGCCCGTCTATGCTAATTCTCATCTAAAGCTTATACAATATTCATTGCAGAACGTCTGATCTATGATTCTTCTTGATAACTAAATTCTGGTGTTATGACTCACGGCAATTACCAGAGCCCCCAAAAGGCTCTAAAATAACACGTAGTGGCTGTAGGTGAGTAGGGAGGGGGGGGAAAGCACCCAGGTTAGCAGGTATGGGTTTGGTTTAAGGCTTGCTGGTTAAGGATGCCCAGCCAGAGATGCAGGGGAAGGAGCTTAGGAGACCAAGAGAGTGCTCAGTATGCTCTGGGGTGGCCGTGGCAACAGGGACAGATGCACTGCAGCAACCTCAGCCTTCACCATATGGATCCAGAAAGGAAAGCAGAGCTTTGTGGTTGATGAGGAGCTTCTGATGCCAAATGAAAGGGGAAATTTATGGATCCTGCATGTCACGTGGCTCTCAACAGGCTGCAAATCGTGAAATCAGCCTCAAGATTTCAGATGTGTTATTGGCATTCCCAAAAACGTTAAAACACAGGGTGGTTTATCTTAGAGTCTTATTTTTTGAGTCTTGGAAGTTTTAGCAGCTGGGTGCTTTGGTGCGTGTCTGCATATGCAGATCTAACTGTTCTGAATAGCAGATGAAATCACTGGTGTCTGTGGGGTAGCACTAACAGAATGACCTGTGTCTAAAGCAGGCCCTGATCATTCCCAGGTCAGACAGGCTCCTTTGCAGCCTGCTTCAGTCTGCTGGACTTTGGGGCTCGCTGGCGAAAGGAGGTGCAGGAAGGGCTGTGGCCTTGCTGAGAGCTGATCCCACAGACCCAGTGCTGTGGGTTGGCTGGCTGCATCTCTCAGATAATGCAGGTCTGGAGGGGACCAAATAGCAGGCATCCAGGGTGAGGATGTGAATCGTAAATGGATGAAGACCTGAATTATGTGGGGTGCTGATCATCATGTGCTTCTCTTGGCTTCAGTAGTATTTCTGATGCTTTGTGCCTTGCAGGGTAGGGACAGAGAGAGTTTTCCCAATTGCTTCCACTCTGTTTAACCTCTCCCTGCCCTGGAGCTATTTTGAATACCAGAAGGTAATGAATAAGATTTTCTGTGATAGAAAATCTCTTTCTTGGCATTCCCTTAGGATTTGCAAGCCCAGCCATCACGCTGTGTTACTGTGCAGCTCCTGCAGCTGACCCAGCGAGTGCAGCCCCGTGCATGGGAGGAATGTGAGCAGCCCTGTCTGGGCTGGAATGAGGGGAATGCAGCCGCTCGCCCGGACCTGCAGGCAGGCTGGGACAGACAGTCAGCCGTGTATTTCCTAGAGAAATGCCTAGAATTCAGAGGGCTCGTGAGTAACCCACTGTTGTATAGGACGACAGTGCCAGGAGGCAGTAGTAGCACGCTGGTTTCTCCTGCACGGAAAATGATTTGATCGAGTATTTCTAATAAATGCGGCTTGAAATGAACCTTTGGGCTTAGAGGTGAGGGCAGGAAGATTTGTTGTCTCAGTTTGCTGCTGTGATTTGGAGGCTGTTGCTGGGTGGATGAGGAAATGCCTGATAGCAATTGGGTTGAGCACTGAGTGATGAGTATCTGACAGCAGAGCCTGCTGCTGACACCGGCTGCCTGGCCCCTGTCTCTTGGGGCCCGGTATCAAATTGTCTCCCTTTTCCTTCCTTTCGGGATGTTTTTTTATGTCCTTTATGACAGAAAACAGTGTTTTTCCCAGATGAAATCACCAGCATGAGCCATTCCTGTTGGCTTTGACCACCAGCTCCTGCAGCTCCATCCTCCTGCAGGTCGGGGGCAGCCATCAGCAGTCAGTGCAGAATGAGCCTTGCCTGCAGGTGTGTCCCAAAAGCAGCATCTCACTGTCATTCAGCACCATTCACCCCCAGGGCCACACTGCAGGGGCTTGCCACAACTGTCAGTTCTGGGGCCTGGAAGCCACTTATATGTGCTACTGGCTGGGACAGTCACCAGCTGGTGTCCCCTGCACAGTACCTGGTCAGATGTTGGGAATTGACTTGTGCTAAATCTCAGCTGCATGCAGCCACTCCTTGCTTTGTCCCAGCCAGCAAATCCCAGGGCCAAGGCCCCACAGCCTGCAGAGCCAGCAGCCCACTGCCTTCTGGTGAAACCTTGCCTTTATTCCCAACAGTTTGACTCGTGTGTCGTTAGAGCAGAGCTGCAGCTGGTCCTGATGTGAAAAGCTGCAGTTCTTCTGAGCCTGTGTCACATCTGCTGTGTTTTTCTAGCTTGTGCTTAAGGCTTCCTGGGAGAGCTGTCTTAAGACGTTGCTGCAGCCAGGTGGGATGAATGAAAGCATCATTAAAGCCGTGCTCTCTGCAACCAAGAAGAAAAATCCCTTAGCTATTGCTGGGATCCCTTTCTCTTCTCTTACCTATCCTGGCTGTGTTTTCAGATTCTCATTTTAGTGCACTCCTCATAAGGCTTTTGTTTTATCCTTGGGCTTTCCAGCCCTATGGCTCTGGGCAGAATGGTGCTCTGGCCTAAATTGGCACTCTCTGCCACATAGCCACAGATTATTCTCTGGAGAGAGGGGCTGTGCCACATCTACCCTTATCCGTCTTTGTATAGAGGGACATATTTAACTGATTATTTCTCTGGTTTTGGTTTGTTTCTTTGTTTATTTTCCATGGATGAAGCAGAACATGCGTTCCTCCCTCTCCTAAGGGCTGTTGCAGAAATAAACAACTCAGGACCCCCATCCTGCAGGCAGGAGAGCACTCAGCCTGGCTGTACTGGGGCTGGAGGAGCTGCATTGTGCTCAGCAATGAGCAGCTCTGGGCCCCAGCTGGGGAAATCAGCTTGGATGAGTGCCAGCGATCCGCAGGCCGGCACTGGTGTGAGGGATTCTCAGTTTCCCCATCTGCTCCCATGCTGTCTCCTGGCAAGGACGTGGCCCTGCCCAGAGGTGCTGGCAGCATCCTATGGGCTGGCAGCACAGCCAGGGAAGGCTCAGTGCATCCATGTGCATGCACTCATCCTGAATCTTGCAGTTTTGGTGTGCACCTACATCCGTTTGTTGGATGCCAGCTTTCTGCCCTAGACAGAAGGCCCTTTTTTGGGTTAAGGGCACAGCTCTGCATGGTCCCTGTGCCATCTGGTGTTGCTCAGCTCCAGGGGACGGTAAATAATGGTGCGTTCTGCAGTCTGAGCAGCTGCTGGTGCACACGCAGCTAGAAGTGCGATGTGCAAACCCAGCAGGACAGCATTTTTAATAACTTAGGAGCCGGCTCCAAAGTAATAAAAGGTGAAATAATTACCTGCAAAATTGATTTGAAGTGCAGGAAGTATCCAGTAGCTCTGCAGCCCGGTGCCTGCGGAGCTTTCCCCACAGCCGCAGTGCTGTGCTGGGGCAGGAGCTGCACAATCATTGGAGCAGGGTCCCAGCATCACATCACCATCACCCACCCCTTCCCATCCCACCACCATCACCCACCACCATCACATCCCCTTGGTCCCCTGGGGGCTTGGGGAGGGAAGGAGCAGCACAAATGAATTAGCACTGAGCTTAACTTCCCCTTCTCTTAACCACTGGGCTGGTGGTGCCAGCAGAGCTCCCAGCTCTGTTCCTGCTCAGTGCACCAGTTCCTTGGAGCATTCCCAGCAAGGACCAGTAGTCCTGTTTGGCCATTTCATTCAGTGAAGGCTGTGCTTGCTGTGCAGCTGCCTTCTGCTCCTCAGCCTTTCATCAGCTGGGGACCTCAGGTGTCTGCCTCTCTATACACAGAATGGTGTCCCAGCCATGTAACATTCGTGGCCTGCTGGACCCAGATGTGTGCTGTGAAAATGATGGGATGATTACTTCTGTGTCGGAAGGGGTGTGGGGGGTTCATGAAGGAGTTCATGGCTGCTGAAATGTGGGCTTCTGCTGGGAACAAACACACCCTGCTTCCTGGCTGCTGCTGCTTGCAGCCTGCCTTGCCACGAGGTTTGCTTGTGATGCTTTGAACCACGAGTCTCCAGGCTGGGGTGGTGATGTGTGAGTGCTGAGCTCTGCTGTGCACACGGGAGACAGTTCTGTCCATGCTTTGTGAGATGCAGTGAGCTCCTGGGCAGGGTCCTGTCTGCTGTGCCACAGGTTGTGTGCAGGAACATCAGCGTCAGGCAGCAGTGCGTGAGCTCTCCCTGTAGTCAGACAGGAAAGGAAGGCGATGCCAGAGCCTGTCTTCCAGCTTCCTGCTCTGGCTCCTCAATTACTGCTCTCCCAGAGCAGAAACAGGATCCAGGGATCCCGCTTCCCATCACATAAGCTGCAGTGGCTGCACTGACGCTGGGCTCCTGCCAGATCAGAGGCAATAGGACGGATCCTTTTCCCCACACCCTTTTACTCCCATATTAGCACTTTGGCCACTAATCCCTGTTTTTCTCCTATCACAGGCATCCCAACACTCATTGTGCTGGACTCCCAGGGAGAGGTGATCACACGGCAGGGGCGGGTGGAGGTGCTGAATGACATCGAATGCCGAGAGTTCCCCTGGCACCCCAAACCTGTGCTGGAGCTGACGGACTCCAACGCTGTGCAACTGAACGAGGGCCCCTGCCTTGTTCTCTTTGTAGGTATGGAGCCAAATGCTGGCAGGGAGGGGTCTGTGTGCTGCGAGGGCTCTGCAGCTTGCTGCCTCCCCTTTGGGGATTCAAGAGGGTGACAGTCCTTGAACTTGCTCCCTAATGGAGTGTAGGCTGCTTGCTGCTCACAGGGGTTTGCCAGAGGCATGCCCATGATACAGCTTGCCCATGTCTGCACCTCCAACTCTGCAACTCCAGCCCTGCAGCGAGACCTGCTGGGGAGCAGCCATTTGCAGCAGAGAGGAGCTGTCATAAAAGACGCTTTAGTGGTGGCTGTGGTGAGGCATGCTAATTAATATTGAAGAGTGCTAGAAATGCACTGGTGTTGGCTGAGAGGAGGAAGGCCTTTTCTGGAGCTGATACCTGAAGCTTGGGAGGCAGAAGAGTTATAGCTGTATGCTGGCAACTGCAGCTCAGGGCTTGAATTCCATGGCTGAGCAAGGTTTGTTGGTTCTTGAGTGTCCCCTCTACATGGGGATCTGGCTGCAGGACAAAACAGACTTCCCCTCCCAAGCTGGGGTTCCTCTGCTGCTGCTTACCCACCCATGAAGCTCAGCTGTGGCTGGAGATGGGCCTGGAGCACAGCTGGGTTGTCCTAGTCCTTCCTCTCCAGCAGGAGATGGTGAAATCTCACCAGTGATCCCAATGAGCAGAAGAGCCCAGTGGGGAAGCTGCACTTGCCCTGATCAGAGTGCAGTGGGTTTGCTGAAGAGCCTGTGTCACCCTGAGCCTGCTTGCCAGGCACTGGAGCGTGCTGGGGGCTGCTGGGACGCAGTCAGGGCTTGTCCTGCTTCCTCATGCCCCCTTTGTTAGCGAAAAACCCTTTTCTGCAGCATTTATGATGTGTCTCTTGCTCTTTCCCTTCCTCCCTTTCAGATTTCCTTTTGACCCTGATTATTTATTCAGTAGAACCCAGCAGGGGATGTGAGCACTGAGCCAAAAATACTCTCCTCAAGCTGGGAGGACTCGCTCTCCACGCTGAGTGTGATTGATGGGGGCTGTCGCTGCGGGCCTCGAGAAAGAGTTATTTTTGTATTGCTCTGAGCAAAGTTTTTCTATCACCTTTCTGCAAACAGCGGCCAGGGCTCTCGCCTGGGTCCAAGGGGATGCTCAGCCTTGGTGAAAGCTGCTGGTGCTGCACTAAGTCGTGCACTGGGAACGTGGGGATGGAGGCTTCTGGCCAACCTGTGTCCAGCTGAGAGACCCCCAGCAGAACCCCCAGCAGAAGTGTCCTTACTTTTTGGGGCAGTGCAGAGCTCAGTTGTGCTTTCTGTGTTGAGCTGATGTTGGGGTCACCTGGAGACAGCAGCACCCCCAGAAAGAAGCAGCCTGAGGCACTGGGAGGGACGTGGGATTTGCTGAGTGCAGTGTGTGAGGTCGGGGCTGTGTCAGTGGGCTTAGCAAGAATCGGGGCTGAATAAATGCTGAGCGATGTACATCTGCCGCTGGAGAGTTTAGGGCTGGGTTAGCCAGAATGTTGAGGGCTGGTCTGGAGTGCAGCCAGCAGCGTTTGTTAGCAGAAAAATCAATCACTGCATAAGCCCCACAGCTCTAAGTATTTATCTCTGTCGTCCACACAGGACACATCCAACAATGCAGCATGCAGTGTCCTCAGCGTTCTTGTCTTTGCTTGAAGAAGCCAGGGAGGAGGTGGGGAAGCACTGTGCAAAAGCTCTGGTACTGGGAAGTGCCCACCAGGTGGTTCCAGGGGTTCACACGAGCTGCACACTGCCAGGCAACAAGGAGCCTGTTTTCTTGGCTTTTTTTTTTTTCGGTTTTTGTTTTAATGATTTATTATTATTTTTCTCGCTGAAAGTTGTCCCCAAATTGAAATCGTTTCATCTAGGTGCTGCTCAAGGACGCTGTCTCTCTTCTCTCCAATTCAGTATTTGAACTTCAGCGGTGGCTGGCATTTGATTGATGTTTCCATCTCTTTCTACTCTACCTCTGGCAAATCAAAGCTGCCTTTACAGAGCCGCCGCCGCGGAGACTCGAGCAGAAAAGCTGCTGAGCTGCCGTCCCAAGGCGGAGGGATGGTGGGTGGCGGGCAGGGTGGCAGGCAGCTCGTTCGTTTGGTCTTCAAAACAGCCCGACCTTTTCAAGCTGCACACCAGCTTTGTTGCTTCTGTTTGTCCCTGTGCTGCAGCAGCAGCAGCACCAAGGGAGCAAGCGGTGAAGTATTTTGGGAGCGGGCGCTGCTCTTCTGTTACATGTTTCCCTGTCTCACATGAAAAGTGCAATTCAGCTGCTCCCTAATTGCTACACAGCCGCATGGCTTTGAAGTTGCTGCTGTGTGTTCAGACTCCTATTTCCTCCTTGTTGCTGCTGTGGGGTAGAGCTGCCCGTGCCCCGGGCTGTTTGCATCTGTTTGATCCTAACCTCCTTTTTGTATCGTCTCCCCACGTCTGTGCCCTGCAGATTCAGAGGATGACGGAGAGTCGGAGGCAGCGAAACAACTGATTCAGCCCATAGCTGAAAAAATCATTGCCAAGTACAAAGCC
Organism: Tetrao urogallus; assembly: GCF_951394365.1. Classification (NCBI taxonomy): domain Eukaryota; kingdom Metazoa; phylum Chordata; class Aves; order Galliformes; family Phasianidae; genus Tetrao; species Tetrao urogallus. The sequence goes on from NC_136833.1 coordinate 7,147,301, forward strand.
AAAGAGGAGGAGGCACCGTTGCTCTTCTTTGTGGCAGGCGAGGTAAGCAGGAGGAGAACGTGAGGGCTCCCTGCAAGCACAGGGCTGCATCCTGCGCTGCTGGGGCTGGTGGAAACAGGGCAGTTTCCATCCTGTGTGCTGCTGAGCCACGGGCCTCAGGATGTGAGCTGGGTTGGGTAGTGCTGTCTGCTCTCCAGGTGGGTAAACTGAGACACGGAGCTGCAGCAACTCGTCATGGAACTCAGCTGAGCTGAGTGCAGCCACACAGCCTGGGTTGGATTCTAGTAGCTGAGGGATTCTTTCCCAAGTTTTGCCGTAGGTTGCCCTCAGTACTTTGAGTCTTGGGCTTGTACAAAGGTGGGAAAGCCTCAAGGCCAGGAAGGGAACTGGTGGGGACAGGCAGAGATGGGCGCTGGGAGACAGGAGTGGGTGGCAAGCTCCCACGCTGGGGCTCCCAGCTCCATGCGGCCACTTCAAACACTGGGGCTGTGTGTGCTGGCTGCACGGGCAGCACTCCCAGTCAGTCTCTGCTTTCAGTCTGTTGGCAGCCAGGTCAGCCTGGCTGTGCTTCCCACCTCACTGCAGTGCTGCTGCTTTTCTTGCCACCCTGAGTGAAGGGAAGGGACTCGCACTCCAGCCTCTTCCCTAATGGGCTGGCAGCTGCCCAAAGTCATCGCGGTGGTGCCAGCGCGAGCTGGCAGCATGGGCTCTGCTGGGAGCTGGGCCAGGCCAGCCCAGGCTGCCTGGAAGGGGAGAGGCCAGCAGAACAGAGCCCTCCCACGTCGCTGGAGAGGGTTTTCCTCATCCCAGCTTTGAAGTGAGGGACCCCAGGGTGCATTTGCCCAGTTGATGGGGCAGCCCCTGGCTGTGGTGTAGGATGAGCCTGGCCTGCAGCTGGTTTGCATGCTACTGCCTGCCCAGTTCCTGTGGAGGCAGCCCCGATCCCATGGGGAGGGATGATTTCTGTGCCGTGCAGATAATGCTGGACAAAACTGCCTTTGGGAATGGGCAGGGGCTGCCTGCGGAGCAGATCTACAAGGCCTGAGGTTTGGCTGCTGTGCTGTAAGGTGCTTTGTCACAGCACTCCCTCCTCTTGGGCTTCACCCACCCTGTGGGAAATGAATGTTTCCCAAGCTGCCACGCTACTGGTGGCTGGTCTGGTGCTGGGAATGTGGTGCAGAGTGCCCAGAGCCAGGGTTCTGCTCTTGGCCTTCAGGGAAGTGGGACACTCTTGTCCTGTGTGTAGCATTTCACCCTTCTATAGGCTTGCAAACCGGAAAGGTTTTGCGTCAGGCTCTAAAAAAGCTCCTGGCTCCCCTCCTGTGGGACCCAGGAAGGTGGGAACTGCCATGCTGCTGTGCGCTTGCTCGCCCGCCCGGCCTCCATGCTCACGTCACAGCCGCAGTGCGCACCAGCGGGTCCCCCGGAGCCGCCCAGCACACAAAGAGGCCTGCGATGCCGCACTGGGCTCCCCCCACACTGAGCCCCCACCAGCACCACCCACAGCCCCTTAGGCCCCCTCCACCCAGGCACTTGTGCTCCCATGGCCATGACGGGTCTCTGAAAGTCCCAACTCGGCCCCACGCCCTTGAATGAGTCTCTTGTTGGAAGGGCTCTATGGTGAGGGTCTGGGAGCTGCCCCCCTCCCCCAGAGCCTGCGAAGCGTTTTCCTCCTGCTTGCTGGCTGCAGCTGAAACATTGCTGCTATTCATGCGGCTCCCGACATCCCTGCGGCAGCAGGGCCGAAGAATGGGGAGCATCCGGCACGTCCCATTCATCCGTCACCTCAATAGCCCTGGCTGCTGGCCTCGGGTCTCCGTTGGCCCCAGTGCACAATGCAACCAGGCCGCGGCCGGAGCAGGCGCCTCCCATTCCTCTGCCAGCGCCTTTGGGCCAGTTTTGCATTGATTAAAAGGTTTCAGTTGCTTTGCAGCGATCACATAAAGGACGAGGCATCCCAACACCTCGGCTCTTGGCCGGTCCCAGAGGTGGGAAGCGCTGGGGGCCGAGGTCACGGGCCCAGCCCTGCTCTCCCTTCCCTGCCACGTGGTCCTGCGCCAGAAAACCCTGCAGTGGAAGGGGAGGCGCGATAGGAACCACCCTGCCGGCCGCCGCCCCGTGCTGCATTGCTCCCAGCCGCCTCTGGATTCCTTTATTTCCATCGCTGCTGTTGGAAAACTGCTCAGAGAAATGCCCGGTTTCATTGCCCAGGCAATCTGGACGCGGCCCCTGTGTGTCCCCACATTTCCCTGCCATGCTCAGGAAATGAATTGCCCCAGCACCGACGTTTGAATTCCACAGTCCCAGCAGTGATAAATGAGTTTTTCCCTTTTGTGATTTGTCTGGCTGCTGAGCGCGTTGCTTGAGTGTGCTGTGGGTTCTGGGCCTGCACTCACGCACACTGTGGGTCTGCCTGTGGGGTGAGAGGTCCTGGGGGGTATGAAACAGAGGAAGGAAGGGGCTGGAGAGGGGTAAGAAGAAGCAGGGTGAGAGCGAAGCCTGGGTTTGCTCTGTGGGTAGGTGGTAGGGCTCAGCATGGCGCAGCGCAGCGCTCTGTGGGATGTGCAGCATGGCAGCAGTGCTGCTCCTGGATGTGTAGCTCTGCTGATGCTCCTCTCTCCCTCTCGTTTTGGCCTCCAGGATGACATGACTGACTCTCTCCGGGATTACACCAACCTGCCTGAGGCTGCACCCCTGCTCACCATCCTGGACATGTCGGCCAGAGCCAAGTATGTGATGGATGTGGAGGAGATCACGCCGGAGATCGTGGAAGCCTTCGTCAGCGACTTTCTAGCAGACAAGCTAAAACCCGAGCCCATCTAAGGGAGCTTCTGCACCCACAGACATTATTTAAAACTAGGTCTCTCTTCCGCCGCTCATGGATTCTCCAGCGTGTTCTCACGCCCGACCCAGTATCCAACCTTCTTGTGGTGCCTTGTTCTACGCAGTGAATCCTTCTCCTAAGCAAACTCCTTGAGATGCACTTTCAGCAGGGAGTCGTTGGCGTTCGGAGACTTCGCTTGTGCTTCGTGGTGATATATTCTCTAATAACCAGGCCAGAACTGTTACCGTACTTACTTTATACATGGCACTAGCTAGCAGGCAAATCTTTTTGCATGGTGTTCTTCCCAACGTATGCATCAGGCGGTGGATGGGGTTCTCGGGGCTCTTTTTTTTTTCCTCCTTCTCCCTTTTCTTTCCTTTCCTACAACCTCTGCTGACTAAATTACTTTAAGGAAGCAATAAGGAAATTGTCCCCTTTGCCCCTGCCCCACCTTCCTTCCCCACTTGAGTAACAGTGCCCTGATGAGGCCAAACAAAGTCTTAACTGCTGACAACCTCTGAAAGACCACAGCGCAGCCGGGCTTTTCCTCCTCGGGGTGAGAACTTCCTGGGTAGTTTTCCCACCCCACACACCGACAGCCTTATGCAGCATTGGCTGCGCACACTGGGGCAGTCCAACACCCCCGTGGCACACAGATATCCCTCCTGCACTGAGCCAGGAGCAGAACACCACCAGGCTGCCCTCGTCTCCCCGTGGTCTCTCCCTTGTGCTCTCCCTAACCCCTCTCCCTTTCCTGTTCCTTCTCTCTGGTATCAATTGTCGACCCTTCTATGTTAGTTGTTTTTTGTAGGTGTGTCCCAAACCTGACAGTAATGGTGCTGTTCTTTAAAAAAAAAAAGAAAGAAAAAAAGAAAAAAAAAAAAAAAAAAAAAGATTCCAGTCCTTAGCAGCACAGCCAAGCCCTCCCGAAAGTGACGTTGTAAAAACTGTACATGGTGATTGGAACTTTGTAATAAAACTGATCGAATAACCGAGCTGGGAGGTGCCGGTTGCCGCGTCCCGCAGCCCAGCACAGCCCCCGGTGCTGTTTCCATCAGGGCGGTGTCCTGGAGCTCAATAGTGGGCGTTGTGTGAGCCACCACGTTTCCTTTCAGCTCGTTTGTCAGCAATGGCAGGATTACAGCCTCTCCCTTTATCACTGTTACAGTAACCCACCCTGGCAGGAGTTGGGAAAAGCAGCCAAGTGCGGAAAAGGCAGAAATGGTGTAAATCTCTCTTGTTGTTTTGCACGTTTCAGATTCTCGTGTTCGGTGCTGGTTAGCTGAGCTGTGAGGCGGTCAGGAAGCAGCAGCACGGTGGAGCTGTCAGCCACAACTCACTGCCCTCCCCAGCACTAGGCTGGAAGGTGGGCTCAGCCCTGCTTCCGTAGTGCCCCCGATGAGCTGAATTAACTCAGATCCCCTCTTTTCTGGGGATTTTGTGAGGGAACAATGCTTTGGTGTGTTACCATCCACCTCAGGGTTAAGGGAGCGCGCAGTGCGATTGCAGTCCCAATTCTTGCTGCGTGTGGAGCAGCTAGGCAATAGAATCACTTCCAGACCCCACTGCCACCTAGCGCACGTTGTCTGTGTACTGCAGGTCCTGCTGGTTTGGGGGCAATCTCGTGTTTGTGGTTTGAAAAACAGTTACAGTGAGGTTGGAACTGGAACCGCGGTGTCTGTAGTGTTTGGTCATGCAGCAGTGGCTGATGTTTGTAGGCAGGGAGAGCCCGTATTTGTTTCCCTCTGGACACTGCGGTTGGGGCTCCCAGAGAGGCAGCAATGCCTGCCACGGTCACGCTGGTCACTGCTTGGTAGGAACTGGAGCAAAGCAGCAATTTTCTGCCCTAGAATTGGGTTGTATGGGGTCGATTTGATGGGAACCAGGACAGAACCAGTCTGTGGGGATAGAACTGGTTGGCTGGAGCACTTTCAGCTGTGAGCTAACACCGGCTTAGTCCTCAGCTATCAGGGCTTAGGTGTGGAGGAGGCTGGCTGTCTGGGTGTCTCACAATCAGACCTATCAATGACCTTTCGGTGGTAACACGAAACAGGAGCCAGCAGTGGCTGAGTGAGCAGCTCATGCAACTCACAGCCAGTGAAGGCAGGTGGCAGCCAGTGCTGTCACAGGAGCTGTCAGCCAACACACAGCTGTCAGGGAAGCTGAGAGCATCGTGCAACGTGGGCAGGAGCCCCCAGTCCTGCAGCAGAGGAGGGTGTTAGTGCAAGCTAATACTGTCCTCAAGGAGACATGGACAGGGCCCCCGGTTTTATTTCACTGTGAACATCCATCTGAGGAGCAGCAGTGCCTGCAGCTCCCTCTTCCAGTCCCTCATTCATAATTTATCAGTGCTGAGGCCCAGCTGCCAGAGCTGAGCTGCATGGGACAGGCACTGCCACCTCCTGGCAGTAGCACAGTTCTTGGTGCTCTGCTGCCTTGCATCATGGTGGGGTGCCTGATGAGGCACAGGGTTTGTGTAAGCATGGACAGGAGCTGCTCAGGTGGCAGCTGTCTGGCATTCCTAACCCAGAGCCACAAGTACAGTGGCTCCTTTGTCCCCAGGCAAGCAGTCCAGCAGTACTGGTGGTTGCACAGCCTAAGGGCTGCAAGAGGAATGACGTGCTTTGCCAGCAGCATCCTGGCCAGGCTGGCACTGATGCTACTGCAGCTGCTATGTGGGGTTTGGTGTGAATGGAGCTCTGCTCATCTCTCTGCAGCATTCCTGGTGAGGCACAGGGCAAGCTGTGTCCCTCCTCCCACCCCCAGTGCACACACACACAGGTAAGTTGGGGAGCTCATGCTCCACTTGCACTAGCATGGAACAAGAGAGGCTAGCTCCAGGCGCAGCTATTTAACAATCTCTTAGCAAACAAAACAGACCAGGCTGCTCTTTTATTAATTAATTCCTCTGCGGAGTGCCAAAGGGAAGGGGTGCTGCTTCAGCACCCAAGTCTCAGCAGTTTATCCCACTACTGGGAACTTCTGCCTTTCATCTTCTTGCTTGTGCCTCCTCCACTGCAACTGCCTTTTCCCTTCAAACAGCACTATGGCAGCAGCTACAGCAGAGTTCAAACTGTCCACACCAGGCACCACAGGGATGACCAGTCTCTTCCCACCTGTGCTGGCTGCAAGGTGAAGCGCGTCTGGGCTCAGGCCGTGGGTCTCTCCACCAACCACGACTGCTGCTGGGGACCGTATCCAGTTCTCATAGTAATACTGTGCAGCAAGCTCCGAGGCGCAGACGCCCTCCCTTCCCTCCTCATCCTCATGTTCAGGAGGAGCAGCCTTGCGTTTGGGTTTTACAGGAGCCTTTGGGTTGCCAGAAGGGGAGCCAGACCTGCCAGCTCCCTGGGACGTGGGTTCTGTCTCAGCCTGAACCCCTGGGTCTTTGTTGTCAGCCACGCAGACCCGCACACCAGAAGGAAGGTTGCTGGGAACAGATTCCCAGTCCAGATTGGCAACAATGGGCACTCGGAAGTGAGCTCCCATGCCTGCACGAAGCACCTTTGGCTCCCATGGATCCACACAGCCTGAGACAGGGGAGGAAAACAGTGACAGTGCAGCAGTTCCAGCAAAGACTCAGGAACTGCTTCCCACAGCAAAACCTGTCTGGGCTGGACACTGCTTACAAATTCCATGAAACAACATCTTTAAGCACTGCCTTACCCCAGAGATCTGTCAAACTAAACACCTGTCCTGGAAAAAAGGCCCTTACCTTTGGTTAGCAACACTTTTTCACAACCTGCTCCTGCTGCAGATCTCAGAATAGTCCCCAGGTTTCCTGGATCCCGGATGTTGTCGCAGATGAGAACTAGGGGCAGCTGGGCAGCAGGGTAGGACATCTTGGCATGGTCAGGCTTGGAGAAGATCCCTGAAGAGACAAAGTGCTGATGAGCTTTGGGTGATGCACCACAAAGAGAGGGCTGGCTGTCATAGCTGTAGATGTGCAGGAGAAAGCCCCAGGGAATCACAGAATCATTAAGGTAGGGAAAGACCAGAAAGACTCCTGAGTCCAACCCCACCTAATTCCCTCCAGGCCCCCTGAACCGTGTTCCTCAGTGCCTCATCTCCATGGTTCTCAAATGCCTCCAGGGATGGGGACTCCCTCGCTTCATGGGGCAGCCTGTCCCACTGCTTGACCACTCTTTCAGAGAATAAGCTTTCAAATATCTAACCTGAACTTCCCGTGGTGCAACTTGAGACCATCCGCTCTTGTCCTATTGCTGTTACGTGGGAGCACAGACCAGCCCCCACCTCACTACAATCTTTCAAGTCACTGTAGAGATCAATGAGGCCTCACTCACGAGGCCAAGGGATCTGAACCATCCCAATTCACTCACCTGCTCCTTCTAAGATTTCTGCTCCACACCCTGCACAGCTCCATTGCCCATCTTTGGACACACTGCATAAGGGACATTTGTGAAGAGTTTGTCACTCCACAGAGAGAACCATTTCCCAGCAGAGCTAAAGCAGCGTGCTGTGACAATCGAGCATTAGCACCCTGTACGACTCCAGCAGCCGCTTTCACAGCTCTCACAGCAGAAGGGAGCTGTGTTTGACACGCTGCCAGAGCTGCTAGAAGCCAGAGATCGTGGTTATCCGCTTATCAGCTGTGGAATGACTTCCCTCTGAGCACCGTTGTCACTGTTTCTATCGCATCTCACCTATCATCCCCTGCGGGGCCACCACGTCGGACCAGCACTTGATGTCCTCGAACCTCACCCTCACCAGGCGGGCTCCCTTCAGCGGTGCCGGCGGCAGCTCCCTCAGGTGCAGGGCGGTGCTGAAGAACAAAGCCCGGGGCACGGCGCCCGCCTCCAGCGCGTCCCGGATCAGCCTCTGCCCCTCCAGCAGCACTTTCCCGTGGCGGTCGCGGAAACTCCGCGACTTAGCGATGGTCACCACTTTTCTGGGGAGAAAACGAGGGTAGAAAGCGTGAGGTGAGGGGAGCGCTGCCGGGACGGGGCCGCTCCCGCCGTCGCGCCTCACCCCAGGCTCCTGTCACCGGGCGACGCCTTCTCGTACCACAGCCCGGGCCCCGCCGAGTCCCGCTCCACAGCCGGGGGAGGCGGATGGTGCTCCACGGGGCTCTGCTGCGCCTCGGCCTGCTCCTTCCGCGGCGGCAACACCCGCACAGGGCTGCGCCTCAGCGCCCGCACCCAACGCCGTCCCGGGGCCGCCCCACCGGGCCCCGCCAGCGCCCGGCTCAGCACCGGCACGGCGCGCCTCAGCGCCGCCATCTTGATCCGCGACGTCACAGCTGCGCCGCCGTCTCCGAACGTCATCACTGTGCGCGGCGGGAAGGTCGGGCTCGATGACGTCATCTTTCTGCGCGACGGGACGGCGGCGGAGCGATGGCGGTGCGGCGCGCCTTGCACTTCGTGTTCAAAGTCGGCGACCGCGCGCGGACTGCGCGCTTCTACCGGGAGCTGCTGGGCATGAACGTGAGCGCCGTGCGGGGGGCGGGAGGGGGGGAGGACTGAGCGGGAGCGCGGCCCTCAGCCCCGGGGAGACGCCCTGCGCTGCGGGAGGAGGGTGAACCGGGCGGAATCGCGTTTGCTCTTCTTTTAGACAGCGCAGCCCCCAGCTCGTCCCGTTTACCCCCCTCCTCCCCTTTTTTTTCCCTTCTATCTTTAATATGTGTACGTTTAATTCGTAAGGTTCTGAGGCATGAGGAGTTTGATGAAGGCTGTAAGGCCAGCTGCAATGGGTAAGTGCGTTGCCCGAAGCGCTCATTTCCCGTAAGGCACCTCCCTGTTCTGCCCCGGTATTTAACGGAAGAATCCACGTGGTATTAAAAATTCACCCCGTGGTGCCATTTCTGTGTCAGCGTGGGGTCTGCATTTGGGCTCTGGTATAGCTGTGTTATGTTGTGTTCTAATACCGAACCTCCAGAATGAAACTGTTGGGGTTGGACATGGGGATCTTGGTTGTTTTTTCCCACCTGAATAATTCCGTAATTCTACAGTCATGGCAGCTTTACCCACAACAGCCCCAAGAACTCTCTGTAAGTGTCAGCTCCTTTCCAATGGGAGGTGCCAGGTTAGCTGTGCCATTTGTTCTTGAAATGATGTTCTTTGCTGAAGCATTCATGGTTGCATTTATTGGTGTTTATTTCTCATATTCATTCCAAATAAATCTTCTAGCCCTTACGATGGAAAATGGAGCAAAACAATGGTGGGCTATGGGCCAGAAGATGACCACTTTGTTGCAGAGTTGACTTACAACTATGGTATTGGAGAGTATCGCCTTGGCAATGACTTTCTGGTATGTGCTAAGCTCAGCAAAACCTTATTATGATAAGTGCTTTCATTTTCTCATTAGGAGTCTCTTATATGGCTTATAACAGGTTTTTTTTTTTAATACTATTTGATTTATTGAACCCTTCTTATTCGTGCATTTTAGTTGTCTCTAAGGTGGAAGAGCAAAAGGTAGAGGAGCTTTGTGTTCATGTAGGATTGTGGAAACGCTTCCTTCAGCACCTCCCCACCCGTGGTTGCTGTGTGTTTGCTGACAGATCCAGCTTGAAGTGGTCAGCTAAGAAGAATCATGCTGTAGGGACACTCATTTGTTATTACTTATTCATTTGTTAGCTGATGGTTAATGTGTTTGCTCACTGTTTCTGTTGAGCTAATGTTTTTCCTTGAGTTTGAAGAATGTTGAGGATCAGGTGCATGGAGCCACAAACATCTCCCTAAGCTGGTAGAACAGCCGGGATTTGGTTTTCTGCTTCTGTACATTGCATTGACACAAATTCTTTTCCCATTACATTTCCCTTTGGCGTGAAAGAAGAGTAGAGTAGTATGTCCCAGAAACATGGGAGATGCAGGGTTAGCCTAAGCTTATTTTCTAGGAGCAAGTTACCTGCTTCTCAGGAGGTTGTGTGGTCAGTGTGCTTTATAAAGTAATCTGGCTTGTTTCTGTAGAGGCAGACTTTCCAAAGGTAGGGCTTCACCCTATCTGGGATGGTCAGATATCCTTGACCACAGCCACAGACTGTGGCTAACAGAGCCTGGAAGGGTGAAAGCAGTGAAGAGTGAGGTCTTCCTGCTGATGCACGTGGATGAGAGTTGCTGTGTCAGCACAGCTGAGGGAGGTGGTTTTTCGGCTGTTGTTGCACCAGTGGATTTATTGTTGTCTTTTCTGTTCTTGGCAGGGCATAACCCTGGTGTCCAGCCAGGCTGTGAACAATGCTAAGAAGATGGGGTGGCCCCTCAAAGAAGTCACAGCCGGTGTGTTTGAAACTGAAGCCCCAGGTGGATACAAGTTCTACTTGGAAGACAAGGAACAGAAAAAGCAAGGTGAAATAAATGTACACGTGCTCTTCTTTGTGTTCAGAAGATATTTACAAGTTGGATGTGCGTTTGTCTCAATGGCATTTTATGAAACAGGGCCTATATTGTTATTTCGTTATTGCTTTTCTCCTTAAGATTATAAAACAATGCAATTAAAACCATGATTTATCTTGGAACTATTCTCCATTTACTGCACTCCCACAGATCCTGTGCTAAAGGTAACCTTGGGTGTCTCTGATCTGCACAAGTCTGTTAATTACTGGTCTCATTTGCTTGGGATGAAAATATATGAGAAGGATGAAGAAAAACAGAGGGTTTTGCTGGGCTATGCGGATAACCAGGTTAGTTCTGTAGAAAGCCTTCCAGTTCTTTAAGAGTCACGTCATAGAAAGCTCTCATTTCATGAGAACAGGATCTAAATCTCATGATAGAAACAACTGTGCACTTCAGAGCCTGAATGCTTTAATTTAACTGCTTTTTCTTCTTTTTTTTACAACCAAAAGCTGTGGTTTGCTCTGGGAATTTTGATTCATTGGGAAATACTTGTAAGGGCAGCGTTGAAACAATCTGCAACAATGAGAAGCTGGAGCAAATGTGGCGCTGAGAGCAGTGTTCCATGCAAGCTTGTTAGGTTTTCTTGTTTTCCTTCAGTGTAAGCTGGAGCTGAAGGCTGTTGGAGGAGCAGTGGATCATGGAACAGCATTTGGAAGGATTGCCTTTTCCTGTGCCAAGGAAGAGGTAATCATCATGCTTTCATTACCTCTCTCGTCATCCAGCTGAGTAGTGGGAGATAGGTGTCTACTACTAGCAAAATCTCTCAGAATTGATCAAAGTAACAGTGATCAACTTCTCACAGTGGAAATGCAATGGAGTTGCAGGTAATAGGAAACTGTAACTGAGAACAGCCTGAATACATCCTGGCTTCATCTGACTGGGGCTGGTGTTGTTTGTTTTCTGTTTAAGTTGCCAAACATTGAAGCACTGATGAAAAAGGAGAACCAGAAAATTTTAACGCCTCTGGTTAGCTTGGACACACCTGGCAAAGCTACAGTGCAAGTGGTCATTTTGGCTGATCCTGTGAGTAGCATCAGAAATAGTAATAAAGTCAGTTTAATTTCTCTGCCCCGGTTATCTGCCTGACTTGCTGTTAAATTTGGCTTAGGATGGCCATGAAATCTGTTTTGTGGGAGATGAAGCATTTCGAGATCTGTCCAAAGTGGATCCCAATGGTGACAAACTGTTAGATGATGTAAGTAATGTTCTGCCTTTTGTTTTCATCCTGATCACAGCCACCTGTAGAATCGAATTTTCTTTGCAGCAGAAAATATTGGCTGTCAGTGCCTGTTTTCATTAGTAGCACACAAGAAACAGTTTCTTCATCAAGATAACTTTCCTCTGGATTGTAGAGCCTTACAGTCAGCCTGTTGTTGTGGGGCAGGGTGGTGAGAGTGGGCAGCCCAGTGTTTGGAATGGCTGAGTCAGCCAAACATGCTCATGTTTTCATTTTGCAGGCTATGGCAGCTGACAAGAGTGATACGTGGTTTGCTGCCCGAAATATGAAGAAGGTGTCTGCATAGCTGGAGGAGGAGCCGGGCTGGCTGGTTGTCATGCCTTAGTTTTCATCTGGGCAAAACTTGCTGTGCTGTCCGTCCCATGGGAGGGTGCAGTCATGTCCCATGCTCTTCTGTTGGTTCCTTTTCAGCTTGTATCTCTTTCATTTCAAGCTCCTCTTTATTTTCAATCAAATATCATGTGCTCCTTCATACGTGAAAAGTGAGGAGGATGTCGAGCACGTGGCTTCCAATAGGGGAGCTGCAGGCTAACACCTCGTGTATCTCTAGTTTGGTTGCACTTGAAGGAGAAGTTGCCAGATTGATTAGAATACCCAGATCTGTAATTAATGAGCTGTAGCCCTCCTGACTGCAGTGCAGGGCTGAGATTTTGGGGTATCAGCAGCTGTAGTGCCTGGCATTGTTGGGCAGGCTGTTTGTTTTTGATCTCTCTATGAAAATCAACAGCACTGGCAGTCGTTGCACCGTGTCAGTGCCTGCAGTGAATATTCCGAATGGAAACAGTGCTTGATGTGACGGTGTTGCGTTGGCATTGATGCAGTCAATGAGTTGGGGCCGGATCAGGGCTGGTGCTATTGTTGGAAATTTGCCTTTACTTGAATAAAAGTAATGAGCAACGTCCCCTGGGAGTCTGTATTGAGACTGCTGCTCTTTAACATCTTTATCAATGACATCAACAACGGAATCCAGTTTGCTGATGACACCAAGCTGAGTGGTGAGGTTGATGCGGTGGAAGGAAGGGATGCCGTTCAGAGGGACCTCAGCAGGCTTGAAAGGTGAGCCCGGGTGAACCTGATGAGGTTCAGCACAGCAAAGTGCAAGGGAATATTGGTGGCCCCGCACGTGGCAGGGGGTTGGAGCTTCATTGATCCTTGAGGTCCCTTCCAACCCGGGCCGTTCTGTGTGTCCTTCCAACCGCGGCTGAATGGGGGGGGGGCGGGAAACCTCCGCTCCGCCAGGGGGCGCTGTGGGACCGCGGCGGCCGCCTGCTCTGACGGAGCGCAGCGCGCGCCGCGTTGTCTGCCCGGAGCCGCCGCCATGGAGCCGGGCGGCGGGAGCGGGGAGCGGGTCGCGCCTTGGGGCGTATGCGAGGAGACCGCCATCCTGCACGGCGCCTTCCTGCTGGCTTCCAGGCTTCTCCAACCGCGGCCTCTGCGGGAGCTGCGCAAAGCCGAATGGCCGCTGGTCGGGCCGCCCATCACCGACGCGCTGAGGGAAATCGGCGCCCGCTGCCCCTCGCCGCGGCAGCACGGGCTGTGGAAGCAGGAAGCCGTGGCCATCGTGTGGGCCAAGGTGCTGCTGCCCGCCCCTCCCGCCGCCTCTCTGGACCGGGAATGGAAGGAAGACGCCTTTTTCTCCGTGGGCGCGATGATCCCCGACGTTAACCGCACGGTTCTCTTCGAGCTGGTGAAAGCCCTGGCCGCTCCCCGGCTCTTCGTGCAGCTGCTGCTGGCGCTGCCGCACGCCGTGTGCCGGGCTGAGCTGCGGCGCCTGGTGCGGTACGTCGGGCAGGACACGGCTCCGTCGGATGTCGGATTCCTCCTGGATGTGTGGTGGGAGGCGATGAGACAAGGGCGGGATCCGGAGGACGGCACTGTCGCCGCGTTCGGCTCCCTCGTGCGTGAGCACGGCTGTGAGCACGGCTGTGAGCGCGCTCTGGATGATGGCTTGCGGCCACCGAAGCGGTTCAAGGAGGATCCCTGCTCTCTGGATGGCTCTTCTGCCGCTAACAGCCTGCTCGTGGTCCTCTTCGAGGGGTTAAAGCAGACCTACGGGAGCATCGCCTCACCGCGCGTGAAGTGCTACGCCCTGGGCAACCTGGTGGAGCTGCTGTCTGTGTTCACCGAGCTGGAGCCGCAGGGCAGCCCCCTCACCGTTGCAGAGTACCTGGCCAAGATCAGCTCGGTGGTCAGCCTCTGGAACAGTGATGCTGAAAGCCAGCACCACCACAGCGGGCTGGACGAGAAAGTGAAGGAAGCTGAGAGGACCGTGAGCTTCTCATCCATGGCTAAGCTGTCACGTGAAGAACTCATAGCTGGCTTGGACTTTCTGCACAGCTTGTTGCGTGCCTGGGGAGAGGAGCTGCAGGGCGTCCTGAGCAGCACAGAGAATCAATGCTATGAGAGCTGCTGGCTCCTTGATATTCTTCCCACCTTCAGGAAGGCCCTGGTTTGCTTCTCTGAGACTGGAGACCTGAGTGAGGATGAGATGCGTGTTGCATTAGAACTGGCACAGACAATTGATGACTTTCTCAGGGAGATAAGCACCACTCAGAAGAACAAAGATTTGGACACCAGCCTTGCATCTTCAGTTGCCATGACAATCATTGAGCAAAAGCTGAACCGGCACATGGAGATGTGCTCCATTTTTGCTTCTGAAAAGACCTGGGCCTTTTCGAAAGACTGGGTTGACTGCCTTGTGAAAAACAGAGCTCTTTTCCAGAAACCGGAGCTAGTTTTGAAATTGCTGGAGACTGTGGTGAACTTTGCCACATCCTGCAAAGACAGGGAGGCCCAAGAGATGCAGATGCAAGTGACCAAAACCATCGTGGAATGTTACAGTGAGCTTTCACTGACAGACAAAAACGAAGTGATCTCGGGTGTTCTGGAGGCTTGGGGTGGGCCAGGGCTCTCCCTGAACTTGCAGGTTGTCGTGGATGGATTCCAGGAGGACCTCAATGTGACCTTCAACCAGATCACCAAAAGTGTATCTGATGAAGGCCTTACCAGGGCTGTGGCTGCTGTGGCTAAGCTTGCTCTGCTGCACCCTGAGGCCACTGTGAAGCAGATTTGTAGTCTTGCTGTAGTCAACCTAGGAGCACACCAGTTGCTGGCGCAAATCCTCCGCTCTTTCCCAGCACTGAGCTTCCTAGAGATGCATGATGATCCAAGCAGACCACGCAGTCTGGTGGTACGGTGCCTGAAGGAGGCAGCGTGGGAGAAGCTTTCCTCTGCAAGGGAGGAGGAGCAGTTTCTTGAGTTTTTGGCCTTTCTCATGCAGCCAAGTTCAGCTGCCCCGCTTGTATCACCTGCAGAAGTGACCAAAGCTTTTGTCCTTCCCTATTTGAAATCAGAGTGTGCTCAAATTGAGCTGAGCCTGCAGATCCTCAGTAAAGTTTTGGAGATACAGCCCTACCCAGAAGAGCACTGGATCAAGTCCTGCCACCCGTTCCCACTTCTCCTCAGCCTCTGCAAGCTTCTAGATGGCTACACAAAGTACTGGCATCAGCCCAAGGAGCAGCTCTTCCCATCCCTGGAGATCAAAGACCTGGTGCTGAATGTCCTCGGCCGGCTCTGTGAGGTAATGACTCCAGAAACTGCCTCCTCCCCAGAGGTTTGGGTCCAGTCTCTGGCCTGGCTTCACAGGAAGGTGGCATCACTGGACTGGACCATTGGTCTCCGTTTGAAGAAGTTTTATGGAGAGCATTTCAAGAATGAGGTCCCAGCAACGCTATTTGAGATCTGCACGCTCCCTGAAGACGAATGGACATCCCAGCCTTTGCCAGCCTACGGGCCGGGCAGCGGGCTGCTGGCATGGATGGAGTGCTGCTGTGTGTCCACTGAGCTCAAAGATACGATGCTCTCACTCCTCGTGGTCAACGTGGACAACCCTGAGGAAGTGAATCTCTTTAGCAAAGGCTTCCTGGTGGCTTTCATACAGGTCCTCCCTTGGTGCAGCCGCAGTGAATGGAAGAGGCTTGTGCACGTGGTCACAAACCTGCTGGAGAGGCAAGTGTTGCATGTGCCCTACACACTGGAGTACGTGCAGTACATGCCCCTGCTGAACCTCCGGCCGTTTGCCTGCTACCTCCAGCTCTCCGTGCTCTTCCTGAGGGGCTTCCAGCTCCTCTGCAGCTCCAGCTGTTCCACCTGGCTGCCACCACAGGCTTGGCTCCACGTGGTCCAGCTGTACTGCAGCAGCCTCACGGACCTGCTGAGCTCCATCAAGAGCGCCACAGGGTCTCCCTTGCACCCCGCTGAAGACAGGAGCTCCACAGAGGAGGTGTCTTTTGTCTGCATCCAGGTGTTTTGCCACCTCCTGCACGTTGCAGCCATGCTGCCTCCAGATAGTGGGTGCACTGAGCTGCTGGTGGTGGTGGCCTTGGAGGTCCTCTCTCAGTACGAGGTGTTCAGCTCTGCAGATTCGTCCCCCAGCAACGTGCTGAGGAGAGCCAACGAGAGGCACTTCCTGGAGTCCATCACTGACAACATCAGGGACAAGGCACTGTGCAGCCCCCTCCTGCAGAAGCTCAGCAAGCTGGGTGCTTAGGCAGCCCACTCGGCCAGGGATAGCCTGAAGAGTTAAAGGGAGAATCATAAGAGAGCACTGACCCTGCTGCAAGGGACCACTATGTGGAAAGCTGTAAGATCTGTAATAAACCTCATCTATTTTTCACTTTTGAACTCATTTCTTCCCTGCTCTGTTCTCTCGAAGCCTCTCTAAACAGCAAAGCAGCCATGTAAACAGCTGTAGACAACTACTGCTGCTGCAAGCTGCCAGTCCCTTGGCCCCAACCTTGCCCAATAGTGGTCTGGAGTTGTAGTGAGCTCTGGCACTCTGGTATCAGGGAAGTACTTCTGTTGGGCTGCCCTCTCCTCACCACAGCCACGCTGCTGTTTGTGTCAGAGCAGCGTGCTCTGCAGGATGAGCAGGCACCTTGGGCAATAGGTGTGGGCTGCTGCCTTGGGGTGGGTGCCCAGTGGCAAACTGCTGCTTAAGTGCCTCCCCACCCAGAAATGAATGGCACGTGGGAGGGAGGCATCCGGTGGTGTGACTCAGGATAGAAGTCTTTATTGATCTCTTCTGATAGGTGCAGTAGTAAATGGGGCAGTGTTAGTGCAAACTGAGATGCCTCAGTGGATTTTTTTTTTTTTTTTGTCTTTACATAAGGCACGTTATCTGTAATAAAAACAGCAGTATACAAATATTTGCAATGGGTAGCAAGCGGTTTATAACAGCAGCTTGTCTCAATGGTTAATGTAACAGTAGTGCTTGTGCAATAACCGACTGCGTGCTGGAAGAGGCTTTTTTAAAATTATTATCATTCTTTCCAGCCTGCACAGCCATGGCTGGGACAAGATCTGACACCCAAAAGAAATGATTCTCCCAGACTAGATCTCTTCCAGCCATCCTTTTTAGCTTTTAGATAGAATGAAAGGCACAGAGTGGGTGCTGGTCTGTCAAGTGCTGGTGCAGCTGGCTGCCCTGGAACAGAGGAAACTCCAGGCTTGTGCAGGAGGCAGTGGGGAAAACCTGGCTGCTCAGTTTTACGCTGTGCTCAGAGAAAGCAGGATTGCTGTCCAGCTCGTACACACCTGCTGGGCTGCAGTCATGGTGCAAGGTGAGCATAGAAGCCTTGCCCCTTTTTCACTGCACTGAAGGTGGAAATGGGCTGAACTGGTTAAGGACACAGCTCAGCACCCTGCTCTGGTATTGCTGGTTGCTTATGCACTGACCAGTTCCTTCCCTGCCAGCTTCAGGCAGGCCTCCCTTTGTGGGAGACTCGGATGGGGCAGGAGGGGCAGCTGGAGCTCAGGTTGTACCCACACAGAGTGCTGCTGGTGTCAGCTGAAGGGAGAGCAGGGGCAAGGAAATGTGTTGGGCTTTCAGTTACCTTATAGAGGTAATGAGACAGATGCATGCATCTCCATGTGCAACTGCATCAAGGCAGGGGGGTTGAAACCAGCCATCACCTGCCACGGAAGGGCTCTGTGTTGGTGGGATGGGGACAATCTCCTGCCCCTGTCCTACCCTTCAGCGATGGCCCTCTGCCTGCCTTGCTTGCAGTGCAGCCAATCCTAGGATCTTGCTGGGGGCTCCAGAGCTGCCCTACACCATCAGCCACAGACATCAGACAGTGGTACTGAAAATCCCCTTTGAGTTAAGTGGAGAGTCCCAAGTGCCCAGCAGCAGTGAGGTGTGGGGAAGTCAGAGGCTGAATGCAGCTGTAGTGTAAAGGCACTGTTGGGGAACAGGCTGTGCAGAATCGTGGGGCTTGGCTCTGCTCCCTGCTGGAGGAGCAGATCTGAGCCCAGCAGGGACAGCACGCAGCTCCCACATCCCCAGCACTGCTGCCTGGGGCTGGGCACGCTCCAGCACCGCCTACCCTGCTGCATCCACTCCACAAGCTCTTTTGTGCCGTGCCTCACTGTGCTGCCATCAGCCCTGAAAGATGGGGGGGATCTGTAACAATCCCCTCTCATGTAACCATTAGTTTGGTGCCCAGCACTGAACCCCATAAGTTATGCTTATGGGGAGACCTCCCCCTTGCTCAAAGAGCAGGAGCAGCGTGGGAGGAAAGTTCCCCCTAGCTGAGGCTGGCACTGCTGACAGCAGGGCTGCCTCGTGGTATCGACGCTGCTGTGCTCCCACGATGGTTCCTGCAGCGCTGACTTTGCAGGCAGAAGAGCTGGGGAGGGAACAACCCTTGTCCAGCCCTCGTGCTCTGCCAGCCATTACCTGCTCTTGTCAGCAGGTGAGCTGCCGTAGAGGCGGGCGGCTTTGCGGCAGATGAGTGTGAACCAGTAGAGCTGCGGGGCGATGAGGGAGGCGTTGGCTATGTTGCAGTGCAGGGGGATGCGGAAAGGCACCATGTAAACTGGGATTCCCACCTGCCTGCCATAGGCTGCGTACATGAAGGGGAAGAGGAGAATACGGCAGAGGAAGAAAGTCACCAGGATGAGGATCCCGTTCACCTTGTGCAGCAACGTGTCCTGCATCTTCAGCTGGGAAAGGAAGAAGGCGAGCACAGGTGAGTGCTGTGTGAGCAATGCAAGGGGGACTGCCTGGGGTGGGGAAGGGGAGCAAACCCCTGCAGGCTCCCTGAATCCCCTGCAGGCAGCAGGAACCCAGGCACCCACCTCATGGCACCCACCCTCCTCGCATACCTGCATGAGGATTTTGCCCAGCGATACAAAAGGAGTGCTCAGCTCTGCCGTGAAGATGCAGCCCACGAAGAAATCTCCAAGCTCTCCCCTGAAGTGCTGCAAATAACAACATTAATGAACACACAGGGCCTTCCCCACTGTGGCATATTTCATACAAAGGGATCTGCTAATGGACCTTGCTGCTTTTCAGGAGAGCTGGGAGCTGACACTGAGCACCTCACATCTCCTGGCAAGCAGAGATGCTTTCCAAAGTCAGCTGAAAGGGTGTTGATCGTGATGCCAGCCAAGTAACAGGCACAGATCCAACACACACAGCTTGAGGAAAGCTCCTTCTTGGTCACTGTATTTATTCTCAACTGATGTCAGTTCCTCGCCCTGGAAGCGTTTATGAAACATGGAGATGGGGCACCACGGGACATGGTTAGTGGGCATGGTGGGATGGGCTGGGGTTGGGCTTGGTGATCTTACAAGTCTTTTCCAGCCTTTAAATGATTTTATGATCCCCCCCAGTCAGGGCTCCCAGTTGTCTGGATTCACAACATCCATGCCTGGCCCTCACCTGGGTGACAGGGGTGAGCACGATGAGGATGAAGAGGTGGTGGGTGACCATCAGCCGCTCCTGCAGGAGGAAGCTCCGCACACTGCTCAGCGAGTGCTTCCTCTCTGCTATGCCCTTCTCTCGGCTCTTGTGCCAGTGGCAGAGGTACATGACGTAGATGTCGTAGGTCATGTAGGGAACCAGGACCCAGACGTACTCCACAGCCAGCCAGTGCCTAGGGAGAGAGAGCACAGATGTGTAGCAATGGGTCTGGGAGGCCCACGAGGTAATGTTCTCACGCTGTGTGCCAGGGGAGGTTCAGGTTGGATATTAGGATAATTTATTCTCTGGAAGAGTGTTCAGGCAGTGGCACAGCTGCCCAGGGAGGGGGGGAATCCTCATCCCTGGAGGTGTTCAGGAACCGTGGGGATGTGGTGCTGAGGGATGTGGTCAGTGGGCACAGTGGGGATGGGTTGGGGTTGGACTTTGACCGTTGAAGTCTTTTCCAACCTTAACAACTCTATGATCAATGAGCTGGGTGGGTGCCTGGGGCCCTGACTTATCTGGACGAGGACCTTCAGCTCAGCCATCCCAGAGAAAAGCTATGTGAAACAGGAATGGTACAATGGGTGATTCCTGAGCGCAGGCACTGAGTGGGGCACGGCTGCCTTTATCGAGTCGGTGCTGTTTGGTGCCTGCCTGAGCTGTGCAATCAGCCCTGCGTCAGGAGCAAAGGCACAATGCAAACAGCACGAGGTGAGGAGCACCCTCAGCCTGGGGCAGGTGTTTGCTGGGGCTGTGGCACCTCCCCAGATCAGTGCTCATCTGGCAGCTCTGCAGCAGGTAATCCTCTGCCCTACGCCCTGCATCCGATGGTAGGAACAACACTGTGACCATCTGTGTCAGCTGCCCACCCAGAGGTGAGTGTTTATAACACACCCAGAGAGCAGAGTTAATGAAAGATGCCCAGGCTTTGGAGAGTGAAGTGCAAAGCCTGTAACAGCGGCAATAAATCCCTGGGAGACGTTTTGTCTGTTGGGAAATAATTGCACGCAGATGCCTGTTCCCAAAGAATGTCGGAATCCCAGTTGCACAATGTGGCAGCTGTAACCCCTGCTCTGCAGGGAGCCTCAGAAAACACCACGTGAATGGGGCTGGTAGGGAACTGCTGCTGGAGAAACGTTGCTCGGGGCCCAGTGAGCCTTCCACTGCTCTCCTGCCATCCCACAGGGATTCCCCTGCATGCATTCCTGCTCAGAGTGCTATCGGAGATGCAGAGCAGGAAGGCTGAACTTCTCAGAGGGTTTTGGAGAGCAGAGGCAGTGCCAGCAACGTGACGGCTCTCTGCCTGTGTCAATAAGCTGGCAGCCTTCACGGTGCTTCCTGTCCCGCTGCCATTCTCTGAGCCCTTCCCTGCTGAGCGTGGAGCTGCAGCTCCTCCAGATTCAAAGGAAATCTGGGGCTCGGGCTGCGCTTTTGCCCAAAGCCAGCAACCTTCGTAGCAGCCGGGCTGGGGCTTCTCATCTGCCCTATCGGTACCGCGTGGGGCTGCCTGCATCCAGCAGGGCTGAGTTCAACACTGCTGCAGCAGACGGGACCCTGCACAGCCGGGTGCCGCCCCACCTCCAGCTCTGCTGTTCTGGACCATAGCTTAAGAGCCATCGCTGTTGTTTCGTCCCCACCAGCAGCACGGGCAGCCCGGCCTGGTGATTTTTCCCATTTCATCTCCGCGCCTTTCTCCAGCAATGGTTTCCCATCCCGGGCTGCTCTGTGTGCAGGAAGCGGGAGCTGCCCCGCTCCGCTCCATTCTCACCGGATCTCCTTCATCCCCAGGGCCGGAGATGCCGCACTCCGCCGCTCCCGCCGCCCCCCGCCCGGCCCCGTTACGCCCTCGGGACCGTTTTCTATGGGTTTTCCGCACTGACTCCGGAGGGCAGGAAGGGCCCCCCCGTCCCGTTACCTGTCGTGCACCACATCCTCGCAGCTAAGCACCACGGTCAGGCCCGACACCGTGGCCATCGTAGCCTGCACCGTCGACACCAGCCTACAAACAGCAGATGGGAACCGAATCAGGGCCAACCGGGTCAGGGCCCATCCCTCCGGTCCCCCAGCCCCGCCGCACCCCGCGCCCGTACCTTCCGCTGAGCAGGACGCGGTCCTTGAGGCTCCATCCCGGGGCGGCCCAACGGAGCGCCCGCACGCAGAACGCGAACAGCCCCGGGAAGAAGGCGGACGCGACAGCCAACGTCCGCCACATGGGGCCCGCGCTGCCGCCACCGCCCGCCGCGGGACCACGGCGCCGGGCGGCGGGAGCCCCGCCCCAGCAAGCCCCGCCCCCCGACGGCAGGCCACGCCCTTTTCGAGACGCGGCTTTTCCCATAGGCCACGCCCGGCACGAGGCCACGCCCCCAGCCCGGCAGGAGGAGCGGGGCGGTCCTCCCGCATCCCGGCGTGCCCCGCGGCCCGGAAGCGGCGCGGCGCCATGGAAGAGGACGAGTTGGAGCTGGCGGCCGGGCTGGAGGCGGCGCTGGAGTTGGCTCCTGCCGTGCAGGCTGCCATCGAGCAGGTGTGGGGCCGGGGGAGCCGCTCCGCACGGGGCCGGGCGCGGGAGGCCGCCGGTGAGGGCCTGCCGGGCTCCTGCTGCGCGGGGCCGGGCCCGCTGTTGGTCCCCGCCGCAGTGAGCGGCCTGTGAGGGGCGGCTCCGCTCTGCTGGGGGCCGGGAGGCTCTTGGTAACGCCGAGCTTCGCTCTCAGTGCCTTTTTAAGCCGAGCGGCTGCGGCTCACCCAAATTCAGGCTGACCTGGGTGAGCGCTGCGTGTGGCAGCCCCGTGTCCTGCAGTGCGTTCCGTGTCCCTGGAGCCACATCTCTGACCCTCGCGGCTCTAGTCGCACGTCTCTTGTTTTCACGTGGGGTCGGCGTATACCTCGCAGTGAGCTGCTGGGTGGTTCTTACTTCAGGAATGGCTGAATGAAGGGCCTGCTGAGGATGGTAGCGCCTTCCATTGCTTCCTATCCCTCCCAGTGTTCCAGTCCTGCTGTGAGTGTTCCTCACGTTGTTTTGGGCAGCACCTGCTGACTTTGCTCAGCAAGTGGGAGCATGCTGGCAAACCTAGGGCAGTTGTTTTTGGTTGGTGGGTTGTGATGAAGATGTAGGAGTAGCAGCTTCCCCAACCAGTGTGGCTGCTGGCAGCATTGTTGTCTGTTTGTGTTTTGAGAGTGAAATCCTTGCTGGCTTTTATCTCCCCTTCACCTCCTTGCTTCAGCTGCTGCTGATGCCTGTGGAGCTTTGGGACGAGCTGAACGTGCAGAGCAGGGCTGGTTGTGGTACTGTGTCTGTGCTCTTAGAACAGACTGATGTCAGAGCGCTTTCCTCGCTCAGGCGTGACCTCTTGTGTACTTAACAGGTTCCTGCTTCTTTTTGGCCGCCGCACAGCTGTTGTGTTGGACAGCTGGGACAGCAGTACTCTGTCAGTAGGTTGTATAAGGTCATAAATCTCAGAATCATTCAGGTTGGAAAAGATCTCTCAGATCCCCAAGTCCAACTTCAGCCCATCCCACCGTGCCCTCTGACTACATCTCTCGGTGCCACATCCCCACGCTTCTGAAACACCCCCAGAGACTTCACCACCTCCAGGTTTTCCTTTAAGCATCCTCATAAAAACACTGCTTTTATTCTCTAAAAGGCGTACAGTGAACAGTGCATGTGCACCGGGCTTTGTGGAGGCTCTGAGTGCCTGCAGAGGGCTGCTATGTTTACTGGGTTTGGTTTTGGCCTCAGAGAGCAGATCTGATCTGATGGCTGTGTAGACATGGAATAAATATGGTAACAGAGAAGAGAATGCAGCATGTTTTAGTGTGGGGGGACAAAGAGCAAACAAGCCTGACAGCTGCATTGCCATTGTTTGAGCTGTTCTGAGGACGGATGAGATCTGTTTGCACCACAGCTTCTCCCTTCCCTTTTCCATGGGCTGCAGGAATCACTCAGCAGATTCTGTTTCTCTCCTTTTTCACGTGAGGGGGGCAAGCCCAAAGTCTCTGGACAACTTGTACAACCATTTCTCAATTTATCATGTTCTGCATTACATGACTGCAAAAAGCAACTCCCCTGTCTGTCACCACAGGGCCCCCGAAGCTCAGGCAGAGAGAAGGGCAAAGTCTCAGCAGGGCTGCCACTTCCAGACAACACAAAAGCATTGGAATGCTTTGAGATGCATAATTAATGGCTCGTGTGTCCTGGGAGTTTCTTGTACATGATGGATTATGCTTATGCTGGCTTTGGAAGCATGCATGTGCATTATCTCTGTGTTAGGAGGGGCTATAATAGGTTGGGGACCCCTGGAGAACACTGCACTGCTGTTTGTGCAGCCTTGTCAGAATGGTGCTGTTGCCCAGTGGTGCTCCATAAAGTTACAAAAACTAAAGTTGATGTGTTGTTGATTGTTTGGTTTTTTTTCCTCCTTTCACCCTTCAGGTATTTCCCAGCCAAGACCCCCTGGACAGAGCAGATTTCAATGCTGTGGAGTATATTAACACTCTCTTTCCCACTGAGCAAGTAAGTTGTGCTCACAGCACACCCCTCTCCTCAGTTTGAAGGGTAACCTGGCTGAAGGCATGCTTAAACCTTTATCTCAGCTTTTTCTTCTAAACATTACTGTGCGTATACTCTGAATACTATGATGATAATCACTTCTTAAATTAGCATTTAATGATATTCACTCATTATGCAGTTTCTTTATATGCAAGGCGTTTGCTGGAGTAAAAGTTCTGCTTTGATCTGGAGGCATAAATTAGCTTTCTGTACTTTGGCAGTACATCTCACAACTTGCTGTGTGTTAATCGTTAGGAATCCTCAGTATTTTTCACCAAATGAGACAGTTGTTGGGTGTGGGATGTCACCAAAGGGTCATCCATGTTTGAAACCTGTTTCTTCTTCTGAGATGTAAGGAATGAGTTGACCACAGGGTCTTTATCCACCCTTGGTCTTCCCCTCATCAGCCCCAGGGGCAGTTGTGAAAGGAGGTATTTCCCAGATGAAGGCTGGACTGGGAGGCAGTTCCATTGCAGGTGTTACCACGTTTAAGACCCTCTGCAGAAGCTGCCTCCTTGGCTTCCAGCTGTCTCTGTTTAGTTTCCTGGTGGTGCTGGCTCATCCTTTTTCCCTTTGCCAGTGCAGAGCTGTTTTTCCTCCCAGTGATACCTGCTGTATCTCCAGCAGCCTCCTGCACCCAAGTGCAGGGTGTTGGGTTCAGCAGGAGGCCAGGGAAGGCCAGAGCTCTGTGCTGCCCACTGGAGGTCACTGTCACCACAGCATTTCAGGACAGCTCCTCCAATCACAGGGACGCCCTGCAGCTGATTTGTTCTGTGTCTTTTTCTCCACCTGTAAAAATCATCGCTCTCCTTTTTGTAAAGTGTGGTGCATAAGAAAGGGTGAGCTGTCACAGCTGATGTGGGTCAGAAGTTTTCTCCTTGTAACGTTCTTTTTTGTTTTTCCTCTTGTAGTCTTTGGCAAACATCGATGAAGTTGTCAACAAAATCAGATTGAAAATAAGGTAAGTGTTTCTCCTTTTCATTGTATCTCAGATGGAGTAGTCTGGTTGCCACCAGGGCTTCATAAGTACAGCTTATACTGTAGCTAATTGGAGTTAATTTGCTTAAAAGACAAGGACAGGGTCAACCTCAAGTCTAATAGAGTGAGAAAGAGACAAAACTATATCACTAATGATAGTTATTTGTATTTTGCTCCTCTTTGTCCCCTTCAGGTTATTTTAGCTGGTGAATTGCAAAGTTGACCTTTGAAAAGCAATGAGCTGGGTAGCAACGGGTACCAAATTTTAGTACAGTTTGGAGGTTGGAAGGACAAACTGTCCAGAATATTTGATTGCTGAGAAGTTTATTTTGTTTGTGAGGTCAAAATAGCAATTGTTAAAGGCTCTCCTTTCATTGGTTATTGTTATTCATACTGTAAATATAAAATGTCAGCAGGAAAAAAAACCCTTAGATTTTCTGTGCAGTTTGGCATTGCCAACTTGAAAGAATTGAGACTGCTCTTTACTGTGTGGAAAAAAAGAAATTGAAACTGACAAGGAACAGCTAACAGTATTGCTTCAGGGAGGAGAAA
Organism: Tetrao urogallus; assembly: GCF_951394365.1. Classification (NCBI taxonomy): domain Eukaryota; kingdom Metazoa; phylum Chordata; class Aves; order Galliformes; family Phasianidae; genus Tetrao; species Tetrao urogallus. The sequence goes on from NC_136833.1 coordinate 7,172,534, forward strand.
TGCTAGAAGCTCCAGTTAAGTTAGGTAATGGGTTTTTATTTTTGCAACAGGAATTTCAAATTGTGTAAGATACTGATGTCCCACAGAGAGAAAGAGGGAGGAAGAAACTTGAGTTTGGTGTTGGTTGGTAACAGCAGCTTTCCGTTTTTTAATGCCTTGTGTAAGTCTCAAAGTTCCCAGCTGATTGGGCGTATTGAGAACGGATTTGACACGATAGTTTTGTTTTATTTTATCCAGGAAGTTGGATGACAGCATTCGAACTGTAGTGAGAGGACAGACCAACGTGGGTCAGGATGGCAGGCAGGTACGTGCGCCTCATCGCAGGCGAAGCCAGCGGTTCTCATCTTGTGATGCTGCATTGAGGGTTGCTTTGGCGGGCAGAAACCTGCTCTCATCATGAGGGGGGTGTTTCTGCTGCCTTTTGCCCTGCTGACTCCCTGAGGTGCTCATGGAGCAGCTGTTCTAACCTGCTTTCTGATCGCCCTGCAAAGGGAAGCAAATGAGAAATCAATTTCATAAAGCAAGAGCAAGAACAGGAGGCTTGCAGCTGTGCCATTATGTGGCTAATTATAAACTAACTGGATTAAACAGGTAAAAACACATTTGCTGTTGAGTAACAATCAATAAAAGGATATTTTGCCTTTTAACTAGGCTGTTTGCTGAGGTATCCAGGGCTGCTGTGACTGAGCTTGATGACTGACTGCCAGTTCATCTTGCGTATCTTATTCAGCTCCCAGGTTTTCATTTGTCTTTGTCTTGACAAATGTGTTTGCTCAGAGTTATGGTATTGACCAGCACAGCTCTGGCTGTGGTGTTTGTGAACACTGAGCTTGGACTCTGTGATATTGGATTTTGAGGTATCATTTGGTGCATCTGTATTTCCTGTATCTGTTCAGACCAGGAATATTAATGTCTCGAATCATCCATCATTCTACTTTCTTCTGTGTAAACAATGATTCTTGTGTTTTAGTGCTGGATTTAAGAATAAGTTGCTGGGTCATTGCCTATCCAGAAGGGCTTCTCCAGCAATTCTAATCCTTGCTGCAGTAGCAACTGGTGTGTATTTGTTCTGTTCCTGTGATAGTACCAGCTCCAATTTCACTGTTTTTTCCCTCTTACAAAGTCTGTTGTGTTGAAGGAATAATTTCTGTGCAGGCAGACTGGATGTTAAGGCTGAGCAGGAAGTGGGGAGAAGCTCTGCATGGGGAACAGAAGCAACTGAAATTAAAACATACATCGTTGGCTGACCTCCAAGGGGCTGTTTGTGCAGCCCTGTATTCCAAAAAAAAAGAAAGGAAAAAAAGCCATTCCTGTGTTTTGACATATTTCCACTCCTTGACACACTGAGACCCCAAAACGGTGCAGTCCATCCTTTCCTTGGAAACCTGTGCTGTGAACAGAAGTGCCCATGAACCTTGCTATTGCAGCTGCTTGAGCTCAGAATGCTGTGTGATTACTGAGAGATTGGATCTGAAAGGTGTTTTGCAAATACCTCTTGCCTTCAGTGAGGTTCTCACCTAACACTGCACCATGCAAATGGTAATCAGAGTTATCTGACTGCGTGGTATCAGAGCTGAAGGAGCTGTACTTGTCTGGGGGGAGAAATAGTACCGTTATTTTTTGATCTCTGACTTCCCAGGGAAACCTCAATCTCAGATGCAGGGGTAGGACAGCAAAACAGTGCCTCTTTGAGCCCAAGGGAGCCAGGAGAGATTCCCTGCCAAGCCCCCTTCTGTGCTGTCCGTGTTAACTGTGCCAGCACTGTGTATGTGTGGGGCACCCAAACGGGGCACATAAGCAGCTACTGTCCTTGCAGAGCACATGCCATGGAAGAGAAGCTGATTCAGGGCACTCAGCCTTGGCTTTTCCATCTCCTGCCAGCTTGAACTGCCAAATGGCGGACTGAGAGTCTCATGCAGGCTGTTGGTTCAAGTACTGCCCAAATCCCTGGGATTACATATAATTTTGCTAGCATAGTAGGAATCCAGTGATACCTAGAAGACAAACCAAGGCTATTTAGCCTATAACAGTTTGTATTCTCTTTGAGTGTCATTTACCAAAGCTGCCAGCAATGTAGCTTTCCTCAGCCTTGCTGAGAGCTGCACCTTCACAGCTGTCCAGGAGAGGGGAGCCCAGCCTTGCTTTTCGGAGCAAAGTGGTGTTTTGCACGATAATGGAGTGCTACCAATGCAGAGCTGTCTGAGTAATGCTGTGTGCTCTTCTCCCAGTTAGAACAATCTGAATCCATCAGGCCCAGCGGTGAGTGTGTGGAAAGCAGCTGTGGGAACGTGCTCTCCATGCTCCTTAAGCAAAAAGAGACCTCAGGGTTTAGTGAGTTCAAAATCATTGCAGATTGAGCCCCTGCACTGCCAGTGTTTGAGTCCCCTGTGCTGGTGGTGTGGCAGTGGGTGACATTTGTGTCCCATCTCTGGGGGTGAGACAAGGAAGCAAGTCTGGGTGGTGAATGGTTGGTGTGGGAAGGATGCCAGAGCAGCTTTTTATCATTAGTCTTTAAGTTTTAAACAGTTTCCCAAGTAGTCTTCATCACGTGCTTGTATCAAATGGCATTTAGGTATTAGAAAAAGCACCTTTTAAATCTACCAAAAAAAAAAAAAGTCAAACAGATGTGGCCCCAAAGAGTTACTTAAGTGGCTCTAAAGGCAGGAATGCTCTCTTGTCTCTGTGGAGTGTCTCGGTTCAAAGCATCTGCCTTTGAAATTTTGCCCTAGAATTTCCTCCGAGTGCAGGAGCCTTAAAATAGTCTGGCTTGTTTGGCTTCCCCTTCCTGGTGAGATATTTCAGTGGAGAAATCTGCAGACAATACTGTGAACTCCAGAAATTAACTCACTAATAATCCTTTTATGGGAGGAAACAACAGTTGTGGGTGGAACATTCCTCTGCAGGGTGTAACAGCATTTTCCTTGGGAGTCCCAGACTTGGGCTATTTTGATGCCTTGGGAGAGGCTGGGAATGCAGAAGCTGCCATGGTTCTGCTGTAGCAATCCATGGTTCCAGCCTGTGGATTTTGGGAGCCAGCATTATCCTGTTTTCCCTCAGTGAGGTTTTTCTTCAGCTCTGCTGCTAAGCTGGAGTCTGAGCTGACCTTGCTGAGAGCTCTTATTGTTGTGGCATAATTTCCTCTTTGCCCCAGGGTGTAGTATAAAAAGTTCCCATAGATTTTTCCACTGGATGTGTAACGCACTCGGTATGTTTTTATTTGTCACTCTTTAGTTGTGTTTATTGCTGAACCTTCTACATCGCCTGGCTGTAATTTTTTTGACAGCTGCTGACATGCCTGTGCTCTTTGTTTGGCTGAAGCTGCTTCACCTATCATGCACTGCCCTTGTAACAAGCAGTCTCTGCATTTGCCATCTAGCTTCATTAACCCTTGGCTGTATCTGCTCAGCCAGACACAGGTGCCTGCATCAGCAAAGGCGAGGCAGCTTTCTGCAGTCCATTGGGGAAGGAAGTGTGAACCTAGGGAGCATTCTAGCATCCCCCCTGGTTTTATGGCTTTACAGTTTGAGTCTTAAAACAATAATAATAATAATAATAATAAAAAAAACCCTTTGGCTCTGGTCCACCTTCCCTTTCTAACTTGTACACCCAAAATGACTGAATTTGAGTAGGGAAAGACTGTTCTAAAGAAAAGCTTTGCCATTCCTAGAATGGATCCACTGGAGGGAACCCTCCAGGACCACCTAGTCCAACAGCCTGAGCCCTGCAGGGCCAAGCAGCAGTCGCTGCTTCCCCAGACACCTTGCAGCACTGTGCATACCCTGGTGCATTGGGACTCTGGCTTAGTCAAAGTGCTGCAGAAGAAGTGGAAGTGCCCTGTGCTGGGAAAGCCTCGCGTGTTTTTCATGGCTGAAGATAGTAGCTGATAGCTCAGATTGCTTTGCTTGGCTCCTGCTTCTTTGCTTTGCTCCATGAGAACAGTAAGTTGTTTTTTTTCTGAACTGCAACGGCGCAGAAAAGAGGTGGCAGCTGCTGTGGTTAAAGAATACAAATATATTCTTGCTGCCCAGCCTGAACTCAGCACAGCAGTAGACGGCTTAATTAGTCATCCCATACTTTGGTAACCACTGCTGTCCTCCCTCACTGCATGTAAAAATAAACATGTCTGAGCTCTGCAGCTGTGCAGAGTCCCAGGCGGTCCTGTGTGCTGCAGCCTCCGTGGAAGGAGGAGATGTGTCTGGCATAGAGAAATGCCCACGGGTTATTGGGATTGACAAGGTCATAGATGGAATGATGGGAAAGACTTCTTTCTTGTTTTAATAGGAAGCAGGAAACGTGTTGCAGAACTGATAGAGGGAGGAAAGGAGAGATGAAGATGAGTGGCGAGCAGGAAAAGAGAGTGATGTGCAGATGCTGAGGATGGCAGCAGGAGAATGGTGCTCCCCTTCTGGTGGTGTCAGCCTGGCTGCTCACAGTTCTTACTGACATGGCCACTGGTGGGTGCAGCAGTAGGCAGAGCTGCCTTTGTGCAGTGCCTGCATTGCATAACCATGCTTAGCAAGCAGCACTGTTGCTTCAGGTCCCTTTCCACCCCCCACCTGTTTGTGTTGGGGCTTGATGATGTTCGTGGTCTTTTCCAGCCTTAGTGGCTCTTTGATTCTATTCTGAAACACAACCAGGCAAGTGGTAGCTTTCACTGTGTGTTTTAAGGTGATGAATGGATGAAGGATAAATTGCTGTGTCATTTTATATATTAAAAAGGAAAAGTCACACCACAGGTTCTCTAAGATTCCAGCCCAGCAACTGAAGTCCCAATGTTCTTTCATAACCAGTGAATAATCACCAGAAATTGAGCTGCCAAAATGAATAAAAAGTGAGAATCATTTACAGCCATTTCCCTAGTGAGTTGTGACAGTTGGGCAATGTCCTTCCCCTTGAAGAGGCGCGGAGCTTTTTCTAGCCCAGAACATGTTTACTGAAAAGGATTTCAGGTGGCTGGCAATGCCAAGAAGAAATAGTGCTGCTTATTATCCTCCTGGCTCCTGGCCATTAAAACTGGCATCTGCAACTGCACAGAGAGGTCGGGCAGAATTTCTGCCATCTGCCACAACGCTCAGTTCAAGGCAGGTCTGAGTGTGACCTTGCCTTGTGCTCCTATGTCAGGAGGTGATGGATGCCCGTGTCACTGCCCTGCCACCCAGGGCTGGGCACCAGGTCACGTTTTGTGCAGGCAAAAGACATTTTGTTCGTGACAGTGCATGCTGCAAAATGAGGCTGGGCTGTGCCACAGCCCAGTTTGGTTTGGATGCCAGCAAAGCGAGAAATCCAGCCTGGAAATAGCAGTCCTGACAACAGGCAGGAGGTTCTGTGTTACTGCGGAACTTATTCATTTCGATTTTTCCCTCTTTCTTTCCTTTTTTTGTTATCTTCTATTTTTGATGTGTGTTCAGGAGTTGAGCACTATGTGAGGTATCACCTCTTGCTTCACACCTCCTGTCGGCCAGTGTTTGTGCAGCTGTTCTGAGCGCAGGTTTTGATTTCTAAGCATGATTCAGGGGTTAAGTGAAGGAACAAAAGCAGCAATTTTAAGCTTGGTGCAGCCTTGGACATAATCTGTTGATTTAAAGCATCCTTAGTGCAGCCTTAGTGGTTAGAACTAGAACTGATGACAGAAAATTGTATTCTTTAGCGATGATTGTGGTAGTTACATAGTATTTGATCGAGTCCTAAGGTTGAAATTTGCTAAAATTAAAGCCAGGGGTGCTGAGCCCATCAGATTTGTCTGCCCAGGGAAGCATCTGGCTGTCTGTGTGCTGTCAGAAGGCTCCCGTGGACCAGCCCCTCTGCTTGAGTGCTACAGCTGGAGCTGCAGTGGTTTATCCATAGCTGTGAAACTTAAAGTCTTCTCTAAAATGAAATCAGGCTGAGAATAAAAATGTATTTCCACCCTTTCTCGGTCTGGAGAGACTCTTTGTGTGATATTTCAGTGGCACAAATCAGGAGTCTGGTCACAGTAAGCACGAATTGCTTTGAAATCTCTGTAGCTGAGGCTCTTTGAGAGTTGGGAATGGGAACTTGTTTTCAGTCATGGTCCAGAGGCGTTCATTGATCAGGGCTGTAAGCGTGGCAGCAAATGAAAGGAGCATTAATACTCTGTGCTCAGGAGCGGGGACCAATCCAGAAGCATTAAATTCTCAGCATCCTGACCGCAGCCCGATTTGTAACATTAAAAATTCATTTGGATGCTGAGAATTTGGCAGATGTGTCAAGTGTCTATAAAGTACTTAGCAGAGGGCAGCTTTCTGATGTGAGTAATGACATCCAATTGAAATATATATTGGCCAGAATCAAATAAAAGGAGCGTGTCTCTAGAACACCACCAGTGAGCATATGGAAGCTATCAAGGTATTTTAACTGTTACTGGGACAGAACAAAGCTGACTCAGTCCTAAATCTCAGAGTTCCCAAAGCAAGCAAGCTGCCTCTGAAAGTGTGCTCTTTCCCCAAATGAATGATATCTGGTAATAACACTCTCCTTTAACTGCCCTGTTTGTGTGACTCCTGGCACTTTGTTGACTTGCTCCAGTGCAGGGACATGTAATGCCTGGCTGGGAGGGATGGGACAGCACCGTGGCAGATGGTGAAGCTGTGTCTTGGGTAGAGTGGGGGATCATAGAGTCGTAAACTTTGGAAAGACCTCCAAGATCACCAAGTGCAACCATCACCCCATCACGCCCAATAAACGTGTCCTCAAGTGCTGCATCTCCATGATGTGACACCTGGGCCATACCTGCTGTCCTCCTGGGGTGACAGCCACCATGGCTGTGTTCCCCTGCAGAGCTGCGGGGATTTGCAGGCTGTCACTCAGGCTTTGTTTTGTGGCTTGGCCATTGTTGCTATGGCTGTAAATCACTGCAGGGTTAACTTTCAAAGGAGCTTCACTTTGAAATACTGAGTTAAAGTTCATGTTGGCATTGCACTGTTAAACTCAGTCTCTTCCCACCTCTCACTCAGGTTATTTATTTTCCCCATTTTGCTGGTTGGGAGATTAAGCTGAAAGATGCCACAAGAGATGATGCCCTCAGAACTGCTTGGGTCAGTGCCAATGAAGATATTTTGCAGGCAGTTTTTTCTTAGTGATTCGTGCTTTACCTTTACTCCCCTGCTGTTCTGTAGTGTGTTTGATGGGCTTGCTCCTGCTGCATCTCAGGGTGAAGAGGTTTAAAGAGCTGTGGCTGGTTGGTGTGCTGTGCTTTTTTCCTGCTGCTTTACAGAATGTGATGACTTGTGGAGCTCAGTGTCTGCCTGCCTTACCTGGGCTGGATGCAACTGGGCTTTCCAGCTCCTGGGTGAACTTCTCAATGTTCTGCTCTTCATCCCTGCTGTTAACCCAGGAGCAGGGGAGCTTCGTTGCATTAACACAGAGTGGCTGAGAAACAGGGCCAGGTAAAAGTGCATCACATTAAATGAAAAGATCCTCTTCCTCACTCCAAGAACTGGCTGAAGAAAGCCAGAGCAGGAAAAAAAGCAGAATGCCCAAAGCCTGTTGCTTTGTCCTGCATGCTCTCCCTGCAGCCTCTTGCAGTGTTGCTGCCCTCTTTCCTCAGTGTACCACTGCTGGGTGCCCTGGGACGAGTAGCTGTGGCCTCTGTGGGCAGCAGGCTCCTGCCAGAGCTGTTCTCAGCTGCTGCTGGGCATTTGGGGACTGCAGAGGTTGCATCAGGTTTCATAAATAACACTGCTGGGTTAATTGTAGCTTGCAGGCTCAGTTGCTGATTAGAGTCATATGATGTTGTTCCAGTACATCGCAAGCTTAATTTCAACATCCTCGTTTCATATAACCATGGGTGATGACATATCTGGTATTTCTTCATTTATTAGTAGTCCTCAGCCCTTGAGATGCTTTAGGAAAGGAAGTGCAATAACTTCTGTACGTCAGCTGGGAGTGCCATCAATTTGCACATAGGGCGAGGAGACAAATTGGTGCTGCACAGCAAAGCCTGCGTCAAGCCACAGAGCAAGGCTGGTTGCTGCTCTTTATCATGTAAACCAGTTTTTTCTGTCCTTGAGAGCAATTCCTATTCTCTTGGTATTGTTCTGCTTTTAGAATTTCTGTCCAAAAACAAAAGCTGTAACAAAATGCTTTTAACATTCATGATTCACTGTCTTTACAGGAGCAGAGCGTGGCTTTACTGGAAGGGAAAGGCATTCTTACCAAAATATAAAGTGTGGTCTTTAACACATCTGCAGTTTCCCATCTCTCATTTTTATAGGCAAGAGAATAATCGTTTATATGAAGTAAAAAAAAAAAACCAACAACTTTATTATGCCTTAAAGAATTAGACCTGCTTTCCTTCCTTGGATTGTCGATTCCTTCTCCCTGAGTAAGGAGCACTGCTGATCAAATATGAGGTGGTTTTGCTCTTTGCATTTCTCTACCTTCACACTCAGCAGAACGGTGGAGTGATTTGGTTTAATTTATTTCCTTCCCACACGTGCAATATTTTACTCTCAGATGCTGCAGTTGAAATGTTGCAGCCAACATTTTTCATTGGTTTCCTGAAAGAAGAACCATTACAAGGTTTAATTAGGCTTTGTGAGCTGAATAACACTTGCAGTTCGTTCTCAGCTTCCCCTCAGATCTATCTAACAGTGCCTTTCTGATTAAGAAAAAGGGATTTACATACAGTGTTACCTTGGGCAAATCTGATGCATGCTTCAAGAGAAATATTTTCATCTTTATTATAGAAACTATATTAAAAAAAACCTGCAAGCACATTGATGAACTAGTTTCTTGTAACTCAAAAAAAGAAATGTGCAGCTCATTCACGAGAGCAGCCCCTTGAACTAGTTGCAGATTTATGTCTCGATGGCTGGGCAAGTCTTTGCAAGCAAGTTTCAAGAGATGAAATGAGTGTTTATGAGCAGTTCTGTGTGTGTGGTTTTTGTTTTTCTTAGCAGCTGTAGGAATGCATGCCCTCCCCTGAGATGCACACACAACACGGATCAGTCTCTCCCCACATTCTGGCTGTGCTGCTTGCACAACAGCAAGAGGCCTCGGGGCACATGTCATCTCCTTTGTGCTTTCCAGAATCTGTAAGGAGGTAAAAGCAACAAGTGTCAGGACCAGGTGATGACACCAGTTTGCCTTTTCTTGGCAGTTTTCAGTGTAGGAGAACAAAACCCTGTTTTAATTTGCTCAGCATACCGGAGGCAGCGTGCTCATTTCCTCCAGAGTGCAGGAGGACCACGTGCCTCAGGTACAGAGCTGGCTTCTTTATGCAGGCCTCCTCAGACCCTGGGAGAAGCAGTGCTGTGTGCTCAGTGGCTCACAGAGGCATGGGCTGCAGCCAGGGGCTGGGACTGAGCACAGAGGCTGCAGTTAAATATGTTGAAAGGACCATTCTTTGGTTTGCGTTTAATTCACGTGCCTTTAAATGGGATAGAAAACCTTATTCCAAGAGGGGGCCAGGCTGGAGCCAAATGAGAAGGTGGTGGTGTTCATTTCTAATAGAGCTGTCCCTGTAGCTTGGTGGAGTGCTCATTTCAGTTATTGAGCATGCCGTGCGATAGCTGTGCGACACTAATGGATAAAGTGTTAACTTTCACATGATTCAGAAGATATTTCAGAGGAGACTTTCCTCCTCTGGAAAATGAATTATCAAGCGTTTCCAGCTTTTAGACTTTATTGTAATGCAGCTACATTCCAACAAAACCTCCTGGCAGATAGTTTGCTGATGCGTTTTTAAGGGAAGATGTGTTATGTTTCTTTGCTGGAGGAGCCTGCAGCTAGCACCATAACCTTGGTCATGGGGCTGGATGCAAAAGGAGGGACAGAAGCCTTTCTAACAGCGGGAAACAAAGTGGAACTGGAGCTGGGAACGTTATCAGAGCAGGAAAGCAAAATGGGATGAGTTACTGCAGAAAGCAGATTGTGAATGTGTGATTTTTGGATGTGTGGCTCCACTCCCTGAGTCCACATGGATCTGCACTGCCTGGGTAAGGGCAGATGCACCACGGCTACATGAAGGGGACCAGAAGTTTGCAGGAAAATAGCACAAAAATCCAAACCAGCTCTTTTCCATGCTAGATCTCTGTAGGTACTGCAAAACTGTCCTGCAAAACTTCTGCTTTTGCTGTGTGCCTGGGATCAACAGAATAGGCGTTGGTCTTCCAGCAGGATGGTATCCTGCTAACAGTACTCTGTGCTCTGTATGTTGTGCATTTTTGATTGAGAATTGATCAAGCAGAGAGCTTTTAATCAGAGGTTTCCTTTCCCTGCTCTAAATGCTTATTGATCAGGAGGAAGCTCTACTTATTTTTCCGCACTTAGTGAGTGGACGCGCACTGCAGCAACCTTAACCCCAGTGGATCATGTCACCACGGTGCTTCCGTGGAACATCCCAATCAGATTTTACTGAGCATTATTGTGAGGTGGTTATGGAAGCACCAGTCCACTCAGGCTGAAATCCCACCCTACCCCTTGCTGTAGGTTGGCTTTTGTTGCGCTGATGATCTTTTCTTTGTAATAACACAGCTCCCCTTGCTGACCCAGCCCAGGATGCTGTGAGGAACAGCTGTACGTTCTTAAAGGTGAAAACTATTTGTGAGCTTTCTCTCCACTCTGACCTTGTATTTTTTTTTTTTTTTTTCAGGCCCTGGAAGAAGCCCAGAAAGCCATTCAGCAACTCTTTGGTAAAATTAAGGATATTAAAGACAAGGCTGAAAAATCAGAACAAATGGTGAGTAGCAGTTTCCCCTTAGCCTTTAAAAGGGATAAGACACTGATTTTTGCTTCAGTCCTTATTAAGCAGGGAACGTTTTTGTCTTTGGATGTAATTTGCTGTCAAGCTTGTGTTGAGCCTGTACCCTTGTCCTTGTGTCAACTTGGCTGTAGAACCAACATGGAGTTCCTAAGGAAAGAGAGAGCCCTTCTTGGCTCCTTACAGTTTTGATGCTTGATATTTAGCCAGATTGCTGTTTTTTCATTCACTAGGTTAAAGAAATCACACGGGACATCAAGCAGCTGGATCATGCCAAGCGCCATCTGACCACCTCCATCACCACCCTCAACCACCTGCACATGCTGGCAGGGGGAGTGGACTCACTGGAGTAAGCACGTGAATTTTAGTGGCACTTTGACCCTGCTGAGTTCTTGATTTCAGAGCAGGCCTATAACAGCTGCTTATATCTCTGGAGGGAAGTTTACTTAATAGGTTGGGAATGAGAGTCTGGCTTCATGAAAGTGTAAGGCAGTCTGTTGAGTTAGGTGTCATCACCAAGGATGTGCAATTCAGAGGTTTGGGGGAATTCTTAGCAGTCTCAAACTGCAGTGGGATCTCTCTTTCTGAAAGGTCTGCTGTAGTTCTGAAAACAAGTTCAGAGAGGCCTTGCAGCTTGTGCTGTGTACAAAGTGGGATTAGATGTTTCTAATAATCCTTCCTGGTTGTCTTTTTTTTTTTTCCTAATGTGCTTGAGGAACGCACAGGCTGAGGAAGTTCAGCTTTTACATGTTGCATCTGTGAAGCTGCAGGACCCAAGCACAGCCTGTTCTTGGATTGCAGCAAATTCTGCACGAACGCTGGGTTGTCAAGTGGTCAGAATTAAATTTTACTTGGGCTGCTGTCTCCGATGGAATGATCCGAAAGGTTGAAATAAAAATCAAGTTGGTTCTTCTATCAGTTCCCTGTGAAAATTATTAACAGAAAAGCCAAGGCTAATGGCTTTTCAGTGTAACAGTTCTCCCTGTGAAGCTTTAACTCACACTTTGTGTGTGCCATGATGGACAGCACAACTCAGGTCATTACAGTGAAATAGCATTTACTGCCTCCGGACCCTTGCTGGGAGGAGGATGCGTTGGGTAGTTTACACGTTCTTTGCCAAGTGTTGGTTTGGACATTTATGTTTTCTGCAGCGTTGTTAGATGTGTGCTGGATTGGTTTATTTTAGCATCAGTTAAGTGAAATTTTAATGCTGTATTGGAATGTTAATGAAGAATTGTGTATTTTAGAAAAATGAATGTCAGCAGAGGCCATATGGATGAGGTAACCTGGGAGCTGCCACCCAGGATTTTCATCAAACTCCCCTTTGTAAATGTTTAATTTCCTCTGCAGGGCTATGACCAGAAGGAGACAATACGGGGAAGTTGCCAACCTTCTACAAGGCGTTGTGAATGTGTTGGAGCACTTCAACAAATACATGGGGATTCCTCAGATTCGACAGCTTTCTGAAAGGTAAAACGATCAAGCACTGACCGCTCACATCCCTGCTGTGCTGGAAAGTTAGGCAAAGCATTAGGCAGAAGCAGTTCCTAAAGATGGTGGCCCTTTGAACCCATGGTTGTGGCAAACCCTGAGGTGAAGCTTTCTTTGCTTCCTTACCCTCAGTGATGCAGTCGGTGACGGGGTGAGTTGTAGTGCAGATCCAGAAGGAAGTGCCTACTGCTCTCAGCAGTGGAACGTGGCAGCTTGATGTGACAAAGCCACCAGCTCTCCTGGGTCTTGGCTTTGGTTTGACTTTGCATTTGGGTTTCTCAGGAACAGGGCCCTCCCTCTTCTAGGTAACGTCTGTCCCAGCCCAAACCTACTCTTCCTGCTTTACAGCAGGCTTCACTTCCCTTGCACCACACGCCTGACGTTTACTTAACAGCCTGCTGTAGTGCTGAGCACAGCTCAGAGGTTAAAACCACTTATTAACATTAGGGATGAACCTTCTTAATAATGCAATCATATCTGATAGCATTTCTTTCCAGCTTGCAAATTGCACATCTGTCATCACCATCCTGTTGATATGTGAGGCTACTTTGCTCATTACAAAGGTGGCTAGAGGAGTCTCCCAGGCACTAATTAATTTAGTGGTGACTCCCTTTGCTAAGATGGCAGCTGTACTGTGTAGTGATGGAAGCAGTGTTTGAGTGATAACTGTAATAATTCACTGTCAGTCTGTTGGACTTCCTTTGTGGTATGGATACCTCTTCCAGAAAACCCAGGTGGAACTCATGACACTGAGCAAAGTAAAGATCCACCCTAAATCGAGAGGGAGAGGTGGAGCCTTGTTTTAGCAAAGTATTTGGCCATAAGCATTTGCTTAAATGAGCATCAAAGAGAGATAAATTCAGAAGAGCGCTGACATTTGTTTAGGTTGTTGTCTGTTCTGACCTCATGCTCAGGAAGATAACTTGATTTATTTTCTCCCAGATTGGTAGTGACAGAAAGCTGCTGTCATTGGCCATGGTAAGGCCACAGATAATTGAAGCCTCTGTGCAGAATTCTGGCTGGCTTTCCCCTTCTAATGGACAATTATTTAATGCTTTCATAGTTGCTGATAATTAAAGAGATACTGAGTCGCACCAGAGAGACTGGCAGAGGCGTGGAGGAGAACTTCCTTTGTTTTTGTCTCCTTTCAAGATGAGGGTCAGAAAAGCTCAAGACTCTCTCCTATTTTTAGCACTGCTTTTAGGGCTTTTCTTCCAGTATTTACACAGCACGAGTTGCACCATCTGGTAGTGATGGAAGATGCTGCTGGTGGGGTGAGGAGGGCTGCACGGCTGGTGCTGGGAGCTCTGCACTGCTGACACCCGGGGCAGGGAGGTCTGCCTGAGGCCATGCCCAGTTGCAGCTTGACTCCATGTGGAGGTAGGAGGGCCCAGCTTGGAGCTGAGTGTCCTCTCTCTTTGCTTGGAAACACTTTCTGGATTCATGAAACATCAAAGGAAGTGTACCGGGCTCCTCTCAGTGCTATTTTCAGGCTGAAATTGCTGGGGTTTGGTATCTCCTGGGTTGGTTTAATAGTGCAGCTGAAGGCTCTCCTGAAAGCAAAAGTGCATGGGTAGGTTTTGGCACAGACAGTAACCAAAGTTTATTATATACAGTAAATCTATTATATGCAGTGCTGAATGAGCAGATTCTCTCTTTAATAAAGAGCCTTTCTTCCTTGGTGTGGATGGAGCAAAGCCAAATATAAACAGGAGGCCATGGGAAGGAGAAGTGCCTGCTTGGTGTTGTTGGATGGGAGCTTTGTCATGGGGTGCTTGATTCAATCGAAGTTCCTGCTCCTGGATGCTGTGAAACTAATGATGTGTTTTCAGGGTTGCTTTCCACCTGCTCTGTACCCTTGAAAACAATCAAAAATCCCATTGTAAGCATTCATTGGAAACCTGACTGAATGCTCAGTTGGGTTCTTGCGGAGGTCCCGTTGGGTATTCATGTACAAAATAACACAGTTCACATCCAAAAGAGAATATTTTCTTAATGATATTCCTAAAATGACTTCAAATTTGGTGTAATGGAAGCTGTTTGTCAGAGCAGAAAGTGATATTTTGTTCTCAGTTCCCTTCTGTTTTCCCTCTGTAGAAGGAGCTACAATTAGCGGTCACCAACCCACCCATGCATGTTGCTGAAGCCTGGCAGAGAGTGGAGAAAAGCTTGGAAAGTATTTCCAATAAAGATGATGCTAAGTTGTTTGCCCCAGCAAAACGGGCTCGCTCAGCCCCTTTGCATCCCAACAAGATGCCAGGCATGGTTTAAGATTTCTGGTAGCTTTGGCTGAAGCAATTATGGCTTCTAATAATTTCTGTCATTTGAGATTTAAGTGTGAGGTTTGTTTTGTTTCGTGGGTGTTTTTTTTTTTTTTTTAAATATTATTATTTTTGTGGTGGAGAAACAGAACAAAAGCCACTAATAGTAAAACTAAAGTCAGGAAAACAAAAATCTCTAACCCTCATGTAACCAAATGTTTGGGGGGAGGTTGGCTGCAAGTACCTAAAGCTCCAGCTGCTTTGATTTCCCTACACTACCCTTCTTGTGCAAAGCATGCAAGAATGTGCTGGAACTTATTTTGCTGTTTTGCCATCAAGAGATTATTTTGAAGCAGGTCAGGTTTAAAAGAAGATATTTCTCTTAGCATCCCAGCTCTGCAAGGCATTCGTGCAAGTTTCTTAATTGAAGGATATGAGAATCCCCATTAAGAATACCCTTAAGTACTTTCCTGAATCAAAGCCTAAAACAACAAAGCCTGTGGACAGGGCTTTTAACTGCCTGACCGTGCCTCTCTTGGGTTTGTTGAGTCTTCAGGAATCTGGCTGCTCTGCTCTTCAGTGCTTGCGCTGCAGCTGCTGCCTGATGGGAAGTTCCACAGCTAATGGCTGCAGTTATTTATACAAACTCATTCATTCCTGTGAAATTCAAGACTTCTTGTTTCTTCATTGAAAAGATGCACTTTTTCAATCCATTTTAAGCATCTTTTTGTTTTGTTTTGGAGGAGGATAAGAGGGCTTTGTTCTGTGATGCTTTCTCGCATTAATTGATGGGGTTTACTTGTGCAGTCTAAGCAGGATTATGGTTGCAGTTTGGCTGCTGGGCTGAGTTGTCCTTGCTTAAATTTCTTGCTCCTTCTGTTTCAGCATTTAGCGCATCTCTTTTGTTTTGCAGCTATGAGGGTGTTAGCTGTGGATCTCTACCTGGAAGGATATTTGGGTTCCCAAACATTCCTGTGAAGCAGAGAGCTTAAGTGAGACTTGTGTTTGACATCACAGGCAGGAGGCTTTTCAAGCAGAACCTCCACAGAGAAATCCCAGATAAGAAGGGTCGTACATACAGCTAAATCATTATGAAGTCACATTTCAACCATAGCTTTGGAAGGACTAGAACTTTCTCCATTTGGCAGCGTTCATTTAGCCAGGCCTTTCTCCAGCATTGTCAGCTCAGCTCTTGGTGTTCCAGTGAAACGAACCTGGAAGGGGCAGATTAAACAAACAGATCAGTCCTTGTTGATGTTGAGGATTCGTAAACAAGAAAGAAACCAAACAACAGATTCTTTCCACAGTGTGAACAAATGCCTTCACAAAACCCATCCTTTGAAACATATCAGTCTCAATGGAAAAATCTGCTGTTTTGAGTAATCAGTTTAGTCCTTCAAGTGTTTCCAGCATTATAAAAAGTGATGGAAGAATTCAAGGGCTGCAGAGGGGTGTGAGGGTCTGACTGCTTGTTTTGGCTGTTTCCAGCATGTGTAGGCATTTCCATTTCACTCAAAGTATCAATTAAGCCATATTGACTTTTATTTCTGGAAATTGGAAGCCTTATTCTCTCAGCTAAATAAAGAGCGTGATTGTGGTCTCGTCAAACCTTTTCATCCATTTCATACCTTTGCTCTTATGCTTCTTAAGTTGGGATTTATAGGATAAAATTGCAGCCAGCACAGTTCACATGGATGCATTTAAAAATAGGTCGGTGCACCTGGAACTGTGAAAGGTTCATTATGAAGATGGAGACGTTCGTGTTAGAAACGTGCTTTCTGAAACTCGATCAACATCCACAAATGTAAAGACCTGGCATTAAAGGCACTGTGCTGATTTCTCAGCTGATTAACTGGCTGTTATTGAAATACTAAATTTCAGCAGCACGAGAGCATCAAGGACTTGTATTGATGCTGTACAGATGGAGTTGTCATCCAAGTGTCGTTCAGGGAGAAAATACTTTCACAGTTTTGACATAATGCCTTCTTAGTGTGGGTGGTTTTTTCTTTCAGGCTGCTTTTTTTGTCCTTTAAGAAAACCTTGTGGAGCTGCTAGCTTTTTCAGTCCCCTTCAGAGCAAGGTGTGCAAAATGGAACAACGTTGTGTCTTTTCTGTCATCATCAGGGTGAAGGCAGCACAGAATGAATTAGGACAGCAGATCCTGGCTGACTTTGAGGAAGCCTTTCCTTCCCAAGGTACAAAGGTAAAGTTCTCACTTGCTGAAACCTTGCCAACAGAATTGGCCTCAGCTTCTACCTCATTTTACTTCTGGATCATCGTGGTGACTTTCAAAGTCAGACTATTGTTAGAACACAACTGTTGTAGTGAGGTCTGCATGCTAGTCAAGGAATACCCCAAGCACTGTGTGTGACCATATAGACCGCAATGGGGCCATGAACCCTTAGCATCTAACCCAGGTGTGTCTCTCCATATTGCTGCTTATTTGTCAGACACGAAAGGTCTGTGCATGTCCAGGGGAAGCCAGGCACCAGCTGTCTGTTGACACGCTGCCATCAGATTTGTCTCTGGTTTACTCAGCACAGATATAGATCTGGGCAAAGGCTAAGGCAGCAAGCGTGCTTCCCCCAAATTATGAATCCAAACGTTTGGGAGCAATATGGGTGTAGGTGTGAAATAGAGTTTATTCTAAAGAAAATGCTAGTTTTGTCTTTCAAAATACCAGCTCTACTGGTTTCTTCACAAAACTAACAGAAGTACAGAAAGGAGGAAAGTAGTTGGAACAGATTCTTGGTGAAGGGCAATTTTGTGCATACATGAAGCAGCTTCAAAAGAGCGTTGTTTTGGGTTTTTTTAAATGCTTCTAAATCTTTTTATTCTCCACTATCATCTTCGTATGGGTCAAAACAGACCAGCAGGTGCTGCTTTCTGTTGCAAGCTGATCATCCCTAGGCTATATTTTCCACATTTATTTGGCCGGCCTTTTGCAGAAAAGAGGTTGTCCCGTGGCAAACCCTTTTCCTTTAGCTGCTTTTCAGAATATGTAGGACAATGAAGGGGTTTGCAGAAGAGATGGGATGACTGTTCTTATTTGTGGAAGGAGTTTGCAGTACTTCTGCAGTAGTTGAGCCACAAAACAACTTTTATGGCCAGGGAAATGGAGGGAGCTCAATTTTCATTCAACTGAAGAAAGATGGTTAAGTGATAACACTGAGAGCATGAAAAGAGAGTAATGGAAAAGGATTAAAACAAAGGTAACGTGGATGCAGTACAACTTACAATTGCCCTTTCTGTTGTTTAACCTTAAATCATCTGTTTGTTTTGACAGAGACCTGGTGGACCCAGCAATGTCCTGCGTGATGCGTGTCTCGTCGCCAATGTCCTGGATCCCAGAATCAAGCAGGAAATAATCAAAAAATTTATTAAACAACACCTCTCAGAGTATCTGGTCCTTTTCCAGGAAAATCAAGACGTAAGGAAAGCATTGTGAGCTACATTGGGATTTTGTAAATGCTCCTGCAGAGCAGAGCAAAATGCAAAGTTCATGTTTCCTCAGCTTCCTGTGGCAGTCTGGGTTTGACCTGAGGGCTGGGAGCACTGACATGGACAGGCTGGTGGGTTGGGAGGCTACCAGAATGACTTCCTCTCTTCTTAGAGCTTAAGTTCAGAGGTCTGCACTGTAACAAATAAATAAATTCAAGTTAGATGTGCTTTCTGCCCTCTGAAGTGTTGGAAATTTATTCTGATAGTTGCAAACCCAAAAATCTTAAAAGTAAAACAACACTAAGAGGAGGAAAAGGGGGGTGGGGAACTCCAGGAAACGGATCAGTCTTTGTAGCTAATTTTTCAGCTTCTTGTCCTGATGATAGAAACATTCCATCCTGTGCATGTTGCAAGAACTCCTTTAGAAGTATGTAGGAACACAACCCCACAATTGTGTTCCAGGAGTTCCAGCATTCTCATCCCTCTGTTCTCTTGAACCTCTCAGCGAAACAAAGCGGATGGTAGGACAGAATGGATTATTATCATTGGGCTGAGTTTTCAGCAGTACCTTCGTGCACGAGGAGATTTTCAGTCTAGCATGAATTTGAGCACTTCTAGAATTATTGGCAGCTGCTGCTGTTAAGGGTGGTGTTCTCCTCCTCAGGTCGCCTGGCTGGATAAGATCGACCGGCGCTACGCGTGGATCAAACGTCAGCTGGTGGACTATGAGGAGAAGTACGGGCGCATGTTCCCCCAGGAGTGGTGCATGACGGAGCGCATCGCTGTGGAGTTCTGCCACGTCACCAGGTAGGCTCGTGGTGCTCCCCAGCAGAGCCACGCTCCTAGAGAAGAGGATTGGCATCTCTTCTGCCAAACAGGGCACACAGCTGTGCGACCTTAAAGGTAGCATCCAGATATCTGTGTAGAATTTGCCCGTGGTTAAGAGCAAGAGTGAAGAACTTGAGAAGTTGTTGAAGAGAGCATCTTAAGAATTAGCTTGATTTATGTGATGAAAAGTGTTGCTAGGGAATAGAATGAGTTACCATCTCAAGTTTTGGATCTTTCTCTTTATAGAAAACCACGTTGTTTTTCCTGTTTTGTCACCCTCTTTCAGGACAGAGCTTGCCAAGATAATGCGTACAAGAGCAAAGGAAATTGAAGTGAAATTGCTTCTGTTTGCAATCCAGAGGACAACCAACTTTGAAGGACTTCTGGCTAAGCGCTTCTCAGGCTGCACTCTGGCTGATGGCACAGTGGTAAGGGGATTTCTAAAGAGCAGAACCCACAGCTTCCTAGGGGGAAAAAAGGGCCCAACTCACACACAGCTGCGGTAGTGGGAGACCTGAAAAGATGTCACCTGCAGCCTCCCCTGGCAGGTAGAACATTTAGTGTGACTGTGCTCAGTGGGTTGCAGTTGGGAAGGAAACTATAGATTGTGTACTTTTTTGGTTCTGCTGGGCACTGCTGTTTGCAACTGATGCCACATTGGTATGGAGAGCCACAAAATAGTTATGGTGTGGTGACTGCATCATAATGTTTGTTTTCTGCGTGTTGATGACACGTTGTAACCAAAAGTTGTCTCTTTTGTTCATTTCTTCTTACCACGTTTACCACAAGGTATCAGCTTTCAATCCCACATTCTCTTGGGTTAGTTTTTCTTGTAGGGCCATTGATAACTTCCATTTTTCAGTGTCTCATTTGACAGATTGTAAAGCCAGAGCCAAGAGAACCTCCTCAGTGAATTTCTCTGGGGTCATCTCTGTGCTTTTTCAGCCTGAAATCTCAGGCAGGTGCTCTGCCAGCTGATTGCCCTGGGAGCATGGAGCACACGTGTGACTCAGAAGCTACTGCTTTGAGGTTCACTGCTCTGTCCAGCTGGTGTCTGGAAGCCTACTTAGATGTGCTAATTCCCCCTACAAGATAAGCCTGCCGGGCCTGGCTGTTATTTGTTGTGGATCAGTAGGTGCTGCTAATTAAAAAAGGAAGCCCTGTAAGGTTTTCCTCCTGGCTGAATTTAAATCTCTCAAGAATACAGCCTTATTTTTATGACAAATTTCATACCAAATTTGCAGCTTTAATTAGATTTACTTCACTGGTTTGTTGTTATCCCTATGGAAAAGGTAGGCACAGAAGCTTTTGTAACAGAAAAAAAACAGAAGGGGAGGATGTATGTGGCCTGAAAAAAAAGTATTTCTCCTTCCCTCTTTGTGATGTGCCCTCAAGCTTTGACACTGATGTGTGGTGGGGCCTGTAAAGGTACTGCTTATTCCCACTAGCCCACATTAGAATCTGTTTCCTCAAGAAAAGATGCACCCACAGCTCTGAGCAGGAACACTTGGTCCCCTTTTCAGTGTGGCTATGCAGCTTGCCCACAGCTGAGTACTTCCACAGCTCTGGTCCTTCCTTTACTAAGGAATAACCAGAGGCCAATACTCTGCTGCTGCTGCTGCCTCTTAAGCTTTCTGAGCTCTGGTGTGTGGGCTTTGAGGGGGTGGAAATTTCTCATTAATCAAAATGCCCCTTCCAGGGCTGATTGAGTGAGTGTGAGCATAGAGAGCTTCACAGCTCAAATGCTGAAGAGGAGGTCTGCAGTTGCCTCTGTGCTTGGAGAAGTCAGACTGCTGTCAGTGCTTTGAAGGTCTCAGTAAAGCAGCACATGGCTGCAGCGTGTGGACAGGAGACAAAGCAGGCTGTTCTCTAAGGAGCTTCCTTTTTTGGTGTGTTCTTTACAGAAGAAGCCAGAAGCACCTCCTCCTTCCACCAACCCATTTCTAGAGGATGAAACTGGGGCAGAGACGGATGAGATTGTAATTGAAAAAAGTGATACAGACAAAGTAAGTCTTCAGAGCTTTCCACTTGTCAGTGAGTCAGTCTCTATGTCAAAATCTCGGGTGGCATCTAAGCTTTTCCAATGACATTGATTGGAAAGGTTTGTTTTCACAGCAATTAATTTAGCACAGTTTTGGTTCCCTGGGCAGCATGCTAGCTCCCAGTATGACTGATTTGCTGCGGCTCATTTCACTGAAACCAAAGCAATCTTTATTTCAGTTAATAGTGCAGAGACAGTCCCACCACGCAAGTAGGATTCTGTTCTAGCTCATGCAGCAACAGCTCAAATGTAACTGCAGAATTTCTGTCGAAGAAAGAGAGCCTGCCATGGCTGGGTTTTCAGATCCCAAAAAGACCTGCAATTCATATTTTGCCTTGTCAGCCAAGGAAACTAAGTCTGGAGCCATCAGACACCTCGTTGAACTTTCAAATGTCAGTTTTAGACTTTTGCTCCAAAGGTATTACTTCTAGGATTTATATTTGTGGTGTTTTTCATCCGCTGCCTCTGTGTTGCAGGTAACACCTAACTGCTTGTAAAAGCACTGAGTTTCCAAAGCCCTCTGCAAATATTAAAGGAGTGAATAGTGAGCACTTTTGTTTTAATTGGCATGGATATCAAAGTGTGTGAGCTCTCTATTTTTCACTCAGCAGACAGGCATTTTCTAAGCATTCAGTTCTATGCTGCTTGGGACAGGTAACCTCTCTGTGCTCAGTGACTTCACAGTGTATTTACAGGTGGTATCCTGATCCGTGATGAGGGCCCTAGGACCTCCTCACACCCATGTCCCAATAATTTGTGGGGTAGTAGCTCACTTTTCAGCAGAGTTGGGTGTTATCCATCTGGATTTTTACATAAGCAGGGCAGCCTTCTGCCCTCCACCAAACACCTCAATACTTGATTTCCAAAATGCCAGCAGCTGCTTAGTGCTGGTAGGTTGATGGTGGAGGACTCATCTGCTGCTGACACCAGCTGAAGAAGAGAAGGGAAAGGAAGGGTTGAAGAGGAGGAGTTCTGAGTGGTAGAGCTGCCCCAAGACATCAATGCTGAGAATTCTCTTGTGAGTGTAAGAGGGAACACAAGAGTGAGGGGGGGAAAAATCCATGTTAAAAAGAACCTCTTTGAGTGATCCTAGCAGTTAGATTTAAACTGTTTACTTTGGATGGTAATGAAAGGAAACTGGGCCAGCTGCAGGCCTCCTTACTGTGACAACAGTAACCTTTTATTATTTCCATCGAACTCGAGGAGGAAATAGCTTAAACATCTGCAGCTTTTGGACAGGATTGCACACACCAAAATACAGCTTCAGCGCTACTGTTAAAAGATTTAGTATTCTCTCCACCAGACATGCTGGGAGCAGCGTGATGCAAAGACACACTCACACAAAAAAGCAGTTGTGCTTTAGGATTCGGCTCTTCCAGCCTGGTAAATCATAAATATAATGAATGGGCAACCTTGTGCTGGCACTGCCATTGCTGAGGCTTGGCGGCTGGAAGGTTTCTGTAATTACCACCTATTGTTTTCCTTCCAGCTCTGATGAGCACGTGCATCTGGCAGAAACAGGCAGGCACTGGCAGAGGATTGGGCAGGGAGTGCTGGGCAGTGGCTTTCTCCCAGTGCTGTAGAACTCTGCAGTCCTGCTGCTGCTGGGGAGGTGAATGAAGCAAGACTCCCAGGGCTGGGCTGGCCTCCATGAAACCATTCTCTTGCTTAAAGTTTGCAGCCATAGGTTCATATCCGTTGTGTCTTTGAGTCTTAATTATTCCTGAGAAATCTGTGCCTTGCAATTTCTGCAAACAGCTCGGTGCCACCATTCCTGTTATTTAAGAGAGGGTGTCCTTTAGGCTCTCTTGTTTTGCTTTTTTTTAATGCTTTAAAAAAAAAAAAAAGAAAAATCAGCTGGAAAAAATCGTATCTTGGCTGAGAGCTGATCTGTCTCTTTGGAATGGAACTCTTGCCTCTCTGCACAGAGTTCTTTGCAGGCAGTAAAAAACTGTCAGCTCGCCAGCAAGCAACGGGGAGAATTGTTTGTCATCTCAAAAATAAAATGTGGCTGTAAGGCAAAGCTTGAAGCCTCTGTCCGGCCTGATGCATGTGCATATTTAAGCATGGGAGTAGACTCAGCGGCTTCAGTGAGATGTGCTTGGCCACTTTACAGAGCACAGTGCTAAACTAAAACTCAACTGGATGGCTCCCAAACGGCGTATGTGCTTAATACTCTAAATGTGACTTCAGAGTAGAACTCTGCATCCCCAGAAACATGTTTTACAGTGGAAGCAATCCTGTAACGTTGCCTGGATGATTCCAAGTGCAGTAATTACATTCCGTTTATCTAAATAATATTCATTCAGGTGAAGTCTGTAGTTATTTTTCTTAATGTTCCAAAACATAGGGATTTTTCAAGGTTACTTGCAGATAACTGCTGCATTTCATTTCAGTGGTGACTACTTCTGCTAAAAGAGAGCAGTGAGGTTTCCTTATTTACAAACTGCATTAAGCTTTTATTCCCTACTGGTATCTTTTAGCATGGAAAAGTCTTCCCTTGAAGGATAGAGGGTGCTTTACAAGTAAAAAAATAACTCTGGAATGCTGACGGCTGTTTCAGAGCGAGGGAGGCTGGGACACACTGACCTTGTCTGTACTGCCTTTGGTTATTTGTCAACAAATTTCAGTGCTGTATTTCTGAACGCTCAGATCCTCCATGCTGCTGCATTATGATTTCTCCTAGATCTTACAGGGCAGGTTCAAAGCCAACGCTGTAATTGCTTTCTTACAGCCAAAGAAGCCAAAAGTCCCGGACAATCCTTTCCATGGCATTGTTTCCAAGTGCTTCGAGCCTCACCTTTATGTGTATATCGAGTCCCAAGACAAGTGAGTAATGGCATCCTCTTCCAGTTTTGTTTGCTTTTGAATGTGCTTTGCTGTTGCATTGTTCTGGGTTCCGTACGCAAGCTACAGAAGGTGCATTTCTTGAAAGTTTGCTTTCTTATTTTCAGTTCACGAGCAAAACTCGTGGTTGGAGAGCAGTAAAGAAATACTGAGCATTCCGAGGGCTGTGGATGTTGGTTCCAGCTGAAATTGCCAAAGCCTGCAGGAATGATGCCCGCTGCCTTTCTGCGGAAGAGGCTTTAGTGTTTCTGAAATTGCTCCTGTTCCCTCTGCAATTCCCACTGCAGACACAGGGCTTCCTTCTGTCTCACATCTTCCACAAATAGTAGGTTTGCTCATTCTGTAAAATACACAAGTGGCTCCGTGGCAGAGGAGCTTCAAGATTTGCTTTAAAGAAAGAAGTTATTTGAGATTTTCAGATGAAAGCTGCTGTAGATGAGCTGGCTGTGTGATAACATTATCATTGGTCACAGATTAGGGCTTTATCAGAGGTTTTAATCCCTAGAACCCTACTTCATTTTCCTCTGACTTACAGCAAAATAACTTCAATGAAAGGAGCTTTCAGCTTGCAACTCGGGGAAGTTTTTAGAACTCTCATCGCATATTTTGTGCAACTTGATTCACGCCAGGATTTAAAAACCATCCCTGTGACAACTGCAGTGTCAGCTGGAAGAGGAGATAGCTGAAAAAGGTTGAATGCAATCATTTAGTGTGGGTTAGTGGCTGGAAAAATAAAGTCAGGCGGCTGCCTCGTGCACCTCAGCTATCTGTGCCCTTCTGTCTTCCATGAATTTACACACAAGTGTGCATAAGTCAAAGCTCAGAGTCTTGGTTTTGTCCATACTGCAAGATATTCATCCTGAGAAAGGCTTCAGAGCTTCTATGCCTAATAATGAAAATTACAATTGCACACAATAGTTTGTTGTGCTGAGGTTGGGTTTCACTCTGTTGTAAAACAAAAGGAAGCAGATTTTTTTCCTGCTTCTCAGTGATCCGAGCACTAACTTGTTTGAATATTTCTGCCCATCTCACTGGGGGCCATTTGAATCCCCATTTTGGTAATTCTACCCCACTGTGCTCCCAATCCTTTCAGTTGCTTTTATTTTTTTTTCCTTTTCCTTTTCAATCCTGAGATGTTTTATATTAGCTTTATAGCCACAGGCTGAAAGGAGTTCAAAGAGAAACTGCCACAGTATTCCCCATGCTGCCCTGGCTGCCAAAAATTGCTTTTCTTTGATTCTTCACTCTTCTTCCCCCTTTGAAATTGTGAGGAATCTGTTACTGATGTCTGAAAATGAGGAGTTCCTTAGATAACTGTATGCTGGGTTTCTGGATAAAGGAGGCAGTGTGGCAGTTCACCGTTGGCTTAAGTCTGTGGCAGAAAGCTGCCTGGTTCTTTTCTCCTGAAAAATTGTTTCCATACCCATTTAAAGAAACACGGTGCCAAAATCTTTCAGGTGTCTCCTGTTAAATTGCTATAGAAGAGCTTTAAAGATGCTGTTCTCCACTCATAACTGCAGTGTAAATATCAGATTTCTTAACAGTGAAGCAGATTCCGTTTCTTTCCCCGCAGGGATATACGTCTTCAGCTCTTCCTTGTGATCTGCTGGAGCAATAGATGTGTACATGTGTGAGCTAAGCCCTTCTGCTGGAGCAATGGCTCTGTCGGGTCTGCAGTGCAGAGAGGGTGCAGAGTTGTGTGCAAGCATGCTGTAGTGTTTGTGTTTATTCAGATTGCTTAGAAAACTGGCACTTTCTCTTTGCAGCATCATGAGCAAAGGGACTTCCATAACACCCAGCCCGTGGGAAATATCCTGCCAGTGATCCAAGCTGTCTCAGAGCCGTTGCCCTTCCCCCCTGCCCAACTGATGCCAACTGTTCACACCACTCAACAGATCGAGTGACTGGGCACTGTATTCTTCTTTCTGAAGAGTGCGCAGTTCCTCTTGCAATGGCCAGAGATGCAGAAAAATCGCTGAATAGATTGAGTGGAATTTAAAAGAGGAATAATAGGAAGGTTGGGCTTGGAAGCCAGAAGGCAATTCTGTTTGTATGATTTCATTTCATGTTTTTTCCTGGTTAAGTTTGGACAGTTCTTGCTCCCAGTAGGTATGCTACTGTTAGGAAGTATCACATCTGCACTACCAGAGAACAGAGCCTTTTTGCAGAACCTGCATGGAGAGGATGCTCATTTTCTGTTGCTCTCCTGCCCTCTTTGTGTTTCGTCTCCCAGTAGGTTTTTCTGCCACATGGTTTGTGCTTCCATTGTCCAACACTCACAAAAGGCTGTCAGCCTTCATATTGTCTTTGAGCCAGCTGAAACTTAGGAGGAAGAATCACTGACATCAGGTGTGTGCTCAGTATCCTCATGTTTTGCTTGTTTCCATCTTGCAATAAACTGAGCACGTTCTTTGCCAGGCACTTTGTCCAGGTTAGGATCAGAAGAAGCACAAAGTTCTGGCACTGCTCTCCCAGCAATTTGGACAGCTGCATTTGCTTGTGCACCCCATGGACAAGACCTGGGGGGAGGACGGGGGGGACGACAACCAGAGAAATGCAGATACATTTCACTTTGCCTCAGAGTGGAGGAGAGCATGTGGAGTAAACATAATGAAAAGCCATTGACATTCCTCACTGTGCCCTGAGAGCCTGAAAAAAACACGTGGCTGGTGAGTGCTAAGAAAGCTCCACTTTGTTGCACAGATGGAGGAAAGTGCAGATGCAGAGGTAGAGATGCAGCTGTTTAATTTAGTGGGACTTTTGACAAGGGGCAAGCCACGTCTGTTTTGCTAGGGAACCTGAAGGAATGCTGCAGTTCATAGCACATGTGAGCCCTCCTGCAGCACCATCTGTGTGGTTGGCGTACAGCCACGGGGGAAGGGAGATTTTGCTTCATTGTGGTCAAGTACAATCAATGCTTCAGTTCACTGTTCAATTGCTCTTGCCAGTGTAGAGATCTGTCACGTAAGTTTAGCAGCCTGATGGTTTTGCAGTTCTTGTTGGAACTGTGTATTTGTGGAATCAGGGCTGTGAGAAGTCATCAAAGCAGAAAGCAACCATCTACCTGAACAGCTTCTGAGCCAAGTTCAAGCTTGAGAGTCTTGCTTCACACTTTGGAGCCCTGGCATTACCAGCACAGCTCTGTAGATTAGCTTGGCCCAGGCAGATCACCTGTGCTAGGAGCTCATCCTTTTGGTGCAGCGATCTGTATGTTTACTGGGGAGGAGTCACATCACCTTTCCTTCTGGACCTCTGCCATGCTTAGAAGTGTTTTTGTCACTATGAAACGATGGAGAGAAGCTTACTGTTGCCTAAACAACAAAATGTTTGAGTAAGGACCAGGTTATAATAAATCACTGGCGACAATAGTAGGTGGTGCTCAAACAGAACCACGCGATGGCTAATGGAGTGCCATCTCAAGCACATCTCTTTGAAAGCTGAATTCTGGAGGCCACTGATCTGCAAAGTCTGCCTGCTGCTTCTACTGGTGCCAGCAATGAAATCTGAGCATAACCTTCATGCACTTGCATCAAATGCACCAATGCAGTCCTCACTGCTGCACAAGGCTCGTGCTGAGATGAGAATGGGCTGGAATTCTGGACTGCTGGAATGTGTTTATTGGTGTCGTAAGACAGGGCTTCTCCCCAACATGTTAAAGTGTCTTTCCATTGTTTCTCTGTGACAGGAATCTCAGCGAGCTGATCGACAGGTTTGTGGCTGACTTCAAGGCCCAAGGGCCTCCCAAGCCCAACGTGGATGAAGGAGGAGCCGTGCTGCCCAGCTGTGCTGACCTCTTTGTGTACTATAAGAAGTGCATGGTGCAGTGCTCCCAGCTCAGCACAGGTGAACCCATGATAGCCCTGACCACCATCTTCCAGAAGTACCTTCGGGAGTACGCCTGGAAAATCCTGTCTGGCAACCTGCCCAAGTGAGTTGAGCTTCCCAAATGCTGCAGCACGGTCTGGTGAGACATTCCAGTGAGGAGCAGATGCTTTGTGAAGATAATTAATAAATACAAACTCGTTAACACTTAGTTTTTGCTATTACAGAAACCACATAGCAGCATTGTGGCTACATTTACAGCTAGGGACCAAATGGTCACTCATGGCATTGGGTTTCTTTGTTTATTTTGTTTTATTTTAAGGGTTGCTAGAAGTTAGCTTCGTATTTGGCTTTGATTAACAGTCAGATTTACAGTTTGTTGGAGTTCCTTTTGAAATACCAGCCCAAGACTTCTGCTACTTGGGTGAAAAAAAATAACATCGAGACTTTCTGTTGTGTTAAAAGCTCAGCATCGTGCTCAGATACAGTAATTTATAACGAAGGGGGTTTATTTGTGTGATGCCAGAGTGCTCACCTGTAGCTTTGTGCTCTATGAAGTTGTATAAATGCACGAATAAATTATGAAGATGTAAATGCAGTGAAAATAAAGGAAATCATGTGTAGGTCATTACTCAGGTCTTTGAGATGCAGTCACCTTAACTACAGATAACTTTGTATGCTATTTACCATCTTCAGTTTGTTTCCTTGTAAACCTGGAACCATCAGAATGAGTTTTCTGAAGCCAGTAAAGTCTTTCACAGATGGAAGGGAGAGGGTTGTGTCCAGAGAATTGGAAAGATAAATGTAATGTGCATTCTCCATTAGGCGTCAGTTGCATTTTTGTACACGTATTTTTGGCGTGCTCCATTTTTGCTGTCCAAGATAAATAGTGGTGTCCTATTTTTTTTAATGGATTTGGATTATTAATCGTTGAGACGTAGGGAATTTCTTCACTCTGAGCTATTAGAGTTCTTTCTTTGTTGATACGCTGCAGTTAATCACTGCAACAGAGTGGAAAAAAGCCACATCTTCTGTGATTTACTGCGTTGATATCATCAGGTTTTTTTAAATGGGTTACCAAAGTTTCAAATGTGTGTTGACATCTGTTTGGTATTGAGAAGATAAATATGAGAAGCAACCCGATGGGCACTGAGATTTTCCTGTAATCTTTAATTAGATTTTGAGTAACTGACAGTGAAGGTGAAGTTAGCTGGAGAAAGCTGCGTTCAGTCTACGTCCTAATTTAACATGCTGTGAATAACTGAGTTGTCCTTTTGCCTGAAGTTTAGCCATCGAGTTCTGTCTGTCTTTCTAAAAGATACTCCCTAACCAAAACAGCAATTGCATGTTTGATGCACAAAGAATTACACACTGCACTTCGTTGCGTGAGGCATTGGGCTTAATGGTCATAAAGACTTTTTATGGCACTGAAGTAATTTTGCAGTATGTCTCTGTGTACACATGAAAGCTTTACAGCTTTTGTCTTTTTTCCAGGACAACGAGCAGCAGCGGCGGGCTCACCATCACTAGTTTGCTGAAAGAAAAGGAAGGCTCTGAAGTAGCCAAGTTTACTTTAGAAGAGCTCTGCCTCATTTGCAGTATCCTTAGTACTGCAGAGTACTGCTTGGCAACGACTCAGCAGGTGAGCTTTCCTCTCGAGCACTTCTGAGGTGACACCCAGGTTCACTGACTGAGTTGTGGATGCAGTTTGATCACAGCTTAGGTTTTAAGAAGCTGACTTTTCCAGGATACAAGTAGGAATTCTGGTCTTTCTGTTGCTTTTTTTCTTCTCTAACAGTTGGAAGAGAAACTCAAAGAAAAAGTGGATGCAAGTCTGGTGGAGAGAATCAACCTAACAGGAGAGACAGACACCTTCAGCATGTATGTAGAGCAGATGCATCCTCCCTCCCTATATCAAACATCCTCGTTTGTCAGCCAGATGGTGCTGGAGTCGTTTAACCCAAAAATCCCAGTGTCATAGGACCCACTCAGATATGCAGTCTAGGTATAGGCATTTCCTTGGTGAAGGAATGGTCCAGAGAAGGAATGGTCTGCAGTAGTACAGACATCAGATGTAGTTGTTCCTCATCATCCTAGCCAAAGGAACGAGAGCACTGGAAAGAGGAGAGGAAATAGTGAGTTTCCAGTTGAAACATCATTTGCATCTTGGCAGCTCTGTGAGGTAGCTGTTACATTTCAGAAAAGGAAGCTATTTCAGTACATTCCTTCCTGCTTTAACTTCCCACTGTTAATCAGCAGCCTTGTCAGTATGATCAAACCCCGTTTCAGATGACATAAAAGACTGATTCAATCTTACATTCAGGGATTGTAATTGAGAGAAGATTATCATTCATTAAAATAACTTTTCATGTAATGATGCTAAAAATATTCTCCTCTAGCATCATTTGCTCTCCACTACCATCAACATATAGAATACTTTTTGAGAGAAGTAAATTGAGGCAAAAAAAAAAAATTGTTTTGCCTCATATCAGATAAAAGAAAACCTTGGCAAAGATGGGGAAATAATCCGGGTTGCCAGTTCTCCCTTAATCTAAGATTCAGCCCGGATAGCAGCAAGATTATGTTTGTTTCAGAAGACTTCCTTCCTGTGATAGCTCTTGTCTCACTCCAGTGGGCAGGATTCACTGAATCTCCATCCAGGTTTTTCATGTGGTGTTGGGCTCCGCTCCATGCTGCACACTCCCTTTCCTCTAGATAATTCTCAGACCTTTTTAAGAGTGAATCCTTGACTGCAAAATAGGGCTGCTATGTCCTCTAAGCCAAAGCAAGCAAGGTAACTGGCAGTAGAAATAAAATAACACCATGCAATGGGATTTTTCCTATCATGAGCAAGGCAAGAGTGAGTTCTGCATTTCCCTGTGACCTGTCAGGAGATATTTTGTGTCACTGCTCAGTTTCAGCAGTGGCTGCCATGCAATGAAGTTGGTCCTAGGCAGCTAATACCGCATGTTTTGGAGACTGCTTTAATGTGTGGCTTGTATTTGCTGTTTTAAGACATCTTTAAAGTTAAACTGTCAGGCCTGATGTGATATATCTTGTAGCAAAGACCTTTTAATTGAGGTTCAGTCTGTTCCAGAGGAGAGCACTTTGTTCAGTCTGCTGTCAGTTTAAGTCATAGCTATAAAACTCTCCTTGGCGTTCGCTCCTTCAACATCAAACAAGTTGTTTCTCCTGAGATTTGACATCCTGTTACTCAGGGTCATAAAGAAAATAAAATGTTGCTGCTTACGTACCCTAGGAAGGGTTTATTTCATCACAGACAGCGTGGAGCTACCACCAAACACTTTTACAGCAATGGGCTGGGAGGTTTTTACCTCTGTGGTAGGTAAGCGTTTCTGGGGGGAGGCTCTTCTCGAAGCTCAACTGAGGGAAAATTGCTGTCACTTAAATCTGTGCCCTGCTCTGTTGTGAGGCTATGGGTGGCCTTTAGAGTCCCTTTGAACTCCTGAACTCTGTAGGCTCTGTTAGAATGCAGGCTGCTTGCTTATGGCCTGGGCTTCCCTCACTACAAACTCCTGTGTATCTGCCTGGAATTGTATGGGTTTCATTCCCTGCTGCTGAAGTACTGCTCCATGCTGTCTGGAGTGAAGGTTTCGAGTGGCTTCCAGCATAACCAGCATCAAATCTCTCATGGTGTGTTGTGATGCATTGCATTTACAACACATTTGCTGCTTTACAGGAGGTGTGTTTAGTTTGAAATGTAGTCAAATAGGTTTCTCTCCCCATTTGCAACCTTTTGGTCAGCTATAAAAATGTCCTCTCTTATGCAGCTCCTGATGAACAACGTGCAGATTTTCCTGGGTTCTTTTCAGTACAAGTTGTAGCCATGTAAATTCACAACATAATGCCAAGTTCATCTAGTAAGTTTTCTTCCTTCCACAGCCAAAGAAACCAGTTCTGACACTGAATTCTATCCTGAAACTTATGCTTGATTCTTTCTCCAGTGTGATTTCCAACAGCATACAGCTGCTAGTGCAGGACTTGGACGCAGCCTGTGACCCTGCCCTGACTGCTATGAGCAAGGTAAGGGTGGATTTGCCTGGGGAGAGGTAACCTTAACATGCACATCATTTACTTAGAGGTCTTGTTTGCTGTGATTGCTTGATTTCATTCTTTACTCTGAGTCTTATCCATATGTTGATTGCTTCTTGGAGCAGCGATTACTGTAGCTATAAATGTATCTTTCACTCCAAAACCTAAAATTCATGTTGGAGCTTTCATCCTTTTGCAGCTCTTTAAACACACAAACAACTGAATACTTTGTGTATCTACCTCAGACTCCCAGTGCTAATGCTAGTGAGAGTCCTCAAGATGTAGAGAACTTTTTTTAGCGTGAAATTTCAAATCTCCATTCTCGTTTGCTGCCTTGCTTGTATTCTTGGAGAAGTTTCACTTGGCTGCTGGTTTGTGGCTGTTAGGTGGAGGCAGTCAGAGAGTAATGTGGAATTGGGATATTGAACCCTATTGCTTCTGTGCTCCTCCTGAGGATGTATGGAGCCATTCCTAGAGAGGCCCACATGAGCTGAGCTGAAGGATTTGATTGCAGTTATGCTGTTGGCTTTTATGTGTTTGAAATGCAGAGCTGTGTTTTCTTGCCAAAGTATTGTGAAAACCCAGAGGGCTCTGGACAAAGGTGAAGACAACAAAAGTGAATTGAACTTTTTTTGTTTTTAAAGCAGAAATATTAAATGTAGGTCTCCATTTTGGTAGGATCGTGCCTTGAATTTTACTCACTTTTTCTTTATGATACAGTCCAGCTGTCACCAGCCTCACCACCCCCAGCTAATATTGGAAGTGGAATGCAGCTAACAAGAGAGCTTGCACAAGTCCCCCACAGAAAGGGGATTTTTGCTCCAGTAAAGTAACACCATTAGGAAGGGCTCAGTGCTTCAGGTGTCGCTTCTTTGCCATGACAGTTCCTTAGATCCTCCTGAACCCACCCAGCATAGCAGAGCTGGAATCACTCGGCTCTGTTTATACCCAAGTAAACCACAGCCTTGGGAAAGCAGCAGCTGGTGAGCCATTTATTTTTGTCTTTGGAAAAATAGTAAGATGCAGCATATGTGATGGGACTGATGATTTATAAACAAGTGAAGTGCTATAAAATTAACTAAATAAATACTTGTCACTTATGCACGCATTCCCCTATTCATATACAAGTTTTACTAGACCTGGGTTTGGTGCAAGAGTTTTTCCCTCACCCCCTTCTTCCCTCTCTTTAACATTTAATATTTGGAAGCTTAAAATCTCAGTCTGTACTAAGAGCTGCCGGGCTGACCCGTTCCAGGTTTCTGTACGTGAAGATGTGTCTATCTCAAGGCTGCTGCTCCATTAGGGCTCTCCCACTGTTCAGTTCCTCCTCATTTATTTCGCTCTGATGTCCAGCCCTGATGCCCAGGACTGAACAGTGCTGATCCTTTCTTTGAATCTGATGTACGTTTGTGAATAGATGATGGAAATTCTGCCAAGAAATGGCTTGCTGCCACACAGCACTTCTTGTGGATAACAAAGCGCTGTGAACGTGTTGTGGCATTTAATTCCCTGGTGTGCTTTTTAATTGTTGGGATGAGAAGCAGCTCATCTGCATGAGGTATTTTTGCCCCAATTAAGCTTATGGGTTGCACTGGATAAGGTTTCGTTTATTTGCTGAATTAAACATCGATTTATATGTAAAACTGCATGCAGAACAGGGACTGGGGAATATTTTAGTGACTCAAGTAGATCGCTTGCTGCTTTTAGATTTTGCTGAAAACCTTTTGGCACAGCTGTAATTTCCCACTTCCTTACAATTGAATGGACAGCAGCAAGCCTTTAAAAGCACAGCTTTAACATCTCCAATGCGTACGAGGAAAACCCAAGAGCAGAGCGATCAGAGCTGCCAGCTGCTAATTAAAGTCAGCACGAGCATGTTGGAGCCTGGATCCAGGTGCTCCCTGCCCCCTGCCTTCACTTTGCTCCCTCCTTGTGCTCTGATCCGGGGCTGTGGGGGCTCCCTGTGCCCAGGAATGCTGAGCTGGCAGTGGGATGCTGCAAGGGAGATGTGGTTCATCCCCAATGAATCCACAATATGACCCGTTTTGCTGCAGACACAGGATCTGCTGGTTCCTCTGCTCTCATCCTCTGAGTGATTTTCAGCTAGTGTATGTAAACTATGCGGATATCCCAAGAAAAACATACGGTGGGGGAAAAAGAGGTATAAATTGAAACTGTCAGGAACAAAGCTTTACCAGAAGAGTTGGGCTCATATTCCTTTTGATGACTTTTCAGTATGTGTACGATTTCTTGCATTGCAGCTACTGGGTTTTTTTTTTTTTTTTGCTGGTGAAATACACACAAAAAGGGCTATTTTTACTGTCCCTGCTTTAAAGTCTCGGTTGTAAAGTATTGCTTTTGGAGTGAAAACCAACAAAATGAAAAAGATTGCTCTGTTGTTGTTGTAGTAAGTCAGCTCAGCAGTCCCTTCCCACTTTTTGGCCATTCCTACAGATGGGAATGTTCATCTAGGACTGCTGTCTGTTGAGAAGAGCCAGCACTGAGAATGCCCAAATCCTGAGTATTTTCTCCAGAAGTTGGATATTAGGAAGTGTTTCTTCTCAGAGAGGTGCTGCAGTGGCACAGCTCTGCCCAGGGAGTGGGGATGTCCCCATCCCTCGAGGTGTTCCAGATCTTTGGGGATATGGAGTGAGGGGACACGGTCAGTGGGGTGGGTTGGGGTTGGCCCTGGGGCTCTGAGAGGTCTTTTCCAACCTGAGTTTCTATGAAGCAGTTGCCTGCTGAGCAGCCTTCCAGAGAAAAGGAGGAATTAAAGCCTGTAGAGCAGGTGACAGGAGAAATATCCCTTCTGAATATGCAGCTCCTGGGACATGAGCAGTCTGGGTTGTTGGTTGTACATAAGGACAGCCTTGGTACGATGCGTGCAGACTGTCAGACACTGTGGTTTTGTAAAGAATTTGGCTTCTTTTGCCTGTTAACTCACTGCTGCTGCATGTTGTTTGGATGAGATTGAATCAACTGGGGACAGAGGAGCTGTAATTAAATTAAAAACAGGACGAAAAAACCCTTTACATGCAAAATTGAGAACTCGAGGAGGAATATTTAAGAACAAATGCCCAGTCGAAAGAAAAAATAGTCACCTTCTGCATCTGTCCTGGTTGTCACATTTTCCTCCTGTTCCATCTCCAGCACGAGGAGCTGCACCTCTCAGCGAGCTCCATGAAGCTGCTGCAGGGTGCATGAACAGCAGCCGTGCTGGGGGCACTTTGCTTGTGTTCCTCACTGGGACTCAGATTTGTATGCAGATGTTTTGCCAGGGCCATCGTGGTCCAACCCAAGCGCTTCTTTTTTCCTAACACCTCATGCTGTGTGTGCTCCTCATGTTTTTTTCACAGAGCTCTGAGAAAGCCAACAGAGTCACACATCTGGCTGACAGGGGATGCTCTGTTGTGTTTCTGCTGACAGTAAATGAAGTCAAAATGAGAGCTTGAGTAATTTTTTTTTTCTTTTCTTTGTGTGCTTGGGCTGAGCTGAAGTTGGCATCCCAACTGGTACACTGAAAGTATTTCAGTGTGAGCTGCGTTGCTTTAGAGTGTTTTGGACTTCATTTCTACCTCCTCCACCTATCTGTCATCGGTCTCTCCAATATTAAAGCCTTGGCTGCCGTGCAGGAATCCAGACTTTGCAAGCTTGCAGTTATTTTCTCAAATGCCTGTAATAAGGATTTATATGGGCACTTCATCCCAAAAAACTGGGAGCTGTTAAATATTAAGGCAGCCTAGGGTGCTCCAAAAACCTCTTTTAATGCTGGTGTTTCCCATTACCAGCCATAGGCTCTCTGTTCTGCGGCAAAAAGGGCCGTTCTGGGTTTTCCTTCTTTGCATTTTGTTCTGGTTTTGCTCAGTCAATGCAGTGACAAGGGATATGACCTCGATGGTGGTGAATTGCAGAGACAGTCTCTTGATAATTAATTCCTCAGAGATCCTTCTGCAGGAAGCTTGTACAGTTTTCCTTATGTATTGCTTGAATCCTGGTGAGTTAAACTGCTTGTTTGTTATCTCCTCTTTGTGCAGATGCAGTGGCAGAACGTGGAACATGTTGGTGACCAGAGTCCTTATGTCACCTCAGTGATTCTCCACATCAAGCAGAACGTCCCCATCATCCGTGACAACCTGGCATCCACCAGAAAGTATTTCACTCAGTTCTGTATAAAGTTTGCAAAGTAAGTTACCAACGTGGCACAGAATTCCTCTGCTTTTCACCAGTCTGTCAGTACGTGACCATTGTTTGCTTCCTAATGTGCAGGCAGTGCTTGGGTGAAGACCAATCCAGGTCTACCCCATCCAGGCATATGGGGTAGGGCAGCAAACACCTGCAGCTGCTGGCAAAATTAAAAGATAGTTCAATTTCTTATCTCAAGAAAGGTCTGGAAACATCATAACCCCCAGAATGCAAATATCTGAGTGTTTTCCAGGCAAATTGTTTGATACTGTGAAAGTAACTGGAAAGTGTTCCATGGAACATGGAAAATTTCCTCTTGCCTTTGTATTCAGGGCTGAGGGTGTCGTTCTCCAGCACTTCTGGAAATCCAAGCTTTGAAGCTGTGTGTCCAAAACCAAAATTCAGTTCTCTGGGAAAATGTTTTCAACTCTTGCTTGTTTGCCTGAGGCCATTTGAGCTCGGCATCCAATGCCCCAGGGAAAAGGCACAGGAGGACTTGGCCAGTTGTAGCTGCACGTGGCTATCCTGGTAGAGCCTTGGGAGCAGCACCATACATATCATGTGTCTCCCTTTAAAATCTTTCACATTTCATTCAACCATAATAAGCTAATCATCCTGAAATAAACCGTATGGCCTGGCAGTTACTGTGTGGATTTGAGAGCAATGCTCCAGTTCCTGCTTCAGCAGGAAAAGCTGCAGTAGGCTCTCCTGAGAACCATTAACTTTCGCAGCGGGGAGGCTGGCCTCAGCGTTTCATTCCCCCTTTCTATCTCTGGGTACTCATTAGTTTGCATTAAGGAGCAGTTACTGATAAATCATATTATGACATTGGCCATAATCACTGTTTGAAAAGCTGTCCCAGTGAAAATGTATTGCACTTAAGCCTTTTATGTGGTTATGCTTGAATTTTATATTGCTCACATAGTGATAAATAATAATAGAAAAAAAATTTACTCAGCTGTTCACAGCACACTCATAATACTTCAGCTTAGTTGTCTCCCTTTTAACTTTATTGCTAAGCACATACCCTGCAAGCTCTGCATAAAATACCTCAGTCTCACATACGAGAGGAGTCCAGATCTGAAGTGTGTGCCTTCATCAGAGCTTATTCCATGGAACACCACAGAAAGCTTCCTTCTGTATGTTAATGCCTGCATCTCTGTGACCTGCCAGCCACTCTCTGCTCTAATGGATTGCATCAAGGGCTGGGGTTGAGTTACGGGACCACGGGGGAGAAGGCAGCTAAAGTCACCAAATTTAAAAGAGAGATGTGAGCCAAGTCTGGAAGGAGAAGAATTACCGTCAGGAATTGCATCAATCCTCTAATCTCATCTGTCATTTTCGCTTTGTTTTGACCCATGTGCAACCCTCACTGCCCTGAATTAGTGAGAGGCGTGCAGCAGCGGGCCCTGGGGGTTACATGGAGGAGGGCTGCAGCGAGGAGCTCTGTTGGTTTGGAAGCAGAATGCTGAGCTCAGCCTGGGCGAGTCCACAAGGGCTGGGCACGGCGTAGTGCAGAGCTGCGGTGACGCAGTGACACCGGGATGCTTGGGATGACATCCCATCATTGCTCATCTCCCTGCCTGCCCTGCTCAGCACATCAGCGTGGGGGATTGGGAAAACACAGGCTGAGCCTCTCCCATCGGATGGGAGCCTCTCGCATGCTGTGGTTTCTGTGCTTTAGGTTCCTCGTCTGCTTTATTGTTACACGAGGGACTTGTCTGCTTCGATGGAGCTGGTTTTACAGCCGAAGCTGCAAATGATTTCTGGCATCCAGTGGATCTCTGTGGATGTGCAGGGAGTTAAAGGCGTTCAGAGCACAAAAGTGTGTGCTGAGCACTCACTGCTGAACGTGCACGTATCGCTCACATTGGGTTTGCTTCCAAGAGCCAAACTCTTGAGTCCTACACAAGAAAGTCGAGTGATTTTT